>NC_047084.1:213620436-214241864 GCF_902459505.1 Geotrypetes seraphini | reverse complement strand
GGTTAAGTAACTTGCCCAGGATCACAAAGAGCTGCAGTAGGAATTGAACCCAGTTCTCCAGAATCTCAGTCTAAACCAGGGGTGTCAAACTTAATCACATTAAGGGGCTGAAATTCAAAACACAGGCTAAGTCGCGGGCCAGATCCTGCCCAATCTCTGCCCCAGACCCCGCCCCCATAATAATACTATTTTTCCATTAATTTTTCATTTGAAACACACAAAATATAATCTTATTAACACAAAATGGTAATGGTTAACCACAAAATTAAACTACACAAAACACATTGTATGCTTCTCAACATTCATTCCTAACAGAACACAGATAACCCCTTTGCAAATACGGGACCAAAAACTAAAAGTACTAATATATTAAAAACAACACCCTAAGATTCAAGATTCTGCATGCAGTACAACCCCCAGAGAAAAAGAAACAAATGTATTTCTTCCTGAGCAGTTCTAAAGATAGACAGCAAATTAAAATGTTCAAAATTTAGACAATTCAAACACTAACTTGAAAATAAAATCATTCCCCCTGCCTTTGTCATCTTACTCCCTCCATGAAAGCAGCATCAGAAAAGTTGGCTTTTAGCTTGGATTTGAATACTGCTAGAGATGGAGCACGACGTATTGATTCTGGCAACCTGTTCCAGGCACATAGCATGGCAAGAAAGAAGGGATGGAGACTGGAGTTGGCAGTGGAGGAGAAGGGTATAGGTATGAGGGACTTACCTGACAAACAGAAGTCACGGGGGAGGGGGGGGTGAAAGCATAGGGGGAGCTAAGTTAGGAGAGATATTCAGGGGCTACAGAGTGAATGCACTCTGCAGGAGATTGAATTGTATTTGGAAATAGATGTGGAGCCAATGAAGTGACATGAGAAGAGGGATAATGTGAGCATAGCGGCTCTCATAGAATATGAGTTGAGCAGCAGCATTTTGAATGGATTGAAGACGTGAGAGAAGGATGCATGGGGGACCTGAGAGAAGTACGTTGCAGTAGTCTAAGTGTGAGTTGATGAGAGCGTGGATAAGGGTTTTGGAATGTGTTTGGAGAGGAGAGGTTGGATTTTGGCAATGTTATAGAGGAAGTGACAGACTTTAATGGTTTGTTGGATCTGAGCGGAGAAGAAGAGAGAGGAGTCAAAGATCATCTCGAGGTTGTGAGCTGACGAGACATGGAGGAGGAGAGTGTTGTCCACAGAAATAGAGAATGGCAAGAGTGGGGAGGTGAGTTTAGGTGGAAAGATAAGGAATTCAGTTTTAGCCATATTCAGGTAGCTTGGATAAGAAAGGGAAGAGGGAGATGGGGCAATAGTTGGATGGGCAGGTAGGAGGACCCAGTTAAGGTTTCTTAAGGAGTGGCATAACTATGGCATCTTTGATGGCATTAGAAACAGTTGCAGTGGAAAGTGAAAATTTGAGGATATGACAAATAGGTGGCATGATAGTAGGAGAGATATCGCTCAGTAGATGGGTGGGGTAGATGGGTGGGAATAGGTTCAGAGGAACAAATAGTTATTTGGAGGTGGAAAGTAAATGTGCAGTTTCCTCTTCAGTGATTTCAGAAAAGGAAAAAAAGGCAGCAGGGGTTGAAGGGAGGTTGACAGAATGGACTGGGGGAGGGAAAGATGGAGATGAGCCAGTGGAGAATTCAAGGCTAATCTTGTGAACCTTGTCATGGAAGTACTTGGCCACAGTCTGGGGAGAAAGTGAAGGTGATTGGAAGTGAGGGCCACTTTGAGTATGGAGTTCAGTGTGGTAAAGAGACGGTGGAGGTTGGATCCAAGAGAATTAATCAAATGGGTGTAGTAGTCTTGTTTTGCAAATGAAAGAGCAGACTGGAAGGAGATCAGCAAGAATTTGAAATACAGGAAGTCAGCATGACTGTGAATTTAGTCAAAGAAGTTCAGCAAATCGGGTACAGGAGCTTAAGCAGTAGATTTTAGAATTCAGCCAGGGCTGGGGTTTGGTACACCTTATAGAATCTGAAATGGGAGGAGTGAGGATATCTAGAACAAAGGAAATAATAGGATTATAGGAAGAGACAGACTTGTATAACGTGGAGGGACATTTTTGATAGGATGTCTAAGTCTGACTTTGGACTTTTTTCTCAAAACGTCCCAAAATCAGGTGGCGTAAATGTCCATTTTTGAACCCGCAAGATGTCTATCTTTTTTTTGTAAATGAACCAGCTAGATGTTTTGTCCACTTAGATGTCTAATTTTTTTCCAATATAAAAAAAAAAAGTCCAAATTAAAAACGTCAAAAACAATCCATTTGCTTGTAGGAAGGGCTAGCATTTTTAATGGACTGGCCACACCAACATGCTGGCACAGCAGTGGGGCACTCTAGGGGACACTGCTGTGAATTTTACATCAAGGGTGCCAGGTACACATCTCACCATAACCCCTGAACGTTATATGGTGGACCCTTCAAAACTCCCCCAAAACCTACTGTACCCACCTATCTACCACTCCAATAGCCCTTATGCCTGCAGGTGTCACCTAAATGACAGTACAGTTGGTTTTGGTGGGCTCACACTTTACATCACAAGTGTACTAATTAGGGTGGCATATGGGCCTGGGTTCCCTTCTTTACTGTCCACCAGGCTACTCCAGAGCCCTGCTTGCAGCTCTACTAGAATTGGCCATAGTGTCTACAGCTGTCATACAGGCAGATATGTATTGTTTTATGCAGATATTTGGGGATGGAGTGGATGGGAGGGGGGGGGGGCAGTGACCACTGTGGGGTGGGGGCATATTTTCATCCCTCCAGTGGTCATCTGGTCAGTTTTGAGTACCTTTTTGACCCTTATTCATTTAAAAAACAGGTCTAGCCCCAAATGTCCAAATTGTGTCCTGGATGTTTTAGAAAATGTTTATCACTGTAAAACGTCAATGTGCTAAGCCTCCCAAAACATGCCTCTAACACTCGTCCTTATGATTTAAACTAAACTAAACTAAACCTTAAGTTTATATACCGCATCTTCTCCATAAAGATTTAGACACATTGGAAACAAAATGACCAGAAAGACATCTAAAAAGTCAGTTTTGAAAACACCCACTTGCACGTTTTAACTAGTAAGATGTTTATGCCATCTTTTGGATTTCTTTTCCATGTCTTTCTTTTTTTAAAAATGAGCCCCATAGTGTTTGAGAGGAGGGATGATAACACAGTGGTGGAGAGCGTACAAAAGTCAATAGCCTGAAGATCCCTAAATGTATTGGTGGAGACTGGCTTGGTCTGGGGGAGGAGGGTGATTAATTGTGAAGATTATCAGATGATGGTCAGAGAGGGGAAGAACTGAAGTGGAGAAATTGGCAATTGAGCAATTGAAGAAAAGATCAAAGGAGTGGGCCACTCTGGTGTGTCGGGGTAGTGGAACACAGCTGAAGGCTGAATGAGGATATTAGAGCAAGGAACCTAGAGGGCTTATTTGCATGAATGTTGAATCACCAAGAATGAGGGAAGGAGACGAAGGTTCAAGAAAGAAGGAAAGCCAGGAGTAAAAGTCAATGAGAAAGGAAGAAAGGGACTTATCAGGGGGTCAATAAATGTCCACTACTCATAGAGGTAGGGGAGTGAATAGTCGGATGGAGTGGACTTCGAAGGAAGAAAAGCAGTGAGGCTGAGGTGGGGAAAAGAAGCTGAAAGCTACAAGATGAGAGTAACATTCCAACACCACATCCGTGACCAATTAGGCAAGGCATATGGGAGAAGAGGTAACCTCCATGACATAGAGCAGCAACCCCAACCCAGAAAGAGGGGGAATTGAAATCTATCTCATCCGTATGGAAGGGATAGGACCAGCAAATCCTTACAAAGAGCTTGAGCATGATGTTCTGTGGTCCATTCTCATTTCAGTGTTGACACTTGTAGACATCAAGGAATAAAGATTTGAGAGGAGGGGTGAAGGGGACCATCCCAATGCTGATTAGTACTGCTGCCCGATTCACCAATTCGAATTTATTCACCGATTCATTTTGGTGAATCAGTTTGTTTGCTGGAATAATCAGACTCACTGATTCAGTGAGTCAAGTTTCAAGTTTAATATAAATTTGATTAATTGCTTATTCAAAATTCTAAGCGATGTACACATCAATAAAATTACAGATTTTTAGGGGCAACAAAACAAACAACAAAAACTAAATCTTATAAAACATATTAAAGACTAACCTTACGAACATATTAAAACAAAAGGAAAGAAGGGGAAGAGAAATACAAGTTGTTGATAGTAAATAAGACACTTATGGGAAAAACAATGGGAAGGGAGAGATCTATGTACTTCAGAGAAGTTATGAAATGGAATTGAAATAAGGCTCCTAATCAGGCTTTCTAATTATCATATGTATCCTTAAAAAGAAAGCTTTTTAATTTGCTCTTAAATCTGTCCAAATTGTGTTCTTCCCTTAAATAGATAGGGAGTGAATTCCATGTTTGAGGAGCTGTGACAGAAAAAATGAATTGTCGCCATGTATTAATAATTTTAAATGAGGAAATTATTAGTAATGATAATTCCTCTGGGCCTCCTAAAGCAGCATCAACAATAGCAGTGTCCAGTGGGCAGAGGCAGCGCTCTGAACAAGCTGCTCCTGGTCTGCTCTGCTGTATCACTTATGACATCACTGATGATGCAGTAGAGGGAAGCCCTGGTGGGCAGGCCGCAAATAGCCTGTTCACTGTTCATACTGCTTTGGGAGGCCTGATAGTTGGTGTCTCAGGTGAGGGGGGGTGTTGATCAGGAAGTGCTGCACAGGGGCATAGGAGGGATGGAAAGCTGCTACTCAGGGGGATGGGAGTGAGGAATGGAAAACTACTGCATAGAGAGGGAGAGATGCTGCATGGAGGAGAATAGAGAGGTTTGACCCAGGGCACAAGGCAGGGAGAGAAGGAGATGGTAGACAGTGGGAAAGAAACAGAAATGTTGGATATGGCAGTGGAAGGGAAGGTTCAGAGATGAAAGATACATGGTGAGCAAGGAGAAAGAAGAAAACGTCAAATGGGCAGGAGACCCTGGTGAGTGAGTTAACAGAAGACAAACAGAAACCAGAATCTGAGACCAACATGATTTGAATAATAAAATGACCAGACAACAAAAGGTACATAAGAACAAAAGAAGGTACATAAGAACAAAAGGTACATAAGAACAAAAGAATTGCCATCTCCGGATCAGACCCTGGGTCCATCAAGTCCGGTGATCCGCACACGTGGAGGCCCCGCCAGGTGTATCCTGGCATAGTTTTAGTCCCCATATCATTGTATGCTTCTCAAGGGAGATGTGCATCTAGTTTACCCTTAAATCCTAGAACGGTGGATTCTGCAATTACTTCCTCTGGGAGAGCATTCCAGGTGTCCACCACTCTCTGCGTGAAACAGAACTTCCTGATATTCGTCCTGGACCTGTCCCCCCTCAGCTTCAGTCTATGTCCTCTTGTCCGTGTCACGCTGGACATTGTAAATAACTGCTTTCCCTGCTCCATTTTGTCGAATCCTTTCAGTATTTTGAAAGTCTCGATCAGATCCCCTCGCAGTCTCCTCTTCTCAAGGGAGAACAACCCCAGTCTCCTAAGTCGTTCCTCGTAGTCCAGGTTTTCCATACCTTTTATTAGCTTCGTTGCTTCTGTTTTGTGATTACAATATGTCAGATTTGAAATGCTTATCCTGCCAGAGCTGGTGTTAGACAGTGAGAATGAGCTAGGACCTAACAGCACCAGCATGGGGTTGGAGAGAACAAAGGGGGATGGGTTGGATGAAGAGGCTACAAAAATAAACTTGCCTGACAGTTTGAAAAAAACAACACCCGATTGGGCAGGAAAAGTGAATCGAATCAAAAAATCAATTCAATAGGCCAAATCGAATCGAAAACTTTTCCCCTGAATCAGGCAGCACTACTGATTAGGTGATTTGGGCCATGAAGGACTGGAGCCCTTGAGTGTGCAACCACTGGCTGCTTCTGAAATGTCTTGCTACTTCAACCTGCAGCTGTGTGCCCTTTGTATCCTCACTTTCTGTCTATAGATTTTCATCCTTATCAGCCTTCTGCATACCAGTTTCTTTCTGTTTCTTACCAATGCTGTCCCTTGATTATTCCCTATTCTATACCTTTGGTGTAGGGGTTGAGTGGAGCCCCATAATTGGGTGACCTAGAGGGGGGGAGAAGAGAGGCCTAGTGGTTAGAGCTACTGCCTCAGCCCCCTGAAATAGTGACTTCAATCCCAGTCTGCTCCCTGTGACTCTGGGCAAGTCACTTAACCCTCCATTATCTCAGGTACCACAGTTAGATTGTGAGCTTGCCAGGATAGAAGGGAAAAACAGCACAGTTACTTACCTGTAACAGGTGTTATCCAGGGACAGCAGGCAGATATTTTCACATGTGGGTGACATCATCCATAGAACCTGGCACGGACCGTCCTAAGTAAACTGTCATTTTAAAAATCAAAAGTGTTTATACCGTGCATATGTGGGTGCCTTCCCACCTGTTGCCAGCTCATGGGACCATCAGTTCAGTAACAAAGCTAAGAAGCCAAGAAGGAGAGGTAGCAGGTTGTGAGAATATCTGCCTGCTGTCCTTGGATAATACTGTTACAGGTAAGTAACTGTGCTTTATCCCAGGACATGCAGGCAGCATATTCTCAAATGTGGGGACTCCATAGCTAACAAATAGGTTTGAAGGGAAATTGGCTTCTAATTAGAGATTAAACTTTGGAGAACTTTATCCTGTTTGGTAAGATTTTCCAAACAGTAATGGGTCGTGAAAGTATGAACTGAGGACCAGGTGGCTGCTTTACAGATGTCCTCAATAGGAAAGGATTGGTGTGTAGATGGGCTATTGAAGTTGACATGGCTCACATTTTATGTGCAGTAACACAAACCCCTAGCGTCAGACCAGTCTGAAAATAGCATAATAAGATACAGTCCACAATCCATATGGAGATAATTCTCTTGGTTACTGGAGCTCTCAGCTGTTTGGGTCAAATGACAGAAACAGCTGATTAGAAGCTCTGCGAACTCTGGATCTATCCAAGTAGAAAGTTAGAGCACATTTGCAATCCAATGGGTGATGAGTTTCCTCATCAGGATGAGAATGCGGCTCTGGATAAAATTCCAGCGGGTTAATGGACTGGTTGAGATGAAACTCCAAAATAACTTTTGGGAGGAATTTCAGATGAATTTGAAGAATCACCTTGTCGGGATAAAATGTAGTATATGGTGGATCTGCTACTAGCGCCTGGAGTTCACTGATTCAACAGGCTGATTGAGACCAATGAGGAAGACCACTTTCCAAGTGAGGTGCTTGAGAGATGAAGCAGGCAGTGGTTCAAATGGGAGGTTTCAGGAGTGCTGAAAGTACCACGTTAAGGTCCCAAGCCTCTGTGGGAGATTTTAGAGGCAGCTTGATGTTGTAAAGGCCTTTCATGAATCTAGAAATCAGAGGATGAATTGCTAAAGGTTTGTTGTACAGAGGTGCGTGAAAAACACTTATAGCACTGAGATGAACTCTCACTGAATTAATCTTTAGTTCAGAATTGGAGAGGTATAGGAGATAATTCAGTACAGATGGAACAGAATAGGTTACTGGATCCAGAGATTTGCCACTATTCCACAAAGAACAACGAGTCCACTTGAAGAAGTAGCAGCACCATGTGGAAGGTTTCCTGGAAGCTTCAATGATAGCTGACACTGGTGCAGACAGCGAAAGAGTATCTACTGGTTGGGAGAGAGATACCATGTTCTGAAAGCTACAGAACGTACATTGGGATGCAGTAGAGAGCTCTCATTCTGCATCAGCAGTGTTGGAAAGATATGCAAAGTGACTGGTTTCCGGTTGCTCATTTGTAGGAGGAGAGGGAAACAAGGTTGTTGCGGCCACTGAGGTGCAATGAGTATCATGGTGGCTGGTTCCTGGCAAAGCTTGAGCAGTGTTGCCTTGATTAAAGGGATTTGCGGAAATGCATAGAGGAATGTGTCTCACTAGTCTAGTAAAAAGGCATCCATTTCCAGGCAATTGGGAGCCTGGAGCCTGGAGTAGAAATGAAGGAGCTTGTGATTGAAGGGGGAAGAAAATAGGTCCACTTCGGTGGTTCCTCAAGTCACAAATATCTGTTGTAAGATTAAGGTGTTGAGAGACCATTTCTATGGTTGCAGAATTATGCTCAATTTGTCAGCCAATACATTCTGTTTTCCTGCTAGATACACTGCTTTCAGGAAAATGTTGCTAGCAATGGCCCAGAACCAGATCTGGATGGCCTCCTGGCAGAGGTGGTGAGATCTCATTCCAACCTGTTTGTTCACATAGTATCTGGCCACTTGGTTGCCTGTCCAAACCAGTACAATTTAATTGAGGAGACAATCCTGGAATGTGATCAGGGCATTACAAATTGTTTAGTTCCAGGAGGTTGATGTGAAGACATGCCTCCTCCGAACTCCAAGAACCCTAGGAGTGGAGACCATCTAAATGAGCTCCCCATCCTAACTTGGAAGCATCGGTCGTCAAAATATTTTGATGAAGTGGTACTTGGAACAGGAGACCTCTGGAGAGATTGGCCAGAGACATCCACCACAGAAGTGAGTCTTTGAGTTGAGGTGTCATGGACAAGTGTTGGGATAGAAGACCAGTTACTTGAGACCACTGGGAGGATAATGCTTATTGAGGATGTCTGAGGTGAAGATGGGCAAATGGGACCACATATACTGTGGAGGTCAAGTGACCCAGAAGCTGTAACATTTGATATGCCATCAGGTGGTGATGAGAAGAGGTTTTCTGGCAGAGCTGAAGTACTATAGTGAGTCTCTGCAGAGGGAGGAAAGCACGTGTCTAGCCTGTGTCCAATGAATTCCAGAGACTGAGTGGGCTCCAGGTGCAATTTGGGATAACTGACTGAAAAGCCCGGGAGCTGGAGAAGTTGAATTGTTTAATTCAACGCCTGCTGAGCCTGTTGGGGTATGGAAGCTTTGATCAAACAGTTGTCCAAGTAAGGGATAACGTAGAAGCTGTATGAGCGAAGTATCACTGCCACTATTACCAAGCACTTGGTGAGCACTCTGGGTGCTGATGCCAACTCAAATGGAAGGACTTTGTACTAGGAGTGGCATGTTCTCAGATGAAAGCAAAGGTATTTTCTGTGAGCTGGGAGAACAGAAATATGTGTGTATGTTTTTTGGGTTGTTTTTTTTTAGGTCTAGAGAGCATAGCCAGTTGTTCTTTTAATAAAGAGGTAACAGTGTTCACAGAGAGAGCATCTGAAGCTTCTACTTCACCAGGTACTTGATTAGTGCTCTGAGGTCTAGGATCGGACAAATATCTCTGGTCTTCTTTGGGATACAGAAGTACTTCAAATAAAACCCTTTGCCCTTTCTTGCAGTGAAACCTTTTCTATTGCTGAGCTGGAGAAGGGCTGAGATTTCTTGGTAGGGCTCTCTGATGGGAGGGCTCTCTGATGGGAGTTGAAATGAGACTCTTGGAGGATAGTTTGGTGGTCTCTTCTGTAAATGAAGAGAATATCCCTGGCTCACCACTTGGAGGATCCATTGATCTGATGTTATTAGTGTCCAGCGTTGCTGGTAATGGATGAGCCGGCCTCCTATTGGGAGAGTCTGAGGGCTGAGAAACACTGGCTAAGCCTCTAGGAGGGAGTCAAAATGACTGCTGCTGCTTAGGTTGAGTAGGTGCTGAAGTTTTCTGTTGCCTTGGACATCTCTGAGTAGACACTGAAAGCCAGCAGTATTTGAGACTGTTGCGCTTTCGAGGAGGAAAGAGTGGTCATATATTCTGTAAGCCTTTTAATCTTCTGAGTGGCCTCCTCTATATGGCCACCAGACAAGTCATCACCTGTGCAGTTGGAAAGATGATCTTGAACACTGGCATTTAGATCTGAGATTCGGAGTCAAGTTTGTCTGCGCATGACGACGGAGACCGCTGAGGTATAAAAGGCTACATCAAAGGCATCAAATATAGCACAAGACATGTATTTCCTGGTTTCTAAGAGGTCATGCTTGAGATACCAATAAGCTGCTAGATGTTTAGAGGGTATGTAAGGAAGTTCTTCTTCACCTAGAGAGTGGTAGAAAACTGGAACGCTCTTCGGGAGTCTGTCATAGGAGAAAACACCCTACAGGGATTCAAGACAAAGTTGGACAAGTTCCTGCTCAACTGGAAAGTACGCAGGTGAGGCTGGGCTCATTTAGAGCACTGGTCTTTGACCTAGGGGCTGCCACGTGAGCGGACTGCTGGGCATGATGGACCACTGGTCTGACCCAGCAGCAGCAATTCTTATGTTCTTATAACTGGACATCCTCTGGACAAGAGATTTAATGTAGAATGACATATAGAAGATATAATTCAGGATTTTGTTAATGAGCATGAAGCCTTGGACTAGTGTGGTAGTTGTGGTTTATCAAACCCAGGGGCAGACTGGAGTTTATATACAGAATCTAACCTCTTTGGAGCTACTGCTATATGAAGGGAGGATTCCCAGTTTTTCAGCAAAGTCTCTTTCATAAGGCCATGTAGAGGAATCTTCAGGCGGTGTTTGGGCAACTTTTTATAGTTGAGTGCCTCTCTGTATTCTGCAGAGGGGTCTGTTTCAGACTCCATTCTAATTGGAAGATCCTGCCTCATTTGTCAAATAAATTTGGTAAAGGTAGGCTGACAGGTGGTAGAGTCTGATCAGACAGTGAAGTTGAATCTGAAAGACTGCCATCCAAGAATTCAACGTTAGTCAGAACTGTCAGAATCATAGTCCTTGTCATAATGCCCCATAAGACCTGGAACAGTAGCGGGAGCAATGAGGGGATCATCTGGCAGGATATCTGGTTGCACTATGATGTCTAGGAGTAGAACTGCAACCTCAGGGGGGAGCATCAACGTGAATGCTGTGAAGAATGTCAGAAGAAGTGTCGAAAATCAAAAGATATGCTCCAGCCCCCTCCCCCCCCCCCGGATGATGTGGCTATAGACGCACATGCAGGAGTCTGAGAGCAGCAGACTGCGGTATCTCGCTTACCTTGCTTGTCGCCTGTCAAGGCTAGGGGCATGTTGACAGGAGTTAGCACAGTGTGCGACTACAGTAGCCTGGCTAGCCCATTCCACAGAAGCATATTCAAATGTCTTGAAGAGCAGGCGCCGCCTATATGGTAGTCAGTACTTATGGCGCCTGTTGATGGAAGTTTCCAAGTTTTATTTAAAATTTGATAAAATGCTTATAAACATTTCTAAGCAATTTACAATTAAAAGAACCAGGGTAAAAAAAACAACACTTAAATCATACCAAGCCAAAACAAGACAGTCACTAACAGGAACCAAAAGGAAGGAAGGGAGAATTACAAATGTAATAGAAAAGTTACATTAAATAGGTAAACACGTAAGCGAGGGTTGAATGGTAGCCTATTCAAAAGGATGTGAAGAGGATGGAGTCAATCCAGAGAATGGCCACTAGGATGGTATCAGGACTTAAAGACATCCCATATGAAGAACATCTGACCAGGCTGTGCCTATATTCACTCGAGAAGCGCAGAGAAAGGGGGACATGATAGAAACATTCAAATACATCACGGGACGAATTGAAGTGGAGGAAGAAATCTTTTTTCTAAAGGGTCCCACGGTGACAAGAGGGCATCCGCTGAAACTCATGGGGGGAAGACTTCATGGTGACACCAGGAAGTACTTCTTCACCAAGCGGATGACTGATCAATGGAATAGTCTTCCACGCCAGGTGGTCCAGGCCAGCAGTGTGATCGACTTCAAGAATCGATGGGACAAACAGGTAGGGGTACCACAGAGTTATGCTTAAAAATGGATACCCCAGGGAGGGCGGGCTAGTCTTGAGTGGGCAGACTTGTTGGGCTGCCGGCCCTTATCTGCCGTCATACTCTATGTTTCTATGTTTCTGGTTATAACTGTGGAAATATTAATTATTTTACGGATCTGATGTTTGTCTCTAACTTCAGCTCTTGAATGCGTCATTAAAAAGGAAACTTTTGAGGGAACTTTTTAATTTATCTAATCGTGTTTCTGCTCTAATAAAGGATGGCAAATGGTTCCATGTTTGCGATGTGGTTATGGAAGAGAAGTAGAGCACCTGTGCATTTGGCAGCACAGAATGCGCTTGCTGCTGTAGAGATACTGCTTGTGTGGTAGGTGGCACAAAATGCACTGGCTGCTGTGAAGGTAGCGCTGGTGCAGTTAGTGGCACAAATTGCACTCATTACAGCACAGATAGTGGAATGCGCCTGTGCAGAATCTGGTCATTGCTTCTTGAGGTGAGGAGATGCTTCTGTTGTAGCAGCAGTAGAGGGGGAACAGTGCTTGAGCTTCTTAGCTTTCTTATGCAGTTCCCCAGGTGGCGACAGTACCAAAGAAGCTGAGGTAGAGCTGGATGTTGAAGTCGATGGCCCTGGAGTAGAGCTACGAAGAGGAGCCTCTGTGCTGGAGCTGGCCAGCCTCGATGTTGCTTCAAAACTCATCCAAAAGTCTGAAAATTATTGGGAGGAAAATGACCCTGAGAGAAAAGCTGCCGTCGCGAGGTTCCTCAGAGTTGAGAAGGAGGCTACTATGCCAAGGTCTAAAAGCACTCCTTTTAGTTATACTGGCAAATAAAATAAAAAATAAATTTAATATGGGAGGGCACAAAACATACTCAGTTAATACACGCAGAAAATAAATGCTTATATACGTATGTTAAAAATGCATACGAAACACACCAAACGAAGTGTGAAGAGAAAACTAAAAAATGGCTTCTTTGATCTATGGAAAACAAAAAACTGATGGTCACATGAGCTGGCAGCATGCGGAAAGGCACTTGCACATGCGTGGTATAGACAGTCTTTTGATTTTTAAAGTGACAGTTCATTTTGGATAGTCCATGCTAGGTTCCATAGATGACATCACCCACCTGTGAGAATAGGCTGCCTGTTTGTCCTGGGATAATTAAGAGTATCTGAATACTATTCAATGTGTTGTAAACTGCTTTGGGTCAAATCTCTTCATGGAAGGGCAGCACTAGGAGACCTGGTGAAATATCTGAGCATGGGGAAGACTGAAAGTCTAGAGCAGTGATTCCCAACCCTGTCCTGGAGGAACACCAGGCCAATCGGGTTTTCAGGCTAGCCCTAATGAATATGCATGAGAGAGATTTGCATATGATGGAAGTGATAGACATGCAAATTTGCTTCATGCATATTCATTAGGGCTAGCCTGAAAACCCAATTGTCCTGGTGTTCCTCCAGGACAGGGTTGGGAACCACTGGTCTAGAGCACAATTGGTCAATCACATTCAAATGCTTATGTTTGACTATCAATGTTATCTGGATAACTTTCAGACTTGCCCTGCTTTAGCCACAAAACCTCTGTTTGTACAATATCTTATATGGTCAAAAGTTATTCAGAGGGCCATGAATTTGAAAACAAAACACTTAACTGTGTATGTAGGCTACACAGGTTAACTCCTTTTGAATAGTGACCCAAAGAATTTAAAAAAAAAAAAAGAAATGAAAAAGAATAAATCCAGAACTGGGCACAAAGTAGGCTTGGAAACTCATTTATCCTATTGTGAAAGTCAGTACTGGTCTCTTCATTAGCGTCAGTCTTGTGGTGCAAGCAAAGTTTTTACCAGCTCAGAATTAAAAGCAATTCTGTGTATTTCCGGCACTTAGATGATCAGTTTTTGGGTTCTAAAATTTGTATTTTTCCAGATATGTCTCAAAAATCCCAGAGGCAGAGAAAGGAATTCTTGGCATTGAGGCCAAGAATCCTGGCCTTGGGAGGAATATTTTTGTTAAAATTCCCAGTAAAATGTTTTGTTACTTATCAAACTAAGAATTTTCTTTTTCTTGAACCCAAACAGCTGGTAGAATTTATTGCATCTAAGGAAAGAGGAGTATCCATAACAAATGATGTGTAACTTGTTTTACTGGCATTAGGTAATGAAGAGTATTACCGCTTCCTTATATTGTAAGCTAATTTCAATTAAGGGTTAATTTCCTGTTGATTTTCTTTAATATTGTAGACTAAATAACCAAATAGTATTGTTTCCTTATCATGATTTTTGTTTCTAATGTGAAGAATTTGATCTCTTTTCAAGTTGTATTATGCTTGATTGTAAAAGTAATAAGGTATAAATATATATATATATATATATATATATATATATATATATATATATATATAAAAGCAATTCTGTATCCCTCTCTGCTTCCATGAAAGAGCTACAGGTAACTAACTGCACTATGGGCTAGATTCATTAAGCAAACCGATCGTGTACCAATCAGTTTGCGACCCCTTTGTGACCCGATTTTACTCCGGCCCGATTAACTTACCTCTCTGCTGATCTGATTCTGGTCCGTGCATGCAAATGAGGGGAACGGCATGCAAAGTAGGCAGGGATGCAATTCACTAAAGAAATCTTGCAAACCGATTGGGCTGGCCGATCAACACAAGAAGTGACTTCTGGGGACCAGTCGCAAACGTCCTTTCTGACTCTCCAGCTCCATTGCTGCCCTGCTCTCTCCTGCCCTGACAAAAATATTTATCTCTCTGCCCTGCTCTCAACTCTCTGAACATAAGAACATAAGAAATGCCTTCGCCGGATCAAATCCTAGGTCCATCCTGTCCGGCGACCCGCACACGCGGAGGCCAATCCCGGTGTTCCCTGCTAAAGACCTTGTTTACCCGTATCCCTCAATGTGGTTTGCAAGAAGGTGTACATTCTACTTGCCCTTGAATCCTGAAATGGTGGTCTCCGACACAATCTCCTCCAGGAGAGCATTCCTAGCGTCCACCACTCGCTGTGAGAAACAGAACTTTCTAATATTTGTCCTGGGCCTGGTGCCCCTCAGTTTCAGTCCATGACCCCTTGTCCAAGTCACATTTGACAATGTGAATAACGATGTTTTTTGTTCTATTTTGTCGAATCCTTTTAGTATTTTGAAAGTCTCTATCATATCCCCTCGCAGCCTTCTCTTCTCGAGGGTGAACAATCCCAGTTTTCCGAGGCATTCATTGTAGCTCAAATTTTCGATGCCTCTTACTAGCTTCGTGGCTTGCCTCTGCACCTTCTCCAACAGGGTTATATCCTTCTTCAGGTAGGGAGACCAATGTTGGATACAGTATTCCAAGTGTGGTCTGACTATTGCTCTGTAAAGCGGCATTATGACGTCGGCCGATCTACTCGTGATTCCCTTCTTTATCATGCCCAACATCCTGTTTGCTTTCTTTGCCACCGCTGCGCATTGAGCCGATGCCTTCAGGGTCTTGTCTATCAGTATCCATAGATCCCTTTCTTGCTCGCTCTTTCCCAATGCTGCACCTAACATTTTGTATTCATGTTCCTTGTTCTTCTTACCCAGGTGCATCACTTTGCATTTTTCTATATTAAACTTCATCTGCCACTTTTCCGCCCATTTCTCTAGCTGGTTCAAATCTCTCTGGAGTTCTTCTCTGTCCTTTTGTGTCCCAACTGCCCTACACAGTTTTGTGTCGTCCGCAAACTTGATTAAATTACTTGTTGTTTCTTCTTCGAAGTCGTTTATGAAGATATTGAACAAGACTGGCCCAAGAACCGAACCCTGGGGCACACCGCTTGTCACTTTTTCCCAATCTGAGAACTTCCCATTTATGCCCACCCTCTGCAATCTGTTTTCCAACCATCCGCCTATCCATCTTAGTATATCCCCTTCTATTCCATGGCTTTGTAGTTTCTTCAGAAGCCTTGCATGTGGAACCTTGTCGAATGCTTTCTGGAAGTCCAAGTATATTATATCCACCGGTTCACCGTTATTGATTTGTTTGTTCACCTCCTCAAAAAATTGAATTAAGTTTGTCAAACATGACTTCCCTTTCCTGAAGCCGTGTTGACTAGCTCTCATCAGGTTGTGATTTTCCAGGTGTTGCACTATGCTATCCTTTATTAGTGCTTCAACCATCTTCCCTGGAACCGATGTAAGACTCACAGGTCTATAGTTGCCCGGTTCTCCTCTCGATCTTTTTTTGAAGAATGGGATGACATTCGCTATCTTCCAGTCATCTGGTATTCGCCCGGTTCTGATCGACAAGTTAGCTAGGGATTGTAATAGTTCTCTGATTTCTACTTTAAGCTCCTTTAGCACTCTCGGATGAATTCCATCTGGTCCAGGGGATTTGTCACTTTTTAGTTTGTCAATCTGATAGTATATCATGTCCAAATCCACATTCACAGTGGTGAGGCTTTCCTCTATTTCTCCCTTGAATACTTTCCCTGTTTTGGGTATTGATGCTGTGTCCTCCTTGGTAAAGACAGATGCAAAGAATGAGTTTAGCCTATCCGCAATCTGTTTGTCTTCCTTGATGCACCCTTTTCTTCCTTGGTCATCGAGAGGGCATACTGCCTCCTTTCCTGATTTCTTCTCTTTAATGTATCTAAAAAAGGGTTTGAAGTTTTTGGATTCTTGCGCTATCTTTTCCTCACAGGCCTTTTTGGCGTCTCTTACTGCCTTGTGACACTTCTTCTGGTCAACCTTGTGACTGTTCCAGGCCTCCATTGTGTTTCCATTTTTTAAATGAGTTCTTCTTTTCCCTTACTGCATCCTTCACCTCTTTAGTTAGCCAAACTGGTTCTCCTTTGTTCTTATTTTTCCTTCCTTTGGATATCTGCGGAATGTAGAGATTCTGCACTTCGGTGATGGTATTTTTTAGTAGGGACCATGCTTGATCGACCGTTTTGATTTTGGCTGTCCTGTTTTTTAGCCGTATTTTAACAATGACTCTCATGCTGTCGTATTTCCCTTTTCTGTAGTTAAAGGTTGTGGTTTGAGTCTTGGTTCGTTTCCCTTTCCCGATGCCGATTTTAAAATTGATCACGCTGTGATCGCTCATCCCCAACGGGACCGGGACCTCTACATCTGTTGTCCTTCCAGTTATGCCATTTAGGACCAAGTGCCTACTGCCTCCTGCACCTGATAAAAACATATCTCTCTGAACCACCTTGCCCTGATCTCGGCTGCCCCGACTCTGGATCTCTGCCCCAATCTCCTGCCTTTGCCCTGAATCTCTCCTGCCTGCCGCCCCGACTCTCCTGCCCTTCCCCGCACTGTGAGCCCATGGTTTTAACCCGCGGGTTAAAACCATGGGCTAACTGGGCTGATAAAAGTTAAAAAAAAAAAAGAAGTCACTGCTCTTAGACGCATGCGCAGACCATCTACAGATGGTCTGTGTAAGGATTGTTAGTGGCCTCCACAATATATGGTTGGTGGGGTCACTTGAGAGGCGCCCTTACAAACGCCAGGTCCCAGGTTCAGTTCCCTCACAGAAGATTCACCAGGAGTAGAATCCAATAAGAAACACAGCCAGAGGTGATTGCATAAAGAATATATTATAGAAATAGGCTTACAGAAAAGCAATATTTATAAGCATTACAATTAAGTAGAGAGCAAAGCAGTTTCCCTGCCTTACAGAGTTCAGAGGCAAAGAGACAGAGTCTGAAGTTCTAAGGAGAGCCAGAGAGAGAAAGAGAGAGCTCAAAAGAAACAAGAGAGGGCCAGAGTGCCAAGAGAGGGGTGTGATGCTGCGAGGAGGCTTTTATAGTTTGGAAACTTATTCTAAAAACCAGAATCTATTGAGCTTTAACAGAACTTAAACATGCTAGACAGGAGAAGAATAGGCTGAAGTCATATGTGATTTCCAGTATGTCTCTGACAATAGTTTCTGATTAACTTTAGTTATCTGTGCACCTGGACCCATTGTCCTAAGCACCCTCTTAATCAGACATTAACACCTTTTAGCTAATCATGATTTAATCAGGGCTACTTAAAACAGTCTCCCTGTGCTCAGGGTCTATCTGCATTCACATGCCAGAGTCAGATTGATATAATTTCCCATAGATTTTCGCTGACATTAGTTATGCCAACTGAAAATGCTGAATGCTAGCAATAGCTATGCTGACATCTCCCATACTTTTTTTTTTTTTATTCTTTGAAATGAAGGTAAGCTTGTGGTACCCTTCTATAAAAAGCCAGTCTGCATTTCACAGATGCCTCGCTTACCTCCAACAGTATATCAGCACGTCCCCTGTCCTCCAGAATCTCCAAGCTATGAAGATAAACTGTTCCCATTATGAGTTCAAACCTCTGTCTTAGGTTGTATAGTCCATCATCTGGGCGGGGACCCCAGTATGCTTATATCTTACCCGTCGTTGAGCGAATGAACGGTGCATAAGGGATGCAGGAAGATTTCTCAGGAGGTTTAGGCATAAAGGTACCAAGATGTCATGAGAGAGTATGCAAGTATGGGATAGGAGATAATATGTTATGTCTGACCCTGATATGCAATGCAATACGCCATGCCAAATTAAAACCAAATTGGAACCAAATTAGTCAAATTAGCAAGTGTCAGAGAAGATACTGGAAATTCATGTATAACTGCCTTAAAAGCTAGAAGGAAGGTTGTATGATATGTGTTGTAAAGAAATGTACATGTGTTTCACTTTACAGCAAAGGAGAATCATAACAATACATAGCAAAATTTGTAGAATAATTAAGATAATGATAGAGTGAATTAAAACATTAAATACGTGGTTTGCAGTGGGCGAATACTCAAAGAAAAGTTCCCAAACTGAGACATGAGTGTCTCGTAGCAAATTTTCTACAGTTTGTGCAATGTGTCCATTTTCAAAAGTGATAAATGTCTCGTTCCCCATACCAAGAGTTAGTGGATGCACAGCATATGAAATAAAGTCTGGAATGTCCATAGAATCATTAGTAACCAGAGGTGTGGAGTAGGTTGTCCCATTAATGGTGATGGAGGACAGAGGTGAATGACTACACCAGGTATTATTCAGTAAATAGGTTGAACTGTACAGCAAAGCGTTCTTAGGAAGGTGGCTATCATGAATCCATAGATCCAACAAACAGGAAACAATGAACAGGAAACATTGTGTACAGCATGTGTGAGAAGGTAGAGAAGTCTTTGCAGTCAGGGTGCAGGAAGCTGAATTAGCCCAGCAGGAACCAACAGCCTCTTTAAACTGGTGAGATGCACACTTGGGATGAAATGATGTTTGCACAGGATCTGTCAGTCACTGGAAACTAGTGGTGTTCACCCTTGAGATGAAATGATGTCTGTGCATACAGGGAGGGATAAACCGGCTTGAAAAGAGTCCAGATATCATTCAGCAGCTGTACTCCAGTGTGATCCAAATAAGAGATAGAAAACGAGAGAGAAACCATGTTGCCTGTACTGAATGTATATATATATAGAGAGAGAGACCAGGTTGCCTGTACTGAATGTGGCAACATGTAACAATATTAATGCATTTACTTGGTATAGTTATGGCAAAAGAGAGACAATATTCAGGTACTTAAGGTTCTTAATCAGACATTTCAAAAAGATATGTTTTTGTGTGCTGCATATAACTATTATGGCACTTCAGAGAGACCATAATTCTGTACTGAATGTATATATAAAAAAAATTATGTCAGAAATGTGTACTGAATCTAGTGAGGAGCATAGAATAAACACGGTATAAAGTGAAATCTTTACTTAAAAATATAACCCCTAACTACATTTAGGATATGAAACAATAGGTAAAAAGAACCTTGCCCAATTGGGCTAGTTTAAAAAAAAATATGGGGAAAAGAGCTCTAGAAATGGCCAATGTTATGTATCCTGGGGTACCCCTTAAACTAAAACAAATAGACAAAAGACAGACCACATGGCACAGACAAAACATAAAACACAAAGTTTTAGATGTGAAACTATTCCATCTGTCAAGTGTTCAGGGCTGAATTTAACTCTGCAAATAAATACATTGAGTAGTACAAATAATGCATATCATAACCATCTCATATTCAGAAAAGGCATAAAGCTAATATCTTCTTTGGAATGTTTTTATCTCTGCAGTGATAAAGAGGATCCTTGGAAAACACTAGAAATATCTTTGTGCCAAAACTGGTCTGGGATGGCTATGTATATATCCGAACTGCTGCTAAGAAAAAGAAAAAATATTTTAAATTGGCAGCATCCTCAAGGTCACTTAGAGCAAACTTCATCCATGTTCCATTCAAGCCGACCTGGACCACATGTCTGCCACCTGGGTCCCACTGCACTCGGAGGAGTGGGCACTGCGGTGCAGAAGTCAGGTGCAGGCTAGATGTGTCTTCTTTTGTCTGCACTGTCGTGTCCTGGCATTCAGAGGCAAGGGGCAAATTCCGAAAATCATTAGTCATGTCTAGGACAGAGAAAAATGCACATTTAGGGTTAAATTTCACAGTAATGTCAAAGTAAGAGGCTGCCACTGGTGCTACAGGCTTATTTAGGGCCCGAGAGTGTATAGTGAGCCTAACGGAGCCCTCTGGTTTAGCAAATGACCAAGCTGGAGAGCCACATGCTAAAGAGATAGGTCCACTCAGACCCCTCTCCTCCATCTTAGACACTAGTTCTGTTGCTGGAGGAAGTACTAGATGCTGTGTTTGTGGTTGAGGATCTTCGGCCTCAAACAAAATTTCTGTGTACCTTTTCCCACAATCTTGTGCCCAAACTGAAAGATCTGCAGCCTCTGAGTGAGTTACACTACGATCATGCTGCTGTACTGCCATGCTACACTGTGTGGCTAACTGCACAGGAATAAACTAAACTAAACTAGAATAAACCTCGTGAACCAAAGGTTTAGAAGCATTTATAATTCCTGTACCTAATGCAAGACCAGCCACCTCAACTATTTCTTTGCCTGTATTTTGTGGGATAGATACACACTTTGAAGCTTTGTCATTTAGACCCTGAATCTCACAAATGTCCATATTTTTCTGATCTCCAGTAGGAGGCGCTCTATCTGTAAAACTGATTCCAGCCCCTGTATCAATTAAAGTTAATTTATCCTGACCCTCTATAGTTGTATTAACATTGGGGCAGCTGCAAGTGTCCAATATCAAAGGTGCCACATACCTCAAGCTGAATTCTGAGTCTGACTTCTTTCCCTTATCCTGCGTCTCCAAAAGTGAGTCCACAGGTAAGTGAAAGGAGTCCGGCAGGGCTGTGAAGGTTTGAGTGACCTTGGTATTTGGACACAGAAAGTCAGGACATCCCTATGCACTAGCACTGTTGTTCCTAGCTGTTAAATCACTTTTTACTCTGTCCAATTCTATCTGCATTGTGTGCCGATCCTGTTCCCATTTGATTTTCTCTTTTTCTAATGCTTCTGTCTGTGCTCTGAGCTCATGGAAAGGAATGTAAGTGGAGGTATTTCTGTAACTACCTCTGCCATGCCCTCTATTTCCTGTGTGTGGTGTTTTCTTGTATTGGGGTGCTCCCTCAGCACGCCACCTTCTAGCTTCTGAGACTGAAATAATTTGAGTTGGCTGGGTCTTCCACACAGACCCAAACCTGAGCAGTAAAGTGTCAAAAGGGGTAGTTTTAGGGTCCTCCGAAAACAACAGAAGGTGTTTAGTAATCTCGGGGGATAATAATTCTAATAGAAATTCCTTATGTTCTCTCTGACCATAATCTGAAGAAATGGGCCAGTGTTCATTCTCTTTAAGTACAGCGTGTATTACCTACACCCTATATGCAAACTGCTCCAGTGTATCGGTTGGCAGGGGTGAAAGAGTTCTAAGTACTTGCAAAGAGGTGCAGCGAAATAGTTGTTCGATGCCCATCTTTACAAATTGGTATGGATGAACAAGAGATCCAAATTTATAATAATGTGGACCCATGGCTAGGTGCATAAGCTTATCAAAATCTGCATTGTTCCTTTTGTATGTCAGTAGCCCATTTGCACCATTCATTTATGTTAAAAGGCATAGGTCCCACTTTTTGTACTATTATTTCAATGTCACTGTCCTTCATATGTCCCTGCAGCACTACAGTTACTGGAGCTGTGTCACTTATAGGGGTACTATTGGTATTGCTCTGGCCTGGTAATGAATTTTCCTCCTCTTCATTTGTCGGTTCTTCTTCCTGTTCTACATCTGTAGCTAGTTTACCTTTTCGCTGGCCTGCTACAAAAACAGTGTTCTGTATCTCTATAAACTGACTACATGGATTATATGGTGAAGGAGCACATTTTGACTTTAAATACTTTAATTCTGCCTTGGCCTCTTCTAATTGTTCATTTACAGCTAAAAAGGAATTTGTAGCTTGAACAATTTGGGTTCTTAGCATGGATATATTAATTTGTGCCTCATCTAAGTCTTTGGACAGCTGATGGCACTGAGTGTTCAAGTCAGTATTTTCTTGTCTTATGTTACGAAGTCCTCTACATAGCCCCTGAATGAAAAGGCATTTTCGTTTATTTGTTTTCTTTCTAAACTCCTGAGAATGAGAAACCATTTGTTTCTGAATATCGTGCCATGCGTTTTCTGGAAAATTACCCTCATCTGTCTATACATAATCCTATTGCACAGTGCATACAAGGAAAAAAAAAATTGAATTCTACTTACCCAAATGAAATCATCAGGAAGGACCGAGATGAGCCCCCAAAATGTAAGGATTGTTAGTGGCCCCCACAATATATGGTTGCTGGGGTCACTTGAGAGGTGCCCTTACAAATGCCAGGTCCCAGGTTCAGTTCCCTCACAGAAGATTCACCAGGAGTAGAATCCAATAAGAAACACAGCCAGAGGTGATTGCATAAAGAATATATTATAGAAATAGGCTTACAGAAAAGCAATATTTATAAGCATTACAATTAAGCATTACAATTAAGTAGAGAGCAAAGCAGTTTCCCTGCCTTACAGAGTTCAGAGGCAAAGAGACAGAGTCTGAAGTTCTAAGAAGAGCCAGAGAGAGCTCAAGTGAAACAAGAGAGGGCCAGAGGGCCAAGAGAGGGGTGTGATGCTGCGAGGGGGCTTTTATAGTTTGGAAACTTATTCTAAAAACCAGAATCTATTGAGCTTTAACAGAACTTAAACATGCTAGACAGGAGAAGAATAGGCTGAAGTCATATGTGATTTCCAGTATGTCTCTGACAATAGTTTCTGATTAACTTTAGTTATCTGTGCACCTGTTATCTGTGCACCTGGACCCATTGTCCTAAGCACCCTCTTAATCAGACATTAACACCTTTTAGCTAATCATGATTTAATCAGGGCTACTTAAAACAGTCTCCCTGCCCTCAGGGTCTATCTGCATTCACATGCCAGAGTCAGATTGATAGAATTTCCCATAGGCCTTCGCTGACATTAGTTATGCCAACTGAAAATGCTGAATGCTAGCAATAGCTATGCTGACAGTCTGCGCATGTGTTGGGATTGCACACTAGCAATCTGTGCAGTCCGAAGGTGGGGGTGGGGGGGTTCCTCCGATCACCCTCATTTTAATTTTTGGGTTTTGTGAATCGGTCGTCCCTGCATGGATCGGCCATGGATCAGGCACGGAAAGGATGTAAATGAATCTAGCCCTATGTCCCTATCAGCCATATGGCCTTGAGCTCCTGAATAAATCTGTATTTTAATCATATCACTAACTATGTCATAACACAAAAAGTCATTGGGATTCAGTATAAAACACTGCCCTGGATTAAAATAAAGGGCAAAAAATATATTTTACATAAGAACAGCCTTACTGGGTCAGACCATCCATCTAATCCAGTAGTCCATTTTCATGGTGGCCAAATCCAGATCACAAGTACCTGGCATAAAGCCCCAAACAGTAGCAAATCACTGACGGTTTGCTTACCTAATACCCAATCCAGTTTAAAAGGGGCTAGAAAGGGGTAACATCTGACGTTTAGGACATATGCGCTTAGCCCTAAATGATATCAAGGCATTTATAAACCTGAGAAAGGAACCTCTTTAATCGTCCATAAAACTGAGACATTTAAACTAGCTACGAGCCGCTACATCTGCAAGTGTTACTTTAACACATATTATTTCCCACAAAACAAAAGCTTTAATTCTTTGGTTACGTTAGACTTCAATTCTACTGTCAATGTTGCTCCTCAAGGACCACCATACTATTCTTTCTTCCTGCCTATGGTCCTTAGCCTTCCAATGGGTGTGAGCCCCGCCCTTATGGGGGCGGAGCAAAGCGGCTTCCTTTTTACCATTCTGACCAGTCCCGCTTGGTTGGGGGCGCGGCCTTAATACTACTCCAGTCCAATCAGATGCGTCTGCACAGTGTTGCCTAGCGCACGCGCTCGAAGGCTGGTGTAAGACGAACAGCCCCATCAGCCAACCCGCCGGGTTGAGAAGGCGGTGTCCATGGAGCTCATTGATCAATGAAAGGGTTTCCGTGGGTGGGGCCTGTCTCTTGGCACGAGACAAAGAAGAAGGAGGTGGAGCAAGCAGCCAGCTCCGCCCAATGTAGCAGGGGAAGGAGGTGGGATCTCGGCTGCCGGCTCCAATGAGATGGCGCGGCGGGCGGGGCGCCGGGGATGAGCGTGTGAGCCTGTGTGGGATCGGCCGTGCTCTCGCCCTGTGTATTAGAGACGGGAGATCGGAGGCAGCGGAGGAGAGAGGTCTGCGTTGCTCGAAAATGCACTCGGATGCTGTCAGTAAGTGATGTATTGTACTGTGCGATCACTTTTGAAGAGAGTGCAAAAACAGAGCTCTCGTTTGTGTCTGTTTAGCAGGAGCTTTATCCAGTCCTGTGTAATAAAGCCTTTTCATCCCCTCCCCCCACCTCATAATCAAGCAAGTAGTGAAATTTATCTCCCCTTCCCCCCCCCCTGAGGTGACAGCACTGAATTGGTGCGTCTGATCGACCCTGGAGACTTGCATTCGGGCACACCGTAGATACTGCGGTTGAGATTTAGCCCTAGATTCCGAGGGTCCTTTAGAGAGGGGACCCTCTTTTTTTTTTTTCCACCGTGACTGATGCACTCGCTATATTTTCGTATTGTTTTTGCTGGTACCTCGGCGTTGCGGAGAGGGGTCGGTCCGTTCCGATCCAACCAGGCATCCGCAGATGTGGCGAAGAAGCTGTGACGCAGTTTCCTAAAAATGGGAGGAAAATTGGCGGAAGATGCTGGGGGTTTTTGTATTTAGGTTTTGCGGGGATGAAGCTGCGTAGAGGATGGATGTTGCTGTTCGGGTTCTGGAGGGTGGATGGTGTAAATTTAACGGATTCGCTCCATGTTCGGTAGGAGCGGGGACATTGGTTTGGGGGGAGGGGGGTCGGCATGTGGAATTCTGGGAATTGTGGTTGTGGGTGAATGAGCATCTGGATGGATGTCACGAACCTTTATCCCATTCTCAAACTACAAATCCCAGGGCAGTCTATCACTGGTCCGATAGTTCTATCAAGTCTGTGCAACTTGTGCTATTCCTGTGAAGCTTGACAGCCGGACATGCCTCTGAAAAGAGAGTGAGATCCGTTTCATAATGAGCACAAAAGTTGTTATCCCTTCCCCCAGCAACTTATTGTTACAGTGCGAAAGCAATTTGCTTTACAGGCACAACTTTTTTTTTAGTCTGTTTAGGCTTTGCAGTAAATATAGAATATCTTAGATATTAGTATTAAATCTATTGTTTAAACACATTGAATATATCTAACATGAGCAGAACATTGGGGGTAAAGTTCTTGGTGAACAGATAGGATTGTAGATTTTCAATAGATCAAAAGTGTCAATGTGTCAGTAAGTTGGGCTTATTTTCCTTTCTTGAAAATGCGAAAACAGATATGCAGATTTTAGAAGTACCAATCTGTTAATGCTTGGAGATGACAGACTTTCCATCTGTGTAAGGCTGTCCACATTGCCTTTCTTTTGGAGACAAAACAAATTATCTGCAAAGAGTGCTTGCACAGTATAGAGAACATGTAAAAGGGAAATTTACATAGATTGATGTTTAACCGTTACTTTTCTGTCCATGTTGGTAATGTAAGAAAAGTACAAGATCTGGACCAGTAGCTGTATCCACCTTCCATTCAGTTTGTAAGAAAAGCAAGTCCAGGATTTGGTTTAGTAATCTGGGTATGACTTAACAAAAAATCACCATTGTTTTTTCCTGGTATTATGTTCTTTACTAGTTAAATACTTTTATTTGCACTTACCTTGGGCACCAAAGTGAATGGTAGAAAGCTAATGCAATAAGCCCTTCCCTTCCCCCCTATTCTATAATATTGCATGCATATTTTTGTGTTTAGCCTGCAAAATTGCACATGCAGTTTATAGAATAGTGCCAATTCTGCACACAAGTTACTACTGCTATTTATTTTCTATAGTGTTACCAGCTGCAAGCAGCGCTGTACATTAAACATGCAAGAGATGGTCCTTGCTCAAAAGAGCTTACACTCTAATTATGACAGACATACAGGACAAAAAGGGTGAATCTATACACGCTACTCAGGGAATTATTAGAGAATTACAAGGGGAATGAAGGATAGGGTAGGGGACTAAAGAGGGAATGACAAATAGATGTGGACTCTGTATAGAAGAAGTGGTAGCCACTGGGAGAGAGCAACAGCTGCAGTTGAGTCCTTAGGACCAATCCATGACTCAGAGCAAGCAGGTGGCGGGACTAGAAGACAGAGGTCATGAATGTAGGGCAATTTGTTGGAGGCAGAGTGAGCATTCCATAGGGCACATGAGAAAGGGAGAGAAGACTGAAGGAGAGGAACAGGTATAAGGTTAGTGAGGTTCCACACATCAGGAAGCAGATGGCATGGAGGACCAGGATTGGGATTAACATCCCCAGCAGTGAGCAGAAGGAGTAGGAGAGTGCGCCGAAGCAAAGGGGAATGATGATGGCAATGAAGAAGGCGAGAAGTGCTCAAAGAGAAAGAAGATGGATGAATGGAAGGGTGAGAATGTTGAGAGCGGAGAATAAAGTAGATAACAAGATGGATGGTGAGGGGATAGGAAAAGCAGAAAGATAGTGAAGACCTATGGTGTGGAGAGGAGAGGGAAAAGGTGTGACATTGGGAAGAGTGAGAATGAGAAACAGAATGTGAATTGGAGTCATAAGGAGAGGAATAGAGAAAGGAAAAAGAAATACAGTAAAACCTTGGTTTGCGAGTAACTTGGTGTTCAAGTGTTTTGCAAGATGAGCATTGTCTTGCAAAACGAGCATGTCAAGTACACACAATATACACACATCGCTGAACGTATCACACACAATTCACCCGCAGTTCGAGTGTGCACAACATATAAGCACAACGTAAAGTGCCCCAAAAACTGATTCTTCTCCATGAAAGGTGTCTTAATTCCTTTGTCTTGCCTCTTAGTGCTTTAATTTTCCAACCCTGCCGCCCCATGTTCTTGGTGACGTGCTCGGAGGTGGGCACTGGGACAAACTCATTGGTGATGACGCTCTTTCTGCGTAGCAGCTAGGCCTTTTCTACTTCTACACCACCACCGTTATAGGCCTGGGAAAGCATGGCAAATACCACCTGTGGGTTCGCTGCCTCTGTTCCGCACAGCAATGCCATGCCAGCTTCTTGCACCTTTGAAGGCGATGATGGCGGGCTGCAGCACTACCGAGCCCAGCCCCAGAAGCAGCGGCGGCTGCTGAGACAGGAGCAGCGGCACGGGGAGCCACCCAGGCTGTAGCTCTTCTCCTCTTCCTCCTCCTGTGGGGGCTCGGCGTCCTTCTCCTTTTTATTTTATACAGTACAGTATTTTGTATTAAAGTTTTTGGGTTGTGGACAAATCGTCTTGAGTTTCCATTATTTCCTTTGGGGAAATTCGCTTTGATATACTAGTGCATTACAAGCATGCTTCTGAATCTAATTATACTTGCAAACCAAGGTTTTACTGTATACATGAAGTGAAGTAGAATAGGGAGGTGCCCTCTGGAGGCACATGAAGGAGCACGTTCACACTCCTTCGTCATGCGATGCGTCATGCGCCTTTGGCCTGTATCACCCAGAGAGAGTTTAGCTTAAATAGATAACAAGGCTAGTCACCTGAGTGCTTGCTTGGGAGGGGCTACAGCCAGCCAGCCAGAAGCAGTGGTGGAGGGTCTAGAGGTAGGCAGCAAGAAATGGAAAGGTGAATTTGAGGGCAGATGTTCAGTTTGAAAGGCAGCATTATACACATGATAATTTTGTTAAAGCAACACAGAGCTTTATATAAATGACCCCTCAATGGACGTTAAGTTGTATTTATTGCATGCAAGTGCAAAAGTATCCCAATTGCATGAAACTGTAATATCGTATTGAAATTTTATTTTTACTCATTTATTTTTTAAAATCTCTAGACTGCTTAAACCTAAGCGGTTTCCATACAAAACATACATAATATTTCATCAAATAATACATTGCATGTCATGTTAACAGTGTGTTGAGGCAGAGATTTGGGGAATGTGCCCTGGCCTGTGACACCATTGTGCCCTTTATGGTACAATGGCTGCCTTGATGGACAGGTTCTGGCCCAACCTGATGTTTTATTTATCTTGATGAAACCATGACTTAAGCATCCTATTTCCATTTGTTCCTTTCTGCAGAATAGCTGGGGGGTATTCAGCAAAGCCTTTGACACAGTTCTTCATAGGAGGCTCTTGAACAAACATGACTGGCTGAAGTTAGGATCCAAAGTGGTGAACTGGATTAGAAACTGGTTGACGGCTAGACGTCAGAGGGTGATGGTAATGGAATTTGCTCGGAGTAAGGAAAGGTGAATAGTGGAGTGCTTCAAGGATTGGTTCTGGAGCCGATTCTGTTCAATATGTTTGTGAGCAATATTGCCAAAGGGTTAGAAAATAAGGTTTGCTTTTTGTAGATGATACCAAGATTTCTAACAGTGCACACCCCGAAAGGAATGGAAAACATGAAAAAGGATCTGTAAAAGTTGGAAGAATGATCTAATGCCTGGCACAACCAAAATTCAATGCAAAGAAATGCAGTGATGCATTTGGACAGTAGAAATCCGAGGGAGTTGTATGTGCTGGTAAGCGAGAGGCTGATATGCACGGATGATGAGAGGGACCTAAAGGGGTGATAGTGTCTGAGGATCTGAAGGCGACAAGACAGTTTGAAAAGGCAGTTGCTGTAGCCAGAAGGATGCGAGGCTGTATAGAGGAGTAGCCAGCAGAAGAAAGGAAGAGGTGATGTCCCTGTACAGGTCATTGGTGAGGTCCCACATGGGCTATTGTGTTCTGTTTGGAGGCCGTATCTGACCGAGAATATAAAAGACTTGAAGCAGTTCAGAGGAAAGCAACAAAAATGGTACCAAAAGATGTATGAGAAGAAGCTAGAAGATTTCAACATGAATACTCCGAAGGAGAGGAGGGACAGGGAAGATAGACATTTATCGTATATACTTTAATATAAACCAAGATGTTTGGGCCCAAAAATGGGGGGGTCTCAGTTTATATTCAGGTCAGCGCCCACCTGCCCTCCTCCCAGATCTGTTGCAGGCCTCTGCAGGGCCTGATTGTCCAGCAGAGGGCTGGGACAGGAGGGATCCCTCCCTCCTCCTTTCCTGGCTGATTCTGAGGACTTTTACCTCCCTCCCCTCTACACCCACCCCCACCCTCGGCATAACTTTTAAATGCCTGGTGGTCTTGTAGTGAGCAGGAATAATCTTCCTTTGCTCCTGCCCCAAGAAGGGCCACTTGCTGAATGGCTACTGCGAGTTCTTGCAACAACCTTGCGAGTTCCTGTGGTCTCACGGTTGCCATAAGAACTTATGGCAGCCATTCGGCTAGTGGCCTTCCTCGGGGCAGGAGCGAAGGAAGATCACTCCTGTTCCAGTTCAACGCTGGACCAACAAGGATTTAAAAGGTACACTGGAGAGGTGGGAGGGAAGGTAAAATTTTTTTTTTTTAAGGCAGGGAGAAGGAGGGCTGGGTGCAGAGCCTGGTAGGGAGGGAGGAGAAACATGGTGCAGAATTTGACTGCGTACTTTCACTTGAATATTAAACCCCCTGGTATGTATTTGAGTCAACCTTTTTTCCTCCCTTTTGGGGGGGAGGGGGAAAGGTTACCTTGGTTTATATTCGGGTCGGTTTAGATTCGAGTATATATGGTGAATATTTGGAAGGTATTAATTTAGAGCCAAATCTTTTCCAGTGATGGGTTACATTGGGAAATTCTTTTTCACAGAGAGGGTGGTGGATGTCTGGAATGCCCTCCTGAGGGAGGTAGTGGAGAGGAAAACAGCATAAGAATTCAAAAAAGTGTGGGATGAACACAGAGGATCTCTAATTAGAATACAAATGGGCAGCCTTTCATGGTCTAAATCTCACAAATGAAATGTTTTGGATAGGCTGGAGTGAGATTCAACAGCAACTCCAGTAGTTGGAAACTAAGGACAGTTCTAGGTGGACTTGCAAAGTCTATAGCTCAGAAATAAAGACTTTTTAATTTAATCATGAAATTGTATGCATGTAATTAATAGGGCAGACTGGATGGACCATTCAGGTCTCTATCTGCTGTTTATTATGTTACTATGTTGCTTAAACAACTGGACAATTTTTTCATCATTTATCTCTTTCTAATCTGCTGGTTTATCAGAAACTTATCTATGGTGGTTCCTGGATAGTTGGATTTTTTTCTTTCTTTTAGGTAATATACTGTGAATACGTAATGTATATATGATGTGACTGAAACACTATCTTGGACAGATAATTCTGAAACTAGCACAGGAGGATGGTGATCTCAAAGGTGTATATTTTCCAGAATCCTTTAGGTTGTTGAGAGATTCCCCTAAACAGAAAAGTCAGTGCTTTTATTTTATTCTTGATACCATTTCTATTTATTTAGCATTACTCATTGTATTCAGTACTGTCCAAAAAAGGAATATTTGCTTGTTTCAGCTCTTTGGCTTCCTTTTATCAAGCTGTGCAAGGGTTTTTTATTGTGGGCCGCTGCGGTAAAAGCTCCGACGCTCATAGGAATTCTATGCGCGTCAGAGCTTTTACCGCAGCAGTCCACAATAAAAAAAACCCTTACACAGCTTGATAAAAGGAGGGCCTTTATTTCTTAATAAAAAATGACGGTAGCATGCAGTAATAATAAATATATTTTTTCTCAAATATGAAAATTCCTCAAGGCAGTTCAAGCATGTTTTTTGTCATCTGCATCAAAGCACTTGTCATAGTTTATAGTTTATTATTTATATTCTACCTTTAAACAAAGCGGAATACATTTGGGCCATCAGGCCTTGCATTTTTTTTTTTTTTTTTTTTTGCAGTGTTTGTATTTTGTATGCATTCCTGTCTTATCCATAGGTAGAGGAACTTCATTAAAATATTCCCAAATTGAATCTGTCTTTCGTATGGCCTGCTGCTATTATAGGTTTTCTCCTCCAAGGAGAGAATAATGTGATAAACCTCAGGCTCTATACACAAAGACTTGTGGAGCATTCTGCTCAGGTTTCACTTTCATTTTTACCACTTGCCCTTCCTTCCTCCCACTTGGTTACTTGTGCAGATATATAAAGGTAAGGGGTTGAGTCTGTACATTGATTGTAAAAAAATAACAACCCAAGGAGCTAAGGTCTTTTTCTTAACATTGTGGGGCTCATAATTGAAACAAAAATGTGTAAAAACCGGCTTAAATTGGACAATCTAAAAGACAAGTCATCCAAGTGCCAATAATCGAACCGGGTTTTAGACTTATTTAAAAATGACCTAGGCCTTCACAGTGCTGCTGAATGACCAGAGCTAAAAGGGGCATGTCAGGAGGAGTGTCAAGAGCGAGATGTGGGCGGGACATGGGCATTCCTAGACTTATTCGTACTGCATGTATAACTGAAAGTTTTACAACACTGCCTAGATGGAATCTGGATGCTGTGATTGAGGCCATCTAAAACCAAGTCTAAGTTGCAAGAAGGTATCCAAAGTGACCAGATAAGTACTGCAGGCACAAAGTACAGACTAGAGGTCTGCATGGGAACGGGGATCGCGGGAATCCCTCCCTAACTCACGGGACTCCCACGGGGACCCCTCTCTAGCCAACGGGACTCCCACGGGGATGGAAGGCTTTGAAGCAGGGTTCGTCCATATAATAACACTAGTCTTTAAGCCCGTTACATTAACGGGTGCTAGAATACTGTTCACCCTCTATGTTGCCCCTTCCATTCACTGCCCTCTCTTCTCTTTCCATCCAGTGTCCGCCCTCTCCCTCTCTGTCCCATGTGGCCTCTCTCCATCTCCTCCTTCCTTTTGCCTTGGTCTGGCATACCTTCCTCCTTCCCTCCAAGTCATTCTCTCCCCCTCTGCTCCCTTTCCTCATTTAACTACTTCATTGGTCAGCAGCAGCATTGACAATTCATTGCTGTTGCTGGCTTCAGGTCTTTCTCTCTGGCCGGTCCTGTCTTCATGAAAACAGGAAGTAGGCAGGACCGGCCAGAGAGGAAGGCCTGAAGCCAGCAACAGCAGTGAATTGTAAACGCTGCTGCTGCCTGAAGCACCCGAGGCAGACGCTTCTCTCCCCTCCCAGCCCAACCCCCGCTGACTCTGCGACCCTCCCAGCAAGATGACTTTAATATCAAACCTCCCTCCAGCGTTGGCAGCTGCAGCACGCTAAACAGGCTGCTTCTGCTTTCTTCTGCCGTTGAGTCTCTTTGTTGCATCATTGATGATGTAATCAGTGACGCGGCAAAGGGACTCAACTGCAGGAGAAAGCCCGAAGCAGCCTGTTTAACGTGCAGCGAGTGCCAACGCTGGAGGGATGTTTGTACCGGTGCAGAAGCGATATGTCTCTCCCCCTCCAGTACCTGTGCAGCACTTTGCTGCGGCGCATCCTCCCATGGGGGAGGGGTTTGCATAGTGGGAGCCGGGTGAGAATGGTGATCTCCAGTTGGGTTTTTTTTTTTTTTTTTTTAAGTTTAAAGCCGGCGCTGCAGCTCCTCTCTCGATCCTGGTGCAGTTCGAGAGAGGAGCCGGTACCATTCATGGTGAAGAAGGCCGCCGCAGCTGTGTAATTTTTTTTTTATTATTTGAAAGTCGCCGTGAGCAAGTGGTGACGTAAAATCCGCGCATGTGCAATCGTGTTTTCGCGACGGATCAGGGAACACAATTTTTTTAGTGCGCATGCACGGCCTAGCATTTTATTATATTAGATAAGAAGCGCCTTCTCCAGATCGGACCTTCGGTCCATCTAGTCTGGCGATCCGCACACGCGGAGGCCCTGCAAGGTGTACACCTTGCATAATTTTTAGTCACCCATATCCTTCTATGCCTCTCGTAAGGAGATGTGCATCTAGTTTGCTTTTGAATCCTAGGACGGTCGATTCCGCAATAAACTCCTCTGGGAGAGCGTTCCAGGTGTCAACCGGCCTTAGTAAAAGAGGGGGTTTATAAGTTAATTACCTGAACAGAAAACAAAAAAAAGGGTTCCACCAAAGAGATTTCACAAGGAAAACAGCAGCACAAACACAAAAGAAACTGTGGAACTGATGATCCTGTCAAAAGTAATTGCTGCTTTTTATGGGGACGGGCGGGGATGGAGGTAATTCCTTGCGGGGTGGGTGGGGACGGAGAGGATCCTGGTGGGGAAGGAGAGGATCCTGGCAGGGACGGGCGGGGATGAGAGAGATTTCTGTCCCCGTGCAACTCTCTAGTACAGACCCCCACACACTGCCCCAGTGATCACTGACCCGCTCCCCATAAAAATCGTAATAACAACTTTACATATCTATCTCCAGAACATCAGCACTTGGCAGCCTGGCATAGGAAAGCCTAGTAGAGCTGCACAGAGGTGGCTTAAGTGGTCTTGGGGGTGGGTTAGTGAACCATAGAGAAGAAGGACCCAGGCCCATAAGTTACTCTAATCACTGCATTCATGGTGAAAAATGTGCACCACCCAAAAACCTCCCTAACCCTTTTGTACTGCCATATAAGTGGCTCCTGCAGCCATTAGGGCTATTAGGGTGGTAGATAGGTTGGTCTAGTAGATTCTGGAGGTGTTTTGGGGGGCTCACCATTACCTGTAAGGGAGCTGTAGTGAGATGTTTATGTGGAACTCTTTTTGTAAAGTTTACAGCAGTGCCCTGTAAGGTACCCCACTATGGTGCCATGTCTGGGTGTTCAGTCCATCATTTTTCTGGCCCCTCCCATGCCCAAAAGGTGTTTTTCTAGCCTTTTGTGACTTGGACGAAAATGGGGTATAAAGATGGACAACTTAACGGTCTGGACGATCAGACGGCTGGATGTACAGTTAGACGATTTAAAAAAAAAAAAAGTTGGACATATTTTTCAAAAATGGACCTTTTCCCATGTCTGACATTTGTCTGACATTGGGTGACTTCCGACTTAGGCCCAAAACGGACTTAAATGTTTCTTTTGATTATGCCCCTCTGTATATTTTATTATATTTTTGCTGTAAGAAGCATGATCTTTGCTGACACAAATTCAGTTTGAGAAATGCAAAATCAAGCATCTGTGATATCTTCTAGATTAAAAAATTTACTTGTTATATTATGAATTGGTTAATGGAATTCATTTACCAAAAATTTGTTTTTAAATGTGTGAATATGCAGCTTCATGCTACATAATTAAAAACTAATCTTTCAAAAAAGCATTTTATTTAAAAATCTGATTAAATTTTTAAAAAATCTTAATTAATTTTTTAAAAATCATTGGTTTTGTCCACCCTGAACAGTAGCTTTCCTGGGTCAGTCTTAACAGTTTATAGACCTACTAGTGTTTAAGCCCGTTACATTAACGGGTGCTAGAGTAGATGTCTGTGTGTCTGGGGGTTTTTTTTTTCTTTGTCTCTCTCTCTCCTTGCATGCTGCCTGTCTGTCATTTTTTCTGTCTGTGTCTCTTCCTATGTCCTTAGTGTCCTCAATGCCTCCTTCCTGTGTCCATAATGCCCCCAGTGCCTCCTTCCAATGTCCTTAGTGCCTCCTTCCTATGTCCTTAGTGCCCCCAGTGCCTCTGTCCTACTTAGTGCCCTCAGTGCATCCTATGTCCTTAGTGCCCCCAGAACCTCCTTCCTATGTCCCCATCATTATCTTCCAGACTTTGTCCCACCCCCCGATGCCAGCCTACCTTCCATCTCTCTGAGCAGCATGTTTCCATTTAACCCCCCCACCCCCGATGCCAGCCTGCCTGCCTGCCTCCCATCCCCCTAAGCAGCATGTTTCCATTTAAACCCCAAAATAATAGTTATCACAATATTCCCATATGTATGAAAAAGTGTATATCACTTATATATTAGAAAGTGTCTGTGTAGGAAGAGGCCTCAGTAACGGATCCCACGCACAGTCGTATTCACAGACTGAGATATTCGGCGTGGTTATGCTGCTCCTTAACTCCAATCATCGGCCTTCTTCCTATGTTTATGCGTGTATTCTATCTATAATTACTCGATAATAAATATAATAAAAGTAGGTATTCTTATTAATATCATGAAAATAAATATCTTTTTTTAGCTTTTTTTCGATGCTAATATCTTTTTTCTTTTACAATATATCTACACTCTTTCATCTCGTTACATTCAATAGAGACTAAACTGACAAAAATTTCCAACAAGTCTAGTTTAGTTGTTGTTAAACACTTTGGTAATGAAAAAAGTACTTAGCTTTAACAGTGCTTGTGTATCAGAGAGATACCAACGTGGCCAGCGTTTCGTGGAACTCAACTTATGTCCACTGCTTCAGGGCCATTTTTACATGTACCAAGCCACTGCAAAAAGAGTCCAAAATTAGTGCAAGATAGTCTACTCAAAAGTCTCATATTGTAGCAAGTTCTTACTTACTTTTGTGTAACAAACTAACAGCAGTCTCCGTGGAGCTGAAAATGGCGACAGCCTCTATTTCACAGGCTAGATGACGTCAGACCGACTGACAGCTTGTAGTGAAGCGTAACTAATTGCCGTCTTAGTAACTTAAACGCACACAAACTGAAGTTGGCAATCAGAATAGTTAATAGAAATGTTGCCATTCTATGTGTTTATTCAACCCGTTAGGATATAAGGTATTCAAACGATTGATCCAGCGTTGTTCATGCTGGGCTAAAGATCTGCGAAAATCTCCCCCTCTCGTGTTTGGTCTAAGCACTTCTATAATGGTGGCCCGTAATGTTGAAAAATCATGATTTTTAGCTATATAGTGCCTAGCTAATGGGGCACCCAAATTGTGGTTACTGAGGCCTCTTCCTACACAGACACTTTCTAATATATAAGTGATATACACTTTTTCATACATATGGGAATATTGTGATAACTATTATTTTGTGATATTTTTCCCATTAGGGGACTATACCCTAGTCCATTTAAACCCCCCCCCCCCGAAGCCAGCCTGCCTGCCTCCTTCCAATCCCCCTGAGCAGCATGTTTCCATTTAAACACCCCCCCACCTCCGGTGCCGACCCTACCCGGCACACCCGAAACACCCGTTGACCCTCCCAGCCGACCCTCCCACCGCTAGATGGCCGACAAACCTCCCAGCTCCAGCAGCATCTGAGGCACAGTAAACACGCTGCTTCGCAGATTCTACTGCCCTAATTTCCTCTGCCGCTTCTCTGATGATGTCATCGGGGATGTGGCAGAGGAAATCAGGTCAGTAGAAGGATGCGAAGCAGCGTGTTTACTGTGCCTTGGACGCTGCTGGAGCTGGGAGGTTTGTGTTCGTCTCGCGGTGGGAGGGTCGGCAGGGAGGGTCAACGGGGGTTTCGGGTGTGCTGGGTAGGGTCGGCACCGGGGGGGGGGGGGTGTCACGGTGTGTTACCTGCCACCGGTCGTTAGAATAGAACAACAATGCGCACATGCGTACTCTTACCTGCCACAGACCTACAAATCAGGGAACACGGTGGTAAGAGTGCGCATGCGCGCTTAGCGTTTTATTATAATAGATTTTTCTCCGGAAATTGTCCAAACCTTTCTTAAGCCCAGCTACATTTTTACTGCTTTTACAACTTCTTCCAGCAGAGTTTTTTTAACTATATGCTGAGTGAAAAAAATATTTTTCTTATTTTAAAAGTGCCACTATAACTTCATGGTGTATCCCCTAGTCTTTATTCTTTTTGAAAGAGTAAACAGTTGATTCACGCTGTTTGATGCCAAGACTTCATAGACCTTAATCATATTGCCCCTCGGCTGTCTTTTCTCCAAGCTGAAAAGCCCTAACCTCTTTAACCTGTCCTGCTAAATCATTAATAATTTTGGTCACTCACCCTTCTCTGTACTTTTTTTTTTTTCCCCAGTTCACTCCATATAATTATTTTTTTTGAGATGTGGCAACTAGTATTACACATACTATTCAACGTACAGTCTCGCCATGGAGTGATACAGAGTGAATATATTATAAGATACATTCATGAATCAATCTCCACATGTAGTCTTCCATCATGTTCTCATTATATTGTCCTTGGTAACGGCGTTCAAACTCTAGTATATACTATTGTAAGCACTCACCTTGCTCCTCTGAGTATGCTCCCACATATTCCATGAATGTTTCAAGAATGAGCATCAAGGACATGGACTACAGCCCATTTTACTGTAATTCTTTACCATATTCTCAACCAACTCCAAGTAGTTTTCGGTTGTGTGATTGCCCAGGAAGCCCCAAATCACTGCAACAAAGCTGTTCCATGCCGCTTTCTCCTTCCTAATTAGCTTCTTGGGAAATTCCTTGCACTTCAGGATCTTCTTTATCCGTGGTCCAACGGCAACAACAGCTTTGACCTTTACCTTGGACAGATTAGGGAAGATGTTTGAAGGAACTTGAACAAGGCTGCCGACTCCTTACTTTCTGGGTGTGCACTGAGTGAGTCAGTGGAAGAGATGGGTACTTGTTCCCGTTATGGACCAGCATGGCTTTTATGTTCCTGGATGAGCTGTCAATGAAGAGATGCCATTCTTTCAGGTTGCTGGCAATTCCAATTGAATCAAACGGATTGGTCACATTGTGGCAGAAACAGAGCCCATCTTGATGGGTGAAGAAGGTGAAAAAAGCCTGGTGACGCTTCCTGTGATCTGTGACTTGCACACTTTCATCCAACAAGTTCTGCTGCTTGAGCCTAGACGGCAAAAGCTTGGCATTGGACTAGGTGAGACCAAGATCTTTAATCAAGTCGTTGAAGTCTTTGTTTGGTTTGGAAGTATAGATTTCTCTCATCAGCTGCATCATTGATATTGTAAACTGGATCTATAACATCTCCTTCACTCTCTGACTGGCTTCTCTCTTTGGGAGAGTGGGTATGGAGAGCTCAGGGCAATGTGGCACCACGTTAAATGATGAAGGAATGTCTATGTGATTGCAGATGCATGCTTGCCAGTTTGATGTTTGGAAGGGTACACTATGCAGAAGTAGCAGTTGCTTGAATGGTCGGTGGGTTCCTGCCAAATTCTTGGAATAGCAATCTTCATGGCTTTCTTTTCCCCTCGTGTTAGATTGTTTTGTATGTGCAAGTGATCTTGATATGTATGTACTTTGCTTTTAAATTATGAAGTTCTGTTTCGAGTTTCTATATATATTTTACCTTTGTATATTGCTTAGATTTGACTAATGTGATTTAGTGATTTTATCAAATTTGTAATAAAGATAAAGGATAAATTTATTTCACCTATGACTGTGTATGAGATTCTTTGCAGCATATTTCATTTATGATATATTTTCAAATAACAATGAAAATTTTTTTAAAAATTTAAAAATATATTTTTAAAAATTAAACATTCTAAGAAATTTTATATCAGAAAATTCTGCCATCCTAGTGAGAAACAAAATTGTCTTACCTTCCAGAGTTTTTTTTGGCAGTACTCGCATCTGAAGTGAGGTGCCCAGGGTTTGTCTTGAACCCCAAGAGGTATGCTGAAATATGCTTTGTATGCATTGCACGTCTTAGCAGATGCTTCTATGAAGTATTTTCCTTTTTTTCTTGATAAATTGGCCACATTCATAGCAAAATGCATCTGCTAGGTGTTTGCACCTTGGTAAAAGGGCCACTAAGTTCACTCAGCTTGGAATCAATCTGGAATGCTCTGCAAAAAAAGGTAAATTTCAAAATATCAATGTCCTGGTCACAAAAGCAAAGTTTGAGGGGAATGATATACTGGTACTTGTGGCTGAAGGAGAAACTGCGAAGTCGCATTTTCAATTCTGGTGATAAAAGTAAAGGAAGCGGTGCTAACCTGGCTTTGGGAGCAACTGGAAAACTTCTTTGCAGGAATGCAGAAGCTAGTGAATGCTATAACAAGTGCATCGTCTTGTATGGGGACTGTGTGGAATTGCTCACAGTTACTTCTGTTAAAGCCCTTAAATGTATTTTGCCTTCTTTGATTTCTTGTATAAAAAGACAGATTTCCTTCTGATTCCTCCACAGTATTGCTCACAAAGACATTGAACTTTGTACCATTGACCCTGTGACTGATCCCTAAGGCATTCCACTAATCATCTAGTTTTCCTTTGTGAATTCTGTTTGCTAACTACTGCTTTTCGTGTCGCTCAACCAGGAGTGGAGAAGTAGCCTAATGGTTAGTGCAGTGGATTGAGTACTAGGGGAGCTGGATTTGATTCCCACTGCTGCCCCTTGTGACTCTGGGCAAGCCACTTAACCATTATCCCAGTACCTGAATATAATACGAGTATGTAAATAAGTACCTGTATATAATATGTAAACTGCTTTGATTGTAACCACAGAAAGCAATATATCAAATCCCATCCTCTTTCCCTTACTAATTTAGTCTACCATATTAAGACCCACCCCCGAGCAGCTCAGTTTATTCAGGATCATATCAAAAAGAGTGCTGAATTTTAAATGCATTCAGTATTTGTCCTTGATCTGTCAGACTTGTTTGATATGGTCTCCCTCTTTGTGAAACAGTTATGCCTTTAGTCATCAGCTTGCTTTTTAGGTAATCTACTGTCCTTTCATTTAGTATAGTTGCCATTATGGTTGGTCTATGTTCTAGGTCAGTGTTCTTCAACCTTTTGACACCTATTTGACCAGCGGAAATAAAATTATTTTGTGGACCGACACCAGTCCACGGACTGGCAGTTGAAGAACACTGGGCTAAGTCGTGCCCATCTCCGCCCCAGACCTCGCCCCCATAATAGTACTAATTGTAAAACCATTTTTTTCCATTCATTTTTCATATATACACACACACAATATAATCGTATTAACAACACATAATGGTTAACCACAAAATTAAAATACACAAAGCACACTATGCTTTTCAGCATTCATTCCTACCAGAAAACAGATAATCCCACGCAAATGCAGGACTAAAAACTAAAAGTATTAATATTTACAAAGAAACCCCAAGATGCAAGACTCCGCAAGCAGTACAACCCCCAGAGGAAAAGAAACAAATGCATTTCTTCCTAAACAGACAGCAGATGTAAATCAATCAATCACTAAATAAAAAAATAAAAGCATTCCCTCTACTGTTGTTGTCTCGCTCCCTCCATGCTGTGTAGTGCCTTGCCTTCTGGCCTGCCCTCCAGTGTTATCTTCAGGCTGGTCCAAGGTGCAATCAACTTTGGGTCGGCTCCCTGAGTGCTGCAGTGCACAAAGCTGTAGGCAGCGGCTCCTTGCTCACGTCCCACATCTCATCTGGAAGCCTTTCCTCTGACATTGCGACGTCAGAAAGAAGGCTTCCAGTTCAAGCGCAGGACGTGTGTAGGAGCCTTTTCCCTCGGCTTTGTGCACTGCAGCACTCGGGAAGCTGGCCCGAAGCCGCAACGTTGATCGCACTGTGGACCGGCGACTGAAGAACACTGTGGACCAGCAGAAAATTTCTGCGGAACGGTGGTTGAAGAACACTGTTCTAGGTGGCAATACAAAATTTGTAATGTAAAATTATTTTTTTCTCTATATAGATTTTCAGCTGAACTCTCATCTATCAACACTGGCAAACATTCACAAGATTTACCACACTCTCAACAGGCTGGTAATGTCTGCACACTTTCATTTTAGTCATTGTCTGTCTTTTATATACTATTTGCATTAGAGTGTACTTATAATTTTCTGAATTTGAAAGTGAATAGCTAAGCCAATTGACTCCTGAGAACAATAATTAGTGAAGTGGCCAACCAAAGATTGCTGTTTTCACTTTACATTCCTTTTCAGAACCCAAGAAAACAGTACTTTTCAAAGTATCTGTGATGCTAATCTTTATCTTGACACATTTACTTGGGTACAAAGTGTACTAAATATAAATGACAATGGTCAGATCAAGATATATGGTAGACCAAAAATGAAGAATAATTACACATTGGGTAAGTAACAAACACACAGTCCATATTCTTTCTTCAGAATAACAGTTTTAAGATAAAGGATCCAATCTGTTTGACTAAATGTAGGGTCTTTGATATGTTTGTATTGCGGACCCTTAAAATAGTACAAACTGATTATTTCTTTAACAGCAGGCATTGGTTTTGTGATTACAGTCAAACCTCGGTTTGCGAGTGTTTTGCAAGACGAGCAAAGCATTCTCGCAAAACTTGTCTCGTAAACAGAGTGTTGACTCGATTTGCGAGGCCCCCCCGCGTGAACTGGCATCCCCCGCCTGACAGGCATTGGTTTTGTGATTACAGTCAAACCTCGGTTTGCGAGTGTTTTGCAAGACGAGCAAAGCATTCTCGCAAAACTTGTCTCGTAAACAGAGTGTTGACTCGATTTGCGAGGCCCCCCCGCGTGAACTGGCATCCCCCGCCTGAACAACTTGAAACTTACCCTCCGTCTAGCACCGGCACGCAGCCCACAGGACGTGCCGGTGCCGCTTGAAGAACTTTCTGCCTCTGCCGGGCCTTGACCATGCATCTGCGCATGCTCATGGCCTTCTAATTCTCCCTCTCGCCCCCAAATGCATTTTCATTTTCATAAAGTGCTGTCCTGCATGATAATGGTGGAGTGGGAGAACTGGATGGGTCTCAAAGGAGCTGAACATTTTTTTTTTTTTTTGCCCCCTAGGAAGTGGATAGGTACTGGAAGTACACTCTGTGTAAATGGGGCATGGGTATTCTGCTTTGGACTTTCTGCTGCTTTTGACAGAGGTTTACTGAAGCTTTCCAATAAACAGCAGTCTCATTATACCAGTATTATCACTAAAAAAGATCAGTTTCTCCATCTTCTAGCAGGAATGGATAATATGCTCAAGATGGCACAGCCAGAATAAAGGAAAGGAAATTAGCAGGTAGGACTAAATTTCAGTAGGTTCTAGGAGTTAAACTATTTTATTGATGATGGGTGAAGGCATACAATACAAAAATTGGTCAACTGAATAATAGAGAATCAAACAAGAAACAAAGTATTAACAAACCAAATGAGAAATAATCATCATCAGTTTTACAAAATAAAGAATGTTACCAGTTTGCAGCCATCCCTAATTACAACTGCATTATAATACTACGAGCACATCTGTATCAGGACCCTGGACTTTTATGGGCCCTGGAGATCATTATCTCAAGAACCCCACCCTTCCCCCTAAGGCAGAGAAGAAGCAGAACAAGAAAAGAAAGGAAAAAAGAGAGAGAACCCCCACAGTGGGTATGAAGAACTAGATGACAAGCAAAAACTACCTTCCTATCCCAGGGTCCCCACAGCCAACCCAGCCATTAAAAGCTGAAAGTTTCTGAGAATTAAGAATCCAGCTATGAACTCTAGGAGGCAAAGGGATTTGAACCAAAAGGTATGAGAAGAGACTGGAAGAGCTAACTATGTATACTCTGGAGGAGAGGAAGGACAGGGGAGATATAATACAGATATTTAAATACTTGAAAGGCATTAATATAGAACCAAATCTTTTCCAGAGAAGAAATAATGGTAAAACTAGAGGGCATAATTTGATGTTACAGGGAGGAAGATTTAGGAGCAATGTTAGGAAATTCTTCTTCACAGAGAGGGTGGTAGATGCCTAGAATGCCCTCCTGAAGGAAAAGGTGGAGAAGAAAACGATGATGGAATTTTAAAAAGCGTGAGATAAAAATAGAGGATCTCTAATTAGAAAATTAAAGATGTAAATTAAAGAACTAAGGCCGGTATTGGACAGACCTGCATGGGCGAAGAACGTAAGAAGACTTGAAGCGGTCCAGAGGAGGGCGACAAAAATGATACGAGGCATGTGCCAGAAGACGTATGAGGAGAGACTGGAAGCCCTGAATATGTATACCCTAGAGGAAAAGAGGGTCAGGGGAGATATGATTTAGACATTCAAATACTTGAAGGGTATTAACGTAGAAAAAAATCTTTTCTAGAGAAATGAAAATGGTAAAACCAGAGGACATAATTTGAGGTTGAGGGATGGTAGATTCAAGAGCAATGTTAGGAAATTCTACTTTACGGAGAGGGTGGTGGATGCCTGGAATGTGATCCCAAGAGAGGTGGTGGAGAGGAAAATAGTGACTGAGTTCAAAGAAGCGTGGGATGAACACAGAGGATCTAGAATCAGAAAATAATATTAAATATTGAACTAAGGCCAGTACTGGGCAGACTTGCACAGTCTGGATATGGCCGTTTGGGGGAGGATGGGCTGCAGAGGGCTTCAATGACTGGGAGGGTGTAGATGGCCTGGAGTAGGTTTTGACAGAGATTTCAGCAGTCGGAATCCAAGCACAGTACCGGGTAGAGCTTTGGATTCTTTCCCAGAAATAGCTAAGAAGAAAAATTTTAAAAAAATTTAAATTGAATCAGGTTGGGCAGACTGGATGGACCATTCGGGTCTTTATCTGCCGTTATCTACTATGTTACTGTGTCTGTGTTCCATATATGGTGATTCGGTGTAGGATAGGCTGGGGTGAGCATCAATGTGAACTCCACTAATATGGATATTACTGGCCAAAATTTACGGTAGATGTCCTGCAAAGAACGGAATAGTTGAGCAACTTCAGCATTTGGACCCTAGGACAATACAGTCTACGGCCCAGAAATATCAAAGAAGAGACAAGTTAATCTAATCATGTATTTTTTAAGGAGTGTAACTTATGGACAGCCTGGATGGACCATTCAGGTCTTTATCTGCCGTCATTTATTATGTTACTAAGGTCCCTGGACTTGAAGGAAAAATTTTGTTTATCAAAGAGAACCTTGCACCTGACATCTCTCAAAGAGCATGACGGCATGTAAACGATTCCGCCACACCCAATAGGACGGGGAATGGGCCAAAGTTCACTCTCCCAGAATGCCTGGTTTTTGTTTTTGTTTTAGCCATTAGACCAGCCTTCCTAACGAAAAACCTCCCATATCTTGCCGGCAATTGGAAGACCTTGTATTTATCCAAAAGAATGCCTTCATCACAATAGGCTTTGGAGTGTCCCACCAAATGTTCCCATGATCTACCTGGAGTAATAATATGTAATGCCTTATACAACAAGGACACAGTTAGACCCATCTCCACAAATTGAGCAAAACACTCCCGATGCTTACTACTCAATCTAAACCAAAGACCCTCCATGATGTTGTAATTGTAAATAGGGAAAATGGTCAGTGACCAAGATTCACTGGATTCTATATACATAAAATTTTCACTGCTGTGTATCTGCTTTGTCCCTTAAAATGATTTTCTTGTTTTTATCGTAGTCACTCTTATTAGCTTCATAGATTACTGGGTCCCAAAGGTAGAGAATTTTTCAATCCAGAAAGTTTTTAATTTTTACTACTTGATTTCATTGGAAGAGTTGACCATGTGTATGTTGTCAGCTATCTAAAGGAAATATAAAAACAAGGCAAGAGATGTCCTAGTCAACCAGCATACAAGCTTTATTGTTAAAAAGTCCCGATAAGGATCCAGGTTTCGGCATCAAATGATACCTTCATCAGGGGGCAGTGGAGAAGGAAAGTTGCGGGACTAGTGGTGGGTGAGTTCAGCTTTCCCTGATAAAAGCATCATTTGATGCCGAAACCTGGATCCTTGTTGGGACTTTAACAATAAAGTTTGTTTACTGGTTGATTAGAACATCTCTCTTGCCTTGTTTTTGTATTTTGTCTTTACTCTTTCTAAAGGGAAGTACTCTCTTTGCTTGTAAAGGAAATATAAAAAATGTTTCACTTGAATGGAACACAAACAAAGAGAAGACAAGGTGGATGTCTGAATCAACCAATATCAGTCTTTGTTGACGAACAAATGTTAAAAAAAAAAGTCCCAATAAGGATCCTTGTTTTGGCGTTGCAAAATAACGCTGTCTTCATGGGACACTTGCACATAAACCACTGTTCATACAAGCGCTGAAACAGGATCACCAAGCTGATCCTGTTCCAGTGCTTGTATGGACAGTGGTTTATGTACAAGTGTCTCCTGAAGAAGGTGTTATTTTGGGACTTTTTTTTTTAACGTTTGTTCGTCAATAAAGGCTGATATTAGTTGATTCAGACATCCACCTTGTCTTCTCTTTGTTTATGTATCTTTATCCTAAAACAAGGGGTTCTTTTTTGCTCACTTGAATGGAAAGCATGGTTCTTTATTGCTGACAAGTTAAATCAAGTTGCTGGGTTTTGTAGTTCTGCAATCATTTCATAATTAAACTTAAGCTGTTTCTTGAGAGATAGCTATGTCTATATTTCAGAATGTAAATACTTGTGCTCTACTTTTTTGACCTATGAAGTAGCTTATCTGTTTGTAAATATGTTTTTGTACAATGGTGCTTGAAAGTAGATTGGCATCCTTTCTTCTTTGTAGTGGTGGTGTTGATTCATTTATTGTCCCTTACAGAATTTGACAGAAGACATCGGCCAAGACGATCACCAAACAGGTACTTTGTACTGTACTTCTGGCATGTTTTTAGAAGGAATGAATGAGCCTTTGTGTGCAGCAGTATGCTTTTTGTAGTAGCCACTGTTAGCACAAATGTTTTGTGCTATACAAAGTGAAAATGTGTGGTTAGGAGTGGCCTAGTGGTAGAGCTGCTGCCTCTGCACCTAGAGGTTGTGGGATATATACCACTAGGCTGAGAATCTCATTAGAATCTCAGAGAGAGTGGGAGCCAGAAGGTCTTAAGCATGTGCAGATGCTCAAGGCCTAGCAGAGGTTAGAGGCAGGCTTTTTCGGCACTGGCACATCCTGTGGGTTGGTGCTACGTGATGGTGCCCAATCGCAGTAAGGGTTTGGGCGGGTGGATGCTGGTTCTCGAGTTGAGGTGAGCAAAGCCGGTTCCCAGGGGTGGGATGGAAGCGCACCTGGGAGGGGGGGTTGGAGATGTGGAATGAATCGCCCACATTTCCATTCACTCCTATGGGAAAAGTTGCTTTGATATACGAGCACTTTGGTTTACGAGCATGCTTCTGGAACGAATTATGCTCGCAAACCAAGGTTCCACTGTATTTCTCTTGGTACTCAAGCATTTTTCCCTATCTGTCCTAGTAGGCTCACGCTCTTATCTAATGTACCTGGGGCAATGAGGGATTAAGTGACTTGCCCAGGATTATAAGGAGCAGCATGGGATTTGAACCCACAACTTTGGGGTGCTGAGGCTGTAGCTGTAACCACTGCTCCACACTCAAATCTCAGCACTGCTCCTTTTAACCTTGGGAAGTCGCTAAATCCTCTATTGTCCCAGATACAAAATAAGTACCTGAATATATGCAAACCGAATATATACAAGTCTCCTTCCCTTTTTTTCCCCCATATTAAATTAATAGCCTGTCATTTTTATAACTTCCAAATGAGATAAATACAGTTAGTTTTTTCCCTAATTTTTTTTAGTATTTTTAAATGTTTTTCTGTTTATCTCTTTGGTGGCTGTTCTTGTTCTTGTCTCTCTTCAAGCCTTTCCATTTTTTTCCTACTATTTCTTTATATTTCCTTCCCAAACCAGCTGACATCTGTTATTTCTTCTCTGGGACTTTGCCCTCTGATAGGTGGATATCTTCCCTGCATCCTTTTCATTAAAGACCAAAGCACAGAATTCAGTTTTTTACCATTATAGATTTGTCCTCTTGAGAGCCCCTTTTACCCTTTCATCATTTGATGGTCCAACAGACTCCCTCATAAGTGTCTTGCTTCTAATATATGCTGAGACCTTTAGGCTAAAAAGCCCCAAAATTGGTATCTTGGCTTATAGTAGAGTCGGCACACATTTCTGTCCTTCCTCCCTCCCCCTGCAGTGACCGGCATGCCTTTCTCTCTCTCTCCCCATCCCATCCCCCATCATTGCAGGAGTGACAGCCACTTCAGGTATACTCAAGGAGAGCTCCATGGCATTCTGACAATTGAGGCTATGAGCACAATAGAATGGAGGTAACAGAAACAATAATAAGTAAAAAATACAAATATTTGTAAAATAGAATTTCAATAATAAAACTCGCTAAGTAATAAATTTATCGAACAAAGTGGTCTTAATTAATTTCAAAAAATAGCAATAGGATAACATAGCTTGCTGATTACATTTGCCTACCAGCTTGAAATGCTAGGGTCCTATCTAAGAAGATCTTATATCTATATCCATTAATTTTTGGATAAGCAAATAAGTAGAAGTTTCTAGTTTCTCTTGATGGTCTATGCAACACAAAATGAGGAAAAAGGTAAGCTGGAGACAATCCCAATATCAGCTTAAAGCAGACACAGGAAAATCTGAATAATACTCTTGCCTCCAAAGGCAGTCAATGAAGTAAACGATCATATGGACTAATATGGTCGTTCTTTTCTAAACCAAAAATCAGTCGAAAACAGCTGTATTCTGAATTATCCTTAATTTCCTTAGAATTTTTTTGGGTGCTCCTAAATAGATGATGTTACAATGGTCTAAAATAGATAAAACTAATTTGTGCAACAGAAGATAAGTTGAATATGTTTTTTCATCTATCTTGAAATATCTTCCAAGCTAAGCATAACAGCACAGCGCTTGTTTTATTTTAAGGGTTTTTTTAGCCTCCGTTTGAAAATTGTCTTTCAGCCTGCACTGTGTTATCAATATACCATCTGACATAATGCATCTTACCGATGTGGAAGTGTTTTATTAATTACTGTTGGTTTTCACAACATCTGAGTCTTTTTGGTCATAAATTTCCATATACATTTTGAAGATTAAATACTATCAGTTTGGGCATGTTTTTTTAACATTAATACTAGAATATTTTTCCTAGACTCAAGGGTTTACATACCCTACTTAATACCACTCTTCTATCTTGCTTTAGGTACTGTAATTCTCTGTAGTGTTCTATTTTGCTGCCTTTGTCTTCAGACAGGTACAAAACACTGAGGTAAAGTTGCTTTACAATGCTTTAAAAAAGAGGAAGAAAAAAGTGATAAATTTTCACATATTTCCATCTTTGGTGCTTATTCGAATCAATGATTCTGGTGTGGAATAAGGGTGGGGTGCCTCTGCTTATATTCATATGGACTTATATTCGAATATATATGAAACTTGAAAAAAAAAAAAAAAAAATTGGTGTCTGCTTTTATGTCTAACTTCTTGTCAAATTTTCTCATCCTGTTTGATCACTGCTTTATATCTAGTTCACACCCCTATTTTCTTATCGTTTGGGCCTGCTTTCCATTTTTTTTTTTTAATACCATCTTTTTGGCTTTAGTAGCCTCTTCAATCTCTTTTAACCATGCATGGATATATCTAGCCTGGGTTCCAAGTTAGTATTTTTAAACATCCAAGTCTCGCATTACACTTTTTTTTTTCAAGTAATATGCTTTATTTGGTTTGCCTTCATATCTTTGAAGTTTTTTGTTTAAATTTCATTTTTATTATAAATCTTTGTACTGTTTACAAAACTGTAACAGGAATTTGACAACTGTCATGGTATACAGAGTTATAACGCCCATCCCTCCCACCTTCTAAGTAACTCTGAACAGTAAGGCACACCACCGGTTACATCCCTTTCCTCAGAGCAATCTCCATTGACCACTACTCTCTTGTCGCCTTCCGCTGAACCAGTTCCTGACTCAGTCCGTCACTTTGCAGCCCATACTGAGGGCATTCAGTTTATTTATTAGACATCTGTGTGGAATGCTGTCAAAGGCTTTGCTAAAAACCTAAATACACGAAGGGTCAAGATGGCTGCTGAATCTCTAAGCTGAGCGTCACGCGTTGGTGAGCTCTCTACTTACTTTCGATTTCTTGCCGAATTTACTACAGGATGCCCAAACGGAGGGGTCGGAGCACGGCTGGGGCCTCGCGGAGCTCCATCGGACCCGGCTTGGGCAATATCGAGGAGCTGTTCTGCCGCATGCAGGGCTCCCTACAGTCGGAGGCGCTCCCGCTAGAGACGCCCCGAACAGGCAGAACGGAGGCGATCTCTCAGGGACTTGAGACAACGCTAAGCCCCGACACAAGGGCTCCGCCCCCACGCCCTCAGGTTACCAGCTCCCTGCGGGCGGGGGAACTCTCCAAAGAGGGAGTATGTTCTGCCCTGGAGGCCGTTGTAAATCATGGAGGGAGCAGGGATCCAGACTCTACATTTTCAAGAGAGTCTGTTTGAAGAAACAGAGGAGTCGACAGCAGAGGGGAACGGACAGATCCAGGAGAGTGCTCAACAGGCAGTTTCACCAGAGGGAGAAGTGTCTGCAGCCTATTCTTTTCATCTTCAGAGACCCCATGAGGTAACACTTGAAACTATCTGGGACCTGGTTGCCAATATTCCTAATTTGTTAAAACCTCAATTAAATCAAATAGAAGGAAAAATAAAGCATCATGATAAAGAAATACAAGAAGTAAAACAGGAAACAACAGAGCTTAGAAAAGAGATTGTCAGCATTAACCAGGAGTCATTTAAGTCCAAACAAATTTATGAAACATTAATTAAGGATAATACCAATCTTAGAAGAAAGTTAGAATCCTTGGAAAACTTTTCCCGTGGAGATAATTTAAGATTGGTAAATTTTCCTAAGGTCTTAATGATTACACCTCGGGAGATGCTGAAAAGATATATGATGGAAATTTTGAGTCTGTCTGAAAATAAGATACCACCATTTACACAAGTTTACTATCTTCCTATTAATCAACAGAAACAACAGCAAGAGGTTGAACAGGAAAATTTGGATGTGTCTACCATATTGGAATCCTCGAATACTGAAAAGGCAGTCCCAGCAACCCTATTACTAACAGTGGCATTGGCCCCGGACAAAAACTGGTTACTGATACTTTTCTTTAAAAATAAATTGAAAACATTCTTAGGAATGCAGATACAAATGTATCCTGATCTTGCCAGAGAAACCCAGAGGCGTCGTAAAGAATTTCTATTATTAAAGCCAGGGGTGTTGGCCCTGGGGGCAACTTTTTATTTACGTCACCCATGTAAATGCATAGTGTATTATTCTTCTCAGAAATTTGTCTTCTTTGATCCTTCACATCTGGTGACCTTCCTGTCGCTGTCTCGCTTGTATAAAGAAAAGGACAATAAGATCTAGCCCTAGATGGGAAGTTATTAGGGAACTTTGAGCTCAGCTTAGATTAATTTTAGCATTTTTTGTTTCTTTTTCTTAATTTAAACTGTCCATTGTACATCTAGATCCTCAAAGTGGACTTGAGTTAAAAATTTAAGTAACATAATGGAGTTTTCTTTCTGAAAATATGGATATGTATTATTCATTTGCTTCTTTGTTTTTTGGACTTTAATATGATGATCACGGCTATGTATCCTTAAACTTAAATTTGTACAAGTTTATACTTGATAATTATTTATAAAATGATAAATAAATAAATTAATTAAAAACAAAACAAAACAAAACCCTAAATACACTACATCTAGCATACTCCCTCTATACAATTCTCTGGTCACCCAGTCAAAGAAATTGATCATATTTGTCTGACAAGACCTGCCTCTAGTGAATCCATGTTGCATTGGATCTTGTAATCCACTGGGTTCCAGAAACGTCATTATTCTGTTTTAAAAGCATTTCCATTAATTTGCATACCACAGAAGTCAGACTTACTGACCTGTAGTTCCCTACTTCTTCCTTAATTTCACTTTTGTGGAGAGAACATAAGAACATAAGAAAAGCCCTCACCGGATCAGACCGAGGTCCATCCAGTCCGGTGATCCGCACACGCGGCGGCCCATTTAGGTACTCCTGATTGGAGACCCAGATATACCATAGCCCTCAATACGATTTGCAAGAAGGTGTGCATCCAACTTGCGCTTGAATCCCAGAACAGTAATCTCTGTCACAACATCCTCCGGGAGAGCATTCCAAATTCCCAGCACGCGCTGTGTAAAAAAGAACTTCCTGACATTCGTCCTAAACCTGCTGCCACTCAGTTTCAGTCTGTGACCTCTTGTCCGTGTCACATCCGAAAAAGTTAGCAATGCTTCTTCTTGGTCGATTTTATCAAATCCCTTTATTATTTTAAAAGTTTCTATTAGATCCCCTCTCAGTCTTCTCTGCTCGAGGGTAAGCAATTCCAATTTCCTAAGGCGCTCTTTGTAGTTCAAATTCTCCAATCCCTTGACAAGTTTCGTGACTCTCCTCTGTACCCTTTCCAGTAGAATTATATCTTTCTTTAGGTATGGAGACCAGTGTTGGACACAGTATTCCAATTGCGGTCTGACCATTGCTCTATAAAGTGGCATTATTACATCTTCCGATCTACTCGTGATCCCCTTCTTAATCATGCCCAACAACCTGTTTGCTTTCTTCGCCGCCGCCACGCATTGTGCCGAAGGCTTTAGGGTTCTGTCAATCAGTACCCCCAAATCCCTTTCTTGTTCGCATTTTGCTAATGTCACCCCCAACATCTTATACTCGTGTTCTTTGTTTTTTTTCCTAGATGCATCACCTTGCATTTGTTTATGTTAAAATCCATCTGCCACTTTGTTGCACATGCTTTTAGCTTGTTCAGATCCTTCTGGAGTTCCTCGCAGTCCCTTTGAGAGTCAACAGCCCGACATAGTTTTGTATCGTCTGCAAACTTTATTATATTGCAAGTTGTTTCCTCTTCCAGGTCGTTTATAAAAATATTGAACAAGATAGTCCCAAGAACCGAGCCCTGGGGCACTCCGCTAGTCACTCTCTCCCAGTCCGAGAATTTCCCATTTATGCTAACCCTCTGCTTTCTGTTCTCCAACCACTTGCCGATCCATCTGTGCACTTCTCCTCCTACTCCATGGCTTAGTAGTTTCTTCATAAGCCTTGCATGTGGAACCTTGTCAAACGCTTTCTGGAAGTCCAAGTAAACTATGTCCACTGAATCTCCACTATCCACTTGTTTGTTCACTTTCTCAAAGAATTGTAGTAAATTCTTTGAGAAAGTGAGCAAACAAGTGAATAGTGGAGATTCAATGGACATAGTTTACTTGGACTTCCAGAAAGCTTTTGACAAGGTTCCACATGCAAGGCTTATGAAGAAACTACTAAGCCATGGAGTAGGAGGAGAAGTGCACAGATGGATCGGCAAGTGGTTGGAGAACAGAAAGCAGAGGGTTAGCATAAATGGGAAATTCTCGGACTGGGAGAGAGTGACTAGCGGAGTGCCCCAGGGCTCGGTTCTTGGGCCTATCTTGTTCAATATTTTTATAAACGACCTGGAAGAGGAAACAACTTGCAATATAATAAAGTTTGCAGACGATACAAAACTATGTCGGGCTGTTGACTCTCAAAGGGACTGCGAGGAACTCCAGAAGGATCTGAACAAGCTAGAAGCATGGGCAACAAAGTGGCAGATGGACCACATCCACGTTTCTACAGTCCTCCGGGACCATTCCTGACTTTAAAGAATCATTGAAAGTCAGCCAGCAGAGCCCTCAGGACTTCCCTAAGATCCTTCAGTGTCCTTGGATATACGCCATCGAGCCCCATTGCTTTGTCTACCTTTAGTTTAGCTAGCTCCTCACAAACACAATCCTCTGAAAATCGATCAGGGTCTACCACACCTCTGCTCTCGAGTGTCACCGCTGGTCTCATCAGCTGGGAGCCTGCCTCCAGGCTAGCTCCCAGAGTCACTCCTGCCGATTTCTTGCAGTATCAGCCCCTTGGATCAGGGTTTCCTTGGCGAGATTAGTTTCACAGGGCTCCTCGAATTGGTCCACGAATGGAGTAGGGTGCTGTGGGGGAACATCCTCAGGTGGGGAGAAGGAAACCTCTAAGTCCAAATCTTTGGCCACTTTTCCTGCCGAGGACAATGCAGACTGCCCTCCACCTTCAACATGGGGACTTGTGGTGGTGGCGAACTCCAGTATTGATCACTGTGCTGGGGAAGACGTCCTCGTTGCAGAGGTGTCGGGTCAAGACGCTCCCTTTGTGCTTTGAATGTGGCATTCCGGCTCAAAAGGTAACATTTTCAGAAGGTTTGGAGGTCATGTTAGAGCCATCATCATGCTGCTGCCATCTTGGACCGCCCCCCCCCATATCAAAGACCAATATCTTATCCTGTCTGTCCATCAACACCAGCTGCTCATCTCTATAATATCAGATCTCTTTCAAATTTGTGCTTCTCATGCTTTCTTGAATTCAGATATTGTCCTTATTACCTCCACTGAGAGGCCACCACTTGCATCTTCTACCATCTCTGAAGAAATACTGTACTTGAGAGTAAAGCAGTGTTCACTGTTTTTCTGACTGAGGCCATTTTGGCAAAAAAAGTTCATCATGAAAGCCAAGATTATTGCTAGACAAAGCAGACAGCACACTGGTCTTGAGGGGAGCAGGAAGGAGAGTCCTCCTCTACTGATGTAACTATCCATAGAGGTTCCCTGTTTGATAAGGTCAGCCCAACTGCTTAGATGCAATTGAAATAATTTGTGTAACCAAAATGGCTCCTTTCCACACATTTTTCCCCTAAGCCTGTCTCCCATACAATCCCTATCCCTGTGTCCCAGTTTTTTCTATAACTCCTTCTCAGCTAGTCCTAGTCCCCACTCCTACCTGTACCAATCGCTCTTCACCATCCTGTCTGTCAGAAGCTATGTCAAGCTGGTTCTCTCCCTCCCCACATCATTTTAATCCTCCTATAATTTACTCCATAGATTTGATGGTAGTGCCACATCTGGAACAGCTGTTCAATTTTGTTCTGGCACCCCATGACACTCGGCAAGTTTGAGCTGCTCGGTGCCTAGTGAAATAGAATGACTTGATTGTTTGTTCTGTTAAGTTCTTTGATGTATTGTCTTTCACAATAAAATCAAAGCAGTTTTACAACCAATATAAATTTAAAAGAAAGAGATGAGCTCCATAAAATAACAGGATATGGATGTAGTGCCATTAGCAAGATTTTGGAGAGGGGAAGAGTCGGGGGGCCAGCATTGGCTTGTGAGCCTTGCAATGAAGAACACTGATCTGAAGAAAAAATTCCTTTCATTGTCATCCTATGATCACTCATTCCTGGTGTACCCCAGGGTTCTGTCTTAGGATCTCTTCTCTTCTCTCTCTACGCCTCTTCCCTCGGTGCCCTGATCTCCTCCCATGGCTTCCAGTATCATCTTTATGCTGATGACTCCCAGCTCTACCTCTCTACACCTGAAATTTCACCTAAAGTCCAAGAAAAAGTCTGCTTGTTTGGCTGATATTGCTGCCTGGATGTCCTGCCTTCATCTGAAGCTAAATATGTCCAAGACTGAGCTGTTCCTCTTTCCTCCTAAACCCTCTGCTCCTCCTCCTTTCTCCATCTCAGTAAATAACTGTCATTGTTCCAGTCTTCTCTGCTTGCAACCTTGGAGTCATCTTCGATTCTGACCTCTCATTTTCTATGTATATCCAACATGCTGCTAAGACCTGTCGCTTCTCTCTCTTCATTATCACCAAAATTTGCCCCTTCCTCTCTGAGCACACTACCCGGACCCTTGTCCAAGCTCTCATAACCTCATGCTTAGATTACTGCAATCTACTCCTAAATAGTATCCCTCAGTGTCGCCTCTGCCCGTTGCAATCTGTGCAAAACTCTGCTGTGCGACTCATCTTCTACTAACCTCGCTATGCTCATGTCACCCCTCTCCTTAAGTCACTTCACTGGCTTCCTATCTGCCAACGTATACAGTTCAAGATCTTATTGCTGACCTACAAGTGTGTTCATTCTGCTGCCCCTCAATATCTCTCCTCGCTTCTCTCTCCTTATACACTTCCCAGAGAACTCCGTTTCTCAGATAAATCAATCTTAGTGTTACCCTTCTCCTCCACTGCCAATTCCAGACTTCGTTCTTTTCATCTAGCTGCCCCCTATGTCTGGAATAAATTACCCAAGTTTGTCCGTCAAGCCCCTTCCCTTCCCTTGTTTAAAAGCAGACTGAAAACCCACTTTTTTGACATAGCTTTCAATCCTTAACCCTACTCCTCTGCTCTCCAACCCAACCAGCTGATTAACCGTTCCCCTTAACTGTATCCATGACATTTTGTTTGTCTTGCCTGTTTAGATCATAAGCTCTTTCGAGCGGGGACTGTTTTCTTACTCTTTTTGACTCTGTACAGCGCTGCGTCTAGTAGTGCTATAAAAATAATTAATAGTAGTAGTAGTAGATTCTTTTGTATTGGAAAAGGTCTTCCTCATGCTTGTTTATAACTTGGAAGAATTTGAATGCCTCAAATTTCCGCTGTTCTACTTTTTCAAGTTTGTCTCTCTGTTTCATGATCAAGACCTTGGCTATTTTAGTAGCTGCTCTCTGGACTGATTTGGTCCTGTTTAAACCTTTTTGTAAGTGTGTTCTCCAGAATTGCATTCAGTGCTCCAAATGAGATTTCATCAGACACTTGTACAGAGACATTGTCGCCAACTTTTTCTGTTGACCATTCCTCTGCCTTTGTACTCGAGCATCATTCCAGCTTGTGGTTTTGTCTTTTTAGGTGTTTTGCCACCTTAAGATTATCAGATATGATCACAGATTGTTACTGTACTCCTAGTTTGATTGTGAGGTAAAATGTAATTCCTGTGGCTTTTTTTTCTTTTAAATATAACCTTGCTTGTCTTACGTTGTTCATTATATGTAGGAAGTCTGCGGTCCTGCAGTTCATCGGACTGCTTTAGTAAAGCAATGCCACCGAGGAAAAAGAGGAGACCTGCTGCAGGAGACGACCTCTCTGCCAAGAAAAGTAGACATGATGGGTATGGTTTCACTTTTAAGAATATATCATCTCTTAATGAGAATACCAAGATACCCTGCATGCTGAAATTGTAGGAAATTGGCATAGAAACTTATTTTTTTTTTTTTTTTTTTGTAGTTGACTGGGCCAAAGGATGTAAGCTAAGCTATACTGTAGGTCTGATTTATTTTGGGGTGCTTAAATTTCCAAGGCATTTTAAAATTGTTTTATTTAGTTCATAGTACTTTTACCACCAGAATCTTTGCACCAAGACTTGGGGCTCCTTTTACTAAGCTGCGTTAGGGCATTAACACGCAGAATAGCGCGCGCTACAATGCTGCGCGTGTTAGACGCTAACGCCAGCATTTTTGCTTGCATTAGTTCTAGCTGCTTAGTGCAGGGTTAGCGCGCGCTAATCTGCTGTGTGCACTAAAAATGCTAGCGCACCTCAGTAAAAGGAACCCTTGGTGTCTTTTCTTAATAGCTCATGCTATATTAGTAAGAACATGTACCTTTTTGGGGCCATTGTTAACACAAAAGGTCAAATTGTTAGGTAGACTTGACTGCCTTGCCTTTACCTTTGTCCTTCAGTTGTTCAGTCAAAGTTTTATCAAGAACTTAGGAAAGTTCAGCTTGGCTATGTCCAGCCTGCTCCTTGATCAATCCAGCTTGAAAAATTGAAGATATTCTATGCTCTTTTCTTTCAGTAATAATTCCATTAATTTTCCCTTAAGCAGGTTGTTTTGACCTTTTTCACAGTATAGTGATATTATAATTTCTTCTTTTTTAAATGTGGTATACTATATTTAATAAATACTAAAGTGAAAGATTAGGAATCTCTTATGATAAATATAAATGTTATTCCCATGTGCTATGTATAGGGTCTTCTATGGCAGTTATCCTTGGACAAGCAGGCAGCATATTTTCATATGTCACTTGGGGGTGAGGTCATCCATGGAGCCCAGTATGGACAGTGCTAAAAGTGTACTGTCACTTTAAACTTCTTAAGAAGTTTCAATACTGCCTGCACCGCACACGCATAAGTGCCTTCTCGTGCGACGTTGGCTTACGGTTCCTCAGTTTTTCATTCTCCGCAGAGTGAAGAAGTTGTGTTTTGGACTCTGTCCAAATCGCGTTGCCTTCCCAGTTAGCATATTTGTGCCTTTAGGCTTTTTTCTTTTCTTTTATCTCTAGAATCATGACTACCTTCTACATTTATCCAACTCTGGACTTAAAGACCACTTCAGTCAAGAGGTCACCTCAGTTCTATTAATGCTTACCAGGCTCCTTTCAACTCATCTGCTTGTTTCCTGGTTAATGAAAGGACTCTTGAACTCGAAACTTCCACAAAAACTGCCTCCAGTTATCTGGGATCTCAATATAGTTCTCACCAGTCTGATGAAGCCGCCATTTGAACCACTTGCATCTACTCATCTTAAAGTTTTTAACTTGGCAAATGGTCTTCTTGATCTTTGCCACTTCTGCTAGTCGATTGAATGAACTTTAAGCACTTGTTTGCGACTCACCTTTTACAGTTTTTCATCATGACAAGGTGGTTCTCAGAACTCATCCTAAATTCCTTCATCACAGGATTTCATCTGAATTAATCATTTGTGATTCCTGTCTTCTTTCCAAAGCCTCATTCTCACCCTGGAGAAACTGCTCTTCATACATTGGACTGTAAACATGCCTTGGCTTCCTAGTTACAAAGAAATAAGCCACACAGATCTTCACCTCAACTGTTCATCTCTTTTGACCCTAACAGGTTGGGCCTGCCTGTAACCAAGTGAACTGTTTCCACATGGTTAGCAGCTTGCATTTCCTTCTGCTATGCTCAGATTGGGCTGCAGATCAAGGGCTATGTTACAGTATCCAAAGTCTGAGCTGTGGCAGCATCAGTGGCTTTTTTGCGATCCATTCCCATTTGAGATATTTGTAAAGCAGATACTTGGTCCTCAATTCACATATTTACATCTTGCTACTGTCTAGAATCCTATTCCAGATGAGATGGTCATTTCGGCCAAGCAATTTTATAGAATTTATTTTCTTCCTAATGGCTTAATTCTCCCACCATCCCAATCAGTAAGCTAGGGAGTCCCACATGTGAGAATATGCTGCTTGCTTGTCCAAGAATAAAGCACAGTTATGTAACAGGTGTTATCTGGGGACAGCAGGAAGATATTCTCACATCCATCCCACCTCCCCTGGTTGGCTTCTTAGCTTGCTTACAAAACTGAGGAACTGCGAGCCAACATCTGGTTGGAAGGCACTCGCGAGTGCGCAATGCAGGCAGTCTCAATGCTTCTTAAGAAGTTTAAAGTGACAATATACTTAGTACTGTCCATACCGGGCTCCTAGGATGATATCACCCACATGTGACGTGAGAATATCTGCCCTCTGTCCCTGGATAACACCTGTTACGATAAGTAACTATGCTTTTTCAGCAGTGGCTTAGTAAGGGTTGGGGGCGGACTGCCCTGAGCACTGTCTTGGTGGAGCACTGTCGTCTTGTATATCTTTTTTTTTTTTTTAAACTCTTCGCCAGGAAGAGCAGTATGTCCAACCTGCTGCTCGCACTGGCCTCGGTTCTGCCTCTGAAGTCACTTCCTGGTCACTGAACCAGGAAGTGACCTTGGAGGGAGAGCCAAGGCTGGCGCAAGCAGCAGGTTGAAGATGCTGCTTGCACCAGTGAAGAGTTAGAGGTATTGTGGTGGGGGGGGAAGGGAAGGCACAGAAGTGGAGGGGAGGGGAGCCACTGCCCCAGGCACCTCCTACCCTCGCTACACCATTGGTTTTCAGCTTGGTATCTCCTCAGCTTTTGCATTAGATTAGGTAGCTGTTTGAAATGAAAATGAGAATTAGAGTAACAGGGGCTTTTTCTAGGGCTCAAAAATAAGAAAAGGCTTGCAAACTTGTGAGGTGTTTCTCTCTTCTCTTCTTGCCTATGAAAATTTCAATATATCAAAATAGATTGTGATCTTTGGGACACCATTTGCAGCTTTGATAAAACCAAGGTTTTGATAGCTGTCTGATTTACTTCATTCAAATTTTAGCCTTGGCTCCTCTTGCACTGATGATGGAAGTTCAGCTCTTCAGAGCAAGATACAATTAAAATATTTTATGAGCAACTTGTTTGACCTCTAATTTATACAGGAAGATAAAAACATGTGAATGAATGGACTACTATTAACGATTTTTCAAAATGCATTTGTATTTGTTTTTATAATTTTGCTAAAATCTGCAAGTAGTAGTTCTGCCAGTTATGGTTTGTTTATTTGTTTGTAGCATGTATAGAAAATATGATTCATCTAGATTAAAGATGGAGGAAGATGTGTTCTCTAGCAAGCGGTGCCTGGAATGGTTCTATGAGTATGCAGGTATGTGACTGGGGGGGGGGGGAACTAAAAGTAGAAATTGTTCTCTTTTTCTTCTGGTCTCTGTCGAATTGCCTTATAATCCGGGAAGATTTTCAATTGTTGCCATCTAAAAAAATCAATTAAGAAAATGGATATTGCTATATAAGATACAACAAAGAAAAAAAATTATTACTAAAAATTCATCAAGCCTTTACTAAGAGAGGTTATTACCTAATTTAATAGAAAATAACAGAAAACAATAATTAGGACTAAATATCCTATTACTATATAACAGCGTTATGCAATGGTTTATATTCCTGTAGAGCAGGAGTGTCAAAGTCTCTCCTCAAGGGCCGCAATCCGGACGGGTTTTCAGGATTTCCCCAATGAATATACATGGGATCTATTGGCATACAATGAAAGCAGTGCATGCAAACAGATCTCATGCATATTCATTGGGGAAATCCTGAAAACCCAACTGGATTGTGGCCTCGAGGAGGGACTTTGACATCTCTGCTATAGAGACTGTTTATTCTCAGTATCTTTCAAAAACTGTTCTAGCTGCTGTGGATCCCAAAAATCATAATCTTTATTCTGAAAATTTAACAAAACAAGGAAATTTGAGAAAAAAAAGATAGCTTTCAGGAATATAGTTCTTATTAGCAGAGACAAATCTCATTCTTGCTGCTGTGGGAAGTGGTTTTCAGAAATGGGATCCAACTGGGTGGTCTTCCTGGCTATAAGCCTGTAAAATCAGAACTCTGATATAGAACAATATCAGGTCCCATGCCCTCACAACCTGGAAGTTAAGAAGGTAACCATAACTACGCTGATTCTGTCTGATAACCTGCTGTAGGTCTTTCTGGCTTCTAGAATAATCTCCAGTAGAAGAGAAATTTTGTAGCTTGACTTGAAAGTAAGGCCCTAGATCTATTTTCCTATCCCATACAAACTTTTGAATACCTTTTGCATATTGGTAAAGCATTAATAAAAAAAAAACCCAACAACCCCAAACTCGGGATTCAGCTGCACAGAGAGAAACTACAGGAATCGCCATAATGTACAAGGTAAATCCATCTCTTTCTACAGCTCTATTTTGCTAACTATATGTGGTGTATTGCTTTTATTACTTTTAACTCTGTTTTTAGCACAAATTTATGCATGGGTGTCACATTGGTCAAAATTTTCAAATTCTTACATAATTACTAGATTTCTTCTACTTTTTTACCTTAAAAATAACAAAAATGTAAATGCAGGCAGTTATAGTGGAAGTGTAGCAATAGGCTGAGAAACCAGGATTCAAATACCGTATTTTCGCGGATATAACGCGCACCATTGTAAAACGCGCACAGGGGTATAGCGCGCAGAAATCACGATGATATGTACAAAAACTTTTCTATACCGCGCTCAGGCATATAACGCGCATGCTGCCCGACTCTCCTTTCGCCCGCCCTGACTTTCCGTGCGCTGTCCCGACTCTCCGTTCACCCCCCCTGACTTCCGTGCACTGCCCTGACTTTCCGTGCGCTGTCCCGACTCTCCGTTCACCCCCCCTGACTTTCCGTGCACTGTCCTCCCTTGAAGTCCTGTCCCCCCTTGAAGGTCTGTCCCCATCCTGAAAGCCTGATGCCCCCCCCGACGTCCGATACATCCCCCCCCCCCCCGGCAGGACCACTCGCACCCTCACCCCGAAGGACCGCCGACTCCCCAACAATATCGGGCCAGGAGGGAGCCCAAACCCTCCTGGCCACGGCGACCCCCTAACCCCACCCCGCACTACATTACGGGCAGGAGGGATCCCAGGCCCTCCTGCCCTCGACGCAAACCCCCTCCCCCCAACGACCGCCCCCCCCCAAGAACCTCCGCCCGTCCCCCAGCCGATCCGCGACCCCCCTGGCCGACCCCCACGACACCCCCACCCGCCTTCCCCGTACCTTTGTGTAGTTGGGCCAGAAGGGAGCCCAAACCCTCCTGGCCACGGCGACCCCCCTAACCCCCCCCCGCACTACATTACGGGCAGGAGGGATCCCAGGCCCTCCTGCCCTCGACGCAAACCCCCCTCCCCCCCAGCCGACCCGCGACCCCCCTGGCCGACCCCCACGACCCCCCCACCCCCCTTCCCCGTACCTTTGGAAGTTGGCCGGACAGACGGGAGCCAAACCCGCCTGTCCGGCAGGCAGCCAACGAAGGAATGAGGCCGGATTGGCCCATCCGTCCTAAAGCTCCGCCTACTGGTGGGGCCTAAGGCGCGTGGGCCAATCAGAATAGGCCCTGGAGCCTTAGGTCCCACCTGGGGGCACGGCCTGAGACACATGGTCGGGTTTGGCCCATGTGCCTCAGGCCGCGCCCCCAGGTGGGACCTAAGGCTCCAGGGCCTATTCTGATTGGCCCACGCGCCTTAGGCCCCACCAGTAGGCGGAGCTTTAGGACGGATGGGCCAATCCGGCCTCATTCCTTCGTTGGCTGCCTGCCGAACAGGCGGGTTTGGCTCCCGTCTGTCCGGCCAACTTCCAAAGGTACGGGGAAGGGGGGTGGGGGGGTCGTGGGGGTCGGCCAGGGGGGTCGCGGGTCGGCTGGGGGGGCGGTCGTTGGAGGGAGGGGGGTTTGCGTCGAGGGCAGGAGGGCCTGGGATCCCTCCTGCCCGTAATGTAGTGCGGGGTGGGGTTAGGGGGTCGCCGTGGCCAGGAGGGTTTGGGCTCCCTCCTGGCCCGATATTGTTGGGGAGTCGGCGGTCCTTCGGGGTGAGGGTGCGAGTGGTCCTGCCGGGGGGGGGATGTATCGGACGTCGGGGAGTCGGCCGGGCAAGAGGGCTTGGGCTCCCTCTTGCTCCGATCGTGGATGCGGGTGCGGGTGGGAGCGCGTGCGAGCGGTCGTTCGGGGTGGGGGTGCGAACGGTCCTGCTGGGGGGGTGAATCGGGCGTCGGGCGGGGTGGGAACTATGTTTAAAAACTTTTCTATACCGCGCTCAGGCATATAACGCGCGAGGGGTATGCGCGGTACGTAAAATCACGTATAACGCGCGCGTTATATCCGCGAAAATACGGTACTCATGATCATCACTGACTCTTTTTTTGTGAGCTCTTGCAAGCTATTTTACCTTCTTCCTTAGGTAAAAGCTTAAATTTTAAGCCACCTATGATGGAGAATTTATCTACTGTACACAAAATGCAACTTGGCTTGATTTCAGGTTTGTAAAGGAAAGTAGTAAAAAAAATATATCGCAAGTTATATAAAGCTTTCCATCCCAGTGTCAGACAAGTATACAGTATATTGATCTACCTACAGAGCTGATGATCATGCTGTTGCTTCCTTTTCCTGTGTGATTCAAATTTCTCATTGAATCATGCGGGGGGAGGAGGGGTCAATGTGTTCAGCAAAAAGAAAGGCCCCTTAGATGGAATACACATTTTAGTTGAGCTCTGTTCCAGCTTATGTGCTATTATGCCTTCTGTAGAAATTGCACGTTTGATGCTGTTGCTACTACTGGTCTTCAGGAATTGAGTGAATGCTTGGGGATGTCCTTAGGAAATGGGTGAGTGCTTTTAGAGGGAATCACCAATTGAGATGATTTGGGGGATTGGATGAGTGTTTGGGAGGGGGGTCAAAAGAACTTGAGAGCAGGGATTAGGTTGGAGATTGAAAGAACATGAGACTTGGTAGGAGGGTGAGTGGGTTAATGGGTATTTGGTTTGGATGCGTGGGAAATAAGAGATTCAGTATGTACCCAGGAAATTTAAAAAAAAAGAAGTTTTATTGAATTAAATTATCCAAATACAAAAAGTACAACAAATCCAATAATAGTACAGACAATGTAAAGTCATCCACATGGTTTCTTCACGAAAACTTAAAGCTACAAAGTAAGACAAAACAGAGAAAACAAACCTCCCAGCAAGAATTCAGCAGAGCACTATGGCCTCTATGTGACAATTCATCCCAGACAGGAGCCAAATGGAGACCTTCTCCATTGACCTGGTGTTCCCTTTTTTTTTTTACATCCAAATATTCCAATTTTATCAGTGTTCACATTTCATTTCTCCAGAGGGTGATGATAGGTGTTTCAGATTGCCTCCACAGTAAGAGAATACATTTTCTAGCCATTAAAACTTTTTGCAACAACAAATTTCCCCCCCCAAGACAATCTTTAGAGAGTGAACCTGGGAAAAATGCAGAACATCCGCCCTCAAGGGGATCCTTTTATGTAAAATGGTCTGTAAATATAATCTAACAGAGGACCAAAAGGTTTGTATCCTCTCACAAGACCAAAACATGTGACTCAGACCAGCTGGAGTAGAATGACATTTAGGCCATTGAGCATGAGAAGCAAAGCCTGAAACATAGGCATGATATGGAGAGGAATTTATAATGCTGATGTTTAAGATGTTTCATAAGCAAACGTAGACCATCTCCCGAGATCTGTTCCAGAGAGGGAAGGTCCCTATTCCAGACCATAGTCCCAAGGGGTACTAAAATTGCCCAAACTGACCTGATAAAAAGACAAGCTGGCTTTAGTTTGGTGAGATGGAGGAAGGAGTGGCCTAGTGGTTAGCGCTAAAGCCTTAGCACCCTGAAGTTGTGGGTTCAAATCCCACACTGCTCCATGTGACCCTGGGCAAGTCACTCAATCCTCCATTGCCCCAGGTACATTAGAGTTTTGATTTGAAGAGGAGGGGTATGGAGGGGGGTCTGGGTGGCTGAGGCAGGAGGGTGTGGATTTCCCTCTTGATGGAATTATTTTTATTTTAAATTCTGGGTTATGGGCCATTGTCAGGGGGGGAGTCCCAGCATTTTTATGAGCACAGATGTGTATGTGTGTGTGTAACACGCCCACATCTGTGCCCATTAAAGAAAAAAAGATACTACTATTCCTGCTTCGAGCAGCTGCGGCAGGAGGCTATTTCAGCGCTTCTGCCTTCTCTGCGTATGTGTCAGGTGGTTTCTCCAACAACTGATGGGATGGGATTGCAGCGGAATTGCATGTGGAATTTGTTTGAACATCAATCGCCGTTTTCAATTTGGACTTTTACTGGCCCCATAGCGACCCACTGGTTTTTAACTTCAATTTTAGAGTATCTGGGCCTCAGATTCTTAATGGCAGAGACTTTTAAAAAATATGTAGACTGCATAAATAAGTACTTAAAACATTATGCAGTAGTTCAGAGTTTTATGAGGAATCTAAGTTTTCAGTAGCTGCAGAATAATATAGTTTAGGTGTGTTAAACTCATTGTAATGTAGGGCCTTGCTGGGGGGGGGGGGCATGGGTTGAATTAAGAGGTGCAGATCTGCATAATTTTCTATATATTTGCATATAGAATTTAATAAAATGTGTAGCCAGTTTATTTCAGAATTGGTCTTACTTCACAGTTACATTCAAATTAGACTGGGGACTTGCTAAATCATGTTCTTTCTGTTGCAGGTACTGATGATGTTGTAGGCCCCGAAGGCATGGAAAAATTTTGTGAAGACATTGGTGTTGAACCAGAAAATGCAAGTTCTGAAACTTATTCTTTAAATTTCAGTCCTGATGATCCTGTCTCAATTTCTTTTTATCATCTTATGCTGCTTTAATTAACTAGTAGAACAAAATGGTTTACAATTTTAACAAGTCATATTAATTAGTAAAAAATGCCAGAAAAAAATCAAAGGAAGGAACACTCGCACAGAAAGGAACAAGGGGGGATATAGTAGGGGATGGAAGGGAACTAGGAGCCTGAAGTGTATCAAGACATGTCTCTTTTACTGAAATTTGAACACTAATTTGAAAAAAATGAGTTTTCAACATGGTTTTAAAATTTCTATCCAAAAAGTAGGCTGATGTTAGACCTTTTTGGAAGGGAATAGTGTGTTACACAAGTTTTTTGAAGTGACGTTTTAAAATTTCTGTGACAGCATAGGCTGGTAGAAAACAAATTCCATAAAGATGGTGCAAGAAAATAAAATGCAGAATGACACATGGGTTCCCATCGAGCATATTTTAGTGAGGGAAGGACTAATCTGCGAGTCAATATAGCATGATGTTCTTGTGGAAGTGGGGGAGTTATTGTTTCTGACTCACAAATTGTATTACATTATCTTAAACTTAATCCTGAATTGGATAGGGAGCCAGTGCAGTTTGAGTAGTGGTGTCAGGTGGTTTTACCTTCTGGCATTCAGTAAGAGGCAAGCAGCTGTTTTCTGAGGCATCTGAATACATTTCAACTGGAACTGATGTGTTCCATTTCATCCTGCTAGACTGGTCCAGACCAATTGGTTATGTTTTCCTACCAACAGATGAGTGTAGAAAAGCTGAACTCTTCAAATAAAAGGTGTGGTACAGCCTGAATTGTAAGTACCTTTTTTGCATGCAGGAGATGGTGCAGGTTGGACTAGTGCTGCAGGATTCTTTAGCATAAGCCTCTGGCCCAGGACTGTGTTTCTAGAGGTTGAGTTCCTTGGCTGGTGTTCATCTCTTGGGTTGGTCCACGAATCTTCTTCTGTTTCAACTTGAGGAGGTCTGACCCTCTATAGCAATGGTTCCCCAAACCTTTCCTGGGGAAGACCCCAGTAAGATTTTCAAGAATATCTATGATGAATATTCATGAGACATTTGCATGCAGTGGAAGAGGTGCATGCAGGTCTCATGCATATTTATTATGGATATCCTGAAAACCTAATTGGCCAGGGCAGGTTTGGGAACAATCAGGTTTATTCAAAAATTTGATTTACCACCTTATCAAAATTCAAAGCGGTTTTACATAATATAAAAACAAAGTATAAAAAGAACGTACGTTAAAAACAAATTACAAATAATGCTACAAACAATCAAACGCACTGACAAACATTAACTTACCGGTACGGGATGGAAAAGGGCAGAAATACAATTTGTAAAAAGAGAAAGCAGGGGAGAAGGACCAGAACAAAAGGAAGGAGAACAATAAAATAAATAGTCTAGTATTTTGTAAAATAGGCTAAAATGATTAAAAAATGGCATGGAACAGGTTTCCATTACCATCCTTAGAAGGACTATTATACACCGAAAGCATCTTTTAAAAAGAAAGGCCTTCAAGTTACTTTTAAATTTATCAAGGGATGTAATTTCTCTTATATAATTTGGTGCTGAATTCCAGATAGTATGAGCCATAACAGATGGATAGCAAGTTTTGGTTAGATGAACGTAATGTACGATGGGGGGTATGGGGGATAAGTAGCCTGTCAATAAAATCAGGTTGGCCGGAAGTTATGGTCAACTAGCTTGCCCTTCCAAGTGAGAGCCTAAGGGGGTTCTGCCAGCAGGCAAGTTCTTTTTCTCCCAACCCCCCTTGCCATTTCTCCTTCTGCAGACTTCAGAGGAGTTTTTAGGAGAATCATAAGGAGCTGCCTACTAGCAATAAACTTGCTACAAAACCCTCTCCACAAAGGAACAATTCTTAATTGGAGAGGGGTGACTTGAGAGCTGGTGGGTCTGCAGTGCTGCAGCTCCTACTGTCCAGATATGATGGGAGAGCATTGGAATCTGTGTTAGATTGCTTCAGGAGCTGGTTTTGAAGGGGCATGGTGTGGATGAATTTTAGCAGGAACAGCAACCAGTGTGCTGCTGGACTTCCAAAATTCCACACAACAGTACCAATTGGCATTGGCAGCTAGAAAGGCTCTCCCACCTTGCTGGAGTGTAGGCCCATGGGAGTAGTTGCAGAGGGCCCCTCAGTGGTCCTGGTATTTCACTTTTTATTCGTCCCTTGCGGAATTCACAGAAGGGGCTCTTTTTGGGGCTCCAGGCCCTAGTAGGGTCCATGATGGTCTAATAGTGCAATAGGGGATTGGATGCCTTGTCTGTGGAGGCCATTGGCCAAGTGATGGCTCAGATGGTGAGCAGGACCTAATCCTGCCTGTGTTCTCCATGGAAGAAACCTGGGGGTTAGGGAGGGAAAATGAGCAGTTGGCATTCAAATAGAGGTGCTGTTGCTGGGAGATTTCAACTTGCTTGATATGGATTGGAAGATCCCATCTGCAGAATCAGAGAAGCAGTGAGATCATAGATGCCTTTCAAAGTGCTTTGCTCAGACAAATGGTGATAGAACCCACAAGGAAACGGGTGACTGGATCTAGTGCTCACAAATGGAGAAAAGTGATCATCATACTATATAGTTTGATATAAGAGTAAAAGCAGAGTGCAGATGTACAAAACTCAAAGTACTGGATTTCAGACATGCTGATTTTGGTAAAATGTCATTGTCAGCTCATCAACAGTTTGTTGTTTGTGCCTGAAGTTTGGTCTGCGGACCTGCAAAGCACGCAACTAACCACTGACTGACTTCCAACTGGGTGTGGAAGCACTCAAGCTGGACCTGTAAAATGTGGGAAAAGGTGCTTTTCAGTGATGAAGGCCTTCTGCCTGTTTCCTGAGTGCCTCAATCTCACTGTGAAGCATCTTTGAAGGTTGTGGTCTGGGGCTGCATAGCTGCCATTGGCATTGGATGTCTACACATCATTGATGGAATGGTCAACGGGAACAAGTACTTCACAATACTGCAAAAGTGCATGGTGCCATCACCTCAGCAGCTGTTTCCTGACCCAAGATAATGCACCTTGCCACCACTCCAAACAGTTGATCGACTGGAAGCATCAGAACAACATTGAGTCATTCATCGACAGGCTTGCCCAATCTCCAGATCTGAATCCGATCGAGAACTTGTGGCATAAAGTGGCCTGGAAGATATCCAAGAGACATCCAACATCAAAATGTGGGTTGAGTTTCAGTCACTCATTGCTTCATGATCACCTTATCAAATTGGTTCATTCAGTGCTGACACAGTGCAGAGAGGTGATCAAGAACAGATGGTGGCCCACCAAATACTGATTAGTATCCAGTGCACAAATGATTAGTGATCTTTTAATTTTTCAGGACACACACCAAACTCAACATATATCAAATACACTATGTGTCCCTATATTTTATAAGAAGTATTTTAGGATCATCAGAGGTATCCATTGTGAGCCATTTGTATCAAATTCTTGAAACCAGATTCACCAGCACTTTTTCATCGATCCCCTTTATTTCTTTTTTTATATATATCTTTTTCCTATTTACTGCATCCCTGTATCATAATTTTCACATTATCTCATATTTGGGGGCTCTTATTCACCGACATGATACACGTTTCACGACTAATTGTCTCAAGGTATTAAACCCTACAAAATAAAAGGCGAACAGCCTTACATTCACCTCGTTATAGGTATATAGGTGTGTGTATGTATGTATGTATGTATGTGTATGTATGTATATATGTGTGTGTGTGTATGTATGTGTATGTATATATATATATATATATATATATATATATATATACTAGTGTTTAAGCTCGTTAGATTAACGGGTGCTAGATGACCGCCTCTCCTGCTTTTGAACCTGGGCAGAGGCAGAGCCGGGGCGGGAGGGAGTGACGGTGGGAGAGCAATTTTAAAGCCTCGGCAGCGGTGGCTCCTTGACCAATCCGCGCTTACAACGTCCCCACAGTCGCAGTCTGGCTAGCTCCCCCACCAAAGCCCTTCGCAGCGGCAGTCCCTCCCGCATCCGTCCCCGCGTCCCAAGCCTCTCCGAAGGGCGGCTCCCACGAAAATGGTGGCCCTCTGTCCAAAGCCGCGGCAGCAGCCTCCCTCAAGACACATTTCAAATCTGACATATTGTAATCACAAAACAGAAAATAAAATTATTTTTCTTACCTTTTGTTGTCTGGTCATTATTCATACCATGTAGGGGTCCCAGGCTATGGTTGGCTTTTGATAACTCGCTTGCCAGGGCCCCTTCTTTCTTCTTCCCTCCCTCCATCCCTGCAGCTGAAGCCAGGCACCTCCCCCCAGTGGTCTGAGACAGGAGGGAGCAGTTAGGAGAGGGTCTGAGGGCAAAGAGGGGCTCAACAGCGCACAACCACCTTTTCTTCCCTCCCTCCATCAGGTGCAGTGAATCCACCAATGTTAAAAGGAGCCGCGTCGAAATCGGAGGCCTGCCACTGCCGTAGCACTTTCCCCTCTGCCTTGGTCCCGCCCCTTCTCTGACATATGGGACCACGGCAGAGGGAACGTGTTACGGTGGCGGCAGGGCTCCAATTTCAAAGCAGCTCCTTTTAACATAGGCGGAGCTGAACTGTACCTGATGGAGGAAGGGAAGGAATGGTGGGGCAAATTTCGGCAACGGCAGGAATTGTTTGGCGGGCCAAGCACCGTGAAACTTTGTTTCTTTAGGCAGCCCCAGTTGTTTACTTGGATTCAATGTCAGCATTAGGGTTCGCCGGCCGCCGGGTGAGGAAGGCCGCCACCGCAGCCTCGCGGCTAGGTAGGGGGACAACAATGGCGCTTATGCTCAAGCCCCCGCCGCAGCTCCTCTCTTGATCCTGGTGCGGTTCGAGAGAGGAGTTGTGGCGGCGGCTTGAGCATAAGCGCCATTGTTGTTCCCCTACCTAGCCGTGAGGCTGCGGCGGCCTTCCTCACCCGACTCTCACGGCTGGCGGCCGGCGAACCCTAATGCTGACATTGAATCCAAGTAAACAACCGGGGCTGCCTAAAGAAACATGGTAATCATATTCTGTCCTGAAAGCCCCCGCTGCAGCTCCTCTCTCGATCCTGCTGCAGTTCGAGAGAGGAGCCGTGGCGGCAGCTTGAGCATAGTGCACAGTGAGAGCCAGGGGCGCGCATGCGCAGTCGTGTTTTCGCGACGGGATCAGGGAACACGTTTTTTTAGTGCGCATGCGCGGCCTAGCATTTTATTATATTAGATATCTCAATCAGCTTATGTTACATTTATTTATTGGTACATACCACTTCTGCATCCTGTTTCATTCATCTGAATAACAAGTAAACATGGCGAGGTGTTCTTTTGAAACTTTCAAACCACGCCTTCGGCCATGATGTAATAGAGTGGGCAGTGCTAGTCTGATCCAATGAATGTTGAGAAATCTATCTCGTTATTGAGCCCTGCCAGTTCCACAGCGTTTAGTCTAAATATCCCCAACTCTTCTTTATAGTTCAATCTTTGTAAAACATTGCCACCCTTCCACCCTCTTTCCACTGAATCTATGATCTGCTATTGAATTTGATCTGTTGAATGATTACAATCAAACCAGTGCTGTACCAATGGGGCATCCATTACCTTAGTGGTAATTTTTAATTTATGCTCGGTAAGCCTGACACTTACCGTTCTGTTAGTTCTCCCCACGTATACCTTCAGGCAAAGACAACTATAGAGAAGTGAACTATAGAGAACAGTTGTGGATATTTAGGCTAAATGCTGTGGAACCGGCAGGGCTCAATAAAGAGAAAGAGTGAGCAATGCTAGTCTGATGGCCGAAGGTGGGGTTTGAAAGTTTCAAAAGAAAGCCGTAGCCCTTGTTCAGATGAATGAGACATGACGCAAAAGAGGTATGTGATGAATGAGACATGACGCAAAAGAGGTATGTATCAACAGATAAATGTAACATAAGCCGATACATTCACCGCATTATAGGTATATATGACAGGTCTCCTTTTATTTTGTAGGGGTTAATATCTTGAGACAGCTAGTCGTGAAACGTGAATTCATGTCTGTGAATAAGAACCCCCAAATATGAGATAAGTTGGCTACTTTAAATATATTAAATGTGAAAATTGTGACACGGGGATGCAGTAAATAGTAAAAAATAAAAAAGAAGAAAAAGATAAAATAAATAAGGGGATTGATGAAGTGCTGGTGAGCCTAGTTCCACCAAATACTGAGCCATCCATCACTTACACACAAAATAGCTACTTAAAGAATATGAAAGATAGATGACGTTCGTATGTACTTTTTTGGGCCAGTGAAGTACATTACTTGATTTAAGCAGATAAACCATTAACATGGCAACTTTAACAAACTCAGAAATTTAAGGCCAAGCTAGAATAAAAAGTTGATTTTAATAGCCAAATGTATCCCTTATAATGTGGGTCAACAAAAAATTTAATAGGTCAGAAAGTTGAAAGAATACAAAATTCAGAAGGTGTTCCAGACTTATACACATCACTGTACATTGATATGGCTTATCTTTCAATGTTTATGATACCTATAAGTCTACAGTAGCTTGTTAAATTTTTATCCTTATTTTATTTGGGAGTTTTTTTTCTGGTGTTTAAAAACAAAACCATCTTTTTCATGAGTTTGAAAAATGCTCTTTCTAATAGAGTTGGTTTGAAAATTTTTCTAGATGACATTGTTGTAAAAGCTGGTTAAAAATATCCAATTTTTCATGTTTTTCAAAAAATCACAAAATCTAAAGTGAAATTGTAAAGTAACAAGATTAGCCTTTTACGTGTGTCTGTTCAAAAAATAAAAATCTATATTAGTTCTTTTGAATAGATAGTAAAAGGTTGTATAAGATCGACTTGTTTCATTTGTTTTCCTAATATAACCAAGGAAATATTTTGACTCAAATTTGCAAAAATTTTGCAGGGTCGAAGTATGGCATCAAACAAAAATGTATATCTCCACAAGTATTCCACTGGCGAATCTTAAAACTTTACCAAAGTTAGTTTGAGCCATGTAAGATTCAGCATACAAAGTTTCTTCAAAATCTGTAATGGTGAGGTGGGGCACTTTTCTAAAATTAAACCACTTAACATGGAATGACCCGATTGGGAAATTTTTTAAAAAAGCCAGATGACTTCAGATTAATCTTGCAGTCAGTGCTAACTGAAAATCCACGTCTCTCATGCATGCAAAACACAGACTTTCGTCCAGTATAGAATAAATACAGGCAGTCCCCTAACAACGAGTTATGTTTTTAAAGCTGTTCTTAAGTAGGATTTGTATATATCTCAGACTGTAGATTTTAAGATTCTTGCTGCTTATCTCTTCTCCCAGCTGATTAAAGGACCAACTTTCCCTTCCACACACTGTTCTTAATGTGACCATGCATCATCCCTGAATCTGCTGCTGGAGAAGTATAGGAGTCTATGCCAGTGGAAATACTGCCGAGTCCCCTTCTTTGTCTGCACTTGTTGGCAGAAACATTCACAGCTTTCTCGCAATGAACGAGATCAGTCTAAGGAAATGCTTACCACAGCTTATTCTGTATGTATGGGTGTATTTGCTTTATGGTGATGTTTTTGTTGATGTGGTATTGAATGTAAACTGTATTGTGATGTTGATGTGGTATTGAATGTAAACTGTACTGTTACATTTTGTATGTAAATGTGTAACTCGCCCTGGATAAGGGCGGGGGATAAACAAACAAACACAGGTCTAAGCTCACTTGCTGTGCAGGCACACAATGGAGAAGAGACGACTAAGGGGGCATATGATACAGGTTTACAAAATACTGAGTGGACTAGAGTGGGTAAACGGTTGATAAAATAAGCTTTATCCGTTATTTAGCTCTCAGCTGTGGCAAAGGCAGTGGTGGCAACGTTCCTCTGACATCATCTTCAACCTGCCTTAATTACCAGAGCGCCCGGAAGTGAAATCAAATGACGTCGCGACTGCGTTTTTAAGTACGAGTCATACTTAAGTCAGCATTTGTAACTCGGGGACTGCCTGTAACCATGAACTAAAAATTAAACTGAACCCCCAAGAAGCCAGATTCTGCAAACAGTGCAACACTAGAGAGAAATAAACTGTGCATGTTCCCCTGTACTTTGCAAAACATAAAGATAATTTTTGAAATTTACATACACTGATATATTCCAGACACGCAACATTACAAACTAACAAATAAAACAAAAAATGGAAAATACAGTAAATGCTGTATATCCTGTTCTTTCCTGAGGAAAGTGGTTTTGGCATCTTTTTATTGGACCCATTTCAATAACACTTCATTTCCATTTTCAGTTATTAACTTTGTATTATTAACATCTACACTATCTTAAATGGAAAATAAAATTCTTTTTTTCTACCTTTCCTTTTTTTTTTTATTGGGTTGGTTTCAGTCTCTGGCTTCTGCTTTCCTTTTTTCTCTTAACTCTTGCCAGGATTTCCTGTCTGTCCTTTTTCTCTAATCCTTTTTCTTTCAGCTTTCTTCAGTTTATTTTCTGCCTCTGTCTATTTCTTTCCACCCAGTCCTCAATTTCCCTCTTTTCACTGTCTACCTGTAGCATGCCACTTCTTTCCTTCACGCCATCTGAGCTGAAGCTTATCCCAGAGGATCTCGGAGAGATAAACTCACTGAACTTGTAACCTGTAATATTACCAGGCTGGACTCTGTGATTCTTTAAACAAGTTTTCTTTAATAAAACTTAAAGAAATAATAAACTTAAAATTCTGATGACCTCCAAGGATTCCTTCTCTCACAGAATCCTCGCTTCATCCAGCACTTCCTCTGATAAGGCAAGCTGAAAGTGTTTTAGCACAGACTCTGCTGGGTAATACTGTACTCTAACTTATTCAACCAAGCTGTAATTAGACTAGCAGTTACAAAGGTATAAACTTGATGGGACAACAGTTCTTTGTAAGCCATGTGCTAGCTAACAACGGAGTCTTCTTTTCTACACACACACACACACAAGAAGAAGCAGGAAAAGGGAGGCCGCAGCAATGCACAATGGGAGCATGGGGGCTTCAGCTTACTGAGCCCACAGCAGTACACACTGTTTAACTGCTCTTGTGAATGTAAGGGCAGAACACCAGCTCTCTCATTCCCCCAGTATCTCTCTAACTCTATCCTCTTCCTCCCTCCATCCAGCATATGCCCATTTTTCTTTAGCCTCTCCTTCCATCCAGCATGCACCCTCTTTTTCTCTACTTCCTTCCATCCAGTAACTGCCCCCTGGCATTCCCACTGTTGCTTTTCCAAAACAGCAGCAGCAGTGGCAAATTCAGATACAGCTATCATGGGACCTCCTTGTACATACCCATGGCTACCAGCTCTGCCCTGGAACAAGAAGTGATATCAAAGGTGGTGAACTGACAGTCCTGGATATATACAGGAAAGTTCTGGGCAGCAGCAGTGATGGAAGATGGCAGAATGGTGGTCCCAGTGTTCTGGCTGTGTGACTCTACCAAAAGATGCACACCTATTCAGCTTAGAGGAAACAGTGCTCTTGACTCTGATCTTAGAGAAGACCCTATATCAATTGTATTTCCTACCCATCTACCTATCGCTTCCTGTTAGTCTAGCCCAACATGTCTTATATCTGTTACACCATTTGTTTAAAGTTGTTTTATCTTCCTTTTTTTTTTTTTAATAAGATTTGTGTTGTTATTGGCGGTTTGATTTTTATTCCCCTTTATATTTTATCTGTAAACTTGCTTAGAAGTTTGATAAGCGACAGAATCAAATTTTAATGAAAACTTGAAAACCCTCAAAACTTTTGGTCTAGGCAAATTAGGTTTCCCCTTATTCAAAATATTTCCATAAGGTGGCCAGTCAGATTCTGAAATTCTAATTTTAATTGTGCAGCAAATCCTGTTGCATCCCAATATCAGGTCCCCTAGCCTCTATAGCATGGATGGTAACTACAACTACCTTGAATCTGCCTAATAGTGTGTTGCAGGCCTTTTTGGCTTCAGCTGGAGGATGTCTGTAGCTTAGTGTGGCAGTGAGCACCTAGTTCCCTTTTCTTGACTTGCACAAACTACTTGAATACCTTTTGTCATTTTTGGGAACTTAGTATGTATCACCAGCACAAAGAAGGTAAACTTATCTTTTAAACCTTTAGTTTGTTGGTATTCACTGCCAGTTCTTAAATGCTGTTAATGGATCAAGTTTTCAGAATACCATATCAAATATGCATCAGAGACTTGCATGCTTATGATCTCTCATGCATCTTTGTAGAGATTTCCTGAAAGCATGATTTGTTGGTGGACCCCGGAGTTGTCTTAAAGGGCTGTGACACCCTGAGCCAACTATCGGCTTGGCTCCCTGGTTCAAATTTTGATTCAGGAACGCCACATTCCCTCAGTCTACCTTTTAAATGTAGTTGTCCCCTCATGAGTACCAGCAGCATTTTACTTAATGCTGTCTACACAGCCCTGAAGTTATCCTTTTGCCATGTCCAGCCCCCTTTCATGTAACTTCTGTTTCTGCAGAGGCACAGATGAGGGAAGATGCCAGGGCTGGTGCTCGGGGAGAACAATCGCATATAAAGGTAGACTAGGAGAGATGGCCTGAAAAAGAGGGGGCTTGTCTGAACTGGGGACTGATGAGGCAGATGTTGATGCTCTGAACTAGTGTTTTGAGTCAGCCCTGGTGGCCCCCCCCCCCAAGGACTGGGAGTAAATAAGGCTTTAGTTCTTTTGTGAAGGGTTTGCTGTTCACTTTCTAGCAAACCACTTGTGGTGTCTTAGAATCCTCTGTGTTCTAACCCAGCTGATGAAGGCTCCCTTTTAAGCTGCTAGATTCCTATGAACGGAATGCCTGACCTGGGAGATCTTATTTTGGTGACGGTGAACTCTGTCTGCAGAGTTCATGAGCTCCAGGCTTTGGAGACTGATCACACTATATGAAATTTTCCTTTATTGGGTAGTTTTGTAGTACCTCCAGAAGATTCACCTACCTTCCGATAACCTTCCCCCAAATTACCCACCTTAACACCTTCCAATTAAACAAATACCATAAATAGATTGTAACCTACCCTCTCTAACTGCATTCCATATGTATTTTTCATACAGTTCTTCACTGTCAGTTTAATTTCCATCCTATAAGTTCACATAGAATTTTTCTTTTTTCAACCATCTTTATTTTCTCTTCTTTATTAATTTCCAGGTACTTTAGTTAGATTGTGAGCCTTCGGGACAGTAAGGGAATTTTTTAAGTACCTTCTTACTTCTCATTTATAATCTTAATGTATATTTTCTTCAAACCGCTTAGAACCTAACGGATGTAGCGGTATATAAGAAATAAATTACATTACATTACATTACATATGTGCCATAATTCCTGGCCAGTGCAATGTTAGATTTCTACCTTAAACAGTTTGTGCTTCCCCAAGTCACATACTGCAACATGTACTTTGAACAGTTTGGATTGTAAAAAAGCTTAGCATTCTGTTTAGAGTAGACTAAAGTCCTTAGAAAATCAATCTAGCTTTTGTTGTTTGTTCCCTACAAGCCTGGGCTTGCCATTATCAAATACTAATTGGCTAGAGCAGGGTTTCTCAACTCGGTCTTCAGGGCACACCATCATCAGGTTTTCAGGATATTCAGAATGAGATTTGCATCCTGAGGAAGTACATGCATATTCATTGTGAATATCCTGAAAATCTGATGGGACTTGATTTGCCCTAAGGACTGGATTGAGAACTCTTGCTCTAGCCAATTAGTATTTTTTTTTTTTTTAATTTTAATCTTTATTCATTTTATAAACCAACCCAAGTGCATCATATTATCAACAGTTAACAATATAGACAGCACTTAATGCCATCAAATGATATAATAAGTACATATCCCCAGCACACCCACCCTTTCATACAGTATAAGAACAATACAAATGATCAAGGTAAACAAATTACAACAAATAATTAATTAAATACATATCCACCCACCCTTCCTGGATAATCAACGGGCAAAACTAGTAATCGATCTTTACAAAATTTTGTCAATGGGTCCTAAACCTCCTTGAATTTCTTATAATGTCCCAACTGTATTGCACTCATACGTTCAAATGGCTGCCTGATGCCCCAGCAAATCTGTCTGGAAGCACAGACCTGTACTGAGGTTTTAAATTGTGCCAATCGGGGAACCCCTTCTGAATGGCCTGCTTCAACTGCAACCACTTATACTTGAGACTTTGTGATACCAAATGCTTGTTGCAATTGTGAAAAGTCAAAGCATCTTTCCATCTAACAGCCCGCCTGCAGCCAGTGCTTCCAGAGGATCTTAGACTTGCCAATTTGAATTTTGGAGTTCAACCATAAGGATTGACACGTGAATAAATGAATCGGAATAGGTATTAAGTTATTAATAAATTTCAATGTCTGCCATGTAGCAAATAAAATTCTATTGTCCTTATAAATCCTAGGTAACTTGATGCTTAAAATGTGACACAATCACAATGGGGACAGGAGTTGCCATTCTAAGTAAAGCCAATCAGGGAGATGTTCCTTGAGCTCAGGACGGATCCAATACATACCCTGATGCAGTATATAGGCCTGATGGTACCTATAAAAATTTGGGAAATATACCCCACCCGCCACAATTGGTTTTTGTAAAGATACTAAAGCAATTCGAACAGTTTTACCCAGCTAAATAAATTTAGTAAGAATACTATTTAATTTCTTATAAAAGGATCCCTGAAAATAAACTGGCAACATACCCATTTGGTATTTAGTATTTGACAATGGCAGTCCCAAGTTTATAGGGAACAAAACAACAAAAGCTGAATTGACTTTCTATGGACTCTAGTGCACTCCATAAGAGCATAAGAATAGCCTTACTGAGTCAGACCAATGGTCCATCAAGCCCAGTCATCCATTCTCACCGTGGCCAATCCAGATCACTAGTACCTGGCCAAACCCAAATAGAAGCCTAAACTTGCTCACTCTTTCTTTCTTTTTTTTTTATAATCCAGAATGTGTAAAGTACATGTTGCAGAAGGTGACTTAGTTCTGTAATTATTTTTCCCTAACTGGTTATGGTAGACATCTAATATACTACAAACCCACCCAACTTCACTTATGGCTAAGCCGACCTAACTTCTCTGAGTGTCTGAGCTATAACCACTGCAGCTGGCGCTAAAAAATGCTAGCGCAGCTTTGTAAGGGGGGGGTTTAGAGCAGTGTTTCCCAAGTCTGTTCTTGAGTACCCCCTTTGCTTGTCAGGTTTTCAGGATATTCACAGTGAATATGCATGAAAGATTTGCATACAATGAAGGCAATGTATGCAAATCAATGTTATGCATATTCATTGTAGATATCCTGAAAACCTGACTGGCAAGGGGATACTCCAGAATTGACTTGGGAAACACTGACTTAGAGCTGTGGCATCCTACTTAGGCTTTGGTCCATATGTTCACATCTTATCCTTTGGAAAAGGAATCATACACACCCCTCCCCCGCAGACATTATGATGTCCAGATAGTTAAAATTGGACAACACCTAAGGATTCGCACATGTGAAAACTTACATTGGTAAACCTCTGAGAAAGCAAAGCAGTTATTATCTGAGCAGTATCTTCCATGGGCAGTAGGCTAAGATATTGTGTAATCTTCCCTTTGGCGTTGTACTTCATATTAAGAAGTAAAAACTGGGGGGGGGGGGGCGTGGCTTGGAGCACGCAAAATGGTCGCATAGCAACAGAGCTCCCTGAACTCAGACAACTAAAGGAAAGGAAACAGCTGCTAAGAATCGCTCACCTGCGTTATAAAAACAAAAAATAACTTCTGAAATGGCTACCACAAGGCAAGGCAAATCGGAGAAGCCGTGCACTTCCGGTGTATCGGCAAAAAGATCTAAAGTGACTCCGGTGTCGCCGTCGAGTGTCCCGATCCCGTTGGAAACAGAGGAATTCTCAGATAAAGCAGATATAATGGCAGAGCTATTTAAAATTAAATTAATGCTGACAGACAACGCTGGCAAAATTTCAGAGGTAAAGGAGGAGGTGCTGGGTCTGAGGCAGGAGATCCAGACTGACAGGCAGAGGATGTCTGTGATTGAGGAGAGAATTGAACTGATGGAAACTGTCACACAAAAGTGTGACAGTGAAAGACAAAATGTAGAAAGCTTGAAAAATCAGCTGATAGATTTGGAGAATCGGGGGAAAAGGAAGAACATCAGAGTGCTTGGACTGGCTGAAAATCTTGAAGGGGGAGACACTGTACAGTTTTTAGAGAACTTACTACCTAAACTGTTACAGTTAAACTCCAAGTGGCCGTTGGAAATAGAACGGGCACATAGAATCCCTTCAAAAAAACCAGTGAATCAGAATGGCCCCAGACCCTTGATTTTTAAAGTTTTGAGATACCAGCAAGCTTTAGAAATCCTGAAAGTAGCAAAAGCGAACAAAAATTTAAATTATAAAGGGTCTAAATTGTTATTGGTTCCAGACTTTGCAAAACATACTGCAAACATCAGAAAGCAGTTTCTTATGCTGAGGCAGCAGTTGAAAGAAAAAGGTTACATGTATGGCTTGTACTATCCATCTACAATGCGAATATCTACTGGAAATAAGTCCTGGTATTTTCAAGACCTTGCAAAACTTAAAGAATTTCTATCACAAGAGGAACCGATGTCTACATAAAGGAAAATTGATTAAAGGAAAAAGAGAAAATGGAGAAGACTCATTTTGAAGAGAAGAAAAGAGGGGGGGAAAAAAAAGGAAGACAGAAGGAAAAAAAAAAAGGAAGTGGATTGATACTGGTCCAAGTTATTTTTACTGCATTTTATTGCAGATGAAGAGCTTTTGACTAATTTTTCAATATTGTGAATTTACTGATACATTTTTAATTTAACAAGAAATTAATTATCTATGAGAGATATTATAAATATAATATATATATTTACCTAACTACTAATTACTAACCATCCTGAATACCAATAATTGATTAATATGAGGAAATAAATATAGGATATTACATATGTCAAAAGGGATTATTAATAAAATAGGAAATAATTTTAGACTTTTATTAATAAATATGAAAATATATATTTTATTCAAATATTTATTTATATTGAATATATTATGATTGATTTTTAAATAAGAATGTTATAAATAAATTGGTTAGATGCTAATATTAGTAATATATTAACGCTATGAATGAATATATTTAAATTAACAATGAATATTTAATATACATGGAATTATAGTTAAAATTGAAAATGTTAACAAAATATTAAGATAGGATATATATACTTTGAAAGGAAGATATATTTATAATTTATATGAATTAATTAAGTATGATTCTTAATATAATGATATATTTTACCTAGATACTAATTGATATGAAATACAAAAATTATTAAATAAAGGGTTCAGTCTGGGAATTGGGTTTTTTAAAGAAGAGATAATTACTAAGGAGATAAAGATTTTTAAGATACTATTATTTATATGAATAATTTATATGAATGAAAATTTATTTGAATAGTTATATTTGAATTCATTATAGATAATTTTATGTTATTTGCTACAATGAAATATTAATATTAATGATAATAATTATTAATTGAATGATTGAATATGTATGGATAGAAATAATGAAATATTAAATATGTGGGGGAAAAAAGAATAGCTGAATTTTTGAGAGATATTCATTCAATATGGAGGGATATTAGTTGTCTGGGGGAGGGGGTTTAGGGTCTGCTATACCAATGTGTGTTCCAGATCAGACAATGATTATGGGGGGGAGGGGAGGGAGCATAGAGAGAGGGAGGGGGGTTCACAGTAATAATATATTGATGAGGATTGAAAATGGGATAAATGTAAAATTTGAATTTTTCTTTTATAATCTTATTTTAGGGGGGGAAAGGGATGGGGGAATTGGATGAATGAATTATATTTACTTAATGTGCTGAGGTCTGGTCATCTTTTTTATTTTAGAAATATTTGCTAAAATTTAATTATAAAATAGATGGATATAAAAATTTATTCTATTAACGTCAATGGTTTAAATCATCCTATTAAGAGAAAGAAAGTACTAACGTTCCTTAAAAAGCAAAATGCGGACATATATTTTATTCAAGAGTCGCACCTTTCTGATATTGAATCTAAAAAGTTATCTGGGGGTTGGATTTCTAAATGCTTCTTTGCACCTGCAATGGGGAAAAAAGCTGGGGTTGCTGTCCTGATAAATAGGAAGTGCAATGCTGATTTCAAATTAATAAACTATGATCCTTTAGGAAGATGGGTGTATATCAAAATGGTTCTGGGAAATACAACCCTGGATTTATTAAATTTATATGCTCCTAATTCGAATCAAATGGAGTTTTTCAAACAAGTTCAACAATTACTGTTACCACTGGCTACTTCTAATTTAATCGTAGCAAGGGATTTCAATGCTGTAATGGATCCAATTTTGGATAAGAGACCAAGTAGAATTATGAAATCGTTAGGTTTAGATAATTTGGTTCAATCTTGTAATTTAGTTGATATATGGCGTCTTCTTCATTTTAATGATCAGGAATTCTCTTTTTGTTCTCAGGTCCATAAATCTTTCTCACGAATTGATTATATATTCGTGTCTAATAATATAGCGCAGCGAGTGATGAATGCAGTTATTGATCCCATTATAATTTCAGACCATGCTGGTGTGTGGATTGACTTTATGAATAATGATATAGTACATTTCGATCCAATTTGGAGATTTGATAATGCTTTACTTGCGGATTCGAACTTTCTGGAAGATTTTAAATTAAAGATGAATGAATTTTTTCAAATAAATAATTCGGACAATATTAATGCTGAGATTTTGTGGGACGCATTTAAAGCAACAATAAGAGGAAATATTATTTCATATTCAGCATTTATCAAAAAACAACTTAAAAAACAATATGTTGATCTGGAAAACCAAATTAAAGTATTAGAAAATAAATTAATTAAGAACTGGGAACATAATACATTACAAAGTTTATTAAAAATAAAAGCGAAATATAATAAGATTTCTTCTCAATTTGTGAGGAAAGATATCTTCTATAAGCAAGTTCAGTACTATGGTAATTCAAACAAAGCTGGAAGATTATTAGCTAATTTTCTTAAAGCAAAAAAAAGGGAATCTAAGATTATTGCAATTAAAGATACACAAGGCAACACACACACTAACACCAAAGATATTTTAATACAATTTCTTGATTTTTATAAAGATTTATATTCTTCTGAATCTTATGAAAATAAAGAACAAGAGGGATTAAATTTCTTAAACTCATTTATTGGACCAAATGTTCCGGATCATATAAAACGAAGTTTAGAAGATCCTATATCTTTAAAAGAAATAGAATCAGCATTGAAGTCTCTTAGAGTTGGATCCGCTCCGGGTGGTGATGGATATACTGTTGAATTCTATAAAACATTTCAAAATATCATCTTACCATATTTATTAAATTTGTATCAATATCAAATAAATAATGGGAATATATCAGGTACTATGGCTGATTCGGTAATTATTGTCTTACCAAAACCAAACAAGGATCCTACCTTGGTTTCAAACTACAGGCCTATCTCTCTATTAAATGTAGATGGTAAGTTGATTGCTAAAGTATTAGCAATAAGATTGGCAAAAGCTCTTCCTTTTATTATTGATGTACACCAAACAGGATTTATTGCTAAAAGACACTCATCAAACAATACTAGATTAGCATTCCACTCTTTAAATTTAGTGAAAAATATGAATGATCCAGCTTTTATGCTATCTTTAGATGCAGAAAAAGCATTTGATAGAGTGGAATGGAATTATATGTATCAAGCTCTGGAATGGTTTGGAATAGGCCCCGGTTTTATTAAAATGATTCAGACATTGTATAGCTCTCCTGATGCAAGATTATATATTAATAACAATTTATCAGATAGATTTAACTTGCGTAGGGGAGTTAGACAAGGATGTCCTTTGTCCCCCTTACTTTTTGATATTGTTTTAGAACCCTTATTAATTGCAATTAATCAAACTAAGGAGATAAAGGGAATCCCATTTTCTTACTGGGAATTTAAACTTTCTGCATATGCAGATGATATATTATTATATTTAAGAGAACCGGGGAATACTGTTCCAAGTTTACTTAATCTTCTAGAGAAATTTGGGAAATTTTCTGGATATAAAATTAATTGGAGTAAATCGGAAATTCTTCCAATTAATGTTCATTGTACCAAAGGATTATTTGATTTATATTCATTTATTTGGAAAGAAGAAGGATTAAAATATTTAGGTGTTATTATCAAAAATACAATTGAAGATACAGTAAAAGAAAATGAAAAACTTTTATTAAAAAAAATAACAGAAATGTGTGAGCAATGGAATCCTTTACATCTTTCTGGGTGGGGAAGAGTCCAAACAATTAAAATGATGATATTGCCTGTGGTTTGTTATCAAATGAGTATGATACCAATATTTTTTCAGGGGTCATTTTATAAAAAGTTAAACAATATTCTTACAAAATTTGTTTGGTTTGGGAAAAGACCCAGAATTGCTTTAGTATCTTTACAAAGACCAATTGTGGAGGGAGGGGTAAATTTTCCAAATTTTTATAGGTACCATCAAGCCTATATTCTAAGACAGGGTATGTATTGGATCCTCCCAGATCTCATGGAGAATGTACCAGATTGGCTATATCTAGAATGGCGGCTCCTGTTCCCACTACATCCAGAACATCTAATTAGTATAAACATGCCAAGAAGATAAAGGATAACAGAATTTTATTGGATACTTGGAAGACGTTAAGATATGTTAGTAATCTATCACCAGAACCAATTGCTAAATCATTAAATCAATCAATTTGGGTAAACTCCAGGATCAAGATTGGCGGATACAAAATCGTCTGGAAACAATGGATAATTGCAGGTATACGAACATTGAATGATGTTATTTCAGAAGGAGCAATGCTTAGTTTTTCACAATTGCAACATAAATTTGGATTAAATAAAACACAATATTTTAAATGGTTGCAATTGAAGCAAGCTATTCAGGCAGGGTTCCCTGAATGGAAAGCTCTTAATACTCAATATAGTCTGCAGGTTCTATGTTTCAAGGCGGATTTTTTGGGTCACCAAGCCGCAAAATGGTATAAATTGTTAAATGGATTTTTAAACAAAAAAAAAGAAAACTGGACTTAGGGATATTTGGAGTATTGAGATTGGTCAGACAATTTCTGAATCTCAATGGCCACGATTTTGGACCTGGAGATTAAGATCTACAAAGTCAGCATCTATGAGTCAAACTTGGTTGTTTTTGTTACATAGAACTTTATGGACCCCTACGCGTTTACAAAAAATAGATAGTACTAGATCTAATAGATGCTGGCATTGCAAAGTAGAAGTTGGGACATTAGATCACTTAATTTTTTTTTGTCCCTGTATAAATGCATTTTGGAAACTAATTTGGCCCCAAATTAATGAATTACTAGAAAATCATGTAGGACTCTCATATGATACTATACTATACAGCAATGAGAACTCAGAGTCCGATTTCAGCAAACAATAACAAACTATTATTAATATTGACAGGGGTCGCCATGCAACAAATAACTCAAAATTGGAAGGACTACACCAAATTAAATTTTACATTTTGGTGGAATTCAGCCTGTCATATATACAAAATGGAAAAAACAATAGCATTACAACAGGGAAATATTCATAATTTTAAGAAAATTTGGGAACCATTGACTCGATATTCCAGTGATCAGGTTTCATAGCACATTAGTAATGGATATATTAGATTGGGGAAGGGTGGGAATGTATATTATATGGATTTAAGAAATGAAGAAAGGGAAGGGTTATATTTTATGTGATAAGATGAATTACTTGTAATCACAATTTTTCATGTATTAATTGAAGTTTATGTAAAATTAAATTATTGTAAGAATGAAAAATTTATAAATAAAATATAAAAAAAAAAGAAAAAAAAAGAAGTAAAAACTGAGGTAGCCTCATATGACACTGCAGTTTGGGACATATACACAATAGAGCTAAGACGCTTGGCTGGAGAAGTGTTGTTGTTTTTTTTTTGTTGTTGTTGTTCTATGCACACACTTTGATTGTGTTTCTCCCTTACAGGTGAAGGCTGCTTATCCTACTGTATATATTTTTCTTAATAGTGTTAGGAAATTTTCAGCATGAGTGTGTGTACTTTGAAAATTACTCCAGGGAATCTATATGCACTTATTTATACCTGTTTGTTACCATGTACAAATTTTCTAAGTTAATTTGGCAATGTATGGTCCTCGACTTGGCAACTAAGCTTCAATGCCAAAAAGTTTAAGGTCATGCACCTAGGCAGCAGAAATCCGTGCAGAACTTACACCCTAAATGGTGAGACCTTAGCTAGGACTGCAGCAGAACGAGACTTGGGAGTGATCATTAGTGAAGACATGAAAACTGCCAATTAAGTGGAGAAAGCTTCATCCAAGGTTAGACAAATGATGGGTTGTATCCGTAGAAGTTTCGTCAACCGTAAGCCCAAAGTCATAATACCGTTGTACAGATCCATGGCGACACCTCATCTGGAATATTGTGTATAATTCTGGAGGCCACATTACCAAAAAGATGTGCTGAGAGCTGAATCGGTTCAGCGAATGGCCACCAGGATGGTCTCAGGACTCAAGGATCTCCCGTATGAGGAAAGGCTGAGTAAATTGCAGCTATACTCGAGGAACATAGAGAGAGGGAAGACACGATTGAGACGTTCAAATACATCATGGGCCGTATCGAGGTGGAAGATGATATCTTTTTTCTTTAAGGACCCACGGCCACAAGAGGGCATCCACTGAAAATCAGGGGTGGGAAATTTCATGGCGACACCAGGAAGTATTTCTTCACCGAAAGGGTGGTTGATCATTGGAATGATCTTCCATTGCAGGTAATTGAGGCCAGCAGCGTGCCAGATTTTAAGAGAGAATGGGATAGGCATGTGGGATCTCTTGGGGGGAAGAAGTTAGGGGGATGGGTCATTAGAGTGGGCAGACTTGATTGGCCGTGGCCCTTTTCTGCTATCATTTTCTATGTTTCTAAATGTTTGAAAGTGTATGTGTAAATGCAAATCTTTCCCCAGCACTTTCCCTGGGAATGCCTCTCCCTCAATCCAGGTCAAGTTAGCATTTCTGTTCTGTTCTGTTTGAACTTTGCCCGCTAGGGCAGTGGTCTTCATTAATTTTTAAGCTGGGGCCACTTTGGATTCTAATGAGCTGAAGGAGAGCTGCCAAATACCTTCCCATGTAGAATCACAACACTGCTGACCAGTGCCAATGACATCCATTTCCATTAGCTCATCTTCAAACTTCATTGGGGTGTATCCTCAATGGTTGTGAGCATTCCCAAATGCATTCTCTTTTGTCTACAGGCAGTCCCCGGGTTAAGAACGAGTTTGTTTTTTTAAACCGTTCTTAAATTGAATTTGTATGTAACTTGGATCCTGTACAGTACACAGTCTATAAAAACATTATACATTAAAGAAACAGTCCTCAAAATAAAGTACTGTAGTTTAAATAGAAAGAAAATATAGGAAGTTTACACATACTTTTGTTCTTCATCCATCCCACTGTTCCCACCACCACATTCAACATTTCTCCCTCTCATCTTTCTCTTCCCCATGCATCTGTACCTTGAGTCTCTCCCATCACCCTGTCCAATAGTTGTCTCACCCTCTCTATGCCCAACAATTCACCTTTCTTCATTTCCCCATATACACCATTTCTTTCCCTCTCACTCAGACACCCATGCCCAACAATTCTCCCTTTCTATTTCCTCCCATCAGCATCTCTTTCCCTCACTCCCTCCATTCTTTCATCCTGTGTCCCGGGTTCATGCTCCACCTTACATTCTGTGTCCCATGTTTATGTTCCCTTCCTCCCTCCTTCCTTCCATCCTTTGTCTGAAGTTTGTACTCTCTCCTTTCCTTCTGTGTCTCAATGCGCCCCCTTTTCCTTCCTGTCTCAATGCGACCCTCCTCCCTTCCATCTCCCAATGTGACCCTCATCATCCTTCCCTCCATTTTACATCCCAAATTCATGCTTCCCTCTCATGGGTGTTTACTTCCTTTGGCCAGCTTCCTCTTCCTAGCTGCACTTCTCTTCGCAGTGCCGCAACCGCGGTTCCTGCACGTGGCCTGTGGCTTACTGGAAACCTTCCCTCTGATGTCAGAGGGAAAGCCTCCAGGTCCTTCAAGCATGCATTCCTCCCCCTCCCCCCCAAAGCTACTTTTCCCTTTCTGTCCTAAGCCTGGGTAAAGAGGCAAAGTAGCAGAAAACCCCCAGAAAGACTATCAGGGTCATCAAAGAGGTCCCTGAGGGTTGTCATTGGCCCCTGGGTCTTGAAGAACACTGCTCTAGGGGATAATTTTGAAAGGCATTTATATGTGTAAAATGGCTGCTTATAAAATTGTTTACGGACGCATGCATAAAAATATGCACTGCTGTCATAAAGCACATACTTTTATGCACTATATGCATAGGCATTTCAGAGAGAAGGGATGGCGGAAGGGCAGGAGTGGCACTTGATTTGTGTCATAAGGGTATTTCTGTTACGTCCCTTCCGGATTCCATATGTTCAATCCCAACCCGCAGTCTGGGTGTTGCAGAAATGCACATCTTTTCTGAGCACATGTTCCACCCCTTTAGCCTGAGAGTTGGTAAACAATCCCAGTTTCAATTTCTGCAAGCAGTCCTTGCGGAAGTCTCTTGCAGTTGCTCTGCTTCTGTTTCTTCGCTTAAAGTTTGTTTTGGTGGTTTCAGTGCCTTGAGACCACTCCCCGGTGGTCCCCTGTCAGAGAAAAGGAAGCAGTCTCATGGTGCCGGACTGCAGCTTCACAGAGAGAAACTGGTGGATCTGTAGAGCCAGCCTGCTGTGTGACACCTTATTAAAGTACCCGGGGTCCCTTCCCGTCGGAGTCAGCTGGCTGGTGACTGTCACAGTTTCTAGCGCAGGCTGTGTGCTTCTGGACAGAAACCCACCCAGATTTCAAGGAGCAAGCTGCCTTTCCTGCCCACAACCATGTAGCAGAGGATTCGTGGGAGTGGAGGTTGTAGTTGGTCTCTGTCTGGCTGGCAGTCCAAAGATCTTCAATTTTGTGCATTTGGAGCTGTTTCTAAGGCAGAAAGTCCTTTTCCTCAGCTGCTTTAAAAACGCTGACAGGCAAAAGCACTACAGAGAATGTGAGTACCTCCATTATTTCTTGTGGGAACTTCAGGGGTAGTTTGTGGATCGATTTTAAACTTCATTTTTCACAGTTTGTGAGTAGGGTTCAGGTCCCCTACCTCCCCAGACTCCAAATTGCTATTTTTTATTTTAATTTTTAATTTGTTTTTGGCGTGAATTTGTGGTGATGGTCATTGGATTTTAAAATTGATCTTTTTTTCTAACTTCTATTTCTGCCTCACAAACCCCTCGATTTGACTCAAAAATCTATTGGATGTGGACATTGCGCCAGATCAGTGATTTTGTACTGTGTGCCATAGCACGCTGGGAGAGGGGGAGGGAGCTGCGGACTTCGCCTTGGGCTGGGGAGCTGGCCTGGATCCAGGCCTTCCAAAGAAAATCTTGCCCAGGGGCTGTTCTAGCGTATGGCGCAGTATGCCTACGTTCTGAGTCTGGGGACACTTTTGACGATATGCATGTACCTTAACAGAGTGGGCCTTTTCACCGGATTTTATTTGGCTCTTTTGAATGGCGTAACCTCAGACCCTGTTTGTTTGATGCAGCCAGCGGGCGCATTGGGGCCTTTTCGGTCTATGGCGTCTGTGGCAAAGCTTCATGTTTGGGAGCTCTCTTTTCCTGCTGTGCCAGACCTCGATTGCAGTAGTTGCCATGCAGATTTTATGATGCTTCTGTTTCCTACCACTGTATTTAATTTGGATCCAGCTGATGCCTTTGCTAAGACTGGTCTCCTTGGCTACCCTGAGCATCTGGTTTGGAGATGCTGATCCTTCTTCACATTTTCAGTGGGTTTCTATCCGCCTCTTTACAGCTGATGTTCTGAAAAAGCTCCATTTGGATTTTCCACCTTCTCATTCTCTGGATTCGGTTCTGGTCTGTTCTCCTGTGCCTTTTTCATGAGTGGTGTTCCGCAGGAGTCGGTGCTTGGAGCGCTGCTATTCAATATATTTATAAATGAAATAGAAACAGGGACGAAGTGTGAAATAATAAAATTTGCAGATGACACCAAACTATTTAGTGGTGCTCGGACTAAAGAGGACTGCGAAGAATTACAAAGAGACCTGAACAAATTAGGGGAGTGGGCGACGAGATGGCAGATGAAGTTCAATGTAGAGAAATGTAAAGTATTGCATGTAGGAAGCAGAAACCCGAGGTACAGATATACAATGGGAGGGATGTTATTGAGTGAGAGTACCCAAGAAAGGGACTTGGGGATAATTGTGGACAGAACAATGAAGCCGACGGCACAGTGTGCAGCGGCCGCAAAGAGCGAATAGAATGCTAGGTATAATCAAGAAGGGTATTACAACCAAAACGAAAGAAGTTATCCTGCCGTTGTATCGGGCAATGGTGCATCCACATCTGGAGTACTGCATCCAATACTGCTCGCCGTACCTTAAAAAGGATATGGCGATACTCGAGAGGGTTCAGAAGAGAGCGACACGTTTGATAAAGGGTATGGAGAACCTTTCATACACTGAGAGACTGGAGAAACTGGGGCTCTTTTCCCTGGAGAAGAGGAGAATTAGAGGGGATATGATAGAGACTTACAAGATCATGAAGGGCATAGAGAAAGTGGAGAGGGACAGATTCTTCAAACTTTCGAAAATTACAAGAATGAGAGGGCATTCGGAAAAGTTGAAAGGGGACAGATTCAAAACCAATGCTAGGAAGTTTTTCTTCACCCAACAGGTGGTGGACACCTGGAATGTGCTTTCAGAGGGCGTGATAGGACAGAATACGGTATTAGGGTTTAAGAAGGGATTGGACAATTTTCTGAAGGAAAAGGGGATAGAGGGGTATAGATAGAGGACTACTACACAGGTCCTGGACCTGTTGGGCCGCTGCGCGAGTGGACTGCTGGGCACGATGGACCTCTGGTCTGACCCAGCAGAGGCACTTCTTATGTTTTGGAGCTTATGCTCTTTCGTGCAGGGAACCCTTTCTCTGTATTAAGGCTGTACCTTCCTTCTGGCCAAAGGTGGTCTTGGCTTTCCAAGTCCACCAGGAAGTTAGGTTGCCTGCTTTTTCATCCAACAGGTTCTTAGCGCAAAGATCAGATTTTACATGAATTAAATGACTGGAGGGTCTTGCTCCTTTATTTGGAAAGGACTATTGAGTTCAGGCTGTCTGATTACTTTTTTATTCTCACTGTTCTCACCATGGTAGGTCAGCATACAAGTCGTTGATCATTTGATGGATTAGAATGGCCATTTCTGCAACTTCCTTTGCCCACGGCAAGCAGCTGCCAATCTCGCTTAAAGCCAATTTGACGGGACGGGTGGTTGGTGGGGAATCTCGCACGATTCATCCTGATGCATTTTGAAGGGTGGCTTCTTGGTTCTCTCTATATACTTTTTCCCGGTTTTACCGAGTTGTTGTGGCAATGTGTTCTGATGCTGTTTTCAAGACCTTGGGTTTGAGGGCAGGCTCTTCTGTCCCTCTCTAGCTGCTGTGGCTTTGGTACATCACCTAGTGTATGGAATCTGGAAGGGACGTAACAAAATGGAAGATTAGGTTTATACCTTGGATAATCTTTCTGTTAATCTCTGGAGGATTCCATACAACCCGCCCTCTCTGTCTTCACTCAGTTGTTTGGAGTAGCCTGTTCCTTTCTGCCTTGGTCACTCTCATTACAGGTTTGAAGCTTTTCCAGCCAGTTGGCAGAAACTGGGGGGAGTTTTTATAAGTATACACATTGCCAAAGGCCTTTCATGGTGTTCTCACTGCACACTGCAAGTTAGTGCTACATTGTTCCACAATGTTTTTTCTGAGTTGCCATTGTGCCTGTTATCACTTATTATTTTGCAGAGCAAATCAGTTCATGAATTACTTCTGTTGATGGGGATTTTCCCCCCGTACCTCCTTGTCCTGAATTTACAGGTATGTAACTGTATGACAACCTACTTGCTACCAGAGCAGCAAAACTGGACAGACAACTCACCAATCTGTTGTCATTGACCACAAACTACAAAACCTTCAAAAAAGAAACAAAAACCCTACTCTTCAAAAAATACATAAAACCTATATAACACAACCAGATTATCTCAGCAAAAAAAAAAAAAAAAAAGTTCAATCTACTCCTTATATATTTCCAAATATCATGACAACTCTTATGTTATCTGCCTTATTTATTTAGCAATATGACAATTCTTATGTAATCTACCTTATGTATTAGCAATATCATGACAATGCTTCCTCGCAAGTCCCAACCACAAATTAACGACCACCACCCTGCAATTTAACGGTCTAACCTACCCTATCAATTCCACCATCAAAATTCTTGGAGTCATGCTGGACCGCTGCCTGACTTTCGAAGACCATACCAATGCCCAGGTCAAAAAATGCTTTCACACCCTCTGGAAACTCCGCACCATCAAACATTACTTCGACTTCCCCTCCTTCAGACTGCTGGTCCAATCCCTAATCTTAAGCACCCTTGACTACTGCAATATCATATATTTGGGCTCCTACAAGAAAACCATTAATCGCCTGAGGCTCATCCAAAACACCGCTGTCCGCCTCATCTACGGCCTCAAAAAGTCAGACCATATTAGCCTTTTCTACAGAAAACTTCACTGGTTACCTATAGAAGCAAGGGTCATCTTCAAATTCGCCTGCCTCTGCTTCAAAACCTTAACTGGCTCGTCCCCAATATACCTGTCACACCACTTTGCATTCCCAGGCGCCAATTGCACACGCAATACCTATCTGTTTACCTACCCATCCCCAAAGGGATGCATCTACAAAAGATTCCTTAACAAAACTCTCTCATTCCAAGCTGGCAGATGGACTGATTGCCTGACCACCCTCATCTCATCTGCTCCATCCTATCCATCCTTCAGGAAATCTCTCAAATCTTACCTCTTTGATAAATTTCTCTAACCCCTTCCCTCCCCGCCTAATGACCTATCTCTAACTGCCTCCCTTCCTCCCCGATCTTCCCCTTCCTCCCCCTCCGGCTTCTCCTTCCCCTCTTGGTACTCTCCTGTAATTGAAATTGGTTCCATTATACTTGTCAATCAATTCTCTGTATCCTCGCTATATATGTATAGTCTTTTGCACTATATCTGAGCGGCATATGTACAGTCTCTTTGCATTGTAAACCGCTTCAACTGCATTATACAGTCTCTTGCATTGTATCTTCGCTGTATATATATCTTCGCTGCTTATGTACAGTCTCTTACATTGTAAACCGCTCTCAATTGCATTGTTCAGTCTCTTGCTTTATATCTTCGCTGTATATGTACAGTCTCTTGCATTGTAAACCGCTCTGAACTGTTTGTGGTATTGCGGTATACAAAAATAAAGTTGTTGTTGTTATTATTATTATTATTAATCTGCCTTGAACTGCAAGGTAATGGTGGAATAGAAATCACTAACGTAATGAAATGTTTGTGCTTGGCTCTTCTACCACTACTACTACTATTTATTATTTCTATGGCGCTGGCTTTGGGACTTAAATTAGATTGTTTACTAACTCTCAGGCTAAGGGGGTGGAGCATGTGTTCAGAAAAGTTGTGGATTTCTGCAACACCCGGACTGCAGGTTGGGATTGAACACCTAGCATATGGAATCCTCCAGGGACTAACAGAGAGAAGATTATTGCAGGTTTAAACCCTAATCATCCATTGTAAGTGCCTGTACCAATATAATATAGGTACTTGCATTCTGCATATTATCAAAATGTTTAGAGGAGTTTTCACAAAGAAATTTCATAAAATACCAGTCACAAGATTTAATATGATTAAATGTAATTGTGCTCCAAAGTAACATAGCAGAAATCTTTTAAATAATGGTTTTAAAGACTTCTAATCAGAGTAGGTGTAACTTTTTGAATAGGAGCTTACAGGTAGGCATTTCTACAGAAGCACATAGGGATTTTTTTGCTCTATAAATTAAGTATCATATATGTGTTTCTATGAAGCCTAGGTGCCCTGTTATAAAATTACTTTCCCAATGAGCAGCATTGGAACAGTCCTGATAAAGATTAGGTTCTTATCTCAATAATCTTCTTTCTTGTAAAGAGGTGTGTCATTCTGGATGGATAGTTATTCAATCTGAACTCACAAGCTGTGTAGAAGGTATCAAAGTTTTCAACTCCTCCTTATCCAGAGTATTGTGCTGCCCCCTTCAGTTTGTACCAAAGCAGGCAATAGTCCCTATAAAGATAAACATAAGAGAGAATGGGAAATCCCTAAAAACACAGATGAATTCTGTTCTGCTCTTAACAGAGGTCCAACAACGATGCCCTTTGTAATGGCTCATACAGAGCCTTAGTCAAGCCTTGTAAGACAATGTTCAGGTTCCTGAATGGGAAGGGCTGTCATACCAGTGGGCATAACTTGGATCTAGATTACCTTGTTTCCTACACCAGAGCTGAAACTTGGAGATGTTTTGTGAAGACCTTAGGCCTTAGTCTAGACCAGGACTGCCCAAGTCTGGTCCTCGAGATCTACTGGCAAGCCAGGTTTTCTGGATATCTGCAATGAATATGCATGAGAAAGATTTGCCTGCACTACCTTCTATGTATGCAATTCTCTCTCATGCATGTTCATTGTGGCTATCCACAAAACCTGGCCTGCCGGTAGATCTCGAGGACTGGACTTGGACAGACCAGGGGTAGGCAATTCTGGTCCTCGAGAGCCACAGGCAGGTCAGGTTTTCAGGATATCCATAAATGCTTGAGTACCTGATTGTAAACCGCTTAGATAACCTTGATAGGCGGTATATAAAATCCTAATAAAACTTGAAACTTGGATTTGCATGCACTGCCTTCTTGAGATGCAAATCTATCTTATGCATATTTATTGTGGATATCCTGAAAACCTGACCTGCCTGTGGCTCTCGAGGACCGGAATTGCCTACCCCTGGCTTAGGCCTTAGCATAAGCTGAGATTGTCGATGGCCTTTTGACTCTAAGGCAGTGGTTCTCAACCCTGTCCTAGGGGACCCCCCCAGCCAGTCGGGTTTTCAAGATATCCCTAATTAATATGCATGAGAAAGATTTGCATATTCATTCATGAGAAAGATATCCCTAATGAATATGAGAAAGATTTGCATATTCATTCATGAGAAAGATTCATGCATATTCATTAGGGATATCTTGAAAATCTGACTAGCTGGGGGGTCCCCCTAGTTCGGGGTTGAGAACCACTGCTCTAAGGAGAGTGGTAATAACTATCTCCAAATATCCTCTGTGCTCTAATGCCTCACGCTCAAGAGCCAAGCCATAAGACCAAAGTGTTCTGGATCTTCTAGAAGAACTGGTCCATAAGACACAAGATCTGGGTGTACTGGCAACTTGAGGCTTTTGTCTGTCTGGAGATTGACTAAATCCATGTACCAAGGCTGACATGGCCAATCTGGAGCTACTAAGATTACGTTTCCATGGCAGTATGCTATCCTGTGGATCACTCGAGCTATCATGTGCTATGGAGGAAACGCGTATAAGAGTTCCCTTTCCGGACACAGCTGAATTAAGGCACTCAAGCCCGTGCTTCCGGGCTTGCATCTTTGGCTGAAGAAGCGCACCCCTTTGTTGGTTGCAGGACTGTGGAATCGGTAGCTAAATCCTTCGACTCAGACTCCTCAGTTTCTGGTACCCATGACTCCGACGACATGTACCCAAAATTGTCTCCGACCTTGAGCTCCTTAAATATTTAAGCAGGCTGGCTGAACATGTACCCAAGGGATTGGCCTGCCAGCTGCAGACAACTAGTCTGCTGCGTCTTCCAGGCAGAGTTGCCCCAGAAACATTGGGGACCTTGAGCACTGAAACCTCCAAAATTCAGACTAAAAGCCTGAAAATAAAAAAGTTTTAAACAGAGCACTTCAGAAAGATACCTTCTAGCTTGCAAATAGAAGGAAAAACTGAAGGGGGGTGGCACAGTACATTGGATAAGGAAACAAAGTTGAAAGCTGTGATTGATACCTTCTGCACAACTTGTGGGTTCAGATTGAATACCAATCTGTCAAAAATGACACACCTATTACATTAGAAAGCCAGATTCTGAGGTAATCGTTTTTAGATAATTTTTTTTTCTATCTAAAATGGCTTACTATACACTAGGTTTAGGAATTTGGCATTTTTTATAGTTGTATCTTAAGTGGGCAGAATGCTCTAGTGATATGCTTTCTGTTTTTCCCTACAGGTAGTAATGCTTGTTCTAGCCTGGAAATTAGATGCACAAAATATGGGATATTTTACAATGCAGGAGTGGTTGAAAGGAATGACATCACTTCAGTAAGATTTTTTTTCTCCCCAATCCATTTTGCTTATATTTTTGTATAGCAGTGATAAGCATGCATTTTTCTGATTTATTTTGTCATGTTTTTCCTCATTTGTATTTTTTGTCATATTGATAATCTCTAGTTAACTGAGTCTGGTCCTGTAAGATGATACCATTCTTGCCTTAATCTTTTTTCTTGCCCGTCATCTCATAACTGTCTTCTAAAAAGGTAAGAACAGGTCCTGAGGAGATCTGGATATTTATCAGCTGTGGAGGAGAAAACCAAAATATGGGGGAGTGTTCCTTTCCCAGAGATATCATGAAAACTTCAATCGGAAAAAATGAATGTTCCAAGACTTTTGTCTTGTCTCAAACACTGTAAAATTCCTGTGGTAGAGGTTTGAAACAATTTTTTTTTTTTAGCAATGAGGGGGAGCATTCCTTAAAAATACAGCCACTGTATATATCTGTTGAAATGGAACAGGTAGCAGGGCCTTTATTTTTTTCTCTTTTCATTTAAAAAAATATGCAAATTAATAATAGGAAAAAAAACAAATTCTCTAATTGAGCAAACTTTACTCTCACCAATGGTGTATCCAGACCGGCCATTTTGGATGGGCTCACAGTTAACTTGGGTTGATCTTTCCAAAGCCACCCTTCCCCTTTTAGTCCTGCATCTGTCACTCTCTTCCACCTCCACCTGCTCTGAACCATCAGCAGTGTCAGCAGCAATTCATATCTGCTGCCTGTGCTGGCTGCACAGGTTTCCCTCTGTCTCATTCTGTCTGAGAGGAAATAGGAAGTGATGTCTCTGAGAGTAGGATGTGGCAAAAGGAAGTCTGTGGGGCTGGTTCAAGCAATTGATATGAATCATTGCTATCTCTGGTGACAGGGTAAGGTAGAGTGGGGAAGGTGGGGTTACAGAAAAAAGGAGAGTTGCCAGGCTGAAGGTGGAGAAAGGGACAGTTGCTGGATCTGAGGGTGGAAGAGAGGGAGATGGGAGCGAGGTTAGGTTTACCATATTTTGTTCGCTAAAATCCTGGATGTATCGCCCCCGTTCCGCCTCCACCTTTAACCCATTCCACCCCACCTCCGAAAACCACATTGTTTAATCTCTGGGCCGAGTCTAGGGGCCTCCAAGCATCATCCGCACATGTTCAGAGGGCCCTCCAGACATGGCCAGAGCTTTCCAAAACCTAGACAACCACTGGGTTTTGGAAAATCCGTCCAGGCACCCGGATAGCCCAGGTTTTCCCGGACATCTGGTAACCCTAAGTGAGGTGGCTTCTGCTGAAGTGTTTGGGGACCTCACCACAAGACAAGGTGGACCTGAGACCAGCCAGACCCATGTGAAGGTGCACTCATACTGTGGAAGTCTGCTACTAGCAGGATCAGTCCCTTAGGGACCACTAGCTAGCCAGCCTGCTGAGTTTATTTTATAGCTCAGGGGTGGTCTCCTGCATAGCTGCTTGCATTCCTGATTTAGTCAGGAGTATGAGCACAGGCTGTTTGGGCTCCTTTTCGACTCGGTCAAGATTAATAGTAGGCCAGCTGTGTGGTCCTCCCTCCCCCCCCACACCATACGATGAGATTTTCTGGGGGTTGAGGTTCAGTCCAACCTCAGTCTGACTGGCAGCCCGAAGACCAGGTTCATCCAGCATATCTGTGAGGCAGATCTGTTCTCCCATTTGTTACAACTGAGTTCCTATTCTGAACAGTCAGGCACCACAAGGCACAGATGAGTAGAGTTAATATGTATAGCCTATGGGAAAAATCTGGAGGGGGGTTGTCTTCAAAAGTTGATTTGTTTCTTCAACTAGAGCCTAGGCCCCCTCCTCTAAAACCCCTTTCCCTGTCTTTTTTCTTTTTTGGCCATCAGGGAAGTCTCCACATTTTTGATGTGATTTTCATGGTGGTGGCCATCTTGAATATTAAAAGATCTTTTTTCTAAAGCTTCCAACTGCCTCAGAACCCCTTGATTTTGCTTAAAATCGACAGGGATGGACTCCTCAGGCATTTTTACCCCTATATCATGTCAGGCTTGTGATGGCTGGCTGGCCGAAGAGCGTCCATGTACAGCATATTGTGCAGGGGAGGGACGGGATCCTCGGGCTTAGTCCTCCAGGGCTGGGGCTCTGCTGGGAAGAGGCCCTTTCCAGAGCCGTCCAAAGATGCATTGCCCTAGGGCAGATACATGGGGGCCGCAGAGGCCAGAAACCAGTAGGGGTCCCTGCCAATGTCCTCGAGACCCCCAGTACAAGGCTTCACCCTGTATTTTGTGAGCCTCAAGTACAACGCCTGTTTGAGCTGCCAAGGTTCTCAGCATCTGTGGGCAGTGCACCAAAGACAGTGGTGCAGGAGAGCTCCCTCAGTCAGGTATCTCGGCCAGTCAAAGACAAAGACTTGGACCAGGAGGTTCAGTCTGACATAGACTGGGAGGATGAAAAGTCAGATTCCATGCCACTGTTGTCCCAGAATGAAGTTTCACTGGTATAATCTGACTCGGTGCAGGAGAATGGCTGTCCAGAAGCGGCAGTGGGCCCTGGCCCAGTGGGATGAACCCATGGTGCGCCAGCTTTTCGAAGCCTCTGTGCTTTCTAGCATTAGTTTTACCTTGGTGAGAGAGCTGAAGCTGAAAGTTCCTCCTGCTCTTTTGTCTCTGTGCTCAGGTATTACTGGATGGCTTTGCATTTCCAGTAGCTTTTTGTTCATCCGAAGTTTGATTTGCTGGTGGCATAGGTCACCAAATGCACCTACCTGCCTAGTGAGGGTGATGTGATGATAAAGGATTCACAGGACCATAAAGTGGACTTGCTCTTCAAGTGGCAATGTGAAGTTTTAGCGTTGGAGATTAAGGCATCAGCTGTGACTTCCTTTGTGGCTTGTGCTTGCCACACACATCTGTCTCGAGCATCTATCCTGGAGGAAGACGAGGATCCCCAAATGCTCCTAGCTGGGGTGAATTATATAGCAGATGCTCTGTATGATTTCATCAGAGTTATGAGCAAGGTGTTGCCTATGTGATCTCTGCCTGGCAGATGCTCTGTATCAAACAGTGTTGAATTTTGTTTGTTTTTATTTAGCTCTCCCAAGTCATTTTTTGGCGCCAAAGCACTACTGCAGTGGCCATTTTGGATTTCCCGATTTGATTTTAAAAGGCTCTTACCTTCCTCAAAATACCTAGATTTTGCTTAAAATTGTTCTAGATGGACTCCTCGAGCTGTTTTAATATGGATTCATGCCAGATTTGCGTTGAATGGCCAGCTGAGGAGCACCTATGTTCCACGTGTTACGAGGCACGTGAAGAGGGGGTGGGAGCACTGGGCATAGCCTCCTCTGGTCTCTACCTACATAATGTAAATGTGCATGAGTTGAGTCTCTTACATTTGAAAGGAAACTCTGGAATGAGAAGGCCATAGGATGAAGTTAAAAGGTGATAGGCTCGGGAGTAATCTAAGGAAATACATTTTTTACAGAAAGGGTGGTAGATGCATGGAACAGTTTCCCGGAAAAGGTGGTGGAGACGGAGACTGTGTCTGAATTCAAGAGGGCCTGGGATAGGCATGTGGGATCTCTTGGAAAGAGATAATGGTTACTGTGGATGGGCATACTAGATGGGCCATTTGGCCTTTATCTGCCATCATGTTTGTTTCTAGGGCATCCCAAGTGCAGGTGTCTCAGTTTGGGGGTAAAAATATCCCCTAATGAGCCCTCAAGTAGCGACTTCATGGGTTTGGTGAAAATCAGAAGTGTAGATACCTCTGGACCTGCGAGGAGACGAGGTGAGTTCCTTGGGGCTCCCTGTTCAGGGATTTACTTCAGATTTTCTGAGTTTAATGTTCACAGCCTATTTAAATGATCAGGGGCTGTAGGCACCATCTGGGGTCACACTTGTGATTGCGCAGGGAGTTCTCCTGCTCAGAGTATGGTTCTCCCGCCTAAGAGTCATCTGCAGGACACAGGTCTAGTCGTGGAGGACTGGGGATCAAAGACAACGCCCTTAATACCCCAGTTCTTCTTCACCCAGAGAGTGGTGGAGAATTGGAATGCTCTTCTGGAGTCTGTTATACGGGAAAACACCCTCCAGGGATTCAAGACAAAGCTAGACAAGTTTCTGCTGAACCAGAATGTACGCAGGTGAGGCTGGTCTTGGTTAGGGCACTGATCTTTGACCTGGGGGCTGCTGCATGAGTGGTCTCTTGGGCGCGATGGACCACTGGTCTGACCCAGCAGCGGCAATTCTTATGTTCTTATGTTATGTTCTCAATCTTGGAGGGTGCAGGGTCTCAGACAGGGGCCACCATCCAGGAGCCTGTTGCAGCCCTGGATCAGGGGGAAGATCCGACAGTGTGTTACGTTTTTAAGCCAGCAGCATTGCTAGAGATATTACAGAATCCTTGCAGGAATTAAAGCTTGAGCCCCTGCAGACCTCTGAGGCTCAGCTTTCAGTTATGAGCAGCTTTAAGGTCTCAGACCACATTATTTTTCCCTTCGCATCCAGATATTACCATGATGCTGACAGAGCATTGGGAGACTCCTGAAGGTTCCTCATGGGTTGCCAGGACAGTGACAAAGCTGTATCCGATGGCTCTGGATTTTCATCAACTGTCCCACCTAAAGTGAATTCGCTGGTACGTCTCTGCCTAGTGAAGGAGGTTTAACTTTAAAGGATATGCAAGACCGCAGAGTGAATTGAGTTCTCAAAAGGCAAATTTGAGGCCCTGGCTTTGGGTCTAAAGTAGAGAATGACGAGGGGAAAAAAATTTGTCCCTGTCCCCACAAACCATCTGATCCCATCCGCACAAGCCTCAAATAGTTATGATTTTATACTGAACTTTATTAAAGTATAAAAAAAACAATATTATGTATAAATGTCATTTTATAAATCACAAATAATACAGAGCAAGGATTTTTAAAAAACCCTGTCCCCCTTCACAAATATCCCCTCCACTATCAAGAAAACTGAAGTCAAAGTACTACAGAATGCTACGTACAAAAATCAAGCTAACACAAGGCAGGAATAGTGTTAGGGAAGTGCAACTGCCCCTGGTCAGAGAGAGAGCCCTAAGCAAGCTGGAAGCTAGAGAATCATAGCCTAGGCTTTGTAGTCCCAAGTTATGTCTTGCACCAGCTCTAGCAGGATACATATTTCAAATCTGATATATTCTAATCACAAAATAGAAAATAAAATTTATTTTTTTCTACATTTTATTGTCTCGTCATTTTATTCTTCAAATCATGTTGGTCTCAGGCACTGGTCTCCATTTTCTTTTGACTTCTCTTAACTTTCTTGTCAGGGTCTCCTGACCATTTGACATTTCTTCTTTCTCCATGCTTTCATTACATCCTCTGTCTCTGTGTATGTATTGTTCCCCATGTTCAGCGTCTCCCTTCTCTGTCTCCTATACGTCCTTTTCTAGTATTTCCCATGTGCCCATCTCCCTGCCTTCATCTCTCCTTTCTATGAACCCCTTCCCCTGTGTACAGTATCACTCCTCTACATCCCCCCTATCCAGCATCTTCTGCATTCTTATTCTCCCCATGTCTAACCATCTTCTCTCTGTGTTCATATACTACCCTCATTCAACATTCCTCTTTTTGTCCCTGTTCCTATGCTCCCATCCATGCCCACCATTTCCCCTCTTTTTGTATATCTCCCTGTATCCAGCTTCTCACCTCTCTTACTCCCTTACACCAATGTATCTCTCACACTCTCTCTTTCTTTCCTCTCTCCCTCCACTATATGCAATATTTCACTTACTCTTCCTTCATCCCCTTGGTTCAGCTTTTCTCTTTCCTTTTCCTTCTCTCTCTTCCTCCCTGCAGGTCCTGCACATTTCTCCCTTCCATGGGTCCAACACCTCTATCAAGTTTCAAGTTTATTAAAAGTTTGATATCCCGCCTAATCAGGCTTCAAGATGGTTTACATAATTAAAACAAAGGGGAATACATAAAATATAAAAATAAACAAATGGAACACAGTTAATCATGAAAAACAAATCAAAACAGAGACTGAAACAGAAACATAAGGGAAATAGGGGAAGGAACTACATTATTGCGGATCCAACAGCTCTCACACCCTCCCTCCCTGAACGCCGATACAAAAAAAAAAAACCCACAACAAACTCGTGGCTTTCCTGTGTTGGCCCTTTCGTGCTTCCTGGGGCAACCTACCAGCCAGTTGGAAGCTTCCTACTTTCAGTGCTGCTATGGGAACTTTCATGCCACCGAGACCCTCCTTCTGATGTAATTTCCAGTTTCACCGGAAGTTACATCAGAAGGAGGGATTTGGTGGCAAGAAGGTTCCTGGAGCAGCGCTGCTTGTGCAGGAAGCTTCCAACTGTCTGGTAGGCCATCCCAGGAGGCGGAAGGAGCCAACGCAGGAGAGTCGTGAGTTTGTTGTCTTTTTTTTGCCATCGGTGTTCGGGGAGCCAGGGAAGGAAGGTGCGAGGACTGTTGGATCTGCAAGAGGGAGGGGGCTGTTGACCGTGAGGGGTGGGAAGGTAGGCAGCTTGTGGCTGATCCTTTACTGCAGGGACTAGGCCTTTCACCACTCTACAAGGCGATGAATGGCCTTGTTCCTGTACCCGTGGCAACCAATCGATTTCTCCCCCCTCCCCCTTTCCTGTGGGTAACCCGCGGCTAGCCACTGGAAACGGTCGCCGTGTCATTCTCTAGTCCAGGGGTAGGCAATTCGGTCCTCGAGAGCTGGAGCCAGGTCAGGATTTCAGGATATCCACAATAAATATGCATGAGATAGATTTGCATCTCAAGGAGGCAGTGCATGAAAATCCATCTCATGTATATTCATTGTGGATATCATGAAAACCTGACCTGGCTCCAGCTCTCCGAGGACCGGAATTGCCTACCACTGCTCTAGTCTAAAGGCAGTGGCTGCAGCTTCTTTTGTTGCACATGCCTAGCCTACCCTACCAGACTGCGTCAAGCCCCGTTGGTGGAGGATGACACATAGTCTCGTTTCCTAATATCAGGGAGTGGATTATGTCACAAGAGTTATGAGAAGTGTTTCTGCTTATTCAATCTCTGCCCACAGAATGCTTAGGCTTAGACCAGCAGTTCTCAACCTGTGGGTCGCGACCCTTTCACAGGAGTCACATATTTCCGATGTCCGCAGGGCCGGCACGTCCATCAGGCCAAAGACAGCGTTCTTCAGCCGCCAGTCCACGGTGCGATCAACACAGCGTCTTCGGGCTGGCTCCCTGAGTACTGCAGTGCACAAAGCTGTGGGAAAAGGCTTCTACGCGCGGTCTGCACCTGAACCGGAAACCACCTCTCTGACATCGCAATGTCAGAGGGAAGGCTTCCAGATGAGGCGCGAGGAGCCGCTGCCCACAGCTTTGTGCAATGCAACACTCAGGGAGCCGGCTTAAAGGCGCCGCATTGATCGCACAGTGGACCGGCCCAAAGATAACACCGGGGGGTAGGCCAGAAGGCAAGGCAACAATGGTATGGGAAATGCTTTTATTTTTTTAATTTAGTGATTGATTTGTCTGTTCAGGAAGAAATGCATTTGTTTCTTTTCCTCTGGGTTGTACTGCTTGCAGAGTCTTGCATCTTAGGGTTTGTTTGTAAATATTAGTACTTTTAGTTTTTGGTCCTGCATTTGCATGGGGTTATCTGTTTTCTGGTAGGAATGAATGTTGAAAAGCATACAGTGTGCTTTGTGTATTTTAATTTTGTGGTTAACCATTATGTGTTGTTAATACAATTATATTGTGTGTATATATGAAAATGAATGGAAAAAATGGTGTTACAATTAATACTATTATGGGGGCATGGTCTGAGGCAAAGATTGAGTGGAGATGGGTTCTTCAACTGCCGGTCTGCAGACTGGTGCCAGTCCACAAAATAATTATTTCCGCCGGTCCATAGGTGTCAAAAGGTTGAAGAACACTGGTCTTAGGAACCGAGACACCGCTCCTTTATCTGTCTCCAGGTGGGTCCGCCCACATGCAGATACGCCCACATACATTTATTTGTAATTAGAAATAAATATTTCACAATATATAATTACATATTGTTTTTGTGATTAATTACTATGCTTTAATTATGTTCAATTTGTAACAATGAAAATACATCCTGTATATCAGATATTATTTACGTTATGATTCATAACAGTAGCAAAATTACAGTTATGAAGTAGCAACGAAAATAATTTTATGGTTGGGGGTCACTACAACATGAGGAACTGTATTAAAGGGTCGCGACATTAGGAAGGTTGAGAACCACTGGCTTAGACAATAGGCGGGAGATTAACATTATGTTTCAATTGCACAGGTTGGCAAAATGATTTTAAATTGTTGACAAGTAGTTTTGTGTTTTTGTTAGAATTAAATAGTTGGTCAATTTATGCCTAGAGGGCATCAGATATCTGATCTTCAGATAATTTCAATGAATATTTTAAGTCCCACTTTTGTATATGCAAATGAAAGTAAGATTGAGATTAATATACTCCTGCTGGTTGTTTTAAACCAGGGTTCTTAACCCAGTCCTTGGAACATAATGCTGCCTCCTTGCATGTGAATATTTTATGCATATTCACTTTGGATATTCTGGAAATTCTACTTTACGGAGAGGGTAGTGGATGCCTGGAATGCGCTTCCGAGAGAGGTGGTGGAGAGTAAAACTGTGACTGAGTTCAAAGAAGCGTGGGATGAACACAGGATTTAGAATCAGAAAATAATATTAAATATTGAACTAGGCCAGTTACTGGGCAGACTTGCACGGTCTGTGTCTGTGTATGGCCGTTTGGTGGAGGATGGGCTGGGGAGGGCTTCAATGGCTGGGAGGGTGTAGATGGGCTGGAGTAAGTCTTAACAGAGATTTCGGCAGTTGGAACCCAAGCACAGTATCCTAAAAACCTGACTGGCTGAGTAAATTCCAAGGACTGGGTTGAGAACTACTGTTTTAAACCAAAAACAGTTGTGGCTCCAAGAACCTTTAATTGACATATCTAGGTTATTCTAGTGTTATAGAAGGCAAACAGCCGCTTTATATCCTACTCCATGGCATACAGATAATGTATTTAAAATTTGCTCTTGTGATAGTGTTTTGATGATTTTTTTTTGAGATACGAATGGTTAATTTCTGCAGTCAAACGTATTCCAGTTGACTTTCCTAATGTCAGGGTTTTAACAGAATAGTTAGTACGAGTATATATACCATTGTTTCATTATCACTACTACACCGTGCTAATCTTGCAAGTTTGAAGGAAACATTAGGGTTTGCATTTGGATCTTATTTCAAGTTTACAGGTTTGTTTGGGTTTTTTTTTTTTTTTTCAGAGGCAAACAAAAAATCCAATAGGACTGCAGTGATAAAACGAACAACGAAAAAAGAGAAACTGCAGGAATGGTGTACAAGATGACAAGACTTTTATCAATAAACGTAAATACGAACAAACTGTTTTCTGTTCGTATTTATGTTTATTGATTTTTTCTTTTTTCGTTGTACAGTTTTTTTCATCAAGATAATCTTGAGCTGCTGGAATATAAATTTCTCTTGCTCTTTTGTTTTTTTCCCCCTAGATGTGATACTACAGAGAAGTTGAGGAATTCCTTGGACTACTTGAGATCCTTATTAAATGAGCCTACAAGTTTTAAACTTATTTATAGATATGCATTTGATTTTGCACGGGTGAGTAACCTGGAAACAGGTGTTTTGGGTTTTGGCCTTACAATATTTCCTTACAGTTGCTACTTTACGTATAGTTTTACTCGTAAGTAGAAACCCTTGTAGGCTCATACATGTCCTTTATAACTGTAGATTCCCTCTGGAAGAACAGGGCTATATCAGCTAAACACACGGGTGATAGTGATAGCAATGTGAATCTGGATTCCCCATAGACTTTTGGAAGCGCATGGGGGTTTTCATGGTATGTCTTTTTTGTTTACTTCCACAGATTTGAATTTTGGATTTAAGTAATAATAATAATAATAACTTTATTCTTGTATACCGCATTACCATGGAAGTTCTATGCGGTTTACAGATGAAGAGACTGTACATTTACAGCGAAGTTACATTTTCGGCGATGCTACGTTTACATTTTTGGCGATGTTACATTTACAGTGAAGTTATTTTACAGCTAGGTTACATTTGCAGAGAAGTTACATAGAGCGGTGTTACATACAGCAGAGTTACCTACGGCATAGATACATACTGCAGTGTTCGATAAGGCAGAGCAGAGGCATTTGGTATGGGGAGTAACGAAGACAGGGTAATTAGTTGGATAGAGTGATCCATTTTGTTAAGCCATTTAGTGGCTGACAAGATTGGAGGAGTCGGAGAGTCTGGAGGTAAGTCGAGGTCAGAGGAGGAGGTCAAGGAAGAGGTGGGGAGAAGTTAGAGGAATTTGTCAAACAGGTAGGTTTTGATTGACTTCCTGAACATTTGGTAAGGGGGGGAATTGGAGATGAGGGCTGTGAGGCATTTGTTCCATTTGCCCGCTTGGAATGCTAGGGATCTGTCAAGGAATTTCTTGTAGAGGCAGCCCTTAAGGGAAGGAAAGGAAAACAGGTAGGTGTTTCATGTACGAGAGGGGCCTGCAATTTCAAGGTGCTCAGACAGGTAGATTGGTGAAGAGCCTGCTAAGGTTTTGTAGCAGAGGCAGGTGAATTTAAAGATGATTCTTGCCTCCACCGGCAGCCAGTGGAGTTTAGTGTAATAGGGGCTAACGTGGTCATATTTTTTGAGGCCGAAGATGAGGCGGACGGCAGCATTTTGAACTATTCTTTCCTGGTCATAGTGTAGGCTCCAGTGGAAAGTGTGTTCAAGGTGATTTCTTCTGTGCAGTTCTCAGTGAGAAGAATTCACATTTCACGATGTAGTTACTTTGCTCTTGTTCAGCTTCTTCATTACCAGTGAAATATCTGAGGGAGATAATTTTGGGGCTTTTAAGCTTCTGATTAGAGTTTTTTGGTGTCTTCCTCTGTGTCCAAAAAGAAGTTCAGTAGTCTAAAGTGCTGTTGCTTTTGTAATTTCAAGATGTCTGCTTGTCGGTAATCCTCAAACTTACATACAATGTATAGAACGTGATGTTCTGTTTTGATATCTGCTGAGAGATATAACCTGAGGTCATTGCTTTCTGGAGATTTAGATTGACAAGGTAATTTGGTGCATCTGCACCAGCCTGAAGATAACAGCATTGAAAACCATAGAAGCTGTACTTATTTACTTACTTAATTTTCTATACCTTTCTCCCAAGGGAACTCAGAATGGTTTACATGAATTTTATTCAGGTTCCCTGCCTGTCCTGGTGAGCTTACAATCTATATAATGTACCTGGAGCAATGGGGGGGGGGAAATTAAGTGATTTGCCCAGGGTCACAAGGAGCAGCGTGGCTTTGAACCCACAACCTCAGGGTGCTGAGGCTGTGGCTTTAATTACAGTGCCATACTCTCCCCTCCCCTCTATTGCAGCTGATACCTTGCTGAAATCAAGATATAGGTCTATTGTAGGAAACTGTCTTGGTTTTATTGCTCTATTCTCAAGGAGGTTCCTTGGAGTCAGACTTGGATCCAAGGAGACATATCAAATGGAAGCCTCGAAGTTTGGGTACTGTATTGCTATGGGCACAGAAATCAGAGTGCAAGAAGTCTGTAGCATTGTCTAGTCTCTCAAGGAATTGTTAGGAGGCGAGCTCAACATCCCAACAAGAGATACTTGCAACAATTACTCCTAGAGGAATTCTGTGAAAAAAAAAATTGAAAATTCTGCAACTTTTATTTGTAGTGTTTTGTATAGGAATTCCTCCATCATAAGGCCTGAAATCCTTTCCTGCCTTTCCCTTTCTCAGGCTCCAGCCTTCTCAGGTTCTTCTCACTCCAACTTCAATTCTCCTTTTAAATCCCAACATGACTTATAATTCTGTCTGCCCCTAAAGTCCTCCTGCATGCATTACCCCGACCTCACATTCTTGTTCCCACGTCATAGCACACTCGCCTTTTTACTGTGCTCCAATCCACCCCCATGGCACACGCAACCTTTTAATTTTTTTCTAAGCCCCTTATTTTCAGCCACTCTCTCTTCCCCTTCCTCACTTAGCTCCCATGGCAAAGAGGAAATGACCCGCTGAACAAAAGGTCACTTCCTCCTGTGCTGACTTAGATCCAACTGTTTATGTGAACTGCAGGATCATGGTTCACATAAACAGTCTGGTCTAAGCCAGCACAGCAGAAAGTGACTCACTGTGTAGCAGTTAACTTTCTTCTCTTCCTGCGGGAGCTTAGCGCTGGAGGAGAAAAGTGAACAGATCTGCTTCTGTTCATGATTGCACTGAATTCTACACAACATGTGCAGAATTCTGCGCAAAATCTGTGCACACAGAATTCTGCCAGGAGTAAACAGTCTAGGAGGGCTATTGCTGTTAGAAAAATAGAAAACAGCAGATAAAGGCCATATGGCCTATCCAGTATGCTCATCCATATCATCTGCTATCTCTTTCTTCCCCTAAGAGATTCAGTATCCTTGTTCCCTGCTTTCTTGAATTCATATAGCATAAAATAACTTTATTCTTCTATACCGCCATAACATAACTTGAAATGCAAGAGTCCTGCCCACAAAAAGGTCTTATATTTGCAGCCAGTAATTTTTGGATAGGCAAATAAATTGGAATTCCCAGTTGGGCTATTAACACAAAATGAGATAAAAAGTAATTTGGGTCTGTATAGCACAAAATGGTCTACATAACACAAAATGGACTATATCAGGTTTCAGATTTATTTAAAAATTTGATATACCGCCTTATTAAAATTCAAAGCGGTTTTACATAATATAAAAACAAAGTATAATAAGAACGTACATTAGAAACAAATAACAAATAATGCTACAGTCAAACGTACTGACAAACATTAACTTACTGATACAGGATGGAAATGGGCAGAAATACAATTTAAATAAAAAGAAAGAGAGGGGAAGAAGGACCAAAACAAAAGGAAGGGGAACAAAATATAAATAGTCTAGAACAGGGGTGCCCAATATGTCGATTGCGATTGACCGGTCAACCGCTCAGGCAACCCCAGTCGAACGCAGAGTCGGGTTCCCTTCCCTTCTGTTTTTTTTCCCCTCCTGACTGGCCCGCCTCTTGAAAAACGCAGGCCAATCAGCTCGTTCAGTCCCCGCCGCCCTCCAGGCTGCTGCTGCTGGTGGAGGAGGAAGAGGAGTCCTTGGCGCAGAGCAGGCGGCAGAGGGGCGTAACGCGCTCTCGTCCTTCTTGCAGTAGATGTGCTTGAAAGAGTGGGGAAGGGAGTCGGGTTTAGGTAGCAATCGGGAGGGGTGCTGGTCGTGGAGCCGCTGGCTGGGGACATGTTGATGTAGCCGCACAGGGCAGCTTACCCTCGTTGCTCTCCACGGAGAGTTTGGGGTTGGCCCCGTTGGTCCACATCTTGCTGTAGCCGTCAAGTGAGCAGCTGCCGCTGGGTGACATCCGGCTTTCTTCCTGGCCTCCCGGTACTTTAGCAATTCTTGTAGATTGCCATTGGCCTCAGGAGCTGTCTTCCCTCTGCTATGGTCCAGCCCCTCCTCTGAGTCAGAAGCAGGATCGGGGCAGAGGGAAGACAGTTCCTGAGGCCTATGGCAACCTGCATGGATTGCTAAAGTAACAGCGATCCTCTCTGCAGGCTGCTCCCTGCAGGAATTAGGTAAATGGATGTGGGAGGGCAGGGAGGAACACGCAGGCCTTTGGGGGGGTCAGGGGCAGGCCTTCAAGGGGTAGTACAGGCCTTCAGGGGGGAATGTGCAGGCCTTTGGGGGGGTGCAGACCTTCAGGGGGACAGGCAGGCCTTCAAAGGGTGGGGTGCAAGCCTTCGGGGCCCTGGTGTAGAAATACACGGACGGAGGGAGGGAGGGAAGAGGGGTTTAAAAAGACGTGCATATGCCGGACTTTGGGGGGAAGAAATAATGGGTCTAAAAACAGAGGAGTGGGAGAGAGATGGTGGATTTAGGGAGGGAAGGAACAGAAAGGGAGAGAAGTTGGACACAAGGGATGGTGTGGAGGGGGGGAAAGAGATACTGGATAGGAGGGTAGTTGGGAAAAGAAAGGGACAGATGGTAGACCCTAGGTTGGTGGGGAAGGAGGGAGAGATGCTCGATGAAAGGGTAGTTGAGAAGGGTGGATCTGTGGATGGAGATGAAAAAAAGGAAAGATGCCAGACTTCCAGGGGAGGGAAGGGAAATGGAAGGGGAGGACAGAGATAGAAAATGGATGGTTAGCACAGAGAAAGAAAAAAGAAAAAGAAGGAGACCATGGCAAGCAAGTTATCAGAAGACGTCCAACAAGATTTGAATAATGTCCAGACAACAAAGGTAGGAAAAATGATTATATTTTCAATTTAGTGATCAAAATGTGGCCAATTTGAGAATTTATATCTGCTGTCTATATTTTGCACTATGGCCCCCTTTTACTAAAACGCAATAGCGGTTTTTAATGCAGGGAGCCTATAAGCATCGAGAGCAGCGCAGGGCATTCACCGCAGCTCCCTGCGCTAAAAACCGCTATTGCGGTTTAGTAAAAAGGGAGGGGGTATTTGTCTATTTTTGTATGGTTGTTACTAAAGTGAAAAGTCATTACTAAAGTCGTCTGCCTTGATCTCTTTGAAAAAAACCCCAGAATATAAATAATTAACATTTTCTCTGCGTAGTGTGCTTTGTGTGTTTTTTTAAAATGTTATTGTTGTTAGATCATTTTGATTTGGTCATTTTTAAAGTAGCTCGCAAGCCCAAAAAGTGTGGGCACCCCTGGTCTAGAATAATGTAAAATAAGCTAAAGTGATTTAAAAAATGGCAAGGAACAGATTTCCATTGCCTTCCTTAGAAGGACTATTATACAACATATGCATCTTTAAAAAGAAAAGCCTTCAAGTTACTTTTAAATTTGTCAAGGGATGTAATTTCTCTTATATAAATTGGTGCTGAATTCCAGATGGTAGGGGCCATAACAGAAAAGATGCTAGTGCGCATGGTGTTAGTGTATGTTAAAGAGGGGATGGATAGCAAGTTTTGATTAGATGAATGCAATGTACGATAGGGGGTATTGGGGATTAATAGCTTGTTAATAAAATCAGGTTGGCTGGAAGTTTTGGTCTTGTAAGTCAGCAACATTATTTTATAGGTAATTCGATGATCTATAGGAAGCCTGTGAGCTTTGATCAAAAGAGGTGTGACATGATCGTATTTATGTGCTTTTGAAATAATTTTAATGGCAGTATTTTGAATAATTTGAAGATGTTTTATTTCTTTCTTAGTGATTCCTTTGTATAGTGCATTACTGTAATCCAAGCTTGAAATAATGAGCAAATGAATAAGAATATTTAATGATAATTGATCTAAGACGGTAAAAACATTTAACTACTGAGCTTATTTGTTCATGGAAAGAGAGTTTTCCATCGAAAGTAACACCGAGAAGTTTAATAGATGTGACTATCTGAACAGAGACTGATTTTATTGTTATGGGGCAGGGAAGGGTAAGGCCTTCCTTGACTGGAAAAATCATAACTTTGGTTTTGCTGATGTTGAGGGTTAGCATATTTGTGCTTAACCAATGGCTGATTTGTTCCAGTTTCAATTTAATGGATGAAATATCTGCAGGTTTGTCCAGATCAACAGGGTGAGTAAGTTGAATATCATCCGGGACTATATAACACAAAATTAGATAAAAGGTAATTTGGGTCTATATAACACAAAATGAGATAAAAGGTAATTTGGGTCTTCAGCCACAAGAATTCATATACAATCTTCATTTCTACTGCCTCCACTGGTTGGTCATTCCACACATCTACCACCCTTTCCGTGAAGTATTTCGAGTCTAACTCCCTTCATCTTCATCTCTACTACCTCCACTGGGTGGTCATTCCACACATCTACCACCCTTTCCGTGAAGTATTTTGAGTCTATCCCCCTTCATCTTCATCTTATGCTCTCTTGTCCGAGAGCTTCCTCTCATTTGAGGAAAGCCTAAAAAGGTTAGGGCTCTTCAGCTTGGAAAAGAGACGGCTGAGGGGGCGATATGATTGAAGTCTACAAAATCCTGAGTGGAGTAGAACGGGTACAAGTGGATTGATTTTTCACTCTGTCAAAAATTACAAAGACGAGGGGATACTTGAAGTTACAGTGTAGAGAAGCAGCAGCATTCAGAACAGTGCAAAATGTTTTGCAATGCTCTGAATGCTGCTGCTTCTCTACACAAGAGCACTTTGGACCTGGTGTTCACCAACCAAGTGTTCCCTGAGGAAGGCGTTTTTTTACATTCTGAAACTGGGATCCTTGTTGGGACTATTTGATTCAAATAGACTTTCTGTTTTGTCCCAAGGCGAGGTGTTCTTCTGTTTGCCTGTCCCTCTTGCTTGACTACTTTGCCATCTTCATCTCTTAGCTTTTTCAGATAGCCTGCCGTCATCTTTCTGTGATACTTTGTAATTTATGAAGACTAACCTCTTTTCTGTTACTTTTGAAGCTGCCGCTTTAGAGAACCAAAGCGGCCTTCTATTCCTTTCAGTGAGTGGTGGTCAAAGCTCTGAAGGTAGAGAGTTGTTCTGGAATGACTGAGGTACTTGATCAGGTTAGGTGCCTGTAAGGAATTGACCTTCTGGTGGTGGCTATGGAACTGTGCCTCTGTTATTTGAATTAATAACCTGCGTTTCAAAAATATATATGAGGGTATGTATCCAACAATGCTAAGGGGGTGGTCTATCTTTGACCACCTCTTAATTACCCTCACTTTTATTATTAATCTTCAGACCCTCAGAAATGCCACCAAATACTCAAGTGCATTTCATAGTATCTAGCTTTATGCATTAGATCTACACCGGGTCACTTATAACGATTTTTCGTTTTCTAAATTGAATGTAGTGAACCTTTTAACCATTCATAATTATTTAGTGAAACTAAGAATATTAGTATCAATAATAATAAAACGCAAGAGCGCGCATGTGCTCTTGAAAAATCATGAGTCCTGGCGCCGTGAGGTGTGCTTCTGTGGCAGTATTCTAATTGACACCTCACGGCGCTTTCAGGGGCTGGAGGCGCGCGACTGTGGAGTTTTGTCAGCGCAGTCGTCTTCAGGAGAATTTGCTGTTTGTGGACCGGCAGGTGAGTGGGGGTGGCGGTTTCAAGTGGCAGCGCCGGCATTTTCTCTCCTGTTAGTGGAGAGTGGCGGTTCCGGGGAGTGCAGCCGCTGTTACAAAGTTAAAAAAAAAAAAATACGGCTCAGGGAAGTGGAGGGGGAGAGGGAAAGGGGGCTACTTTGGAGGGAGGGGTGTGCTGGGAGGCCAACAGAGAGAAGGGGGCCAGAAGAGACAGAGAAATACAGGCAGGGGGCCAGGCAGAGAGACAGAGAGAAAGAAAAACAGGGAGCCAGGCAGAAAGACAGAGAGACAGACAAACAAAAAATGGGGGCCAGGGAGAGAGTCAGCCAGAAAGATAAATAGGGGGCCAGACAGAAAGAAAGACAGCCATCCATACAGTGGCCAAGGAAAGAGAGAGAGACAGAAAGAAAGGCAGGGGTCAGACAGAGAGACAGAAAAACAGGGGGCCAGGCAGAGAGACAGACAAACAAAAACTGGGGGCCAGGGAGAGAGACAGGGGGCCAGGCAGAAAGAAAGACAGCCATCCACACAGCGGCCAACGAAAGAGAGAGAGAAATAAAGAAAGAATGACAGACAGACAGTGGGCCAGAAAGACAGCCAGCCAGCAGCCAAGGACAGAGAGAGAAAGAAAAATACCAGACAGATAGACAGCGGCCAAGGAGACATAGAAACATAGAAATAGACGGCATATAAGGGCCACGGCCCATCCAGTCTGCCCACCCTAATGACCCTCCCCTACCTTTGCCTTGTGAATAGATCCCATGTGTCGATCCCATTTGGTCTAATCACCTCCAGTAGAAGACTATTCCAGCGATCAACTACCCTTTCAGTGAAAAAGAATTTCCTGGTGTCACCTCGTAGTTTCCCGCCCCTGATTTTCCACGGTTGCCGCGGGTCCCTTGAAAAAGAAGATATCCTCCTCTGCATCGATGTGGCCCGTGAGATACTTGAACGTCTCGATCATGTCTCCCCTCTCTCTGCGCTCCTCGAGCGAGTATAGCTGTAATTTATCTAACCGTTCTTCGTACGGGAGATCCTTCAGTCCCGAGACCATCCGGGTGGCCATTCTCTGGACCGACTCCAGCCTCAGCACATCCTTACGGTAATGCGGCCTCCAGAATTGCACACAGTATTCCAGGAGTGTGTGGCGCAGTGGTTGGATCTACAGCCTCAGCACCCTGGGGTTGTGGGTTCAAACCCCGCGCTGCTCCTTGTGACCCTGGGCAAGTCACTTAATCCTCCATAGCCCCAGGTACGTTAGATAGATTGTGAGCCCACCGGGACAGAGAGGGAAAATGCTTGAGTACCTGATTGTAAAAACCGCTTAGATAACCTTGATAGGCGGTATATAAAATCCTAATAAACTTGAAACTTGAAACATGGATCTATACAATGGCATAATGACTTCCGGCTTACGGCAGAGACAGAGAGAAAGAAAGAATGACAGACCAACAGAGGGCCAGAGAGACAGACAGAAAGGGAGAAAGACAGACAGAAGGAAAGACAAACAGACAAGGGGTCAGAGAGACAGATAGAAATAAAGAATGACAGACAGACAGGATGTCAGAAAGACAGACAGACAGAAAACCAGACAGCCAGCAGCCAAGGAGAGAGAGAGAGAAAGAAAAAAAAATACAGAGATAGACAGCGGCCAAGGAGAGAGAGAGAGAAAAAAAAAGACATACAGACGACCAGCGGCCAAGGAGAAAGAGAGAAAGAATGATATAGGGACAGAGAGACAGACAGAAAGGGAGAGAGATAGACAGAAATAAAGACAAGACAGCCAGAAGCCAAGAAAAGAAAGAGAGAAACAAAAAAAAAATAAGACAGACAGTGGGCAAGGGAGAGAGATAGAAAGAAAAGGGCCAGGGAGAGAGAAAGAAAGACATACATCCTATATAATGTTCCTTGCTGCCGTGTTTTCTGATCTGTGGCCGGATTCCATTTTAGAACGCGGCAGCAGGGAACACTCTGGCCACTCCACTCCTCCCGTCCTCGCTCACCAACCGCTGGAGGAAGCACAGGCAAGCTCTTTCCCAGCCCGCCGCCCTGTCACTCCTCACACGCGCACGACGCCGAGTAACAGGTCACTGCCCAGCAGAAGCCCCAACACAGCGCCGACCATAAGGGAATTGTGCACAGGAGCCCCGCCCTGACACAACCCTCCAAGACAAGCAGCACGGACATGGAGCCCCGAAGGCAGCCTGAGAACACGTGCCGACTCTGCCGAAAAGGCCCGGCGCATAGCTTCACCCGTGCAACCACCGCGCGCCAACTGAAAAAAACGCCACGGACGCCCACCCGCAAGGCAGGCTTTCAGGACGACGCCTGCAGCTCCGAGCAGCCAGCACTCCTGACTTGCAGCCCGCCAGGAAGAGGTGCTGTTGGACCGGGGGAGCAGGGAAGAGGTGCTACTGGACCATGGGAGCAGGGAAGAGGGACAGGGGGAGCAGGGAAGAGGTGCTACTGGGCCGGGGAGCAAGGAAGAGGGACAGGGGGAGCAGGGAAGAGGTGCTACTGGGCCGGGGAGCAGGGAAGAGGTGCTACTGGGCCGGGGATCAAGGAAGAGGGACAGGGGGAGCAGGGAAGAGGTGCTACTGGACCGTGGGAGCAGGGAAGAGGGACAGGGGGAGCAGGGAAGAGATGCTGCTGGACAGGGAAGTGTAGTGGGGAGGGAAATGCTGCTGGTGAGAAAAGGGGGCTCGGGCTGAAAGGGAACAGAAGAGAAGGGGGCTGGGGGGGTAAAAATGGGTTTGGAGCTGGGGCTGAAAATATGGGACATGTGAGAGAAGGAGGCTTTACTAGCACCCGTTAATGTTAACGGGCTTAAACACTAGTTATTAATAATTTATACTTAACTTAGGTGGTCAATTCTAAGGGATAAGTGCGCCAACATGTTTCACCCTGGGGGGGGTTTCTTCAGGGCTACAATCCCTAGAACCATAAAACCCGTATTGTTAATAATAAAATTTTTTAACCTTAAGAATCCAAGACATTCTAATTTGTATTAAAATAATATATCAAACGGTTCTCACCTTAGTTGAAACTTGTTACCCGCAACGCGACCACCAAATCCCTGCTACCAAGATGGCCGTGGCATGCTGCTCTTCTTCCTAAATACCTCCCCAATCAGCTGTCAATGACGCCACAGGGCGGAGCCTACAGCGCAGCTGTCGGCGGCGTCACAGGGCTGCCACCAATGACCGACAGGGGAGGTTTTACCAACTATTCAATGTTAGAGACAAGTGATTAATATTAAAGCAGGGTGAAACATGTTGGCGCACCTATCCCTTAGAATTGACCACCTAAGTTAAGTATAAATTATTATTAATAATACTAATATTCTTAGTTTCACTAAATAATTATGAATGGTTAAAAGGTTCACTACATTCAATTTAGAAAATGAAAAATCGTTATAAGTGACCCGGTGAAGATCTAATGCGTAAAGCCAGATACTATGAAATGCACTTGAGTATCTGGTGGCATTTCTGAGGGTCTGAAAATTAATAATAAAAGTGAGGGTAATTAAGAGGTGGTCAAAGATAGACCACCCTCTTAGCAATGTCCATTATTTGAATCGCATTAAAGTTCTTTTAAAACCATTGGTTATTTTGACCACCTGTTCCATGTTAACCAAGCCTCTAATGATGAACTGGTACAAGTTTTCAGACTATCCTGTGAAGGCTAAATGGTACTTGTAGGATAAGAATACTTGCCGAGGTTTGGATGGCTGCAAGAATTAGGACTGGCATGCACTGGGAGTGCTGAAGTAGGAACCGAGGAGCAGGACTGGAGAGCAGGCCATAGAAATGGAACTAGTGAAACTGCAGAATAGCTGGACAGATTCCAGTCGATGTATTCCAGGAATCTCTTGTACTAGCACCAATGTATTTTCACTGATGCTCTATATACTGCTTCTAATCAAGACATACCTTGTTGAAACTCACTGGGCTATAACCTCACCAATGAATGACCTGCACAGGGACAATATCACTTCCTGCTGGTTATACTGCTGTATGCAGCCTAAGTTGATACATTTTATTGCAATTTTACCACCTTCTTTCTTCATTCATTCACCACAATGCAGTTTTAACCAGAGACCTCAGAAACACCACTCCACCATCCCATATACAAATTTTATCAATGGGGAGAACCCTGTGTTAAATCCTCATCGGTCAAGGCATACTGCTTTTATAGTTTACTTTATTCTAAAACTTCAGCGTTTAAACTCGCAATAAATATTATCCTTTAATTTTTTTTTACTTAGCTTGGCAGTAGTCAACCTTATATGTTTATTAGTAGACTTAGCGATAGAACCCAACATGTTTCGCCTTAGCTTCGTCAGGGATCCATTCACTGCCGCTGTCATCTGACTCCCATACTATTTTGTGTGTAAGAAGGTGGTAAAATTGTAATACAACGTATCAACTTAGAGTGTTATGTGAATTGACTGAGAAAATCTCTAAGTGACAACTGAGAGCTTAGCCATTTGGCTGTATGCAGCCTAGCATCCTTCTTTTGGTCTTGGCTCTTGTATTATGACATTGTCTGATCATCAGAGAGTAGCAGTCCAATGTCATATGCTTCAGGCTCTCCCTTCTTCACATGGTCAGTTCCTTTAGGATTTCTGCACACCAAATACATCTTTGTACTTCATGCTTTAAAGCTTAACTGCTAAGCATTTGTCAGTCTAAATTTTATAGATCAGTGTTAATGCCTGCTTTCTGAGGTATCTACTGTGCTGTAGATCTTCAAGTCACCTGAAAAAAAAATATTTTTTCTTCACAAATGTTGAACAGAATCTGTCTCTGGACCAATTCCTGAAGTACTTTACTACTCTCCTTCCTTTACTTAGCAAATTCCATTATCACCCTTTTTCTTCTGTTAACTAGTTCAGTGGTTCCCAACCCTGTCCTGGAGGACCACCAGGCCAATCGGGTTTTCAGGCTAGCCCTAATGAATATGCATGAGAGAGATTTGCCTATAATGGAAGTGATAGGCATGCAAATCTGCTCCATGCATATTCATTAGGGATAGCCTGAAAACCCGATTGGCCTGGTGGTCCTCCAGGACAGGGTTGGGAACCACTGAACTAGTTTATAATGCAGTTCACTATCTTGGGACCCTCTCCCAGGGGGTTCAGTGAGAAACGATATCAAAAGCTTTGCTGAAATTCAAATACACCTTATCCAGCACATGTCCTTGCTCTAGTTGTCTGGTCATTTAATTTTTTTTAAAAAAATCTTTTTGGTATGATCTTCCTTAGGTAAAATTGTTGCCTTGGATCTGTTGGTTTGTAGATAATAGAAAATGACATGGTGATTGTTATGCGCAGCTAGCTGTGGGTAACCCGCAGGAATGGGGGAAAGAAAAGACTAGTTGCTGCGAGTACAGGGACAAGGCCATTCATCATCCCCGGAGTAAAATATGTGCTGCAAGTTGCTTCCCTTCCCACCCCTCCCTGTCAGCAGCCACCCCCCTCGTGAGTCCATCAGCCCCCTCCCTCCCTATTGCGGGTCCAACAGTCCCCCCACCCTCGCTCCTGAAGGTGGGTGGGAAAAAAACCAACCAAACAAACCTGCGACTTTCCTGGGTTGGCCCCTTCGTGCCGCCCGGGGCAAGCCTACCAGCCTGTAAGAAGCTTCCTGCATGCAGGACTGCTCTAACTGGAACCTTTTTGCCACCAAGTCCCTCTTTCCGATGTAACTTCTGGCCGGATGGGTAACTTTAGATAGCTGGCCAGAGGGATGCCTACTCCTTCCAGCCAGCTGGCCCTCCTCTTCAAAATGGTGATCTTTCCCTTCCTCAGTGCATCCTGGAGGGGCCTGATGTGCAGATTGGCCCAGTTTGTTTATTTTGTTTGGTTTGTAGACTCCTTAAGGAAGGTACTTTTTTGTACCAAAATGCTGTGCTGATGGTGTTGAGTCTGAGTCTTTATTTTTCAATTAAGATCCCTTTTAGAAGCATCTTGTCTTCTCTCGCTGTTTGTACAGTATTTGCATCGGCGTGAAAACTCTGTTGTTTTCTGCGTGCAGAGACACGTTACATTAGCCATCTTTTTTTCTCTTTGCACAGCCTTTTCTGATTTATTCCTTTCTGTATTTCTCAGCTGCTTGGGGGCTTGAGGGAGGGGGGATTTGCAGCTCAGGCACTGTTGCGCTGGTGCTTTGGGTTGGGAGGGAGGTGGCGTTCTCGGCTCAGGACTGTTGCCACTGGTGCTTCCTATTGAGATTAAGCAGGTGTCTGGTGTGTTGCAATTTAGAAAATTGCTCAAGACCCGATTCTTTGAAAAGAGTGTTCTCTTAAAAAAACCCATTCATTTCTTGTATGACTTGATTATGTTTGTCTATTATATTATGATTTTATTGTGTGTGTTACTGTACCTCACACAGAATTGTTTGATGATGTGGGCAATACATCTTTAAATAAACATATTCTTAAGTCCATTTTATTAACAGCTTATTTAACTTTTCTTTTAGGAAATTATCCAAACTTTTTTTTAAACTCTGCTAAGCTAATTGCTTTTACCACATTCTCTGGTATTGAATTCCAGAATATAGTTACATGTTGAGTGAAGAAATATTTTCTCTGGTTTGTTTTAGATTTACTACTTTAGTGGCTTCATTGCATGCCCTATAGTCCCTAGTATTTTTGGAAAGGGTAAACAAGTGATTTGTGTCTACCCATTCCACTCCAATCAGTATTTTATAGACTTAAAATGAAGACTGGAAGAATCCTTAAAAGAAGGAACTTGAATCCGGGGGGGTGCCCCTGTTGCATTTGCCCTGGGTGCCTGGGAGGATACGGCCTGAGTGAGGGTTGTCATCGGTTGCCACGGTCTTGCGGGTTTGATATATGACCCGGAGCAGTTTGTTGCTGGGTAGGCGCCATTCTTGGTATACGCCGCTGCGCCATAATGTGGTCTTTGAGCCTGGTCGGGGTGAGGGTGTGTTTGCTAGGTGGGAGGCTCATGGATTGGTCTGTGTGGGTCAATTGTGGGATCCGCTCTTAGGCAGTATTAGGTCTTTTGCTGAACTTCAGGATCGTTATGATCTTCTGGCTCGGGATTTGTTTCCCTACTTGCAGGCTGTGCATTACTTGCGGGCCTCAGGGGCCCTACGGGACATACGGGCGGGTAAGACCCCCTTTGAGTTGTTGTTGGGCCCGACTCTCCGGAAGGGTGCCTTATCTGCTATCTATCGGTGCCTTAATGGTCGGGGGGTTACGGCCCTTGCCCTACATGTTAGCTTGGGAAGGGGATTGGGCATCAGCTATTTATCTGGATACTTGGGATATTTGGAGAGAAGTTGCTTCGGCGGGCATTGCAGCATTGTTGGTTGAAAATGGGTATAAAGTTCTTTTCCGGTGGTACTATACTCCTCAGGTTCTGGCGCGGGGGGGGGCGAGTGCTCTTTGTTGGAGGGGCTGTGGGGAGGTGGGCACCTACTTGCATATGTGGTGGTATTGTGGGCGGGTGTGTGGTTTCCTGAAGCAGAGAAAGTGTTTCCAGGAGAAATAGAGGACAGCCTCACCACAGTTGAAGTGGACTTAGACCAGATATACTATCAGATCGACAAACTTAAAAGTGACAAATCCCCTGGACCGGATGGAATTCACCCGAGAGTCTTAAAGGAATTGAAGGTTGAAATCGGAGAGTTATTGCACAAACTTGCAAACCTGACAATCAGAACTGGACAGATACCGGACGACTGGAGGATAGCGAACGTCACGCCAATTTTCAAAAAAGGATCGAGAGGGGAACCGGGCAACTATAGGCCTGTGAGTCTTACGTCGGTCCCCGGCAAGATGGTTGAAGCACTGATCAAGGATAGCATAGTCCGGCACTTGGACGCACACGACTTGATGAAACCCAGTCAACATGGATTCAGGAAAGGGAAATCATGTTTGACGAATTTACTCCAATTTTTTGAGACCGTAAACGAGCAAATTGATAGTGGGAAGCCTGTGGACATAATATACTTGGACTTCCAGAAAGCGTTCGACAAAGTTCCACACGAAAGACTTCTCAGGAAACTACAAAGCCATGGCATAGAGGGAGATATACAAAGATGGATAGGCAAATGGCTGGAAAACCGAAAGCAGAGAGTGGGCATAAATGGGAAGTTCTCCGACTGGGAGAAAGTGACTAGTGGTGTACCCCAGGGCTCGGTACTTGGGCCGATCCTTTTTAATATTTATATCAATGACCTGGAGGAAGGAACATCCAGTGAGATCATCAAGTTTGCAGACGATACAAAACTATGCCGGGCGATCAGATCGCAGGAGGATAGAGAGAAACTCCAGAGCGACTTGTGTCGGTTAGAAACATGGGCGGAGAAATGGCAGATGAAGTTCAATGTGGAGAAATGCAAGGTAATGCATTTAGGCAATAAAAATAAGGAATACGAGTATACAATGTCAGGTGCAACTCTGGGGAACAGTGAACAAGAAAGGGACCTGGGTGTACTGATAGATAGGACCCTGAAGCCGTCGGCACAATGCGCGGCAGCGGCAAAGAAGGCAAATAGAATGTTGGGCATGATAAAGAAAGGAATCTCGAGTAGATCGGAGAAAGTTATAATGCCGCTTTATAGGGCAATGGTCAGACCACACTTGGAATACTGCGTCCAACATTGGTCTCCCTACCTAAAGAAGGATATAAAACTGCTGGAGAGGGTGCAGAGATGAGCAACAAAACTGGTGAAGGGTATGGAGAGACTGGAATATGAGGATAGACTTATAACACTAGGATTGTTCTCCCTTGAGAAAAGGAGAATGCGTGGGGATATGATCGAGACCTTCAAAATACTGAAAGGAATCGACAAAATAGAGCAGAGAAGATTATTTACACTGTCCAATTTGACACGGACTAGAGGACATGGAATGAAGCTAAGGGGGGACAGGTTCAGGACTAATGTCAGGAAGTTCTGCTTCACTCAGAGAGTGGTTGACACCTGGAATGCCCTCCCAGAGGAGATTATTGCGGAATCGACCGTCCTAGGCTTCAAGAGCAAACTAGATGCATATCTCCTTAAGAGAGGCATATAAAGATATGGTGGACTATAAATTACGCCAGGTGTACACCTGGTGGGGCCTCCGCGTGTGCGGATCGCCGGACTTGATGGACCGAAGGTCTGATCCGGAGATGGCAGTTCTTATGTTCTTATGTTCTGGACTGAGGTGTTCTCTCGAGTTTCCCGGATTCTCACTTTGCAGGTTCCGGTGGACTGGAGAAATGCCCTGTTGTTTTGGCACCAATTGGATCTTGATTGGGGAGACTCTCTATTCTGCAAGTTAGCTTTTACTGCTGCCCGGCTGGCCCTTGCATCTTTGTGGAGTCAGGGGCGACCCCCCACTTGGCATATGGTGGAACAGCGCATAACTAACTGGCAACTTCTTTATCAGTTGACGGCTTTAAGACATGGCAAACATCATGGCTATGCTCATATTTGGCGTAGGTTTCGGGCTTCTATAGGGATTAGTGGGAGGGGGGAGGGGGGGTTGAATTGGATGTTTAATTGGGAGTCTGGGACTGGAAGAGACCCTATCATGCCTATTTTTCTTGGTGGGGTTAGAAGATCTTTTACCCAACGGGGTGGTGTGGGCATTGTGCTTTATCCCTGGGGGGGGGGGTGGGAGGGGGATTTTGCTGTGGTTTTGATGGATTTGTGGTTGGGTTTTTGAACTGTTGGGGTTATAACTACTGTTTCATTTGCTGACAGCAATGTTGATCTTTTTCTTTGTGCTTTGCTGTGTGTCATTTCTGTATACATATGTATATTTTTCAATAAAAGCTTTCATTTAAAAAAAAAAAAGAAGGAACTTGAAGAGAGAGAAAAAAAAAATCAAGATCAAGTAGATACAAAGGACAGAAATTAAACCACAGATGCAAAGATTGAAAAATTGTTTATTTTTAGAAAAAATTTCTGTGGTAGCTGGGCTGGATCAAAGCAATAGCTATATTTTGTCCTTCTCCTCCAGTCCTGTACTTACCAGAATTAATGCAGTATGTTATTTACTAGAAGGGCATAGGGCAGTAGGAGGGGATTGTGTCAGTATTTGATACCATAGTCTGAAAAATATCTTTAAAATTACATAGACATAAAAACATGATGGCAGATAAAAGCCAAATAGCCCATCCAGTCTGCCCATCCATAACATCCACTAGTCCCTCCTCTAAGAGATCCCACATACCTGTCATGCTTTCTTGAATTCAATCTTTGTCTCCATCACCTCTACCGGGAGACTATTCTATGCACCCAATATGCATCTCTTTGGCTGCTCTGAAATACAGAGACCTATGATTCTCAAATTGAAAGGTAAATAGAATGCAACACCATCTCCTTTTTTCACAAAAATAAGTAGTTCCCTTGTTGCATCTTATGGGAGACAGTGGTGTTTGACTAAGTGGGCTTATTATAATATATCATGCCAAAGAAATAGCATGGCAGTAGAAGGAACAGGTTATAGGAGAGATCGGATAAGTTGACAGGGGGTAAGGTGTTCACTGCCCTCCAACTATGTGCTTCTTGGTTTGGTTTCCCTTTTGGCAGAGCTACTAAGTCCTGGCTTTCCAATCTCATTCCCAGCACAGCTCTGCTATAGGATGGTTTTTGGGGTATGTGATCTGCGTGGCTGTGCAGGGCACCATGAATGAGGGGATAATGCTATAGTGGTGTGCCACCCATATCCTTTCCACATCATATGAGCCAAGGAAAGAGGAGGGTGGGGGATGGTAATGGTGTTGGCAGAGAATGGATGAGAAAGAAAAGGATGTTTGATAAAGGAGAGAGTAAGAGGGATGTTATACTGGAGTCATCAGTAACAAAGGAGGGGGCATTGTGCCAAAGCTATTACCACCAAATGAGGTGCCACTTTCCCTCAGCCATCTGTTCTTCAAGCTAAAGAACCCTAGCCTCTTTAGTCTTTCCTGATCAAGAAGTTGTTCCATCCCCTTTATCATTTTCGTCACCCTTCTCTGCACCTTTTCTAAATCCACTATATAATAATAATCATCAGTTTATATACCGCAAGGCCGTAAAGTTCTATGCGGTTTACAATAGTTTAAAATAAAAACCCCAATAAAAGAAGTTGAATAGAGCTAAAAAAGTTAAAAGCCAATAATTAGAGACATTAAAATGATCAAAATAGTGCATAATAAAATTTTTACGAATTAGCTGCCTAAATACTTCAAAAACAGATATGTTTTTAGATGTCTCTTAAATTCCCCATAAGTGTCAGTAAGCAACAGCAATTGTTCTAAATCCTTACCCCACAATGCTGTTTGATATGAAAAAAGATTTTGGTTATGTTTTTTAAGTTTATATCCTCTAACAGGCGGAAAAACAAAATTCAGATGTGAGTTTCTCTTACGTCTGTTGGTTGCAAAAGAGAAAAGCTCAATTATATATTTGGGAGCTAAACCAAACAAAGCCTTAAAACAGAAGCAACCACACTTAAACTTCACCCGTGCCTCCATTGGTAGCTAATGCAATACTCGAAAGGAGGGTGTTACGTGAACATATTTCCTCAGCCTAAAAATCAACCTAACCGCCGCATTTTGTACTATTCGCAATCGTTGCATATTCTTCTGGCTTAGTATGAGAGAACTCTAAGTGATGAAACATCAAAATACACCCTAAAGGACCGAAGCTTCCAAAGAGTAAAGAAACCCTTTCTGACCAAAGAGTCCATCTGGTTCTTCATAGTCGAGCCCTGGACCAGTAGTATTCCCAAAATCTTAATGGCAGATTTTAATAGGATAGCTGAATTTATTTATACACAATGATGTTTTAGTATCAAACGGGCGTGGTGAAGCTACAAAAAACTTCATTTTTTCTGAGTTAAGCTTCAGTCTAAATTCAGCCATCCATTGCTCAATTGACTCCGGATAGGTGCATGAGCTGCTGTAGAGGGGGTACTAGATGTCCGGTTTTCCCGGATAAAAGTTATAAAATTAAAAAGCCGCCCGGACTCCCTGCACATTCCTCAAAAAGAGAATATGTCCTGGGAAATCTGGACATCTGGTAACTCTATGTGCTAATATATTCAATTTTAACAAAACCCTTTACAGGAAGTTTGCATCTCCATTAACTACTCTCATACGCATGGCTACAAAGCTCCTGGGTTTCTTTGTATACATCTGGAAAGCACATTCCTTTTCTTAAGAATAATGTTCTAGTTTGTATTTCAAATATATCATACAGATAGATATTGTATTAGTATATTTCTAATTAGACTCAAAAGCAAATGACGCAAAGTACCTCGTTCTTCCACTGTGTCCAAAGATGTTTTCAGTATTTCAGATACATTGAGACTATCTGGTAACCCTAGTGAAGAAGCAAATCTCTCTTCTCCATCCACTTGAGTCTCCAAATCTTTTTCCTATAGGTGAGATAATACAACCTTGCCATTGGAGGAAATACTTCGTTTTGGCAGTTCTAAAATCTCCCTCATATATCCTATATAATAAAAGACTAAGCGCACATGCGCACTTAGGATTTCGTGTTGCCTGCCGCTGTGGTGTGTGATCCGTGGCAGCCAACCCAGCAGCAGGGAACATTCTGGCCACTCCCCTCCTCCCGCCCTCACTCACCCTGGAAGCCAGGCAAGCTCTCTCCCTGCCCGCGTCCTCGGCAGGGAACACACCTCGGCCCTCACTCGTACCCCCGGCGCTGCTGCTGATTCTCCTGTAAAGAGCAGCCTGCGATGGTGGGCGGCTTTAGCGAACCTCTCAGGCTGCTCTCCAACTCGGTAGCACGTTCCCTCTGACGCGATCCCATGCGTCAGAGGGAACGTGCTACCGATGCTGGAGAGCGGCCTGCGAGGTTCGCTAAAGCCGGCCACCATCGCAGGCTGCTCTTTACAGGAGGATCAGCAGCGTGAGAGGAGCCGCCGCCGGCACTTTTAAAGCTTAAAACAAAATCCTTCGGCAGCAGCAGGCCAGCCCGTGGGAAGGGAAGGGGGAGGGGCTGAACGGAGCAGGCCAGATCGCAGGGAGGGGCCGAACGGAGCAGGACAGCTCAAGTAAGAGAAGGGAATTGCTTCACAGGGACCTGGAGGGGAAGGGAAATACCGCTGCTGCTTCTGCAAAGGAAAGTGGGGAGGGGGGAGAGAAGGGAATGGGTGGGTGGGGAAAAATGCTGCTACTACTTCACAGGGATCTGGAGGGGAAGGGAAATATCACTGCTGCTTCTGCAAAGGAAAGTGGGGGGGGATGGGAATGGGGGTGGGGGAAAATGCTGCTACTACTTCACAGGGATCTGGAGGGGAAGGGAAATATCACTGCTGCTTCTGCAAAGGAAAGTGGAGGGGGAGAGAAGGGAATGGGGGTGGGGGAAATGCTGCTACTACTTCACAGGGATCTGGAGGGGAAGGGAAATACCGCTGCTGCTTCTGAAAGGAAAGTGTGGGGGGGGGGGGAGAGAGACAGAAAGAAATACAGACAGACAAAGGAGGCCAGGGAGAGAGACAGACAGAAATAAAGACAGACAGGGACCAGAGAGACAGACAGAAAGAAAGACAGACAGACAAAGGGTGCCAGGGAGAGAGAGAGAAAAATAGCAGGAGGGAGAGAGACAGAAAGAAAGGAAGAAAGAGACAGGAGCAGGGAGAGAGACATAAAGAAAGAAAGATAGACAGGCATATATTCTAGCACCCGTTAATGTAACGGGCTTAAACACTAGTTTCTTTAATAAGTCTCTTGCTGACAAATATGAAATCTGTGGAAAGTTAAGAAATCTCAAATGATTCTTTCTCAGATTGTTTTCAAGATGTTCTCATTTTCAATGAATATTAATAAAGAACTATAAGAGATTTCTGTAGTCTTTGGAAACCCCCAGACTTATCCGGTTCGTTCCCTGAAGTTGACTTCCGAATATATATGAAGGCTAATCTAAAAGTAATGAGACTGCCTCCGTTTTTCTTAGTAGAAGATGTGGCAGTGCTGTCCTGGTTCTTTAAGATTATGAACCTTCTGTTGGACTGCTGTAATCTTTATTGTTGGGTTACAGTGAGAGGAAAAACTTCGTACATTTAGTCATGACAGATGAGGAATATGTGCGAGTATGCTGCCAGTGGTGTAGTAAGGGAGGTGGGGGAGGCGGCCAACCCGGGGTGCCATCTTTGTGAGGGCGCTGGCACCTCTTTGCCCTGCCACACTTGCTCGTACTCTCCTTCCCTTCCCCTAGTACCTCTTTAAATCTTTGCCAGTGTGAGCAACTACTCTGGCCTGCTGCTCACAGAGCCAGCAAATGGCGTCAGAGGGAAAGCAAACACTGGCGCGAGTAGCAGGCTGGAGAAGTTGCTCGCGCTGGAGTACATGTAAAGAGGTATGGGGGGAAAGGAGGGTGTGATTGTGGCATGGGGGGCAGAGAGGAGGGTGCAAGGGGGGGATGCCAGCACCCCAGGCACCTCCCACCCTTACTACGCCACTGAATGCAGCATGACTAATTGTTTCACCACTGTAACATTTCAAGAGTTTCATTGTGCTCTTTCCAAGTTTAAAAAAAATTTCAGTCACACACCTTTGTACTCTCACAGACACGTCTTCCTCATCTTTGACTCAACAATGAAGACTATGGCAGTTCAACTGCAGGTTCAGAAATGTTGATGTATAAGCTTCACAAGAATCAGGACAGTGTTAACGTATCTTCTACTTGGAAAGAAAAACAGGCGCTCTCATTATTTTTAAATCAGCCCTTTATATACAGTGTGTGTGTATGTACATATAGCTTTTTTAAGCTTATGGCATATATTTATGTGTGTTTTGTTTTTTTGTTTTTTGTAATTTGTACACACAGACACACATTATAATATTGTGTGTGTATAATATAAATACACACATACAGGTATATGCTATAAATAAAAAAGCTAACACATTCTCACCACTTCCCAAGTATAACCAGTTTTTCAAACAACTTTTTCAGAGCTTTTTTTCGGGCCTCCACCACTCCACCACTGTCAAATTTCTTTAGCGGGAAGAATTGCGTAAGAGATCCTCACTGGCCCATATTATTCATTTAAATATTTTCACTATTTGTAATACTTTAACTTTCTTTCATAAATATAAAGTGCAAAGTGCTTTATTATTTCATAACTTATCTTTTTAGTTGCTTTTTATATTCAGACCTGGGAGAGACAGATCCAACATGTTTCGCATCAAAATGCTGTTTCAAGGGTCTCCCGTGGCCGATTTTGTCATCTGACTACTGCTGAAATCCTTTGAAATCAGTAGGCGTCGGATGACAAAATTGGCCGCGGGAGACCCTTGAAAAAGCATTCTGATGCGAAACATGTTGGGTCTGTCTCTCCCAGGTCTGAATATAAAAAGCAAAAAAAAAAAATAAGTTATGAAATATTAAAACACTTTGCACTTTATATTTATGAAAGAAAGTTAAAGTATTACAAATAGTGAAAATATTTAAATGAATAATATGGGCCAGTGAGGATCTCTCACATAATTCTTCCTGCTAAAGAAATTTTGACAGCGGTAGAGTGGTGGTACTGAGGCGCAAAAAAAAGCTCTGACATAGTTGTGTTTGAAGAACAGGTTATACTTGGGAGTGATGAGTATGTGTTAGATGATTATTCCCGAGTAGAGGAGTGTTTAAAAATACATCATTTATATCTGAATAAATAAAAAAGCTATATGATGTGGTAGCCATTCTGAACTTAGTATGTGATGGAGTATCAGTTGGCTTCTGCAACACTGATCTAAGATAACTCTCTGAGATAAGGACTTAACTTATGGAATAATTTTATAAAAGTAATATTAAACTAAGTGGAGAAAAAAGATGTCGGTCGTAAGGTACCCTCCTCTTACACAAGGCATTTAAAGGCAGGGACATACAACATAGAAACATGATGGCACATAGAGGCTAATTGACCCATCTAGTCTGCCCATCCACAGTAACCACTATCTCTTTCTCTCTCTGAGAGATCCCACGTGCCTATCCCAGGCCCTCTTGATAGAAACATGACAGCAGATAAAAACTCCACTTATCTTGTATAGCTTCCAGGTTCAGAAATCGACCATCCTCCAATCAGCAAGAACATTTGATCCAAATCCAAAGTCAATTCTCTCCATAACTTGTCGCCATTCTTGAAACTGAAATATATATCTACGAATATCCAAAGTTCTTTTACACCCCAACAGGGGGGAGGCTTCTGCTAACAGCCCCTCATTGGAAACAAAATGGCACACACAGTCCATTTAAAGAGGCCACAAACACCGCCTCCTTCAAGATAACCAATCAGTCCAGTCCTCTTCTCCTACGTCAAATGTGATTTGCTCCAGTCAGCGGATTTAAAAAAAATGTTGACCATTCAGTGCGGACTTTCAAACTGATAGACTCTACTGTTTGTAATTGGAATATCCATTTTTGTCTCGTTGCCTCAAAATTATTTTCAAATCACCCTCTCTTTTAGACAAAGCATCTGCTCTAGTACAGTACAATGGAGGGAGTCAAATATGTGGACATGCTGGAGACAGTGGCCCCACCAAGAAGGCTTCTAGTTTTCCCATCTTTAAGCATAAATAATGTTCTATTAATCTCGTTTTCAGACCTCTTGATGTTTGCCCAATGTAACATAGTTTAAATGGGTATTGAATTAGATATAGCACTCTTCTATAATCACACGAGGATGTTCCTTTGAGATCATACATTTTCATCATTCGATGAGAATAACAAGTAGATCCCTCCAACATAATGGAACAAACTGAACAGTTCAAACCACCAGGGGTCAAACATAGAGGGATCCATTGTGGTAAATATATCCAAACGTGTAGTTAGCCCATTAGAAGAGAAGGTACTCTAGAAAGGATTGTCTTTTGGACCAGTGACCTCTCATGATCCATTTCAAATTAGAATGGAAGTAGAGAAATTTACTAGAGTCTCCAGCTCAAATCTAATGGTGGAAACAATAGTTTTGACAGATCAATAGTCTGATGCTTCCACCTGGTCCTCACTGTATCGATGTTTAAAGCGTTGGTGTTGAAGAATATAGAGAAAATGGATCAGAATGCATGTTTTCACAGATCTAATTTGTCTAAAGAAGAAAGAGAAGCTTTGATACAGTTATATAATGATGAAACTATTGTCATCTGCGGGGTGGATAAAGGGGGTGTAGTTGTGCTATGGGGAGAGATCAATATATGGAGGAAGTCCGATGTCCACTTTTGGATAATGCTTGCTATCCAATGGAGTTAAGGAAGATCCTTCTGACAACATAGCACATCAAATTTTGGTGTTAGCAGAAAAGGAAGGCATGAAGGATTCCTGACTGATAAGGAGTTCATATTTTTGAATTGTGATCGGTTCAGGGTTTCAATTTTTTTCCTTCCCCAAATTCAATTTTATTTCCTTCCCCAAATTCATAAGATTTGAAGTGCTCTTCCACCCCCCCCCCCTCCTTTTCCAGGTAGTCCTTTTGTGGCATCAAGGGTTTCCCTATTGGAGAGGGCTTTGAAAATTGCAGACAAATATATCCTCTACCTCCCATGCCCTACAACCATAACAAAACAACTACAAACTATCCAAAACACAGCACTAAGACTCATCTACTCATTAAAGAAACATGATCACATTACAGAAGCATATCTCCAATCGCACTGGCTTCCGATCCCAGCAAGAATACAATTTAAATTCTACTGCCTACTATTTAAGACTTTATACGGAGACAGTCCAAACTACCTGAATAACCGCCTCATCCACAACACCGCAACCAGACATAGGAAAACTCACACCCCATTCTCATACCCCCCAATTAAGGAGGTCAAACGGAAAAAACTATATGATGGCCTCCTGGCCACTCAAGCAGCCAAACTAGACAACCAAATCGCCAATCTACTGACGGCATCCCTCAACTACAAGACTTTTAGAAAAGAAATAAAGACCATACTCTTCAAGAAAACTCTGAAAAAAGAAATAATACCGCAAGTCTCAAACTCCACCTCTCACTAAAGCCAACTACCCCAAACAAATAACTTTACCCATTTCTTACTCTTTTTGAAAATGACCAATTTTTTTTTTTTTGTAAGTTCTTGTTGTAATACATCTTGGATAATTCTTTTGTAATCCGCCTTGAACAGCAAGGTAATGGCGGAATAGAAATCCCTAATGTAATGTAATGTACCGTATTTTCACGCATATAACGCGTGCATTATACACGATTTTTACAAACCGAGTATAACCATGCGCATTATATTCGTCAGCGCGTTATCCCCTTTTTTTTTTACATAGTTCCTCCCCCCCCCAATGTCCAATTCACCCCACAGGACCGCTCGCACCCCCACCCCGAAGGACTGCTTGCGCTCGAACCCGCACCCCCACCCCAAAGGACCGCTCGCATTCCCACAGCCTCCCCACCCCCCCCATCATGTAGAAGCTGCCTACCGTTGTCCTGCTGCTTCCTCTGCCGGCGGTCCTGCCCCTTCTCTAAGCCCTGCGTCTACGCTGCTTCCTTTTTCAGCGGTCCCGCCTTTTCTCTGACGTCAGAGAAAGGGCGGGACCGCCGGAAGAGGAAGCAGCGTAGACGCAGGGCTAAGAGAAGGGGCAGGACCGCTGGCAGAGGAAGCAGCAGGACAACGGTAGGCAGCTTCTACATGATGGGGGGGGGAGGCTGTGGGGGTGCGAGCGGTCCTTCGGGGTGGGGGTGCGTGTTCGAGTGCGAGCGGTCCTTCGGGGTGGGGGTGCGAGCGGTCCTGCGGGGGGTGAACGGACGTCGGGGGGGGCATCAGGCTTTCAGGGTGGGGACAGGACTTCAAGGGGGGACAGGACTTCAAGGGGGAGAGGAGAGTCGGGGCGGGCTAAAGGAGAGTCGGGCTGGCCAGAGGAGAGTCGGGGCGGGCTAAAGGAGAGTCGGGCAGCGACGGGAGAGTCGGGGCGGCATGCGCGGTATAGGGGTGTGCGCGGTATATAAAAATTTATTTACATAAATTACAGTTTCCCGCGCGCTATACCTGTGTGCGCGTTTTACACGGGTGCGCGGTATATGAGTGAAAATACGGTAATTCAACTGTATTTGGGAAATGTGAAGTCATTCCTTAAAGACGTCACACATTTTCTGGCAAGTATTAGAATCAATAGAAGGGGTTTTAGCTTCTTCTGCCTGCACATTGGTGACATTTGATGTAAGCTCCCTTTACACTAGTATACCTCACGATGAAGCATTCAATTGCTTTGAAGAAGCTTTGGAGATGTTACCATGTCCTCAACAGTTGCCTACTGAATTCATAGTTGGATTTCTATGAAATTGAATTATTTCTATGAAATTGAATTATTTCATCTTTGAGGATAAATTTTATCAGCATAGAATGCTGCTACTCTTTGTGTTTTTGCTAGATACTGAGAGACTTGGCTCAAACTCCATGAAGATGGGATACTGGGCTGGATGGACCAGTAAGGTTATTCTTATGTTCTTAAAGCTCTGGAGTTGCGATGGGGGTGGATTTTGCTCCCACCATGGCTGATTTGATTATGGCACAATTTGAAGAAAGGTGGATATATTCTTCAGTGTTCTGGAGATATGTGGCTTGCTGGATGTGATTTATTGATGACGTGTTTTGCCTCTGGAAAGGTTCTGTTTCAGAATTGGAATCTTTTTTGATATTTTTGAATCATTGTCATCTGAATATCAAGTTTGAGATATAGTTAATGAATATCAGATATCCTTTTTGGATGTTAAGATAGAGATCATTGACAAGAAATTTGTCACATTGATGTTTTCTAAGAAGACTGATAGGAATTCTGTACTCCATTTTTCTAGCATGCATCCTTTTACACATGTAGAACAACATCCAGTTTGCTCCATTTTTGCAATGTAGAAGAACCTGCAGTACAAATGAGCCAATTGCAATAATAAACTCTTTCACATGGGTAGTGCTAAGTACATAATATGCAACAGAACAGGTTGAAACAAAAATATCAGAGGAGGAAAAAGCCTCAGAATCTAGCCTTTCCCACCCCACAATGGTGGTTCAAAGTGTTTGGGGTGATAACCTCATTGGCATAAAAAAACCTCCCCTGGTGTCTGAAAAAGCTCTGTGCGGTGCAATAAACAGCTTAATGCTGAAAAGATAGATGAAAAGATCAATTTATCTGATGAAGACGATTGGCACGCCAACGGTGGCCAGCATTTTACATTTCTACTGCCTCAGGGTGGCACAACCGATCGAGGGCTTTAAAGTGGAACGCAGTCAACACGTCTCCCTGCACTCAAAAGATTGCAAACAGCGGAGCCTATTGGCTTGAATGTCTGCATTGAATGATCAGTGTGTAGGTTGTTATTTAAGTCCACTGATTGGAAGACATCATCAATATTGCATAAGTTCACTGATTGGAACAAATCACGTTTGACGTAGGAGAAGAGGATTGGACTGATGAAGGAGAGGCAGTGTTAGTGGCCTCTTTAAATGAACGCTAGCGGTTTGAACTCTGTGCACCATTTGTTTCCAGAGAGGATCTGCTAACAGGAGCTCCTCCTCTGATGCAGCAGTAGTGAAACAGGGAATCCCTGTTGGGGTGTAAAAGAACTTAGGATATCCATGGATTATATATTTCAGTTTCAAGAATGGCGACCACTTATGCAGAGAAGTGACTTTAGATTTGAATCAGAGTTCCTTCTGATTGAAGGATGGTCGATTTCTGAACCTGGAAGCTGCAGTACAAGATAAGTGGAGTGTTTTTTCTGACTTGATGGTGTTTGTGTGCCTCTGCCTTTAAATGCCAACTGAGGTCTTTTTTTCTCCACTTAGTTTAAAATTAGCATTTCCAGTTTCAGAACAGAGTGTGTTTTGTTTCTGAATATAATTTTATAAAAGGCCGTTAAGTGCAGAAAATCTTATGAAATTATTTTCCACATGGCTCTCCAACACATACAAGAATACTTCATGCATGTTGGTTAGGTTACCCTGAAAACCAAATTTAACATGGGGTCACTTGGCTAGGTATGGGAAGTCCTGTCCTAAACATATCCAGCTAGAAAAATGCACTTGTGTCTAAAATCCTGTGGTTTTTACTGGGATAGAAATCCTGTGGATTTCACTTTGTTCAACATTTGATCTTGTTTGCTTTTGTTTTGAATAGTTCATTTTGTAATTTTATTTATTTTTACTGATTTTCCTCTTTAAATGCAGGAAAAGGACCAGCGAAGTCTAGACATTAATACTGCCAAGTGTATGTTAGGACTCTTATTAGGAAAATCGTGGCCCCTTTTTCCAGTTTTCCACCAATTCTTAGAGGTATGAGAGAGTTTTCATATATTCCGCTTCTTAACTGTACATGTAAAGGAAAAGTTTTCAAAACCATACAGGTAAGTGCAGTGCCCAGGGTTCTTTTGTGGTCTGTGCACAGATTTTTAAAGAGAATACAAGTATGCTTTCCTTAAAAAAAAAATTCCTAAACAAAAAGTAGCCACACATTTATCCCAATGTATTTTTTCTGTGGAAAATATACACACTTTTGAAAATGCAAAATGTTTGGTGTTGCCTTCCCTGATTGAGCCCTACCCACGAGCCTGCCTGTATTTTGTCTTTGTAAAAGTATTCACATTGATTCCCGTGTGTGCTTTTACCTAGGAACTGAGGAAATGGTTGTTGGAAATTGCCTTCTCCTTGATCAGTCATTTGAACCATTGTTCCAAATTTTACTGCCTATTTTTAACAATTGAAAAATGTTTTCTGGTTTCTAACTTACCCCCTCTTTTATGAAACTGCGAAAGCAGTTTCTAGCGCAGAGAGCCACGCTGAATGGCCCGCTCATAGAGTTCCTATGAGCATCGGGAGCAGCGCGGGCCATTCAGCGCGGCTCTCTGCGCTAGAAACTGCTTTCGCAGTTTCGTAAAAAGAGGCCTTAAGCTTTACAAGAAAGAAAAGGTATCCATCAGTAGAGTCGCTTAATTGTTTTAAAGTAAAGTTTTTGCTATGTATGACCTCTGAATTGATAAATTTGTTTGAATATTTGAAAAAGTTGATATTTGAGTTTGAGAAATTTGCTGCCTTTTTTTTTGTGTGTGTGTTCTATATGTGAAACTAACACCCCCTTTTACAAAAGTGTGAAAGAGGTTTTCCAGATATTTTCAATGATATTTCTGTTCTGGAAAATAGGTTTATGCCAGAGAGAACAAAGATGGATTCATAAGTTGAAAACAACTGAACTATAGGGGTTGAACCCATCAGTTGAATTTGCTTTTCAAAAAACTAAATTCAGCTTTTTAAGTCATAGATATTTTTAACCTATGATATTAATTATGAAATGATGCCTGTTTAGAATAGCCCATAGTTTTCATATGAAAAGAAATAGCCAGTAGGCTAAATAGGGCAAAGCATGTTGGAGTTGGTAAACACCAAAGTGGGCACAAACGAATGCATAGCTTTAAAGTAGTATGTTAGTTTTAAGAACTTATATACAGTACAATTATTTTGCTAAAGTAGTAATCTAATTGGAGAAATCAAGATTGGCAGAAGTAGTTAAAAATATACAATTAGAGAATGACATGGCGACAAATTTTTTCCCCCGTCCCGCGGGAGCTCATTTTCCCATCCCGTCCTTGTGAGTTTTTTTTCCTGTCCCGGCCTCATTCTGCAAGCTCCATCCTCATTTGCACAAGCCTCAAACACTTTTAAATCATAACTGCACAAGCCTCGAACACTTAAGGCAGAGCTTACCGGAAGGGGATGGGGACAGTAAGAAAACTCATGGGGACAGGTTGGGGAAATTGAGTTGGGACGGGGACAAATTTGTCCTCATATTCTCTATATACAATCTGTTTGGGCTCAGGATAGTCTTGAAATAAAACTTGGTGTTTTGAATAAAAATGGCATTATTTTAAACTGCAGCTGTGCTACCGCTTGTCACTACTGCAGCCACCTGTTGCCTCAGCTTTAAAATTGTAAGCACATTTTAAATTTTATACTAGTCCTGTAAGATTGCTAGTAATGAGGTGTATCAGCTGTAGTTATCTTTAGGAGAGGGGAAAAGGTATAAGAAAAAAAGGAACTAGTAAAAGTAGCAGATCCTAAGCACTGAACAGTTTAAATAAAGGTGAAGCAGGTTACAGAATTGCTGTCAAGTTCTCAACTTAGGGCTTTGTGATATGAGTTAACTTATACCAAAGAAGTAATTAAAGTAGAGCAACACATTCTCTGTAAAAGCTTTCTTAATGCTTATTTTGAGTTAAGCCAAATGATCAGGTTTGGATTTTTAACACAACCAGTTAATACATAGAAATACCTTGTTTAGTAATAAAGTAATAAGTGGAAAGTTGGTTGATTTTAAAAGTACAAGTAAAAGCTGTTATTTTGGTCACATAATATAAAAGGTTAAAGACTGAGCAAACTAGTTAATTTTGTTCCTTCATAAAGTAGAAACCCTGAAGAAGCCATAATGTTACAAAGGCAGCCATTATTGGCATGAACAACCAAAGAAGGTAATGATAAGCAGAGACAGTATAAATATTAAAACAAAAGGGAGAATGTTCTACAATGTATAAGATAAATGTTGATCACAATAGAAAATATGAAGGAGGTTTTTTAGATGGTACACATCTATATTATGCTGAAAAGACCAAAATGCAGTTTCAGCTAATACCTCCCTCCACCCACTCCCCTTTGCCAGGCTTGAGCTGATACCAATACAGCAGTAGCAGCAAACATAAAATAGATAATTCCAAAAGCAACAGGATCTTCAAATGCAAGATAAGGTAGCTATAAAACCTCTTGGCTGAATGATCAGCCATAAAAGAGTTTTGTCTAGGGGGGAGGGGGGACAATGAACTTATTCAAATACACAAAGACCTAAGGGCTTCAGTAGTAAAGATTTTCTCCAATTTTTCTATTGGAAAGATACGTAGTTGATGGTCTGGATGAAGGGTAGTTCATAATTTAAAAAAAAATAGATTCTGACAACAAGCAGAATGAAAGCTTAATGATGGCAAAAAAAAAAAAAAAAAATGATGTTATAGGAAATGCTTCTCAATGTCCATTCTATAGTAGAATATCAGTTGTCAATGGCTGATATAACCTCAGAAATACCAATAGTTCACTTAAATCCACTTATTCTAAGGTGCTCATATATTCTTCAACTCTTCCACCTTCCTTCTTTAAATAATATCATTCTTTAAATAATATATACTGTTTTGCCACAAGACCTCAGAAACACCACTCCTCTGTCCCACTCCGGGTGTCAATTTCCGTGGAGATTCATGTGTTAACTGCTCACCGGTCTAGGCTCCAATTTAACCATTTACTTAAGCCTCTTATTTTTTTTATTTTTTTATTTTAGTTTTATAATTTACTTATCTTGGTAATAGTCGACCATTATTTATCTTTCAGTAGACTAAGCAGTTGGACCCGACATGTTTCGCTGTAGCTTCATCAGGGATCCACTCATAGCCGCTAACATCCAACCCACACGTACACTTTTGCTTGTTAAATAAGGAAGGAGAGAGTGTTGAACCCTGTGGTACACCACAAGAAGCATTCCAAGCTTGGGATTTCCTATGTACTTTTCTTCGTTTGTTCTGTTGCATACAAATTCCGTGAAACATTTTAGCACAACTCTATGTATACCTAATTCGCTAAATCTAATCCCTGGTTATTTCTACTGTCTAGTTGTCTCAAGGAGAGGAGTGATCTATAAAGTAGAAGTAGGCCCCCATCGCTTTAGTTTTCTGGAACAGCGGATCAGCTTGAAACCCAGCAGACAAAGTTCCACAAGAACCAGGGAATCATCTGGAATCCATGTTTCTGCGATACATACTATTCCTGCTTGGCAACTAGGTATCAGAACTCTTAGAATGAGGAGTCTCTCTTATGTTCTGACCTACAGTCCTTAGTCCTCATGACCTGGAAGTTGAGAGGTTAGAATGAATTCCTTGAACTTGCCAGACAGTGCTGCTTATGTTCTGCTTTTTTCTAAGAGATATTCTACTAGGAGATCATATGGATTCATATGGAAGAGGTTTTGTCATATGATGTCAGGACAAGGCCCTAGATCCCTTTTCCTGCTCCACTTTAATACCTTCTATACCTTTTCAGAATCAGATCTCAAAACTAACTTTATGAGGGTAACTCTCTATACAAAAAGCCCCAGTTGCACTGAGGTGAAGACCATCTCTGTTCAGCCTTTAGTTGCTTGCTTCATGCAGAGTTTGCATCTGCTAAAACCTCTCATGGAGCAGCCTCCTTCCTCACACTCCCAGTGTCTTGGGATCTCAGTGTTGTCCTTACCTACCTTTTGAATCACTTGATAACTGTCACCTGAAATTCCTAACCAGGAAGGTCCTGTTTTGGTATGAGTTCCTTTGGTAAACCGGATCAATGAGCTGCAGGCCTTAGCAGTTGATTCACCTTATACTAAGTTGTGGTTTTTTTGAACAGTTTTGTGCCCACATCCTAAGTTCCTTCCTAAAGTTGTGTTGGCTGTCCATCTTAACTTGTCAATAGTTCTGCCAGCACTTTTCCCCCAAAACTATATGCTCATCAAGATGAAAGTGCACTGTACATTGTGGACTGCAAGAGAAGTGTTCTAAAGCCCATAGAAAGTCCACCCAACTTTGTTTTTGGGGTTGAGGTTTTTTACCCAAACAGGATGGGAGGCTACCATTGGTAAGCACAGTCTCTTGAATTATCTAGAACAGGAGTGTCTGACCTGCGGCCTCGTGAAGTATTTTGTGCGGCCCCAGTCGTGGGCAATGCAGTGTTTTCCTCTGCTGCTCCTGGGTGTTTACCGTCTTGCCAGCTCCCTCCTCTGTCTTGCTGCAGCATTTGTGCAGCCCCAGAAATATTTTTTTCAGCTAATGCGGCCCAGGGAAGCCAAAAGGTTGGACACCCCTGATCTAGAAGATTGCATCTGTTACTTTTGTTCAAGCTGGGTAGACTCTGGCTGCTTCGGTAGCCCACTTGAAGTCAGCCTCAATAATGATCTGCAGAGCTGCAATGTAGATTCAGTCCACGTATTCACAGTCTATTACTACATCGAGCAAGACTCCTGATATGACAGCAGATTTGGCCAAACAGTCCTTCAAAATTTATTTGATGTCTAGAATCCCAATCTACCCTCAGGCCTGTTTGCCTTCTTTTACAGATTCTCTTATACAGTTCTTATATTGGGGGGGGGGGGGGTATGTTAATGTTTATTCAGTTTGATTAACACTCGGCAGGATGAATATTTTATTGCCTCATCCGCTTCCCCTTGAAGTTGAATTTTGTCAGCTATTGCACCAGACAGAGCTGGTGATAGCAGGTAGGAAGGCCCGAGCATAGTGAGCCACTTTCAAATGCTTTTAGAATGATACTCGGTATCATTAAGGATGTTGCCCATCACTGAAAATATTCATTCTGCTGTCCTTGGAGAACACCTACAGGTCAGTAACTTCACTTTATGGGGGGAAAATGTCCACTCACCAAAAAAAGCCGTAGAAACGAGCTAAACAACTTAGATGTATTCAGGGGGAAACCCTTTAACTAGAACGGGCAGGTTAACTTCATAGGCATAAAAACCTCCATTAAATACTAAGCAAAGTCACTGGAACATTTAAACTTTAACTAAACTTATCTTTAAGTGTACAAGACAGCACAGGTGGGGGTGGGAGCCTGTGCTGCCTTGCACACTTAAAGATAAGTTTAGTTATCTAGCTGTTTCAGCGACTTGCTAAGTTTAAATGTTCCAGTGACTTTGCTTAGTATTTAATGGAGGTTTTTATGCCTATGAAGTTAACCTGCCCTTTCTAGCTAGTGGAGTGTTTCCCCCTGAATACATCTAAGTTGTTTAGCTCGTTTCTATGCTATGAGTGGTAATCCCATTTGTTTGCTCTATAATTCTGTTGGCTGTATGTTTTGCTCCTTCCTTCTAAGATAGAGCTTCTAACATTCTAATCCATTGTGTTGTGTTGTTTTATAATGCATTCTGGAATAGAGGTTGAATGAAATGTAGTCAGATAGTAGAAGTAATGTATGCTTTTGTTCTGAGCAGCAATCCAAATACAAAGTGATTAACAAGGACCAATGGTGCAATGTGTTAGAGTTTAGCAGAACAATTAACCTTGACCTCAGCAACTATGATGAAGATGGAGCGTGTAAGTATTGGTCATTTTGTTTTTTTCTTAAACATGATTTTATCAACAGGTTGTAATTCTGTTCTCCCAAACATTTGAGACAAGGTTAAGTAAGGTAGTGTAGTGGCTGTTAGTCCACTTGGATATATAGACATGAAGATGAGCCAGATTGATGCCTTCTTCATTAGGATAACTTACTATGTTTTTAGCTAGTTTTTAAAATGCATGTCTCTTTCAAGATAGAGTTGTTTGCATTAACTAAGATGAAAGGAGGCCCTCTGGACAGCTAGTCAGTCATAGTAAGTTAGTCCAATAAGTTATCACATGCAGTGGTGTTACCTTTTTTATCTCGATGATAAAACATTGGTAACTATAAACCCTCTTAACATGTTTGAGATCAGCTGGTATACAGTACATTGGCAACTTTGTATATGCAAAAGATCAATTCATGTATACACTTCTCCCTCGGTATCCACGGGGGATAGGGGCAGAGCCGGACCGTGAATTGAGAAAAAACTCGAATAACTTCTCATCCAGCTCTGACCCACCCCTGCCTCCTTCCCGCCTCCCCCCCCCCCCCCGGCATCCCGGCCTTACCTGGTGGTCTAGTAGGCTTTCGGGGCAGGAGCGATCTTCCTACATTCCTGCCCCTTGCAGATCACCAATAGGAAATGACTGCTGTGAGTTCCCGTAGTCTCTCGAGACTACGACGGGAGCTCATGGCAGCCATTTCTTATTGGTGATCTACACGGAGCAGGAGCATAGGAAGATCGCTCCTGCCCCAAAAGCCTGCTAGACCTCCAGGTAAGGCCGGGATGCTGGGGGGAAGGCGGGAACGTCCTAAACTATGGGGGGGGAGTCCCCCCTCCCCCCAAAAATTGCGAATATGTGAAACTGTGAGTGTTGAAACCGCGAATAGGGAGGGGGAATTGTAATTAGTTTTCAGGACATAACAGATTTGTAGGATCCCTAGAATGGAGTTTGGAAAGTCTACAAGAAGGTGTAAAGCAAACATTACAGTCTGTATGATAAAGGTTTTTAAAGAATTGGACAAGCCATATACATTTGGTTAAAATGTTGAGACCTAAAAAGGGTCTTTCCTTGGAAATACAATCCTAAATGCTAACTACTTTTTACAATTTTTCCTTCTCAGGGCCAGTGTTGTTGGATGAATTTGTGGAATGGTATAAAGAGAAACAGATGACATAGGAGATTAACTATGCACAGCAGCTCAAGAGTCATTGTTACCAGTTATGTCAACCATTAGCCATATATTGCTATTTGTATTGAAGTGCATGTTGCTTTTCTGCACTGTGTTCCTTGGGCAGGGAACCTTGAGTGTTTGCTGTTTAACAGGCCAGCTCTGCTTACTGTAGCACTGTCCTCTTTGAAGGCTGCTTTGCATTTTGTATTGACACTACAGATTGGTGACTTTGCCAACGTCTTCACTGTGATTATGTGTATATTGCTGTCTAAATTTTTGTATATGTGTATAAAAATGCTTCACTTAGAGATTATTTCTGCAGAAAACATTGTAAAAATAACTTGGTGGCATATTTCTAGTCACTTTTTTCAAGAAACATGTAATTTCTTTATGCTAGGTCTCAAATGTAGCATTTCCAACCACAAATGAAAATCCTGTCTGGATATTGTTACCGCGAGCAACTGTTACCTGTTTAATGTCATTATCTGGACTTGTGACAAAAAAGAGGAATTTTCTTCCTTGCAAATGTATGCCAACAGAACTTTTTTGTGAATTTATTATTTTTTCTTTTGATTGTAGGGGTTGTAAATTTTGCTGGTTTATCTCTGATGAAGAGAAAACAGCTTTTATAATTTTCAAGCTGGTGAAGAGAAATCCGCTTTTATCATTTTCAAGCTAGAACAAATTGGCTATAATGAAATATTGTGAGAAACTAAATTTTAATATTTACTTAGATTTTCAGGTATTTGTGGCAATTTAAATGCTTTATATGGAAACTTTTGATTTTACACTGCTTCATGAGCTATGAGTAAACATAGCAATTTTATCACTAATTGGTAGCTTGCAAAGTTATGGATAATATAGCAACTAACTTTTCTAGCTTTTTTTTTTTGCTTACATTTATTCCCCCTCCTTCATTCAAATTGTTAATTTGAAGAAGTAGTGTTTAATGTTATAATACTTTAAAATCTCTTCCTGACAGTCAGAAGGAAAAGCAGGGGTATATTTTAACACACCTATCATCAAACCTATAAGATATTTTATAAGAAACAGCCTGAGACTTCCAATTCCCACATTTTCCTCCACTGTTTACTAGCAGTTAAATAAATTTTAAAAACTGTTGTTCTGAGCATTTTTCTGCTATGTCTAGATACATAATATGCTTTCTATATCCTTCAGGAAGGGAAACAAATCCCGTCTCAGAAATGTACAAGCAAAGCACTGTGCAACTTTTGGGTAGAAGTCCTCATCTACTTTCTGCAGTGTTTCATATTTTTACCTGCTTCTGGTATGTGTGAATTTGAAGGCACATTTTTTTGAGTGAATTTTTGAAAATTGTGTTGCACATGTTTTGTAATCTTTTTTTTTTTTTTTTTTCTTTCTGAACTGTAGGAAATTAAATCTAATGTTAAGAAACTTGCTGTTTCAGAATTGTGAAAGCAACCCAATTTTTCAGGCATTTTCACTTTGTTCCTATTTTTTGTTTTAAATGTAAAATTGCTATGTAGTGTAATGTGTCTGTTTAGACCAGTAACAGGTTATGTTATGATTTGCTCACAATTGGCTTAGTTACATCTAGCAGTCTTAATGATATTTCTCTGTCCCCTACCATATCACTATGAAAAACAGCCTTTACTATTTTCTGAGCTAACAATAACTTATAGCATCCTTGTGGCATAAGGTGGGGTATGGATTTCCAAGAGTTACGTTGCATGCATTCTTACAGTCTATAATGCTGAAATAGAGAGTATGCTGGAGGAATTTTTGTAGTCTGTGCCATTCTAGGGTTTTTTTGGTTGTTGGGTTTTTTTTTTTTTTGTTTTTTACTAAATATAAAAACAAATACATAAGATGTTGGCAGAAAAGAACCTTTTGATCTGCTCTGTTCTAGTTTTGGCTGTTGGCCTGTATCTGTACCTCTTTGCCCACTGCACTGAGGACTCAGGAGAAACTAGATAGAAATGCTGCTGATATAATTGATCGTGACTAGAATACTTCGGGGGGTTTTTTGTGTCCAAAGGGAGCACACATTAATATCTGTACACTGGAGGCGTTACAAATGTTGGTATTTTCACTGAATATATTTCATTCAGGATTAGGTTAGAATATTACACGAGGACTCCACAATCTTCATTTTGTCCTAGCCTATTCCTTCGTTAGCAAAACACATCAGTGGTTTAGTTTCAGCATTAAACTTGATATCTGTTTTAATGATTTGGTGCTATCAAAGAAAGCATACTGTTCAGGCTGCTGGCTGCATACTACTGGTCAGGCTGTTCAGGAACTGTACATCTACAAAACAATGGGACCGTTGCATATACATAGGGGGAGTGGGGCCAAAAGCAATAATGTGGTGATAGGTTTTGCTGCACCTGACAACTAGAAAGATTAAGGAAATGATTGAATGCTATTGTAACAGCTTTGAAAGTTCAGTGGGATGGAAACCAGCATAATTATTTCTGGTGATGGGCTACAGTTGGCTTCAAAATGAACTCTTATCACACAGATTTAGTTCCTCAGATAATAATGTTACAGTTCCATTGCTGCTTTTTAAGACCATTAAACATGAGGTGAGGTGTGGTTCTTTAAAACTGTTTAGTTAATAAGACAGGTGTTAACATAAGTATATTCTGCATGCAAGAAGATAGTATTTTAAATTAGTGCCACTAACTTAAACCCACTGGTTCCTTAAGAAATAAGTCACAAATGCTTTATCTGTTTTATCTTGGAAAAGTCTTTGGTTTGGTGGCCTTGCCATAGTAACACTGTAAAATGTAACTACAGTAATCCTCATCAGAAAGCTTATAGAGTTAAAATGTAATTACTTCTAGAAGATGGTATCAAAGAGGATTAATATAGTTTGGTGGATTCGTTGACATTTGTGAATTCTAAAAAAAACATCTGTGGAAAATATGTTGCTTTTCTTGCCAAATCAGTTTTGGTCCCTTGTAAAAAAATATATATATATTGAAATTTTAGTTGTTCAGCTTGTATAAATGGAATTGCTTTATTGTCAAAGTATCACTTAGCACAAAATGGTAAATGAATAGCATGGTAACAGATGTTACAGTAACCATTCCCCCACCCCCTTTCTGCCTGCCTAGCAAAAAAGAAATAATTCTTTTATGAGGTGTGTATGGAAAGCTTTTATTACAGGGTTTCCTCTCACAGATACAGTGGCTATAAACAAATGACTTCTGTATTTAGATAGTTTTCTAAAGAAGCAGCGTGTCAAGATGCAGAATGAAGAGTAGGACACTTGCTGGTTGTAATTCTGAAGTTTCCACACAGTTTGAGTGCAGAACATTATATTCCAAGAAGAAAGTTTTTCATAATTACTAAAATGGGTGTCACTTGCTCTCATCAATGGAAGCTAAAGACCTGAAGAAATTACTTGTTCTCATAGCTATACGATGTCCACAAGTCCAGCAAAACCTTGGTAGAAATGCATTTAAGACTAACGGCAAAAGTAAACTTGTGCTCCTGATTTAATTCTTATAGCTGCTAAAATACCTCTGTAAGCCTTATACTTTATCCTTGTGCATCTTGTATGAAAATGTATAGAATTCATCCACCAGCCAAACAGTTGGTTATCTGTAAATGAGACTAAAATGTTGGTTGGGGTTTTTTGGGGGGTGGGGAAGGGATTGGGGAGCATAAATACAATCATTTCTACTGGAAGCTGTTGTCACTTTGTTCTTTGGACAGCAGTTCACCAATAACTGTGAATGCTTTTATGTCTTAAATATTTGCATTATGTACACAAGGTGTGCTAAAGCCACATGAGTCGCAGCTTGACTGAGTACTGTTTAAACCACCTGCCTTGAGTTGGGGTGGTTGGTTTTGTTTGGGTTTAAGTGGAGTTGTCATAAATGGTATCCCACAAATAAAAACAATATTTGTGTTGTTTTACAGAAATTTGACTTTTGACTCGTCAATGGCTTATTTTAAAATTTCAAGGTCTGTCTCGTTACCCTTTATCCTTTCTAATCAGCAACATACTATTTTGGAATTTTCACATTTAAGGTATATCTCAGAAACACAGCTAGGATCATTTTAAGACTGTTTTGTACTTCCACTTTTGTGTACAGTGTACATACTATAGAATGCAGAAGAGTGTTGTGAGAATATTGGAATGTTCTGTGTTGGTGTACACATTTGCAGTACCCTCATTTACTACATCAGTAAATAATAGAAAGGAATATTGCTTGAGGAATAGACCTTAGTAGCCTTGAACAACTTGCATTATAAGACATTTAATGATCCTAATAAAAGTACCATTACTACTAATCTACTTTTTGTCTTGTCTGTTTTTTTAACAAATTGAATTTCTGATGTTGGAACATTTGAGACTTTAGATAACCTTTGACTCAATCCAAAATGGAAGATTTCTAGACTTAGGGCTCAAGTTTCAAGTTTATTAAAATTTGATTGATCGCTTATTACAAGCTAAGCGATTAACAATTTATATAAAATAAGTAGGATTTTAAAAAGTAAAACAATAAATAAGGTTCAGATACAAACAGACAAAACAGACTAACATGATACATAAGGAAGGAGAAAAATGGAAGGGAATAGTTACAATATTTAATCAAGAAATGAGAAAAAGAGGGGGTAGGAAAAGACATACGGAAAGGGAATGTGAAAAATTGGATGAATAGTAATTAAATATAGAGCATTCTTAAACGTTAAAAGCGTCTTTAAATAAAAAAGTTTTTAAAATAGTTTTAAATTTATTGAGATCTTTTACTTCTCTTATATATAGTGGTAAATTATTCCAGGTTTGGGGGGCCATTACAGAAAATATGTCATACCGTCTGGTGCCAATTATCTTCAAGGATGGAATCATTAAATGTCCTTGTGATGAAGAGCGGAGGGATCGTATTGCATTGTAAGGAATGAGTAGCCTATCTATGAATTGTGGTTCATGCGTAGTTAATGTTTTAAATACTAATAGAGAAATTTTATAAGTTATACGGTAGTTGATAGGCAACCAATGCGAATCAATAAGGAAAGGAGTGACATGATCAAATTTTTTGCCATTATGAATAATTTTAACTGCGGTGTTTTGTATTATTTGTAGTCGTTTCTTTTCCTTTTGGGTAATATTCAGCAATAGTGAATTACAGTAGTCGAGCTTCGCGATCACTAAAGAATGTATTAAAATATTTAAAGATTTGGGTTCCAAGAATTTTGACACGGATCGAATCATTCGTAAACGATAAAAGCAACTTTTGACAATATTACTGATATGATCGTGGTATGTAAAATTTTGATCAATTATGACTCCTTTTATCAAACTGCGGTAGGCGGTTAACGCACAGAATACCGTGCGTTCAACCACCTGCCACGCTAGTCGCTAACGCCTCCATTGACAAGGCGTTAGTTTTTTGGTGTGACGCGGGAGTTAGCGTGTGATGAAATGTCCGACGCGCTAACCCCCGTAGCACACCTTGATAAAAGGAGCCCTAAGTCTAGAAATCTCCCATTTTGGATTGAGTTGACAGAGTAATGCTGATTCTGCAGTAGCAAAGAAAAATATCACAGGTTAAGTAGTGATAATATACATAAATACACCCAAGTAATAAACAAAAGAAAGGTTAGGTTCTTACCTTGGTAATTTTCTTCCTTGTAGATGTGTCTAGTGGTCCTGAAACGATAGGGTTCTGTATTCCAATTCACAAGTTGCTTTCAGAAAACTTCCAATTATGTTTTCAACTCAACCTCTTTACCAAGGAGCTGCTCCTGCCCCCACAGTTCATTGTATATGAAAAAAAATAAGACATCCCGATGCATATTTTGGACCCAAAATTAATAAAAGATATGGTCTTATTTTTGGGGAGACATAGTATAACCCATGTGGATCTAACCTAGTTCATGAAAGCTTCCTTGATCCTCTGACCTCTCTTGAGCTGAAGTACCTTACTCCAAGGTCATGTGGAGGAACATAATAATTAAAAAAAGTCTGTCCCCTTTTGGCTTAACATAGAAACATAGAGTATAGAAACATAGAAGATGACAGCAGAAAAGGGCTACAACCCATCATGTCTGCCCACTCAACTGACCCATCCCCCTGTCTATGCCCTAATGACCCAATTTCCTTAACTTGACCCTCGTAGGGATCCCATATAGTCATCCCATTTATTCTTAAAGTCTGGCACGCTGTTTGCCTCGATCACCTGCACAGGAAGCTTGTTCCAATGATCAACCACTCTGTGAAGAAATACTTCCTGGTGTCGCCATGAAATTTTCCGCCCCTGAGTTTGAGCGGGTGCCCTCTTGTGGCCGAGGGCCCTTTGAGAAAGAAAATATCATCTTCCACCTCAAAACGTCCCGTGATGTACTTAAATTTTCAATCATGTCTCCCCTCTCCCTACGTTCTTCGAGAGTTTAGAGCTGCAATTAGTTCAGTCTCTCTTCGTACGTGAGACCCTTGAGCCCCGAGATCATTCTGGTGGCTGTCCGCTGAACTGATTCAATTCTGCACACATCTTTACAGTAATGTGGCCTCCAGAATTGCACAGTATTCCAGATGAGGTCTCACCATTGCCCTGTGATAGTGTGCAATTCTGGAGGGGGCTCAACAAGTCTGCCCACTATAGTAACCCTCCCCCCTAAACACTCCCCTGAAGTGACCCCACATGTTTGTCCCATTTTTTTTTTTTTAATCGAGCACGTTGTTGGCCTCAACTACCTGAAGTAGATCATTCCAACGATCAACCACCCTTTCGGTGAAGAAATACTTCCTGATGTCACTATGAAATCTCCCACCCTTGATTTTTAATGGATGCCCACTTGTAGTCGTAGGTCCTGTGAGGAAAAAGATGTCTTTTTCTACCTCAATACGGCCAGTAACATATTTGAGCGTCTCTATCATGTCACCCCTCTCTCTGCGTTCCTCGAGAGTGTATAGCTGCAACTTACCTAGGCGTTCTTCATATGGGAGATCCTTGAGTCCTGAGACCATCCTAGTGGCCATTCGCTGAACCGATTCCATTCTCAGCACATCCTTTTGATAGTGTGGCCTCCAAAATTGCACACAATATTCCAGATGTGGTCTCAACATGGACCTGTACAACGGCATTATAACTTCAGGCTTTCAGATGACAAAACTAGACGCTGAACTTGGCAGCAAGGAAATGTCCATTCTCAAAAAAAAAAAAAAAGTCAAAAATGAGGTTGGGTTTTTTTTTTTGTTTTTTTAGAATGGCCTACCTACACATTTAGCAATCTACTCACCTAGATTGCCACTATGTCTAGCCCTACAACACATTCCTGCCCAAAAAATTGCCCAAGTCCCCAAAAGTCCAAACCCAGACCTTTAGATGAAGAAGGGGCCAGTCCTTCGCCTAAAAGTAGGATTACAAAAAACTGTGATACCAGACTCCTGTAACTGCCCCCCCTACCGCAACAATCACAGCAGGAGAGATGCCTAATCTCTCCTGCTGTGATCCCCCACCAAACTGGCACAAACTGGCCCTCCTGCTGGCACCCTCCCCCCCGACAAACCTGTGATTGCCGGCAGGATGGATCCCAAGCCCTCCTACTGAAGATGCACCCCCTATCCCCGTGAATGCCCCCCACTACCCCGGACCCTCCCACTAACCTGTAAGTTGGCTGGACGGGTCCCCAGTCTGGCCAGTAGGCCCCCATTCTTGGAATGGTGGGCCTGCCCTTCACGGTGCATTGTGGGATGCACCGATGAGGGGCCTAGGGTCTGATGGGCTCAGGCACCTAAGGCCCGCCCATAGGAGGGGCCTTAGGCAACTGGGCCAACCGGAATTGGGCTAGTTGCCTAAGGCCCATCCTATGGGTGGGGCCTTAGGCACATGGCCCAATTCAGAATCCTTGGTTGGCCCATGTGCCTAAGGCCTTGCCCATAGGAAAGACCTTAGGCAACTGGTCCAATTTCAGTTGGTGAAGAAGAACTTCGTTACGTTTGTACGGATCTATCCCCTTTTAACTTTAGAGAGTGCCCTCTCGTTCTCCCCACCTTGGAGAGGGTGAACAACCTGTCCTTATCTACTGAGTCTATTCCCTTCATTATCATGAATGTCTCGATCATGTCCCCTCTCAATCTCCTCTTTTCAAGGGAGAAGAGGCCCAGTTTCTCTAATCTCTCACTTTACGGCAACTCCTCCAGCCCCTTAACTATTTTAGTCACTCTTTTCTGGACCCTTTTGAGTAGTACTGTGTCTTTCTTCATGTACGGTGACCAGTGCTGGATGCAGTATTCCAGGTGAGGGTGTACCATGGCCCGGTACAGCGGCATGATAACCATCTCCGATCTGTTCGTGATCCCCTTCTTAATCATTCCTAGCATTCTGTTTGCCCTTTTCGCTGCTGCCGCACATTGTACAGATGGCTTCATTGACTTGTCGACTAGTTCTCCCAAGTCTCTTTCCTGGGGGGTCTCTTCAAGTTCCAGAAGCATGCTTGTAATCCAAAGCATCGTATATCAAAGCAAATTTCCCCATAAGAAATAATGGAAACTCAGATGATTCATTCCACAACCCAAAAACTTTAATACAAAATACTATACATACTTGTATTGAAAGACCTCGCTCATTTAGAACAGTCAGTACACTCCTGCAGGATCAAAGAGAGAATCATCGGCTCAGTTGTGATGGTCTAAGCTGAAAGGAGCGATAAAAATGGCTACGGACCTTTATGTGAAGAAAATCAATAAAAACAAGAGAAAAAGGAAGCCGATATGGTTCTCCAACCTAGTGGCTGAGAAAATAAAGGCGAAAGAGTTGGCGTTCATGAAATATAAAAAAACCCAAGAAGAGGAGAGCAGAAAGGACTACAGGGTGAAACTGAAAGAAGCCAAGAGAGAGATACGTTTAGCGAAGGCACAGGCGGAAGAACAAATGGCTAAAAATGTAAAAAAGGGAGATAAAAATTTTTTCAGATATATTAGTGAAAGGAGGAAGATAAAAAATGGAATTGCTAGGCTAAAAGATGCTGGGAACAAATATGTGGAGAGTGATGAGGAGAAAGCAAATGTGCTAAACAAATACTTCTGTTCTGTGTTCACAGAAGAAAATCCTGGAGAAGGACCGAGATTGTCCGGCAAAGTTACACGAGAAAATGGAGTAGATTCTGCGCCGTTCACGGAGGAGGGTGTTTATGAGCAACTTGAAAAACTGAAGGTGGACAAAGCGATGGGACCAGACGGGATCCATCCCAGGATACTAAGGGAACTCAGAGAGGTTCTGGCGAGTCCTATTAAAGACTTGTTCAACAAATCTCTGGAGACGGGAGTGATTCCTGGGGATTGGAGGAGAGCGGATGTGGTCCCTATTCATAAAAGTGGTCACAGGGATGAAGCAGGAAACTACAGGCCGGTGAGCCTCACTTCAGTTGTTGGAAAAATAATGGAAGTGTTGCTGAAAGAAAGGATAGTGTATTTCCTTGAATCTAATGGGTTACAGGATCCGAGGCAACATGGCTTTACAAAAGGTAAATCGTGCCAAACGAACCTGATTGAATTTTTTGATTGGGTGACCAGAGAGCTGGATCAAGGACATATGCTAGATGTAATTTACTTGGATTTCAGCAAAGCCTTTGATACAGTTCCTCATAGGAGGCTGTTGAACAAACTTGAAGGGCTGAAGTTAGGACCCAAAGTGGTGAACTGGGTCAGAAACTGGCTATCGGACAGACGCCAGAGGGTGGTGGTTAATGGAAGTCGCTCGAAGGAAGGAAAGGTGACTAGTGGAGTCCCTCAGGGTTCGGTGCTGGGGCCAATCCTGTTCAATATGTATGTAAGTGACATTGCTGAAGGGCTAGAAGGAAAAGTGTGCCTTTTTGCAGATGATACCAAGATTTGTAACAGAGTAGACACCGAAGAGGGAGTGGAAAATATGAAAAAGGATCTGCAAAAGTTAGAGGAATGGTCTAATGCCTGGCAACTAAAATTCAATGCAAAGAAATGCAGAGTAATGCATTTGGGGATTAATAATAGGAAGGAACCGTATATGCTGGGAGGAGAGAAGCTGATATGCACGGACGGGGAGAGGGACCTTGGGGTGATAGTGTCCGAAGATCTAAAGGCGAAAAAACAGTGTGATAAGGCAGTGGCTGCTGCCAGAAGGATTCTGGGCTGTATAAAGAGAGGCGTAGTCAGTAGAAGGAAGAAGGTGTTGATGCCCCTGTACAGGTCATTGGTGAGGCCCCACTTGGAGTATTGTGTTCAGTTTTGGAGACCGTATCTGGCGAAAGACGTAAGAAGACTTGAGGCGGTCCAGAGGAGGGCGACGAAAATGATAGGAGGCTTGCGCCAGAAGACGTATGAGGAGAGACTGGAAGACCTGAATATGTATACCCTAGAGGAAAGGAGAGACAGGGGAGATATGATTCAGACGTTCAAATACTTAAAGGGTATTAACGTAGAACAAAATCTTTTCCAGAGAAAGGAAAATGGTAAAACCAGAGGACATAATTTGAGGTTGAGGGGTGGTAGATTCAGGGGCAATGTTAGGAAATTCTACTTTACGGAGAGGGTGGTGGATGCCTGGAATGCGCTCCCGAGAGAGGTGGTGGAGAGTAAAACTGTGACTGAGTTCAAAGAAGCGTGGGATGAACACAGAGGATTTAGAATCAGAAAATAATATTAAATATTGAACTAGGCCAGTAACTGGGCAGACTTGCACGGTCTGTGTCTGTGTATGGCCGTTTGGTGGAGGATGGGCTGGGGAGGGCTTCAATGGCTGGGAGGGTGTAGATGGGCTGGAGTGGGTCTTGACGGAGATTTTGGCAGTTGGAACTCAGGCACAGTACCGGGTAGAGCTTTGGATTCTCGCCCAGAAATAGCTAAGAAGGAAAAAAAAAAAAAAAAAATTTAAATTGAATCAGGTTGGGCAGACTGGATGGACCATTCGGGTCTTTATCTGCCGTCATCTACTATGTTACTATGTTACTATGTATACTGTATGTACTCGTATTGCAAGACTCTTGCAGTGTCAGAGAGAGAAGAACCATCGGTTCAGTTGTGATGTGTGTATACTGTATGTACTTGTATTACAACACATTGTATATCAAGTTAAAGTTTAATAAAATGTTTTGCTTCTCTTGGAGAACACTTGCAAACCAAGTTACTTGCAATCCAGGGTTTTACTGTATAACAAAGCACAAATACCAAAATTGTCCTTCACAGCAGTATAATGCTTCCTATATCACAGTCTGAAAATGTCCAGTGGACTAGGAAAAAAATTGTAAATATATACAGTATCTGTCAGATTAAATAAAATATATCATGACCTTAATAATCATATTATGAACTAAAATTATCCCGATTGTTGCTGTTTTCCAGGTATCGCCACCTCTGGGTAGGTAGAACTGATGTTTCAGTCATAAAATTGTCCTCATTATATGGAAAATGAGCAAATATAAAAAGATACTTATAGCAAGCAAGCACTCAAGGACAGCGGATTCATCTCTCCATCCCCTATCTCTCTTGCAGTCCACATCTAGGCCCTTCCCCCGCTCAGGTGACCTCACTAGCCTTGCTATTTAATCTGAACACTCTGGGCGGCATGTTGATCGGCATATGATGCATTGCGTGATGAAAGTGCAAACAAGCACGTGCTCCTTATGGTGCCTCCATATTCTCACTACCTCTTGTATAGCTCCATTTCCTTTCTCTGTTCCTCTCCTTATGGCTTTAATTCACTTTCTGCTTCTCATACTCACTCTCTCCAATCTTACACCCTTTTCCTCTCTCCACACCAGAAGTTTTCACTATCCTTTTCCTATCCCCTCACCAGCCATCTTGTCACCTATCTTATTCACTGCACTCAAGCTCAAGCATTCTCTCTCTTCCATTCATCCATCTCCTTGAGCCCCACCCATCTTCGTCATTTGTTGTCATTATTCCCCTTTGCTTCGGTACACTTACTCCTGCTCACTGCTGGGGAGGTCAATCCAAACCCTGGCCCTCCATACCATCTGCTTCCCCATGTGTGTAACTACACTAACTTCATACCTATTCCTCTCCTTAATCATCCTCTCCCTTTCTCATGTGCCCTGTGATATGCTCATTCTGCCTCCAACAAACTTCCCTACATTCATGACTTCTTTATCTCCCAGTCCCTCCATCTGCTTGCTCTAACTGAAACATGGATTTGCCTTGAGAACTCCACGGCAGCTGCTGCCCTCTCCCATGGTGGCTACCACTTCTCCCATACACCTCATTCTACTGGTCGAGGTGGAGGTGTTGGGCTTCTCTCCTTGCAGATTCCCACCTCTTTCCCCTCTATCCCACAGCCTTTCCTCATTTGAAGTCCATTCTGTCTGCCTATTCACTCCTTTACCTCTGTGGACAGCGGCCATTTATTGTACCCCTCCCCCCCCCCAACAAATCCCCTTTTTCCTTTCTCATGGAATTTGACTCGCGGCTTTTGGGCTTCCTTGATTCATCTCCCTCATTCTTGGGGATTTCATCTTTCAACCTGATCCCACTAAGTTTCTTGCCTTAACCTCATTTGACTTCCAGCTTTGCTCTTCTACCCCCACTCACCGGGATGGCCACTGCCTTGATCTTGTCTTTTCTCCAACTGCTTTCTCTAATTTCTCTACCTCACTGCTCCCCATCTCTGATCTGATAACCTTCACCATTACTCCCCCTCTGCCAAGCACAGTCACCAACAGGTTCCAAAATCTTCAAGCCATCAACTCTATTCTCTCCTCCGTGCTGCACACCCTTACTCCCCCTGTTCCTTGCTGTGTCAAGCATACCAAACCTCAACCTTTGTTCACTCGTGCTGACTTTCTTCACTTTAAATTTATGCTGACCTGTCATTCTGTGCTTACACAGATCAAGCAAGGCTACTACATCCAACTAACTCCCTTTCTTCCAGCCCTTGTCATCTCTTTGCCACGCTAAACTCCTTCAAAGCACCCCCACTTCCAACCCCTACTCTCTCACTCCAGACTATGACTGATTACTTCCATGACAAGATCCACAAGATCACCCTTGAATTCACTACAAAGTCACATCCTTCTCCCCTACCCACCATCCACTCCTCCTGAACTTCAAACTTGCACCACCCCTTCAACCTTCACCCAAACAACTCAGAAAGCTTCTCCTGTCTGGTCCTACTATCTTGTCCCTCAGTCAACTGTTGCTGACTTTTCTTCCTTCTCTGAAATCACATAGGAAGAAACTGCACAACTTCTGCCTTCAGCCAAGCCTACTACATGCCCCTCAGACTCTATTTCCATCCCTATACCCCATCTCACATACTGTTATCCCTCCTATATTCTCAATCTGTTTCCAGTGCAGCTGTCCCTACTACCTTCAAACATGCAGTAGTTAAGCTGCTTCTCAAAAAACCTCGCTGGACCCCACCTGCCCATCCAACTATCACCCTGTCTCCCTTCTGTTCCTATCCAAGCTACTTGAGCATGTTCTCTGTTACTGTGTGGACTTCCTTTCAACTCGACAGGTTCTCGATCCTCTAGAATCTGACTTTCACCTCCAACACTCCACAGAGACTGCCCTTGCTAAACTCTGCAGTGTCTTGTCCATAGCCAGATCTAAGGGCCTTTACTCGATCCTCATCTTTCTTGCCCTGTCTGCTGCTTTTGATACTGTTAATCACATCTTACTCCTTGATATGCTGACCTCGGTGACGGGATAATCGCGTGCCAGATGCCAGTGCGCCGACAATTCGGCGGAAGACAGAAGCGCAAGGGGGAAAAATAATTTTTAAAGAGCTCCGACTCGGGGTTTGTGGTGGCAACACCCCCCCCCCACTTTATTGGTTAGTGTTCGCGCTGCCATTGCGGGGGAGTGTGGGGGTGAAACCCCCCACATTACAGAGAAAACAACTTTTTCAAAAAAAAAATCTGAAAAAGTTCTGTTTCGCTATAATGGAGGTTTCCAACCCCCCAAACTCCCCTCCAACAGCAGTGCAAACACTAACCAATAAAGTGTGTGTGTGGGAGGGGGTTTGCCACCCTAAACCCCCTGTCGGAGCTTTATAAAAATTACTTTTTCCCCCGCGCGCTTCTGTCTTGCGCTGAATTGTCGGCGCTGGATTGTCAGCGCACTGACGTCTTGCGCTCCACTGTCTATATGAACCGCTGACCTTGCTTGGATTCTGTAAATCTGTCCACTCCTGGTTTGCCTCCTACCTCTCCCAATGAACTTTTAGTGTAAATATTGGTGGGTCCTCTTCTGCTGCTACCCCGCTAGCTGTTGGTGTACCCCAAGGTTCTGTCATAGGACCTCTTCTCTCTCTTCAGTGCCCTGATCTCCCATTGCTTCCAGTATCGCCTATATGCTGATGACTCCTGTCACCTCTCTACACCTGGAATTTCACCTAAATTCCAAGATAAAATCTCTGCCTGTTTGGCTGACATTGCTGCCTGGATGTGTCCTGTCGAAGGAGGACACCTCAACAATACCTGAAGCGGAGAAAGTGTTTGCAGGAGAAATAGAAGACAGCCTCACCACAGTTGAAGTGGACTTAGACCAGATATACTATCAGATCGACAAACTTAAAAGTGACAAATCCCCTGGACCGGATGGAATTCACCCGAGAGTCTTAAAGGAATTGAAGGTTGAAATCGGAGAGTTATTGCAAAAACTTGCAAACCTGACAATCAGAACTGGACAGATACCGGACGACTGGAGGATAGCGAACGTCACCCCAATTTTCAAAAAAGGATCGAGAGGGGAACCGGGCAACTATAGACCTGCGAGTCTTACGTCTGTCCCCGGCAAGATGGTTGAAGCACTGATCAAGGATAGCATGGTCCGGCACTTGGACGCACACGACTTGATGAAACCCAGTCAACACGGATTCAGGAAAGGGAAATCATGTTTGACGAATTTACTCCAATTTTTTGAGACCGTGAACGAGCAAATTGATAGTGGGAAGCCGGTGGACATAATATACTTGGACTTCCAGAAAGCGTTCGACAAAGTTCCACATGAAAGACTTCTCAGGAAACTACAAAGCCATGGCATAGAGGGGGATATACAAAGATGGATAGGCAAATGGCTGGAAAACCGAAAGCAGAGAGTGGGCATAAATGGGAAGTTCTCCGACTGGGAGAAAGTGACTAGTGGTGTACCCCAGGGCTCGGTACTTGGGCCGATCCTTTTTAATATTTATATCAATGATCTGGAGGAAGGAACATCCAGTGAGATCATCAAGTTTGCAGACGATACAAAACTATGCCGGGCGATCAGATCGCATGAGGATAGAGAGAAACTCCAGAGCGACTTGTGTCGGTTAGAAACATGGGCGGAGAAATGGCAGATGAAGTTCAATGTGGAGAAATGCAAGGTAATGCATTTAGGCAATAAGAATAAGGAATACGAGTATACAATGTCAGGTGCAACTCTGGAGAAGAGTGAACAAGAAAAGGACCTGGGTGTACTGATAGATAGGACCCTGAAGCCGTCGGCACAATGCGCGGCAGCGGCAAAGAAGGCAAATAGAATGTTGGGCATGATAAAGAAAGGAATCTCGAGTAGATCGGAGAAAGTTATAATGCCGCTTTATAGGGCAATGGTCAGACCACACTTGGAATACTGCGTCCAACATTGGTCTCCCTACCTAAAGAAGGATATAAAACTGCTGGAGAGGGTGCAGAGACGAGCAACAAAACTGGTGAAGGGTATGGAAAAACTGGAATACGAGGACAGACTTATAACACTAGGATTATTCTCCCTTGAGAAAAGGAGACTGCGTGGGGATATGATCGAGACCTTCAAAATACTGAAAGGAATCGACAAAATAGAGCAGAGAAGATTATTTACATTGTCCAATTTGACACGGACTAGAGGACATGTAATGAAGCTAAGGGGGGACAGGTTCAGGACTAATGTCAGGAAGTTCTGCTTCACTCAGAGAGTGGTTGACACCTGGAATGCCCTCCCAGATGAGATTATTGCGGAATCGACCGTCCTAGGCTTCAAGAGCAAACTAGATGCATATCTCCTTAAGAGAGGCATGTAAGGATATGGTGGACTATAAATTACGACAGGTGTACACCTGGCAGGGCCTCCGCGTGTGCGGATCGCCGGACTTGATGGACCGAAGGTCTGATCCTGAGATGGCATTTCTTATGTTCTTATGTTCTTATGTCATCTGAAACTAAATATGTCTAAGACTGAGCTGCTTCTTTTTCCTCCTCCTCCTTTCTCCATCTCGGTAAATAACACTGTCATTGTTACAGTCTGCTCTGCTCGCAACCTTGGAGTCATCTTCGATTTTGACCTTCTCATTTTCTACGCACAACCTGTCACTTCTATCTCTTCAATATCACTAAAATTTGCCCCTTCCTCTCTGAGCACACTACCCCAACTAGTGCTGCCCGATTCAGAATCATTCAGCCTATTGAATCAATTTTTCGATTCGATTTTCCTGCCCTATTGGGGTTTTTTTCCCCAAACATCCTGGTGAGTTTATTTTATAGCCTCTTCACCTCCTTTGCCCTCTACTATCCACACTGGTCCTGTGTGTAAACAAAATAAACCAACAAAAAAGACTTTTCCTCTCTATTAAATCCTAGCTCACGTTCGCAGACTAATACCAGCTCTGGCAGAATACAAATTTCAAAACTGACACATTGTAATCACAAAACAGAAAATTAAATTATTTTTTTACCTTTTGTTGTCTGATCATTTTTCAAATCACGTTGGTCCCAGGCTCTACAACAAACGTCTTCTGATAACTTGCTTGCCAGGGTCTCTTGCCCATTTGTTGTTTTCTTCTTTCTCTGTGGTAATCATCCATCTTCCATTTCTGGAGGTCTGGCATCTTTCCTTTTTTCCACCTCTATTCCCGTAGCTGCAGCATACCCAGATCCACCATCTCTGCTTTTCTCAACTACCCTTTCATGCAGCATCTCTCCCTCCTTCCCCCCTTTCTCTTTCTAACTGCCCTCCTATTCATCTCTCCTCTTCATGATCTCTCCCAAGTCCATCTCCCCCCCTCCACCATCCATCTTCCCTCCTCCACCAAGTTTATTTCTCCCATTCATCTTCTCCCCATCTCTTCTCCAGTCCATCAACTCCCCCAAGACCATCTACCTTTATTTTGAATTTACAACGTGTTGCTGGTGGCGGTAGTTATTTAGCGATCCACTCCTTGCATCACTGTGGCCCGCCCTCAGTGAAAACTTCCTGTTTCTGCTTGGGCGGCCTAATGGAGAGAAGATGCCCAGAGTAGCGGCAGGGTAGTGAATTGCATTCGCTACCGCCACTTTTGCCTGGCCAGGGAGGAGAAATACTGTAAAATCTATCATTACATATTAAGGGCAAATGCTGAGCCCAAAAATACCTTCATTTAAGGCTATTTCTCTTTAAAATAAAAATGGTTTTACATTTGGAACTGAAAGCTCAGATCCCTTATCATGTTCAATATATGCCTCCCTTCAGCTTGTTTAGAGGACAGCTCTGAGTGGACTCCACCATGTGCGGGTGAAGAAAGTGCAGTCAACCCACTATGTGCCTGTCTGCTAGTCTTAAAGGCTCTGCGGAGGTCGGAAGGAGCGGGGGAGAGGGGGCAGGGGGGGCGGTCTTGATCCACTGTGCAGCTACTGGACGTTTGAATATCCCTGGTCCTGCCTGTTCTCAGCTCCTTTCTGCATCGAGCCCTAATGATCTGCTTGTCTTTCCTTCTTGTTCCTCCATCAGACTGGAATTAAGCTTGGGCGGGAAGGAGAGAGCCTTGTTGCCTCCGATCTGCATGCTGAGACCCTTTCGGGATTTCCCTCTGCCACCGGAGTCCTTGCTTCGATGTAACTTCCGGTTTTGCAAAATTGGAAGTTACACCAGAAGCAAGGACTCTGGTGGCAGACAGAAAGCCCAAATGGGTCTCTGGTGCAAATCAGGGCAGCAAGGCTCTCTCTTTCCCGGCAGCAAGCTTCTCTCCTCTCTTCCCTAGCCAGGCAAAAGCGGCGGTAGCAAGGGGGCCAACAAATTGGTAAGTCCAATTTTCTTCAATAACAAACCGATTACAATCGATTCACCCAAAGTGAATTGGTGAATCGATTTGAATCGGGCAGCACTAACCCCAATGCACCTTGTCAACGCTCTCATAACTTCACACTTAGATTACTGCAATCTACTTCTCCCTTGCAATCTGCAAAACTCTGCTGCACAACTCATCTTCTACTAACCTCACTATGCTCATGTCACCCCTCTCGTTAAGTCACTTCACTGGCTCCCTATCCACCATCACATACAGTTCAAGCTCCTATTGCTGACCTACAAGTGTGTTCATTCTGCTGTTCCTCAATATCTCTCCTCACTTCTCTCTCCTTATACACCTGCCAGAGAACTCTGTTTCTCAGATAAGCTGCTCTTAGCTGTACCCTTCTCCTCTGCCAATTCCAGACTTTGTTCCTTTCATCTAACTGCCCCCTAAGCCTGGAATAAATTATCTGAGTTTGTCCACCAAGCCCCTTACCTGGGTTAAAAGCAGACTGAACATAAGAATTGCCACTACTGGGTCAGACCAGTTGTCCATTGTGCCCAGAAGTTTGCTCCTGCGGCAGCCCTTAGTCAAAGACTAGTGCCCTGAGTCTATCCTTACCTGCGTATGTTCTGGTTCAGCAGGAACTTGTCCAACTTTGTCTTTAATCCCTGGAGGGTGTTTTCTCCTATAACCACCTCCGGAAGAGCGTTCCAGTTTTCCACCACTCTCTGGGTGAAGAAGAACTTCCTTACGTTTGTACAGAATCTATCACCTTTTAACTTTAAAGAGTGCCCTCTCGTTCTCTCTTCCTTGGTGAGGGTGAACAACCTGTCTTTATCTATTGTCTATTCCCTTCATTATCTTGAACGTTTCGATCATGTCCCCTCTCAGTCTCATCTTTTCAAGGGAGAAGAGGCCCAGTTTCTCTAATCTGTCACCTTTTTTTATATAGCTGTCAATCCTTAACCCTACTTCTCTCCCCACCATTCAGCCAGTTGATTAACCGTTCCCCTTAACTGCATCCATGACATCTTGTTTGTCTGTCTTGGCTGTTTAGATTGTAAGCTCTTTTGAGCAGGGACTGTTTTCTTCTTTGTGACTCTGTACAGCGCTGTGTAGATCTGCTAGCATTATAGAAATAATTAATAGTAGTATCTTAATGAGACACATAAAAGTGTAATAAATGTGTTTATTTAATTTTGCTATGATGTATTAATATACCCAAGAGCCATCGTGATTGCATAAATTATGTAAAAAGGTGAGTATTCATAAAAGCACCAGAAGTATCATATAGTATATGAAGTGGGAAAATAAAAGGGGAGAAATGTAATGAGCAATGGTGATATTGTATCTTGCAAGTATAATAATAAACAAAATAACTCTCACAATTCAGCAACAAAATGTATCATAAAAAAAATAACAATCTTGCTTGTGACTTATGTTCATATTTGTAAAATAAAACAAAACAACAAAAAACAACACCCTAAACAAAACGACTAATATTTTTAAAATATGCTGCTCTTGTGGCATATCTAAAAGATGGACTAAAAAAATGGGAGTACATTACCCCTTTTTATCAAAAACTTCATTGGTTGCCAGTAGAGTCCAGAGTTCTGTTCAAGTTTTCCTGTTTTTTGTTACAAAGCAGTTTTTGGGATGCTACCAGATTATCTTGCTTCTCAGTTTTCTTTGAACTATTCTAATAAGAGTACACGTAGAATAAATCTATTTAAATACCCTTCTCTAAAATCATATCAATATAAGAAGTTTTTTGATAGAATTTTATCATTCCAGGCCGCTAAATTGAATACATGGCTTGGAAAACCTATATTAGAGGCTAATTCTTATTCTGACTTTAGAAAATCACTAAAGACATGCCTGTTTGACATGTTTACATATTAGTTGTGGTATTGTTCAACTTTTCCTTGCTTTTTAACCGATGTATTCCTCTTTTTGATTGTTTTAGTATGTATTTTATATATATTGATTGTATGTTTTTTACTTTGTTGTGAACCGCTTTGAACTTTTGGTATAGTGGTATACAAAAAACAAATTATTATTATCTTTCCTACTTTTGTCAAGCTCCATTGATCAAAGGTGGTTTTAATGTTGCTGAAGAGAGTCACCTTGCTGCAGCAAAATAATTAGCAGAGAGAGAAGGAAAGAGTCCTGTCAGGAGTGAAGCCGGTCTGCTTTCAGTGTGTCCAGTCCACTGCTACTCAAGCACATTAGCATGTTTCTAGACCAGTGGTTTTCAACCCAGTCCTTGGGGAACATCCAGTTATGATTCTATTACAGAATACTAGCTGTCATCGTTGCCGAGCCCTCTTAAGATATATTAGTGATTTGTGCACCTAGGTATGACAAGAGATGCACATAATGTCCAGAACCCAGCAGTCCAAAGGACTATGCTACAATATGTTGTGGCAGGCTTGTGTCAGAAAGGAGGCGGCCACTGCCACTTTGATACCCAAAGTCAGTGCTTCATCTGTCTTTTAAGAACCACGTCCACCTTGCAATCCTGTGTCCTTCAGCATCACCCCTCCCTTGCAAGGAAGGGAGGTACGCTTAATCATGTGAGCTACTGCAGAATCCACTTTCGGCTGCCAAAAGAGCTATTGGAATTCCAGGGCCATAGATGGAGCCTGGACATAGCCTTTGCCACCTTCAGGGAGCCTTCTTGGGACTCCCATTGGTCAGTGACGAGATGATATCCAGATGAGCCAGAAAGAAGGTAGTCTGTGATGGCAGACTTCATCTAAATGATTGTTTTTCTAGTCAGAACCTTTTAAATTATCTTTTGCTATTTTCTGATTGTTAACCCAATTCTGTTAATTTCCTTTAGGAAGTATTACTCTTCTTGCCTGTTCAGTTTTTCCATGTATACAGCACTTTTTGTAATTTTTAGAGTGTGTTGGAGTGCTAAAATCTGTGTGATTAAATCTATCTGAACTGCTGTTAATAACAGACTGTTTGCCCTGCAGCAGAAGCTGAGAACTGTTCGCTGGCTCACTGCTGAAAACTAATTGAATAAAGTTGGAAGAATGTCATTGACACTTTCTAAATTTAAATTGTCTGTAATCCAAGTCCCTATTTGCACCTCAGAAAAAGTATTAAAATCAGAATTTAGATATTCAAGTCAGGACATCTTAAGTTCCCTGATATCTTAGAAATATCTGTGGACATAGATCCTGATCTTAAATAGTTGATGTTGGTTGCAGTACATTTGAATTGCAATGTATACTGTATAATGTGTGCTCTATGTAAATCTGTTGTTTCATCCAAATAAAAATTTAAAAATCATACCTTTTGAAAGAAATTCTAAAACAGCGTCTCCATGCACTCAAAGATGGCCAATCATAGTGTGGGTTTGGATTTAGCAGGCCCAGTATATGACATCAAGCAACAGAAGTGGCGGCATGGGAGAATCAAACGCCCCTCCGTCATTCCAATTGCGCCACAATTGTGGCACTAAACTTCTGTCCTGACATTCATGAACCCCCCCTCCCCCCCGATCCATGTTGAGACCTTTAATGGATTTTAGCTCTTCAATAAATTTATACTATTTAAATCCTAAATGTAAGATGTTCGGAAAAATTGACTCCACTCTAACCTCTGGTTGAGACCCTCTGGCTCCTCACTACTTAAAACATGTATCCAAAATTGCTCAAGTTGTAATAAGCCTTTTTTTCTGTCAAATAAACCCTCAGGTACATGGTCAACAATAAAAAATTGTAAATCATCAAATCTGTGGATATGTTTTAAACAATGTGTCACCAAAAGGGCTTGTATTCTGTTATGCGACAGGCAGCTTTTATGTTCAGTAACCAGCGTTTTAAAAGAGTGGGTGGTTTGTACTACATAAATCCTTGGGCACGGACCCATGAAAACAAACCACAAAGAAGTGGTACATGATGTAATATGTTTGAGACCAAAGCTGTTGCCAGTGTGTGGATGTAAAAAACTGCCTGTTAATTCCAGAATGATTTTACATGTCAAACACCCTGAGCATTTATAGTGGCCTCCAGTAGAGTCCTTGGAATTGAATGCATTTCCAATGTCTGAGGGACTTAGAAGTTCTTTAAAATTCCTTTGTTGGCGGGGTGTAAACGCCTGGCTATTGTTAATATGAACTCTAAGTATATGGCTCTCTTTATCTACGCTGTTGGTTACCCTTTTGTTCTACTCTGACACCCACTGTACGCAGTAGACTGTTGAATTGATAAGTTACATATAAGACTGGCTGTTCCCATGGGTGGGTGGGGAGGATTTTCTTGTGTGCTGGTTTACTATACGTTTGTTACTTTTTATGATTCTTCTTTAAAATCAATAAACAGATTTAAACATAAAATTCCTTTGCCTCATAAATGTGATTTGAAAGTGAGAATCTCTGAACGTTGGATGCATTTCCATAATATTCCAATGCTTCTGAAGTATTCTTGTCACATTATCGATTTTAGGAGAATATTGTAGAATGCATGTAGCCACATCCTCATCAATGTTTTTGTTCCAAGGCACAAACAATAAATCTCTGTCTCTGGATTCAAGAGGGCCTGGGATAGGCACGTGGGATTTCTCAGAAAGAGATAATGGTTACTGCAGATGCCATTTGGCCTTTATCTGCCATGTTTCTATGTTTTATATGCTTTCTACAAGGTGGCGTGAGGATAACCCCTATCTTTGAGACGAGAATATAATCGCTTTCTTTGCTTTTTATATTCTGAAATATCTGAGCACATTCTATGGTATCTAAAGAATTGAGAAATAGGAAGGCTGCGATTACTAATAGAAAATTGAAAAAAAGCATTTCTAAACACTGGTTTCAATAGAATCTGAGCCCTTCGTGATTAACACATCCAAAAACAAGATCTAGTGTGGATCACTGGAAATACTGAATTCTTATCTCAGAATGTCTTGAATTGAGCCACACATGAAACGATTCAAGCAGTTCCATAGAACCTGTCCAGAGGACAAAAATGTCTAAGTACTTTGGGTATGGATTATTGTGAAAAATGTTTTTAAAAATGTGCATTTTAGTAAAAAATATTTAAAGCCTATGAAAAGTTAGGTGAATCACAGGCAGAGTGGCTCATGTGAAACTAGTTACCACTGAGGCTTTTGAAGATTATATCCTGCATAAAGATTGTAGCTGTGCTGTTCATAATTATACACTGAGAGCTGAGTACATGTATAAGTTTTGGAAGTAACTGCTCCTGCAAGTAAGAAAAATATTTGACCTGATCAACTTATATCTTCCCATCTAGGCACAATTTCTACCACTTTCCTCTTAGTTCTTGATGCGGCTTTCTAAAATACTATGTATCTTTACAAAACAGACTTGAAATAGGGGTTATGTGATGATCAAACTATCTGCATATTAAACAAGTACAATAACTAAATTTTTTTAACTATAAAGAAGCAATGTACTGACATCACACTGGTATAAAGGATGAAACAGTGAAAATTAAGAATTAACAATTGCAGTACTTATATAGGAATGGGGTGGGATATGCATAATTTTTAGAATCATTAATTGTAAAATGGGGAGGGATTTATAATTTTTGATTATATATAATTTATAATATATACTGTTTATAAATTAAGTTGTATTAATGATAGATACAATGATATATAGTAATTAATTATATTACTTGAGATTCAATTATTGTAAAAATTGAAAATTTAATAAATAAAATTTAAAAAAAAAAAGAATGGATTGTGTCAATACTTTATTTTAAAACCCATGATTTTTTATCATCAGGTTAATACTTTAAAATTTATTTCAAAATAAAAATTTAAAATGTATGCAACAGAAATATAGATCTACCCCCTCTTCTACTAAACTGTGCTAGCGGTTTTAGTGTGGGGAGACGTGCTGAATGGCCTGCGCTGCTCCTGACGCTCATAGAACTCAATGAGCATCGGGAGCAGTGCGGGCCATTCAGCGCGGCTCCCTGTGCTAAAACCGCTAGCGCGGTTTAGTAGAAGAGGGGGCTAGTTTCTGAAATACAACTATAAAAATAATGTCACTATAAATTTTAAACATTTAATACCTGATAGTGTAATTCGATTCAGTTAGTAGTTAAATGAATTAAAAATTGCAGCTGTGTTTGGTTTCCAAAGAGTCCCAGCCTCCTATTTAGACAAGCACAATCTTAGGGCCCCTTTTACAAAGCACCAAAGCCTATAGCATTTACTGTGACTTTGTAAAAGACTTCATTAGTAATTAAGCAGCCTTTTTTAAAAAAAAAAAAAAAAAATTAAAGCTTAGTGCTTGCTAATGAAATTACTCATACTAAATTCTTCATGCCCTATTTTATATTTATGGGACACCTGGCACACTAATGTCTGTTAGAATGCACTAAGCTTTAGTAAAGGGTCATGGATTTGATATACTACCTTTCTGTGATATAGCCAAAGCTATTTTCTCTGTCCCTAGAGGGCTCACAGTCTAGGTTTTTGTACCTGGGGCAACGCAGGGTTGGAGTGACTTGCCAAAGGTCACAAAAAGCTACAGTGGGAACTGAACCAAGTTCTTCAGGTTCACCGACTACTGTAATCTAATCTAGTATTTGTTTGTCGCACAAACCTAAACAGGGTCTAGGCGACTTGTAAAAGAAGAAGGGAAGCTTGGGCAAGAGGGGAGGGGAAGAAGAGCCTAGTCATACTAAGTAAAAGAACATGTGCGAGGGAGATCTTGTACTGTACTAAACTAAACCTTAAATTTATAGACTGGGTCATCTTCAAAAAAATGAAGCTCAACTCAGTTAACAATCATAAGGTGAACCAGTAATAATAAAACCAAAAATAAAACGAAAAAAAAAAAATGAGATAAAACTAAATATACAAGTAATGATAAAATGAAATTTAAACATAGCACATTGCTAAATGCTTAGAAAATAAAAAGGTTTTTAGTGCTTTATGAAATGAAGGGAGTTCAAGTCTCTTTTCATAGGCTATTCCTCCACTCCACTACGTAAATCTGGGAACTGAAATACTATTGCTCAGTAAAGCCCTATATATGTATCATATTGATAAGTGTGAAGCTAACCCTCTTTTACAAAGGCATAGTACGTGATTTAGTGCTGGCAGTGGTGGTAACTGCTCGGACGTTCACAGAGTTCCTATGAGTGTTGGAGCAGTTGCTGCCGGCACTAAAACCTGCGCTATGCGTTTGCAAAAGAGGTGCTTTATTAAGAGTAGCTGGAGCCTGGCGTCAGGGAAATATTTTTAAAATTAGTGTGTGGCTATATTAAAACCTCACCCTTTAATATAAAGAAAAGCATCACATAAATAAAATGATTAGAAAAATAACTGCACAGCTTTAAAACCAATATTGGTAGTACACTCAAGCAGTCTGTCTTTTTTTGAACCTGACCATTACTTTGCTTCTAGCTTCTCTATGCAGCAGTGCAGACATCTATATATTAGCTTTATGCAATAAACAGCTCATTTGGAACTTGTCTCCAAACCACAATCTAGGACTTTTAGACAAAAACAAGCCATAGGCCCTCATTTGAGATTAGTATTGTGGGGGGGTTTCCCACCTTTAATTCTGCTCCATCTTAAAGCAGCAATATTGTGCTCAAGAAACACAGAACCTAACTCTCTCCACAGTTGGCACAAAAGAGCCATCAGCTGGGAGTCACCCCACCTTGAGAAGGGGCCAGTAAATGCTGCTTCTGCAGCCACTCCAGTCCCTGCTGGCTGAGATGCTGAGTCCTATGACTGAAGCTGAATCTGTTACTTGTAACCAACCTTTGCATCTTATATTCAGACTTTCAACAGATGGAATGAATGTCTGAATGTTGAGATCAAATGTCACTTCCTGTAGGACAGTATAAAAAATATTTTTAGACAAATTGCAAAATGACTGAAGAAATGAACTAGGACAAAAATGCACCCAGTCAGATGATCTGGATAAATATTGAGGAAGTTAAAAGTAAAGGATCAGAAAAAGTGATTTTAAGGTACCTAGCTAGGATTGCTTTTTTAAAACTTTGAATGAGGTTATCACAACTTTCAGCCCTGAGTGCTGTAACTTTAGATACACTGACAAATATTCATGCAAGACTCCTTCTTATGAGAGTTCATTAATACTGTTTCCAATTTCCTGGCCAGATCTGCACTCTAGGCATATCAGGGCCAGAGACGTGAAGAGGTACAGCTGCAGTCCAAGGGAAGAGAGACTCAAACACTGTACAATGGATTTAGGGTTCATGCTTGCACATTGGAAAGAATAACCCAAATTACAGGTACCAGATGCTAGGGTCCACCTTGGGGGTTAGCGCTAGTGCTGCCCGATTCACAATTCAAATCGGTTCACTGATTCACTTCAGGTGAATCGATTCAAATCGATTTAAATTTTAAAAAAATCAGCTTCCCGATTCGGACCATCTCCCCTTGCCCCCTAAAGCAGTAGCGGCAGCGCTGCTCTTGCTGCTGGCCGCTGCCACACCTGTTTTAGAGGGCGAGGAGGGAGGGTCAGTCAGGAAGTGCTGCTGTCTGGCTTACCTCCTGGCCTCCCCGAAGGACTGCCTCCCCCCCTGAAAGACTGCGCACCCCCCCCCACGGGAAGGCCTCCGTGTTCCCCCTGGCCTCCCCGAACCGTTTACCTTATAGCTTCAGCCTACAGCCAAAGATCGCGGTTATAGCATCTTTGCAGTGTTTTGAGCTGTTTCCTCTGCTGTGATCCCGCCCTTCCTCTGACGTCAGAGGCAGGATCGCGGCCCGATCCTATTCAACATCTTTATAAGAGACTTGGCAGAAGGGCTTTGCGGTAAAATAACATTATTCGCCGATGACGCCAAACTAAGTAATATAGTGGGCAAATGCACAACGGATGAAGATTCAATGCCCAACAACATGATGCATGACCTACTCCTACTAGAGCGCTGGTCTAGGACCTGGCAACTCAGCTTCAATGCCAAAAAATGCAAAGTTATGCACCTAGGCAGCCAAAATCCATGCAAGACTTATACCCTTAATGGTGAGATCCTAACTAGAACGGTAGCAGAACGAGACTTGGGGGTGATCGTCAGTGAGGACATGAAGGCTGCCAGTCAGGTGGAGCAGGCTTCATCCAAGGCAAGACAGATCATAGGTTGCATACGCAGGGGTTTCGTCAGCCGTAAGTCATTATGCCATAGTATAGATCCATGGTGAGGACCCACCTGGAATACTGTGTGCAATTCTGGAGGCCGCATTATCGCAAGGATGTGCTGAGACTGGAGTCGGTTCAGAGAATGGCCACCCAGATGGTCTCGGGACTCAAGGATCTCCCGTACGAAGAACGGTTAGACAAAAAATACAGCTATACTTGCTCGAGCTCAGAGAGAGGGGGAACATGATCGAGACGTTCAAGTATCTCACGGGCCGCATCGAGGCGGAGGAGGATATCTTCTTTTTCAAGGGACCCGCGGCAACAAGAGGGCATCCGTGGAAAATCAGGGGCGAGAAACTACAAGGTGACACCAGGAAATTATTTTCACTGAAAGGGTAGTTGATCGCTGGAATAGTCTTCCACTGGAGGTGATTGAGGCCAGCAGCGTGCCTGATTTTAAGGCCAAATGGGATCGACACATGGGATCTATTCACAAGGCAAAGGTAGGGGACGGTCATTAGGGTGGGCAGACTGGATGGGCCGTGGCCCTTATCTGCCGTCTATTTCTATGTTTCTAGCTGCAGGCTGAAGCTATAAGGTAAACGGTTCGGGGAGGCCAGGGGGAACACGGAGGCATTCCGGGGGGGGGGAGGGGAAGGGTGTGTGTGCAGTCTTTTGGGGGGCAGTCTTTTGGGGGGGCAGTCTTTCAGTGGGTGGGTGCAGGCCTTCAAGGGGGGAACAGGCCTTTAAGAGGAGGTGCAGACCTTTAAGGGGGGGAAACAGGCCTTCAAAGGGGGGACAGGCCAGGGATGGTGGCATAGGCCTTCGGTGGGGGGGCAGTCCTTCAGGGGGTGGGACAGGTCTTGGAAGGGTGCAGGCCTTTAAGAGGGGGATGCAGATCTTTAAAGGGGGGGGACAGGCCTTCAAACGGGGGACAGGCCTGGGATGGTGGCATAGGCCTTCAGGGGGGACAGGCAGGCCTTCAGGGGAGGGGGGCCCTGGTGTAGAAGTACACGGAGGGAGGGAAGGGGGGTTCAAAGAGACGTGCACATGCCAGACTTGGGGGGGGGGAAGAAATATGGGTCTAAAAATAGAGAGGGAGAGAAATGATGGACAATGGGATTTAGGGAGGGAAGAAACAGAAAGGGAGAGAAGTTGGACACAAGGGATGGTGTGGAGGGGGGAGAGAGATACTGGATATGAGGGTAGTTGGGAAAAGAAAGGGAGAGATGGTGGATCCTAGGGTGGTGGGGAAGGAGGGAGAGATGCTGGATGAAAGGGTAGTTAAGAAAAGGTGGATCTGTGGATGGAGACGAAAAAAAAGAAAGATGCCAGACCAATGGGGGAGGGAAGGGAAACGGAAGGGGAGGACAGAGATGGCAGATGGATGGTTAGCACAGAGAAAGAAGAAACAAGGAGACCTTGGCAAGCAAGTTATCAGAAGACAACCAGAGCCTGGGACCAACAAGATTTGAATAATGACCAGACAACAAAAGGTAGAAAAACTAATTATATTTTCCATTTTGTGATTACGTGTCAGATTTGAAATTTGTATCCTGCTAGAGCTGGTGTTAAACCGCAAACGTGAGCTAGGATTTGACAGAGAGAGGAAAGGTCTTTTCTGTTTGTTTATTTTGTTTACACCACAGCACCAGCATGGTTAGGAGAAGGCAAAGGGGGTGAAGAGGCTATAAAATAAACCCACCAGGATGTTTGAAAAAACAAACAAACACCCAATTGGGCAGGAAAATCAAATTGAATCGAAAAACCAATTCAGTAGGCTGAATCGAATCAAATCTTTTTTCCTGAATCTGGCAGCACTAGTTAGTGCCCAAGAAAAGGATTTGGGTGTCATTGTAGACAATACGATGAAACCTTCCACCCAATGTGTGGCAGTGGCCAAAAAGTAAACAAGATGCTAGGAATTATTAAAACAGTGATGGTTAATAAGACTAAATGTTATAATACTGCTGTATTGCTCCATGGTGCAGCCTCACCTGGAGTATTGCGTTCAATTCTGGTCTCCTTATCTCAATATATAGCGACACTAGAAAAGGTTCAAAGAAGAGTGATCAAGATGATAAAGGGGATGGAATTCCTCTCATATGAGGAAAGACTAAAAAGGTTAGGGCTCTTGAGCTTGGAAAAGAGATGGCTGAGGCGAGATATGATTGAAATCTACAAAATCCTGAATGGAGTAGAACAAGTACAAGTGGATAGATTTTTCTCTCCCTCAAAAATTACAAAGACTAGGAGACACTTGATGAAATTACAGGGAAATACTTTTAAAACCAATAGGAGAAAATATTTTTTCATTCAGAGAATAGTTAAGCTCTAGAACACATTGCCAGAGGTTGTGGTAAGAGCGGATAGCGAAACTGGTTTTAACAAGGGTTTGGACAATTTCCTGGAGGAAAAGTCCATAGTCTGTTATTGAGAAAGACACTAAACTGGCTGGAGCTGGTTTAGGGCTCGATTCACTAAACCTTCTAATCCTGTACCAACGATCGCAAAACCAGTTTTACTGGATTAGCGATTGTTCCCCGACCCGATTCACTAAACTGCTGCCCGATCAATCTCCTACCTGATCCAATCCACTCATGCAAATGAGTAAAACCCCATGCAAAATAGCCAAGTGATTGATTCACTAACAATTGCTTGACTATTTACTATCCTAAAACCAGACTGCTGCAGACCTGTTGGTAACTGGTCTGCCGGTGGGGTTTTTAATGGCAGATATTTTGCATGTATTACACAAGCAAAATATCTGACCATTAAAATAAATGAACCCTCCCCACACTGCTGCCAACGGCCCTCCCAAGATAAACGCAGCAGTCCCCCCAAAAAGACTGGAGGGATGCCCACTCTCTCCTGCCGTCGGGCCTGGCTCCCACTCCCCCAAAGGAAACCCCTCCCCCAAAAAAACACAAACAGCAGGAGGGATGCCCACTCCCTCCTCCCACCCCCGGCAGGAGGGATGCCAACTCCCTCCTGCCATCCGCCTCCCCTCCCGTATCTTTTCTTTGGGAGCAGGAGGGGTCAATAAGGGACTTCCTTAGACTCCTACCTAAGGAAGTCCCTTGATTGACTCAGGTGCCACGGGCTCCTCCTAAGGGGGGAGCCTGAGCCAATCAGGGTCTTAGGCCCCCCATGCATCACATGATGCACTAGGTTGGGGCCTAAGGCCTGCAGTGTGCTCCAGGAGCCGGAGGCACTTCTCGTGCTCCCAAAGAAAAGATATGGGAGGGGGAAGGGAGGCAGATGGCAGGAAGGAGTGGGCATTCCTCCTGCCGGGGGTGGGGGGAGGTATTTGCCAGCAGGAGGGAGTGGGCATCCCTTCTGTCTTTTTTTGGGGCTGCCGCAGCCTTTTTTTCATTTTTTATAAAAATTGGCCAGATATTTTGCATGTGTAATACATGCAAAATATCTGGCCCATTTGGAGGCTGCTTCTCCTGTCACTACTGTAAGGTCTGCCCCGACTCAATCGCTCACTGCAAAAACGATAGTGAATCAATCGCTGTGTTAAAATCAGTCAACAGCAATTGAATCGCTATCTTCAGTGAATCTGGGCTTTAGTGACCATTGTTAAAGGCATGGTAAGTTTTGAGAATCCTCCCCTTAGCTCTGATAATTGGCATCCTAATAAGCAATTATTAGTGCTAATAATTGGATTTAAGTAAAAGTTGCATGGCTACATTTCCAAAAAGGGGGCATTCCTAGAATTTACAAATGTAATTGTAGAAGGGAGATCCATGCCTAATTTAAGCATAAGAATTTAGGTGCGATTCCTGGGCATAAGCAACACTAACTTTAAGTACCATTTATAGAATAGTTTTGAGCTTTTTTCAGCACTATTTTTTTTAAAGGTGCCATATATAGAATTTACTCCATAACAACTAACCTCTAGACCAGGGGTGCCCAATACGTCGATCGCGATCGACCAATAGCTCAGGAAGGCAACGTGAGTCGATCGCGGAGCCCATCCCGGGCTCCGTGATAGACTCGTGTTGCCGTCCTGATCTACGGGCCGAACAGCCTTCCTCTCCAGTGTTCTCCCTAGGGCCTTTAGAAAAAAACAAAAAAACCGGCTTGGAGATTTCAGCCCGTAGCGAACTTATGCTCCGAGCTCTAACGTGTGCGTACCGGCTTCTCTTCCCTACGAAACCGGAAGTTATGTCCGGGGGGGGGGGAGAGAAGGGAAGCCGGCACGCACATGTTGAGAGCCCTGAAGCAAGCGTTCGCTACGGGCTAATGCGGGAAACAGGTTAGTGAAGCATTTGTTCTTCTTCCTGCTGGGTCCTGCCTACTTTCTGTTTCCGCGAAGGCAGGACCCGGCAGCATTTCCCCCAATAGGTTGATCACGATCTTGGGCTGATCAGCCTTCCTCTTCCCGACGGCAGAATTGACGTCGGGGAGAGGAATGCTGGTTGGCCGAAGCAGGGAGAGCTTGGGGCCTGTTATTGGTGGCGTTTGGGTCCTGATCCCCGATGGCAATGGCAGTGGCAGTGGCTTGGGGGAGGGCAGGGAGAAAGAAAGAAAAAGGGCAGGCAGGGAGACAGAAGGAAAGAAGAGAAACAGAAAAAAAAGAAAGGGAGGCAGAGAGAAAGAAAGGGCAGGGAAGAGGAAGGAAAAGTTGGGGGAAGGAATGAGGTCTGGAGGAGAGGAAGCATACAGGCTAAAAGAAGGGAAGAAAGATTGTATGCACAGTCAGAAGAAAGTGCAACCAGAGACTCATGAAATCACCAGACAAGGTAGGAAAAATTATTTTATTTTAAATTTAGTGATCAAAATGTGTCTGAATTTATATCTGCTGTCTATATTTTACACTAAGGTCCCCTTTTACTAAACCGCAATAGAGGTTTTTAGCGCAGGGAGCCTATGAGCGTCGAGAGCAGCGCTGGGCATTCAGCGCAGCTCCCTGCGCTCTAAAAACTGCTATCGTGGTTTAGTAAAAAGGGAGGGGGGTATATTTGTCTATTTTTGTATGGTTGTTACTGAGGTGATAGTGCATAGAATCATCTGCTTTGACCTCTTTGAAAAACCCTGGAATAGGAATGATAATTAACATTTTCTATGCGTACAGTGTGCTTTGTGTTTTTTTTATTTTTATTTTATTGTTGGTAGATCATTTTGACTTGGTCATTTAAAAAGTAGCTCGCAAGCCCAAAAAGTGTGGGCACCCCTGCTCTAGACAGTACCTTTCAACCCTCTCCTAGAAGTACACATAGTTATAATGAATATGGAGACAGATTTGCATATATATATATATATATATATATTTAAAAAAAACCCCAACCCTAATGTATGCTAATCTCTCATGCACATTCATAATTTAAGTATACAAGGGAAGGAATACTCTTTTCTGAATTTGTTGAAAAAGGCAAATTTTGAGAAAGCCACTGCTTATTGCTGGGGCTAAGCAACATGGAATCTTGCCATTTTTTCAGTTGGAAACAAGAGACCCCTTTTGTCAAGCTGTGCTGGAGGTTTTTAGCACAAGCCGACATGGTAAATGCTCCAACGCTCACAGAATTCCTATGAGCATCAGAGCACTTGCCTCACCAGCCCGCACTAAAATCCTCTAGTGCAGCTTGATAAAAGGGGGAAAGATTATTAGGCTTGATGGTTTTGGTCTGACCTATCACAGAAATTCTTATGTATTTTTAAAAAATTATTTCTCAAAATAATAAATAAAATATTAAGTTATACTGTTAAGGATAAATAATCCTACATAAGATTTAAAACAGCATTTTATACAATAGTTTAATGCACCCTATCAGTACTTTTAACAGGAGCTTATATTTTATATTAAACTTTAATATTAAATTCCCACTATTTTACATGAGCGAAAGGAAACTTTCTCTGATTTGAATCATTTGCCTGTTTGCTTTGATTGAAGACTAAACCTTAAGGTTCCTCTACTCTCTTGTTTTAGAGTCAGAAAATTGTAATTCTCTTAAATGTTCTGTTTGCAATGTGTGACAAACCCCATGCCAAAAAGTCAGAGTTTAATAACCTGTACAACTGACTTTTTCAGCATTTTTCCACTGTAGAAAAAGATAGCTTAGAATTAAATCAATGGAATAAGGCAAATCCATACTCATGAGAGGGAAAAGGCATTCATCAATGACTGGACAACAGACACTGAGGGTGTAATTCTAACAAATTTACATAATCGGGTACATACTTACATGTTTAGAATATTAGCATATATGTGTGGATGTGTGCACATACACATATGAATATAAAAAATGCACTCAAGTATAATGCTGTAAAAATGTGCATATCTTTCATAGCATGTATTTTACAGGTAGGATCTTGGCAGGAATCACACTTAACATACAACTTATGAAATACTATAGGTTAGAGGCATAATGCCAGTATTTAAGTGCAATTGATGTAAATTATTTAGTCAAGAAAGTCTATTTAGATGGGAAATACATATCAACAGAAATTATGAAAGGTTGGTCAATGTTGAGACCTCCTTGTAATTTTCCCAAATATTCTTATAAAAATAGTTGGGAAAATTACAAGGAGGTCTCAACATTGACCAACCTTTCATAATTTCAGTATTTAAGTGCAAGCACTTACGCTAGTTCTATGCCTGGCATTACTGCCTGAGCTAAAGTATTTATTTATTCATTCTCAAACTTGCCATACTGCTTCAACTGTCAAGCAGAGCGAAGCGGCTTACAAGCTAAACAATATCAGAAGCAAAGAACTCCAAAAAACAGGAAATAAATATTCATACTAGACATGCAAAGACTTCCAGGTGACTGGAGGGCAGTAGTAAACACTAGCCAATGGTTGGGTCAAAAGGTAAAAGCTTGATTGAATAGCCAGGTTTTTAACATTATTTTAAAAAGTTTTAACTGAACATTCACTTTGCAACACCAGAGGCATTGAGTTCCATAATGCAGGGACTGAAAAAAAAAAAAAAAGGTGTTATGTTGGGTACTCTCTAGCTATGCCAAGCAAGGCCCTGGCAGGACCATACAAAGTCATCCAGGGACAAGATATGTACCACAGAGTACAGGATAGTCAAAGATGACAAATACCGTGTTTCCCCGAAAATAAGATAGTGTCTTATATTCATTTGGGGCCCAAAAAAGGCACTAGGTCTTATTTTCAGGTAGGGCTTATTTTTTTCATGTACATGATCATCTCTCCCTTCCTCTCCTTCATCCCAATTTTTCCTCTTTCCTTTCCCCCAGATGTGCAACATCTTTCCTCCCCTCTCTCTGCAGCATCTTTCTATCCCTCCATCCCTCCCATCCCCCTGTGCAGAACCCTTGCCCAGCTTCCATCTTTCCCTCCCTCCCATCTATCCCTTGTGTAGAACCCTTGAGCACCCGCCATGCAGCCGAACCTCCGCTGACCCTCCATCCTTCCCTCCCAATCAATCCCCACCTACTGCAACCATAAATATCTTTCGGCAGAGGAGCGCTGGGCTAGCAGCACTCACAGGCTACTTTACGGCCTTCTGTGTGCCCCGTTACTGATGACATTATCAGTAACATGGCACACAGAAGGCCCCAGCGAGAAGGCCTTTTATTCAGTGCAATCATTGTGGTGCTTTAGTTACAACGCATACCATCTGGAGGCTTAAGGCTTGCACCATCTGTCTTCAGCTTGCTAGTATTATAGAGGAGCTCTGTAAACTTAAGCAAGAATTGGATGGGATTAAAGTAGCTATGATCACCAACATAATCAAACCAATTTACCACCACTGCCTCAAAGAATGAAACAGGAATAAATAGGTCAAAGTAGGCTCAGGTAGACTGCAGCATGCGAGACAAACATCCACCCTCACAATTGTTGGCTCTACGGAATTCCTTTGCTCCATTGATGCTCAAGAAAAAAAAAAAAAAGAGAATTGAGGATGAGCATGGCTGTTTTCTGCATGCAGGCTTCTTGCTAGTCGTCTCTGCTTGCCGGTGGAGGGGCCTTGCCAGCGATTTCATCTTTCACCCGCTCCACAGAACGCAGTCGTGTGCCCATGGGTACTTGTCCGAAGGGGTGTGTCCTAAGGGGCATGCACCTTAGGAGCATTGAACTCTGCTCCATTATTTGAATGGGGAAGAGGAAAGGAGGAGTAAAAGGGAGAAATGGACCGAGTGATAGCAAAGGTCCAATGGACAAACATCTGATACCGACTATGTCATCTTTACCGGTATGATCTCCCAACCTCCCATAGACTTCCCTATCTTTAGGGGGATCTACCCCAACCACCACAACCCACAGTTGGAAGACTTGAACCTTCTCAATTAGATTTAAGTTTTTCTTCTCAAGAATTATCTAAAGTTCAAGAACTAGATATAGTGCAGTCTTCCCAGGCTACAGATCCTCAGATTTTGCCGATTCCCCAACTAATTGTCTTTTCTCATCATACTTTGGAAGATTCTTTGCTAGATAATAAAGAGATATCATTGAAAGATATAATGAAAGCAATTATGAAAATGGATAAGTCTTTGCATGATAATTTTCAGAGTTTCAGCAAGTATACTGAAATTTCTTCAGTAAAACTTAATGAACAAAGATCCTAGATTGAAAAGCTTAGAAAAAATCAATGGATAAGTGTGAAAATGAAATTAAAGTTTGTCAGTCAGCACAGGTTTCAGCAATAAAGAATAACCTTATGATACATTCTAAATTGGAAATCTTTGAAAATATTTCTAGAGCATCTAACTTAAGAATATTGAATTTTCCAGTTACACATTTTCTTTCTCCTAAAGAGTTTTTCAAACTATATCTGAAAGATGTCTTACAGTTGCAGATTGATGAGATAGACTGTGAGCCCACCGGGACGCATAGGGAAAATGCTTGAAGTACCTGTATGTAAAGTGCTGTAAAACTATAAAAAATAGTATACAAGTCCTAATCCCTTTCCCTTATCCACCTTGAAACAAATGACCTGGCCAATAATACCCCACTTGCAGTGCAGAAAGCTTTTCGGAAGCTGAAGGAGAAGTTAAAACCTTTTATAAAGATGAGCTTTTTTTGGAAGTCTACTTATGGAAAAGGGAGTGGAAAGCCTGGTGTCATCAAGAAGGCTTTAGGTGCATGGGAGGATGGGGGTAATACATGGAAACACAAGAGATACTATATTGTAATGATGGGTTGTACCTTACTATGGCAGGAAAAAGAATCCTAGCTGAGAAATTCAAGCAACGTGTTTATAGGCATTTAAACTAGAAGATGGGGATGGCCTATGTATACGGGTCACTTCCAGTGGCTACCTCCAGCAAAAGACAGGATATGATGGTAGTAAAGATATCAATGAAAACAATATTAGCAATTCACTTCATATCAATGCAAAAGGAAATGAGATGAGAAACTATACAAAAATGAGACTGCCACAGAATGGTAGCTGGTAAAGTAAATGCTGCTTTGTTTACCTCATTGGAATGACTACGAGATGGCATTGTATTTTCCTGGGTTAGCATTTCAAAAGATACATGTGTTCACAGACAGCAAGGTACAGACTGGGCCAGGCTATGGGAAAATATAGATCTGTAGTGTCCAGCATACACAAGTGAGGCCAGTATGTCCAGTTTATCCATTTGTATGTCCAGGTTATCCATCTCACTGGAAAGAAATGATCACAAATGTTCCCTAAGCAACAAAAATCAGGATCTGCAAATCCTGATGTTAGAGGCAGACTTGGATATTGGTGCTATCAGAGCGAGATGGTTTAGTGATTCCCATGGATGGGATACAAACATACTAGGCTATAATCTTTTTAGGAAGGACAGAGATGGTCAAAAAGACGGTGGAGCAGCTCTCTATGTAAAGACCAATATCCAAGCACTGAAATGCAGGGGTTCTGGGGAAAGGAAGAAGCAATATGGATCACTCTGAAAAGACAATATGGAACTTCTATCTACATAGATGTCATCTAGAAACCTCGCAAATTGATAAAGATCTTGTTGCAGATATTCAAAAGTTGTGAAAGAAAGAAAGGGGAGGTTCTGTTACTGGGCGATTTCAACCTGCCGGATGCAGACTGGAAAGTTCTGTCTGTAGAATTGGAAAGAAGTAGAGAGATTGTGGATGCCTTTCAAGGGGCTATGCTCAAACAAATGGCGACGGAACCCATGAGGGAAAAGGCCATACTGGATCTGGTGCTCACAAATGGGGAAGTGTTTCTAATGTCCAAATGGGTGTCCACCTGGGAAATAGCAATCAAACGGTTTGGTTTGATATAACAGCTAAAATGGAGGGCGACCACACAAAACTTCAAGTTCTGGATTCAAGTTGTGGACTTTAGTAACACGGGGGAGTACCTGAAGAAAGAGCTGAAAGGATAGGAGGACATAAAAGAAGTGGGAAAAACAGTGGTTCAAGCTGAAAGGAGCAATAAAAATGGCTACTGACCTTTATGTGAGGAAAATAAATAAAAACAAGAGAAAAAGGAAACCGAAATGGTTCTTCAAACTAGTGGCGGAGAAAAATAAAAAGCAAAAGAGTTGGTGTTTGTGAAATATTTTAAAAACTCAAGAGGAGTACAGAAAGGAATACTGGATGAACCTGAAAGAAGCCAAGAAAGAGATACATCTGGCAAAAGTGCAAGGTGAAGAGCAAATGGCTCGAAATATTAAAAAAGGGAGACAAAATTATTTTTCAGGTATTTTAGTGAAAGGAGGAAGACAAAAAAAAATGAGGAAAAAGCAAACATGCAAAACAAATGCTTCTGTTCTGTGTTCATAGAAGAAAATCCTGGAGAAGGACCAAGATTAGCTGGCAAGGTTACATGTGAGAAAGGAAGAAAGTGTTTACAAACATGAAAAATTAAAGGTGAACAAAACCATGAGACCAGATGGGATCCATCCCAGGATATTTAGGGAACTCAGAGAGATTCTGGTAGGTCCTCTTAAAAGATTTGTTCAATAAATCCTTAGAGCCAGGAGAGGTTCTGTGGGACTGGAAAAGAGAGGAGGTGGTCCTTCTTCACAAGTGGTCTACTGCCATTGCATTGTCCGAGAAAACTCATACTGCTTTGCTTTGCAGCATGCTCCTGAACACCTCAAGTGCCAGGCAGATGGCTCAAAGTTCCAAGCGGTTGAACTATCACTTCCTTTGGAGAAGGGGGCCAGCGATTCTGGACCAGACGCCCTTTGCAACGTACATCCCAGCCATATAGGCTGGCATCTGTTATCAGGATCACCCATGCAGAAATGCGAAGGAGAATTCCTCTGGTTAGAGACTGATGCTCCAACCACCAGGCTAAATTGCAATGTGCTCAGGAATCTAAGGAAATACTTTTTTACAGAGAGTAAACTAAACTAAACTAAACTAAACCTTAGGTTTGTATGCCGCGCCATCTCCGCAAGCGCAGAGCTCGGCACGGTTTACAGAGTTAAGAGGAAAGGAACTACAATAAGGGATAAAGGAGAGGGACAAGAGGAAAGAGAGGGACAGAATACTAGAGAATGGGAGGTGATTAGATTTTTGCAAAGAGCCACGTTTTCAAATGTTTGCGGAAGGATTGGAAGGAGCTTGAGTTTCTGAGTGGGGATGAGAGGTTGTTCCAGAGTTCTGTGGTTCTAAAGGGGAGAGATGTTCCAAGTTTTCCTGCGCGGGATATACCTTTTATAGAGGGGAATGATAGTTTCAGTTTTTGGGAGGGTCTGGTGGAGTGTGGTTTTGAGGAATTCCAAAAGAGTGGGATAACGGGAGGAAGGATGCCATGTAGGATCTTGAAGGCTAAGCAAGCACATTTAAAGAGGACTCTGGAGTATACTGGGAGCCAGTGAAGCTTGGAGAAGAGTGGGGAGACATGATCGAACTTGCTTTTTGCGAAAATAAGCTTAGCCGCGGCGTTCTGAATAAGCTGAAGTCTATGGAGGTTTTTCTTAGTAAGGCTTATATAGATGGAATTGCAGTAATCCAGTCTAGAGAGGATAGTAGATTGAACGAGGACGGTAAAGTGAGAATGATGAAAGCAGGATCTCACCTTTCTCAACATATGAAGGCAAAAGAAGCATTTTTTTATCAAAGAGTTGAGGTGATCGTTGAAGGAGAGAGAGGAGTCTAGGACTTTGCTTGAAAACTCAAGCTGAAGAGTGGGTCCAGAAGGTAATGGGATGGAGGTGGGTAAATGATCTAATGTTGGGCCGAGCCAAAGTAGATTTGTTTTGGACTCGTTCAGTTTCATTTGGACAGATTGGGCCCAGGATTGGAGATTCGTAATATAAGTGGATATGTTCTCAGCGAGGTACGAGAGGTTCGAGTCGGTCTCGAGGAGGATGAGGATGTCATCGGCGTAGGTGTAGAGAGTTTCCAGGGGGGATAGATGAAGGAGTTTCAGAGAGGACATGTAGATGTTGAAAAGGATAGGAGAGAGGGGGGAGCCTTGTGGGACTCCGCATTTCGGTTTCCAGGGGGAGGATGAAGTACCGTTTAAGTTAACGGTGTAGGAGCGGAAGCGTAGGAATTTCAAGAACCAATCTAGGACTGTGGAGCTTATGCCTATTTCGGAGAGTTGGAAGATAAGGATATCGTGATGGACGACGTCGAAAGCTGCGGAGAGGTCGAATTGTAGGAGAACAGCGAATTTGTTGCGAGAATGGAGTTGTTGCACCTTAGAGATTAGTGAGGCCAGAAGGGATTCGGTGCTGAAGTTGGGTCTGAAGCCAAACTGGTGGGGTAGGAGGATAGAGAATCTTTCTAGGTAGGATGAAAGTTGAGTGGATATGATGGATTCTAATAACTTGGTTAGGAGGGGGATATTTGCTATTGGGCGGTAATTTGATGGTATGGAGGGGTCAAGGTCGGCCTTTTTCAATAGAGGGGCCAATGAAATATGTCCCATGTCAGAGGAGAAGAGGCCCGATGTTAGGGCTGAGTTTATAAGTTCGGTGAGGGAGGCGATGGCCTGTGTAGAGGTGTTCTCGAATAGGTAGGAGGGGAAAGGGTCCAAGGTGCACTTGCAAGTTTTTAGTTGCAAGTGCACCTTGCAACTAAAGAGAGATTAGTAGATGCGTGGAACAGTCTCCCGGAAGAGGTGGGGGAGACAGAGAATGTGTTTGAATTCAAGAAATCCTGGGATAGGCACATGGGATCTCTTAGAGAGGAGAAGAGATAATGGTTACTACAGATGAGCAGACTGGATGGACCATTTGGCTTTTATCTGCCATCATGTTTCTATGTTTCTATCTTGCGGGAAGAAATGGAGGCAACAGACATTTTGCTCACGACTCTGAAAAGCATCAGCTATATTATCCACTGGTATGTGGGACACGGACTATCACACCATCTACCCCTTTCAACTCTAAAATGTTTCTAATTTCCCAACATATATCACCTCAAGTTCCCGACAATTCTTATGTAATTCCTATGACAATTATGTAAAGTTACAATTCTTATAACCTCCTGATAAATCTTATGTAATCCACCTTGAACCGCAAAGTAATGGCAGAATAGAAATCACTAATGTAATGTAACTATCCTCAGACAGACATCCAGCGCAAATCTGACATGAATCCAAGGAGTCCATCACACCTGTTTTTGATTAAAATTGAGGTGTTTTGAAGCAGAGAAAAGTTTCTGTTTTCAAATTAGGAAATCCAAGATGGTCGCAGCAGCAGTGATTTTAGTACCAAAAACAGTCCGTTGGAGCTACACTGGGTTGAAAAACTAGAGATTTGGGGATTTTAGAGGAGGGAGACCCAGGCTTTAACTCCAGATCCCTGAAAATTCCACTTTTAAAGAACCCCCCAATTTTATTTTAAAGGCTGTTAGCCTGTTACGCACTGTGCCATGCTGTGTGCTGGGGGCTACTTGTGGTGAAACTGCAGACAGCTTATGCGGAGAACTTCTGCCTCAAACAAGCCTGGAATCCAGACTGCTTGTCTCTTTAGACTGCCTCTCGGGCCCAATGACTGGCTTGAGACTTCAACCCCCACCTGAATATCTCGCGCGCAATCAGGAGGAGGAAAGCAGTCGGCCCCAGTCCTCCTCAAAAAACTGCCATGGAGCCACTCAGTCTGAGCTCAAGCCCACTGCAGATGGAACCTGGGACAAGCTTTGCTCCCAAAGGTCTGGTCCCTGAGCTCCTGGACTATTAGTACAGGCTGTCTAAGTGGGTGCACTAAAAGGCAGTATTCCCCTTGAATGCAAACCTCTGACCTTAAGAGTCTGTGCTTTCTTACAACCAGAGATGTCCCAAGATTGTGTCTGAATTCAAGAAAGCGTGGGATAGGCATGTGGGATCTCTTAGAGAGAGGAAGAGATAATGGTTACTGCGGATGGGCAGACTGGATGGGCCATTTGGCCTTTATCTGCCATCATATTTCTATGTTTGGGATCCTCTGCAGCACTGAAAAGCCTCACAATCAGTAAGCACAGAAAAGAATTTAATGAAAAAAATTAAACGTGAGCAGTAAAGACAAACTTATACCATTTTGCTTGTAGAGAGACAACTAAGGAATTGGAGGACAGCCAGTGATATGGGAGATGGAGCAAAAAAATGCTAATGAGGCTCTCTACAACAATTCTCACGGGAATAGATTTGATTACCCAAAGGCTCATGAATAATGTGTCTGTCGCACCAGAACATGAATTTATAAGGTGTGTAATTAATAAGAAGTCTTTTTCTGCTGTCATTTTCTATGTTACAGATCACGGTTGGTTGTCTAGTATGAATATGGGAGAGCAAAAGCATGTTCAGATTCAAAACACCTTACTACCTCCCTAGCAGCGTTCAAATCCAAGCTAAAAGCCCACTTTTTTTAATCTGTTTTAAACTCCTAACTCTCACTCACGGCTGTCAGATACCTATACCTACTGTATCATTTCCTCTACCATAATCTCCCCAACCCTGAAATGTTCTGTCTAAATTAGATAAGCTCTTCTGAGCAGGGACGGTCTATTGTATGTTAAAATGTATAGTGCTGCGTACGCCTTTCAACGCTTTAGAAATAATAAATAGTAGTAGTAGTAGTACCATGTTAGATGAGATTTGTTTCATACCGCATGGACATCATTTGGTTTAGTGATAGATACAAAGCAAGTAAAAGCCAATACCTCTTAAGTTATGGTTTACTGTAAAAATTACCTAATTTTGTAGTAACATGATAGAAGTGGTGATATTCTATATAAATAATTAAAATGCATAATTACAAAATGCTGTAAAACCTTTCAGACATGCATTGTTAAATTTGTATATGTACACAGATGAATTCTCTTCCTGAGTGCTTCCTTACAAGGGAAGCACTTAATACACGGTTCCACATGGATTGTCTGATGTTTGGCAACCCATGTTCCGGTTTTTCACTTGGACTCTGAATAATGTTCCATCAGCACACATACACAGCTTATAGCGCACCCAGTCATCAACGTACAAAAATTCCCCAGTAGATGAACTTGGTAGGCGGGATGTGCTGATCATCACTGTTCCATTAAGGACAATCATGTGTTCCTAGTGAGAAAAACAATGCTAATTAATTTCAGCAACCAACTGGATTAGTGCATTACTTCAATCATTGCAATTAAACATAAAATAGCAAAACATTTTTTCATCTGTAGTAGGCATTCTCCAGGAACAGGAGGCTGCATATGTTTACAGATGGACAACAACTGATGGGGCCTATGCCGTTAATACTCCCTAGACACTTCTGGAAGCACTGCACTGCACATGCGATATGCTTTTTCTTGTCTGCTGCTGTCACACGGGACCTGGTCAGTATAAATTCAACTCTAAGGGAAGGTGGGTGGGTATGTAAGAATATACATCCTGCTTGAACACCTGCTAAAGGTAATTGTTTTCTCTGAGCACAAGCAAGATGCTATATTTTTACAAATAGGAATCCAGGCTGCCTTAAACAAAAATAGCGAACAACAACAAAATGCCAACAGAACTGTAGAATTAGTTACCAACTAATGTTGTATTTACTTTCCTTCATCATTATTTTAGGAAACATGGATATGAAAGAAACGGGCTTAGGGGGATGGAGTTAGATTCTAAATCATAACTATAAGGTTGAGTCACATTATTATGACCACTGCCTACTTCAGGGACACACAGCCAAAGAACGAATGCATGTGTCGTGTGCAGACTTCACGAGTATATAAGGTAGGATGTCAGCAAGTTGCCAATATAGCAACCGTGGCATGTCATGGGTAAAAAGCGTGATTTATCAGTCACTGAAAAAGGCATAATCATTGGCTACTGGGCCAAGGGCGGCAGCATTTTGGAAACGGGGGAGTTTATGAATTGTTCATGGGCTGCTGTGATTAAAGCGTACTGTGAGTGAACAAATGGAACCTTTTCAATGACCTGAAATGGTAACTTTGGGGAAGCACAAGCCATTGATGCAAGAGGAATGTCAGCTGCGGAGGTTGATGCAGGCCAATCGGCATGCTACTGTGGAGCAACACACCATCCAAACGAATCAGGTGGCTTCCAGATGTGTGTCCAAAATGACCGTGCAGTGAACCCTGTTGTAAATGGGGCTCCAAAGCAGACAACTGGTGAGTGCACCCGTGCTCATGAGGTTTCATTGCAAAAACAGCTGCAATTTGCACAGAAGTACCGACTTTGGACTTACACTGACTGTGTCAGGCGTGAAACTGATGAGAACAAACACCCAGTAACCACTGTTGGACGTACACAAGCTGTGGCGGCAGCGTTATAATCTTGGGAATGTTTTCTTGGTATGGTCTGGGTCCCTTGATACTTCTGGAAGGCACTTCTCAACTGTTATGGGTATCTCTCCATACTTGCTGATCAAGTACATCCATACTAGAGAGTTGCACGGGGACAGAAATCCCACCCGTTCCCGCCAGGATCCTCTCTGTCCCCACCCGTCCCCGCAAGGAATTACCTCCATCCCCGCCCGTCCCCATAAAAAGCAGCAATTACTTATGACAGGATCTATGTTTCTATGATCATCAATTCCACAGTTTCTTTTGTGTTTGCGCTGCTGTTTTCCTTGTGGAATCTTTTTGGTGGAACCCTTTTTTTGTTTTCTGTTCAGGTAATTAACTTATAAACCCCCTCTTTTACTAAGGCTGACGTGTCCATTATATAATATGGATGAACCCTGCTTCCAAAGCCTTCCATCCCCATGGGAGTTCCGTTGGCTAGAGGGGGGTCCCCGTGGGCCAGAGGGGGGTCCCCGTGGGAATCCCCTGGGTTGAGGGGATTCCCGCGGGACCCCCACGGGACCCGCAGGATTCCCTCGATCCCCGTTCAGACCTCTAATCCATATATCTTCCCTATAGCCAATGGGATCTTTCAAAAGGACAATGTGACATGTCATACCACCAGAATTGCTCATGAGTGGTTCATAGAGCTGACCAAGAGTTCCAGCTACTTCCCTGGCCTCCGAATTCCCTAGACCTTAATGCAATCGAGCACATTTGGGATCACCTTGCTAGACAAATTCGACAACTGGATCCACCACCATACACCCATCGGCAACTGTCAAATACACTGCAGTTTGCATGACTCCAGATACCTGTAGCAACTATCCAGCATCTTACTGAGTTACTCCCAGTGTCTGGCTGCTGTCTGTGAAGCCAGAGGCAGCTATTCTGAATATTAGCAGGTGGTCATAATAGTGTGACTCAACCATGTAGATTCTGAAGGTCTTTCTAACCAAACTGACTGTTATTTTGGGAATCCTGTACCAAACAGTAATGATATGTGAATGTGTGAATTGAAGTTCATGCTGCAGTTCAGGAGATTTCTTCTATAGAGGCTGATCTCAAGTAGGCTACTGAAGCTGCCATGGTTCTGACATTATGAGCAATGACATGACCCTCCAGAGTCAGTCTAGCCTGGTCATACTGTAAATAAAGGAAACTGTCCACTAGACATTTTGAAAGATCAATGGCAGCTCCCATCCTATTTGGGTCACAAGAAGCAAAGCTTGATGAATTTTCTATAAGAACTTGTGCAATGCACTTTCATTTTTGTGGGCATGAGGTTTTGGGAAAAAATGTTGGTAGGACAACCAACTGGCTAAAATGACACTATCTTAAGGAAGGAACTTAGGATGGATATGTCTAAGATGGATCAGGCACTAAGGCCTGGAGTTTACAAACTGCAGGCTGAAATGATCCTGATTGGTTACTTCAGCTGGTAGGTGTCCAGTGGGCCCAAAAAAGCTTTTATCAGTTGGGTTAACATGATGTTGAGATCCGATGACACAGGCTGGGGCTTAATGAGAGGCTTTACTAGAAGCAAGTCCCTCATGTATTGAACTAAGGGCTGATCAGAAATGGGTTTAATCTTCTTCTACTACTACTTATTTCTAGAGCGCTACCAAATGTATGCAGTGCTGTACAGAGTCACAACAGAAACAGTACGTGCTCAAAAGAGCTTATAATCTAAACAGACAAGACAGAAACAGGATGCCAGGATGGGGAATGGTTAACCTGCTGGTTAGGGTGGTGAGCAGTGGGCACCTTATGGACTGAAAGCTTATATCAAAAAGGTGGCTTTTTAGTCTGCTTTTAAACAAGGTAAGGGAAGTGGTGCAATTATGGTAGGCACCAACTGCACTGAGCTGAACCCTAGCAGAGCTGGCCTTATCTGACTGATGTTTGTGGAAATTACTCAAGCAGTTTTTGTGTAGGACAGTAAACAGGTTCTAGGGCAGGGCTGCCCAATTCTGGTCCTCAAGATCTACTGGCAAGTCAGGTTTTCAGGATATCTACAATGAACACGCATGAGAGAGATTTTCATACCAAGAAGGCAGTGCAGGCAAAACTCTCTCATGCATATTCATTGTGGATATCCTGAAAACCTGGCCTGCCAGTAGATCTCAAGGACTGTAATTGGGCAGCCCTGTTCTAGGGCCTTGCCTTCACACCAGATGACAAACCACTTCTATTTGAAACCATAAGACCTCCTAGTTGAATCTCATCTGGAAGCCAGCACAGCCTAAGAAGACTTGAGTACATTTTTAAAAGGGAAAAACATGCATCAAAATCAACTAATTTGACTGTGAAAAAATCTACCCAGCCAGTTGCCCAGAGTATAAAAAGGCCATGAAAAATAAAGAAAAAAAAGACAGGAAAAACCAACAACCAAGAACCAAAATTGTACTGGGTGACAGAACTAAAATTGCAGAAGACAAATTCCACAGTTATGGAACATCTTATTAGGGATGCTTAGGTTGTGTTGCAGTGTGGGACAATTTAGGAAGATGCTAAAGACATCTTTTTGTTCAGGCTTGTTTTTGCTGTACGATGTAATTGGAGACAGATGCAGGAATAAGAAAAAGTATTGGGATGAGAAATACTGGTGGCTGTTTTTTTGGTGTTTGACAAATTTTAATATGTACATATTTTTATTGTACTCTGCTTAGATTTTAGTTGGAATAGAAATTTTAAATAAATAAATAAAGACTTAAGTGACAAATAGTGATGTTAGCTGATAGAAGGATTATGAAGCACATCTGTACTGCTCCAAAGAAAATTGACCATGCCCAACCCTATCAAACAGAATTTAGATGACCTCCTCAATATACATTATGGAACCCCGCAGACCCTCCCAACAATAAGAGAGTTCAGCTGTAAGAACATATTTATTTATTTAACAATTTATATCCGCATAAAACTATGCGGTTTACACATTGACTACATACATATTATCCTGATTACTCTTTAGTCGCTAAACATATGATACAAACAAAGGACAAACATAAATTTCCCATCCCCCCAGGGAAAAATAATACAATATCAACACAAGTATTATCAAATCATATAACACCAAGCAGAAGCCCCCAAGAATCAAAAATGAAAAAACAAATAGGGCACCTCTGGCCTAAAACCTTAACACCTCAGCTGACCTCCCAGGACATTCAAAAGTTGACTCCTACATCTGGGTAATAAAACTTGAACATAAACCTCCCAGACCATAAACCTTCTGACGCATATAATTACCGCGCACCCCCTGAACTTACAAAGTGCACAAAGTGTGGATTCAAAGTGTGGATCCTTCCCAAAAAGAAGGAGCAGAGGCTAGGGTCCAAGAACAAAGAATGCATATCAAAGCAACCACTCTAGCTCTTTGAAGCAATAATTTATGATGGCGGTCCTGAACCCCTAAAAAATAATATTAAATGAGAACTTTTGGAGGCACTATAAATCCAAAAAGTTAAAGTAGCACACTGACATTCAATTTACTAGAACATTGGTCATAAAATCAATGAAATAGCAATCTGGACCAAATAATAAAAAAATCAAATCTTTCAATTATAAATAATCATTGCTATAACTCAATCCTCCATGCCCACAGCACCACAAGAATACTATCAGAGATGGTGGCACTTGGCTTTGGAATCCACTCTGGATGAACTAGAACCCCTTCAAATAGTGCACAGTACTGGGAGGAGACATAGGCCCTGGTACTCTGTGGAGGTGCGAAAGGCTAAAAGGGACCTTAGGAGATTAGGATGCCAGTGGAGCAAATATCCCGATTCATTTACTCGGGAGGCATATGTTGTAGCTTTAGCTGGCTGTAAAGAATTAGTGTTGTCTATAAAAAGAATACATTTTGATGAGCAGATTGCTGCAGCATCTTCAGGGTCTAAGGAGCTGTTTTCAATTATAAACATGTTGATTGCTCCTAGCACACCTTGCAGATGAGACAACTTGTAAAGCGGTGGTGTCATTGTTTGGTTTGCATTGACTGACTCGATGCTGTAGAGACTTGTGATGCTTATTGAGAAGTGGAAGGCTTCTTAGCAGGCTTCCCCGATGCCGAAGTCAATGCCTTTGGCGTCTGCGAAGACTTGGCACCTTCCATGAATGCGCTATAAAAACTGCGCTTGGAATGTTAGACTCACAGTGTGCCACAACTATGCAGGAATGTTTCAACATGCTTGCTACTTGATTTCCTATTCAGGTAGATAAATTATTGAACGCCCCTCGTATCTGCTTCTTCAAGTGACTTAGATTGGCCATTTCAGATACAAGATGCTGCACTCAGTAGACCCAAGCTGACATCTCATTTATAAGTATGGTTAATATGCCTGTGCTCACAGATTTACTATCATAATAAATTTATGTAGCTTCTACTTGCCTCGGTCTTATTTTGGAGTGCATAGAATCTTGATGTCTACAACAACAACATATACTTTATAAAAATACTCACAGCCTTTAGTTCCATATCACTCTTCATCCGAAATTCAATAGTTTTTCCCATAATGAACACACCTTCATTTCCTCGTACAATGGCACGTTCACCAACTTTAATATTTAGGTCACTTGTAGCATTACTGGTGATCTGAAATATTTTTTAAAAAATCCAAATCAAAACAATTGGAATTACAAGTAATAATTACATGTGAATACTGCAACAAGCATCATTTTAATTATAGGAACAGAAAAAATTATAACAGCCTTAAAAGCAGCTGAAGGCTCAGGGCAAAATAAAGAAACAGAAAAGGCTCATGAAAGAACTACTTATTATTTTTTTTTAGGTAAGTATTGTCTGCTAGAGAAGTGCAATAGATGAGTAACTGCGTGAACCTGCTGAGGCTTCTGAGACAAACCACCAAGGGAAAATGAGGTTCTTACCTCAATAATTTTCTTTCCAGTATAAAGGAATACGAGTCTTAACCAGTTATTCACTTCTACCTATGAGTTTTTGCAGAGGGAATCATCTTCAGCTTCTCAACTTTGCCTCCTTGTGTCAGTGGGCAGTTCCCATCTCTTTAGTTCATACTAGATAATGATGCGGGGAAAAAATTTGTCCCCGTCACCGCCCCGTGACCACCGTCCCTGTCACCACTGTCCCTGCCCCGTGACCACTTTCCCCGCACCGCGATTACTATCCCCGCAGCATCCACACAAGCCTCAGTACTGCAATATTTAGCTTATTCCTTCCTTATAAAATCAAAGTTCTGGCTGCTGAACTAGAGAAAGAGATGTTCAGCTGGCAGGGCTTTGTTTATAAATTTTTATCAACACAACTAATTTACTACTTTATCCTAAAGCCAAAAAAAAATTTTTTTTTCCCCTAACTTTATTGTCTGGTTTCTGCTTTCCTCATCTTCTCACTCAATTCCTTCTCTCTGAGTCTTCCATTTGCTCTGTTACTGTGCCTCTCCCTTCACCCCCCCCTCAAATTGGTCTGGCACCCATCTTCTTCCCTCCGCTCCCCCCATAGTCTGGAATCTGTCTTCTTCCCTTCCAGCGTCTTCTCCCCACTCTCTGTTCCCCATTTCCATTAAGCGTCTTCTCCCCATTCTGTCATCCCCATTTCCCTTCAGCGTCTTCTCCCCACCACCACCACCCTTCCCTCTTGTCACCTCAACACCCTTCAGCACCCCTCGCACGGCCTGAGAATCTCCCTACCTCGTACCTTCGCGTCACGTTAGTAAAGTAACTTGCTCAAGCCATCCGAGCCTGCCAGCAGTCGCGTGCGTCTGTGGGCGGAAGCTTCTCTTCTGACGCAACCGGAAGTTGTGTCAGAGAAACTTCCACCCACAAATGCACGTGACTGTAGGCAGGCATGGCCGGCTTGAGCAAGTTACTTTTTTTTTTTTTTTTTTTAAATCTTTATTAATTTTCAAACTTTTACTAACGTGCCGCGAAGGTAAGGGGCGGAAGGGAGGGAGATTCGGCCATTAGGTGGGAAGGGACCACGCGCATTTCCTCCCTTAACTGCGGGGACAAGGCCATTCACATCTCCACGGGGCGTTGGATGGCCTTGTCCCTGTGCCCGCAGTGAGCAATTCCCCCCCACACTGTTTCGGCAGGTTACCCATGGGTAACAGCCACTGTGTCATTCTCTAGTTCATACCAAAGTAGTTGATTACCTCTCAAAGAGGAGAAATAACAAGGAGGCACAGGGAACTCCCCGACTAAGTCAAGTCTTTTCTGCTTTGCAGAAAACTCATATCCTCAAGTATTATACAGATTGCAAAACCGAGGGAGTTGTTTATATGATCATTTGCCCTTGCCAATTGTTTTACATAGGCTACACTATGAGATCTATCAGGGTGCGGGTTTCTGAACATCTCAGTAAGATTCAAAGGGGGGATATGGAAGCCCCTCTTTTACAGTATTGGCATGCACAGTCACATACTCTGGAGGATCTTAAATTCACGATCTTAGAAGCTCTGCGACTGAAAAGAGGTGGAAATATGACAGCCTATTTGTGGAAGAAGGAGCAGTCATGGATATATCACTGGCAAACGGTAACTCCGAATGGGCTGAACCGTGAGGTTGAGTGATGGGCGTTCCTCCACAAATGAGTGACAGCTTCAATGATAGATATTCTGGGGTAACAACTGTGGGTGACGTCATCTAAACCGGAAGACAGAGAGTCAAGAGAGATATGCAAGATATCCACCACCAGCACTTTAGGTTTGTGTTACATGATGTTATTTAACATTGTGAAACGGCTTTTCTATCTTTTATTTGTTAGGATGAAGTTTTTCTCCCAAGTGTCATCCAGCGAGAGTAGGTTCTCTGAGGAAGCCGTTCTGGCAAAATGCATCAGAACCCGCTGCAGTGAGACAACTTCAGATACGTCTAGACATGTTTTTCACTTATTTAAGCTAAGTTATATACTTTTTTCAAATTTACACGATTTTGAAAAGGACTCTTGAGCCATTAAATTATTTTGAAATTATTTGAAAAACCTTCTAATTAACTAAAGATGGAGCAATGATAGACATTACGGAAATGCATTGTCCCTGCTTGTGATTTCTACACCATCTATGGTTCCAAGTTCCACCTGTTAGTTTTATAGTTCATTTAAGTTGCAAGTGTTCCCCCTTTGTTTTTTTATCACTCCTTTGGGACACTTCTTATTGGATTATCCATTACCCAGTAGTGTGTTAGAGAATCTGACACACTGGCCATAACCCTTTTCCAATATCCCCGATGTCTAGTGGAGTCAGGCAGGAGTGACCCTAGTTATTCCTGCCATAGCTGGCACCAAGTTCAGAGTCGTACTGTAAACTCCTAGCATTATCTCTTCTCTCTATAGCCTCGTTTTTATCCTTCATCTCTTCCTTATAAGAGCCAACTCTCCTTCTAACAATGTAACTTCAAGAACTTGATCTAAATCTTATTGTAAACCGCATAGATGCCTTGCAGAAAAAATTGTGGTATATAAGACACTGTATTGTATTATAGTACAGTGGTGGAGAGGTAGCTCCAGGGAACACCTAAAGGTAACTGTCTGGCTCCTGGGATGGTAAAATAAATCCAGCTTTTTACAAGCCATGTTATGGAATTTCCATAGTAATGAGGTATTTTGTATGCATCTGCATGCTTTAGCATCTCATTACTAATTTACCCCACCATGACTCCACTAATCCTATGTTACAGCAATCTAACCTGTGTTAGTGCCCTTTAACAGGCATTAAGGACAAATAACGTGTGTTAGGGATACTAGTTTATCTATCTTCTCTTCTTTGCCCTTATAAACCCTGTCACCACTTATACTCTTTAAATGAATTGCTACTGTCCTTTGTTAATCCTTTCCTGTGCCTGTTTAGAGTCCACTCGCTGGTCTGCATTATTCTTTTTCACCTCCACATTTGTAAAATCCCTTACCTTGTGATCTGAGGGCAGAACCCTCTTTATAAAACTGCTATAAAGATATTGTATTTTTCTTTAAATCCGATGTTTCTCTAGCTAATGGTGCAGATTAATGTGCTCTGTTCTGAATTTCAACCTTACAGTTCTGGGATTCCTTTTCTCACTATTTTTAAGGAATTTACATTGACTTTTTCCTTTGATGTGGTTCTTTCCTTCCCTATGCAAATTATGGCATTTTATTTCCTGCTTTGCATTATAAATTTTGTACACCACTTTGTGGTGCTTTGTATGAAAAAGCAAATTATGTTATGTACTTAATAAACCATAAACCAACACAAATGTGTATATTATTTTGTGTTCAAGTTGCTCTTATTGGCTATCAGATTCTATGATCACAATAAATTCTAAATCAATAAGTCTATAATGTGTAATCATATATCAATACTGTATACCTTCAAACCTTCTCTTGGATCATCAGAGTTTTAGCCCAGCTGTTCCTTCACATTTTTGTATAGAAGAACTGCTAAGTCGTCATTGATCCTATCTTTTTTGTTTTTATCAATTTTTTTTTCAAATTCTTTATTCATTTTTCCATCTAACATCAAGAACATAATATTACATCATTTAAACCCTATAAACATCTCTTGTATTTCTTTTAACATCTTCTTAAAAACACATTTCCCCTCTCCCACAAACATTTCAATCAAAAATTTCATATAAATATTATCAATTGATCAAACCTTAATATAACTTTATACCTTCTCCCCTCCCCCCTATGTGCAAGTGTACCTTCAATGAATAATGGTGTCTAATCATTGCAATAACTTGTCAATGGCCCCCAAATCTTTTTAAAATTATTATAACTTTTTTGTTTTTATCAATTTTTTAATTTAAATTCATTTCATAACTTAATTAACTTATCTTAAACTTATTGTAAAAGTTTCTTTATCACTCATCTTTTCTTATTTGAAGCTTTGTTGGCCAGGGAACTCTGCCGACATGTTTCGCCATTCAGGCTATTTCAAGGCTGTCCTCTATGCATAGAAAATAGTGTTCATTATAGTAATAATCAAACTTTTCCCAACTTTACTTTCACACATGAGAAATAGTACTGCTAAATTAACAATTTTAAAACTTCCCCGTTATTTTGTAACTACATATATTCTCATACTTTTATTACTTTGTTGCTTAAAGTTTTGTCTCACACTCCCCCAATCAAGTCCGTGTAGTTCTGTTGACAAGATGGCAGTGGTGTAGCTCTTTGCCTATTTAAATTAATGACATTGTACCCTGTTGTTTTAACCTCATTTTCTTATTTCACCTCATCCACTATGCTTAATTCATACCTAATACTCTCCATTCTCTGGAACTAAAGTGCAAATTGTTCTGGTAAGTTTTTAGTTTATGTTTTATAGCATCTTTGCTCTTTTTCATTGAGGATCCATTCGTAGTTACCTCCCTCCCACCCTTCTTCAATCTGATCTACTATTCTTGATTTAATATCTGTCCAACTGTGATTAAACTCCTGCCAATGTTGTACAAGCAGAGCTTGCACTGCACCTGTTGTTATTCTAGATTTGTGCTTGTTTAATCATATATGCACTGGTCTACAGCTCCTGCCTATATACACAAGATCACATGTACATTAACTCATATATACTATTTATTTTGTTTTCTATCCCGTTCTCCCAGAAGCTCAGAACGGGTTACAAGTAGACATTCACAATAGTTTGAAAACAGACTAGTCATAACAACAAATAAGTTACAGTAGACAATAACAGAGCTTATTCTAGAGACCAGACTGGTCATAGCGAAGAGTACTAGGAGAAGTATATTGAGGAGGCAGTTTTTAATGGCCCGATTGGCGGAAGAGGAAGGTCTTTACTGCTCTGCGGAAGGTCATTAGCGAGTCTAGCGACCTGATCTGTGTGGGTAGTCGGTTCCATAGCTGAGGTAGGAAATGGCTATAGGATCTTTTGTATGTTTTTACTTTTACAGTTTGTTGACCTCCTTGCTCTAATTACCTTTTCTGTACCTGGCATTCGCCATTCGTGTCCCTCAGTGATAAACTGACACCATTGACAAGATCAATAGCTTACATGAGAGAGTGTTTTATTTCATCTTTTACTTGCCCACTGTATCTATTTTTCGCCAGTATTTCTCCTGTATTCCTATTTCTCTCATATGCTATCACTGGTGGTGTGGTAAATTCTTCCAAACTTAATTGTACTATATTCCAATGATCCAAGATTACTGATTTTAGCTGTTGAGCTATTCTATTATAAGGGAGCACACATATCAGCCTTTCTTCTTGTACCTCAACATTTTTTTCTCTGAGCATATTGTGCTCTCAAATATGCCTTTGGAATCGCTGCTAGGGTATTTCCTATCAAGAAGTCTTTTTTTGTATTGATACAGTTCAATGGTTGAGCAAGTCCTTCTTAATCTTAGGAATTGACCTTCTGGAAGGTTGTATCTTAATGAATATGGATGGGAGCTATGGAACTGCAGAAGGGTGTTTCTTTCTGTAGGTTTCCTGCATGTCTCAGTGTATAATTCATTACCTCGTCTCATTATCAGTACGTCCAGGAACTCGATGTGGTATCTCTGTATACAAAAATCCCGCAGGAGGACGCTTTGGATATCATCAATACAACTTTAGAGAAGAGAAACCCACAGGAAAGAATATCAACCAAGTTTCTAAATGATCTAGCAAGAATAGTGATTACAAAAGTGTTTTTCAGGTTTTCAGGCAATTATTACCATCAAGTATAGGGAGTAGCCATGGGGGCCATAGTGGCCCTCGCCGGTGACAACACTGTACATGGAGCAGTTTGAAGAAAATAACTTATATCCATCAGTAAAATATGAATCAACCCTACTGTAGAAGTGCTATCTAGATAATGTCTTGATAATCTGGAAAGAACTAGTGGAATTTGTTAGTATTTGAAATGCATGTGATCCTAATCTCCAATTTATCTTATAATATAAGGATTCACAAATACAGTTCTTCAATAAAGATAAGACTTTTATTCCTTGTACATCGTTTCTGCAGTATATTCCTTTGGTTTGGTTGTTTGACTTCTTTACTGCAGATCGGTTGGATTGCTGTTTGTTAAATGTGTACATACACACCCCACTCAACCTCTCTCATCAAGCCACGCCTTCCCAACCCACACAGGCTGTAACAAGTGAAAAACAATTCTGAGGCACAGCATGTACTCCCTTTCACCCTCTTTTACAAAATTACATTGAAAAGTATTCAGGCCACTAGGCCTCTGCAGGTTTTCCATACTTGTTCATTTGAAGAACATGGTTTCCCTCCCTTGTCAACTATTCTGTAGTTGTAAGAACACCCCCCAGAATGAATATTACAGAATCTTTTGCATTTCTCTGGTGCTAGACAATACAGGCAGGGTATACACCAGGGGGTCTCAAAGTCCCTCCTCGAGGGCCGCAATCCAGTCGGGTTTTCAGGATTTCCCCAATGAATAGGCATGAGATCTATGGGAATGCACTGCTTTCAGTGCACATTCATTGGGGAAATCCTGAAAACCCAACTGGATTGCGGCCCTCGAGGAGGGACTTTGAGATCTATACAATCAGATCCTTTAAATATACCGTTTTGTACACTGTTACCTATAAAGCGTATGCCAGCAGTCATTATAGTTATGAAATTATAGGAAGAACACAGTAGCAGTATAACAAATCATACCCTTTCTGTAGCTGCTTTCTGGACATTTAGTGTTTTCACGCCAGTTGGTAAATGAAACTCATGAGTTGCGTAGTCTGTGCTGAACAATGTCTTCTGAGTGCGTGGATCAACAAATTCCATTCCAACATCACTAGTGATGGAGGTTTTATCCTTTTCTACACTAAGTTTTGTTGTTCCTTGCTGAAATATGACCTTAAAAAATGATACATTAGAAAAATAGCTCAGAATAAATTGAAGACAGTTTTAAGAAGCTACTGATCTAAGTACTGCCTATCTTAACCTGGCTAAAATAAGTAAAGGATTCCACAACACATGCACTTTTAACAGACTTGGAGAAGGCATTACCAGAGATGCATTTAAGCAGGAGGAGAAAAATATACAGACAACATTTTCCAATTTATACAGGCAGTCCCCGGGTTAAGAATGAGTTACATTTTTAAAGCTGTTCTTAAGTCGGATTTGTATGTAACTCAGAACTTGTAGATTTTAAGATTCTTCCTGCTTACCTCTGCTCCCAGCTGACAAAAGGGCCAACTGTCCCTAACCAGTGTTCCCTCTAAGGTACAGCTTGCACAACCACACACTGTTCTTAATGTGACCTTACATCATTCCTGAATCAGCTACAGGAGAAGTGCAAGAGTCTATGCCACTGGAAATACTGTTCAGTGAAATCATATGAAGCCACAACCACTTTCTTAGGTACGAGTTGTACTTAAATCAGTGTCTAACTCAGAGACTGCCTATACGTGCTATTTTTCCACTGAAAAAGTAACTGCAGCTATTTTGCAACCATAGCAATTTCAAATGAAAGTTTGTGTATACTTTCCCTTTAAAAATTTGTGTAAAGATGGTGAGTAAAAAGTACACAAACATACTGCAGCAATGCAAGCTGTCTGAACATACCAAGCAAACAGGTTATTTGCTTGAGGGGCTTAGGTTGTGGTTTGGTGGCTCAATTTTTGATAATGTGGACAAATGCAAAGTGATGCACATTGGGAAGAATAACCTGAATCACAATTACCAGATGCTAGGGTCCACCTTGGGGATTAGTGTCCCAGAAAAGGATCTGGGTATCATCGTAGACAATACAATGCAATCTTCCGCCTAAAATGTGGTGGCAGCCAAAAAAGCAAACAGGATGCTAGGAATTATTAAAAAAGGGATGGTTAATAAGACTAAGAATGTTATAATACCTCTGTATTGCTCCATGGTGCGACCTCATCTGGAGAATTGCGTTCAGTTCTGGTCTCCTTATCTCATGAAAGATATAGTGGTGCTAGAAAAGGTTCAAAGAAGAGCGACCCAGATGGTAAAGGGAAAGAACTCCTCTCGTATGAGGAAAGACTAAAACGGTTAGGGCCGAGGGGAGGGGAGATATGATTGAAGTCTACAAAATCCTGAGTGGAGTAGAACAAATACAAGTGGATCGATTTTTCACTCCGTCAAAAATTACAAAGACTAGGGGACACTCAAAGTTACAGTGAAATACTTTTAAAACCAATAGGAGGCAATTTTTTTCCCACTCAGAGAATAGTTACGCTCATAAGCTCCGGAACACATTGCCAGAGGTTGTGGTAAGAGCGGATAGCGTAGTTGGTTTTAAGAAAGGTTTGGACAAGTTCCTGGAGGAAAAGTCTATAGTCTATTATTGAGAAAGACATGGGGGAAGCCACTGCTTGCCCTGGATCAGTAGCATGGAATATTGCTACTCTTTAGGTTTTGGCCAGGTACTAGTGACCTGGCTTGGCCACCGTGAGAATGGGCTACTGGGCATGATGGACCATTGATCTGACCCAGTAAGGCTATTCTTATGACCCGCCATCCCCACTGATACTATATATGTAGTGAGTGTGCTAAATGTTGGGAACCGCCTCTGGATTTACTTCACCCGGTATGCATTTTCCATGCAATACTTTGGACTACTAATGCACGGAAAGTGAAAAAACTGTATTGTTTATTAGTAAAAGGGCTTCCAAAATGTACTATTTTATTATTCCTATAAATTCTTAGTGGCTCTCCAGAGCGTTTAGAGCAGGGGTCCCCAAAGTCCCTCTTTGAGGGCCGAATCCAATTGGGTTTTTAGGATTTCCCCAATGAATATGCATTGAAAGCAGTGCATGCACATAAATCTCATGCATATTCATTGGGGAAATCCTGAAAACCCAAATGGATTCGGCCCTCAAGGAGGGACTTTGGGGACCCCTGGTTTAGAGTAACAAGAAACCATCAGGGGAAAGGTAAACAGGGGCAGAATATATATTACTCTTTCAGTAAACATGTCACTTTAACATTGATGCTTAGTTACTGTAAAAGTTAACATACCTCCAGATTAGAAAAACTGAACCCTCATACAACCCCTTTTGGACCCCAATGCTCATTTGCTTAACATACTATTGTTTTTGGCTATCAAAAATATTTTGCACTGTTGGAAAAATCTATCCAAAGTAGAATTCATGGCATGGTGGAACACTGTATTACTAACAAATATGAAAGTGTAATCGCAGGAAAACATCATTCCACTAGCACATTCCTCAAAATATGGAGCCCTGTTCAAATTTATTGTGCTTTAGACCATTGACAAACAGAGTTTCAGAATATATTGCCATTTTTAACTTATTTAGATAGTGATTCCTCTTGAAAGTTCCATTATATTTTAATATGATTGTTGCGTACCATATGCCGACAATATATGTTTGGTCCTATATATATATATATATATATATATATATATACATACATACATATATACACATACATACAGTACACAATGACTTGTACATATGATATATTTCTTCTTATTTGACATTTGTATTTCTTGTTTTGTACATATGATTTGTTTCTTGTTTGAGTTAATATTTGTACACTTTGTTCATTTATCTTATAAAATTGATAAAAATATTTGGGAAAAAAAAAGAAAAACTGAACTGTACCCATATGCAGCAAATCTGTGTTATAACATATCATGGTCAGGTGCAGAAAGCCAGGCTTGCAAAGCAGAGATATCAGCATGCAGTGAGCTGGCAAAATAACACAATCTGTTTCTTATATGCTGTAGTATTTTAAAATTGTAAACTTACAGGCTGGTTGTTGCCAGTAATAGCCAAATCTTCATTACGTCTTCCTCCAACAGTACTCTTGTATAAAGGATGTATCACACCCATGTCAGATACTTGTTTAAACCGCAGCAATCCAGTATCATGAAACTCCATGCTCTCACAGCCATTAGGACCAATCCGGATTACAACCCAAATAACTATTGTAATCTAGAATAATAACACACATCCTATATCGAATTTGGAAGGACAAAGTACATTACACAAAATAATGAAGTGCTAATAGAACTCTTTAAACAGAAAACAGAAGATCATTTTATGATCAGCATTTACACAGTTAATATATTGAAGTAACGTGATATCTTTTTTATGGACTAACAATGCATTTTTTGATTAGCTTTCCAAGGTAACCCTTCTTCTTCAAATCAGAAATAAGCAAATGTACACACAAATTACCCCCATAGGGGGTAATTCTCTACAAGGCACAATAAACACACTAAACGTGAATTCTCTCTCTCAACAATAATGTGCATAATTGCTGTTATAGAATACTTGTAAAAATCCATATTTGCATATCTAACTTTAGGCACGACTACTTACACTTGTCAAAGGCTGGTGTATACATGTGCCTTAATGCTGTCAGTTATCCACAGAACTAACAATTGGAAGATTAGGTTCTTACCTTTAGTAATCTGTTAGTCCCTGACTGAGGCCAGGCTTTTCAAAAACCCATGTTAAAAAGCGACAGTCTGCTAAGGCAGCAGCTTTCATACTGAATCTAAAAACCCGAGGCATTCTTAAAAAAATTGTGCATGCAAATAAGATCGCTGGACAGCAGCGAAGGTTTCCTACATTTGCATGTGCCCAATTCGAGGAGGCTGCCACCAGCGAAGGAGGTGTGGCCAGCCTGTAGGCAAAGATCGTTCCTGCTCTGCTCCTCTGGTGGCGTGATTCGAGAAGGCTGCCGCCAGCAAGGGGAGGAAGGTAAGGGAGGGTGGAGGGGTTGATTTTTAAATCTTGTATAGGCCACCCCAGATATGCAAACCGCATCCACTGGGCCGGCTTGCAAAACCCATATATAGGCCATGGCCTATATATGGGGAAATACGGTAACTGTAAAACTAATCTGAAAAGTTATTTTTCAAAAAACAAAACCTTCATCTGATTGTAAATACCGTATTTCCCCAAAAATAAGACAGTGTCATATTAATTTGGGGGCCAAAAATGCACTAGGGCTTATTTTCGAAGTAGGTCTTATTTTTTTTCATGTACAATGATCAGCTCTCCCTTCCTCTCCTTCACCCCAATTCTTCCTCTTTCCTTTCTCTCCCCCACATGTGCAGAATCTTTCCTCCCCCTCTGACCCATCCTCTGCAGCATCTTTCTATCCCCTCCCTCATGCAGCAGAACCCTTGCACAGCTTCTATCCCTCCCTTGCAGCAGAACCCCCACTGACCCTCCCATCTTTCCATCTCTACCTCCCATCCGAACCCTGCCAACCCTCCCACCGCAGAGACCGTCGGCAGCATTTTATAAAGGGCTGCTTCATGGCTTTCTCCTGCCGGGGCCTTCCCTGTGCTGCGTCGCTGGTGACATCATAAGTGATGCAGCAGAGGGTATGCCCCGGCGGGAGAAGGCCGCGAAGCAGCCATTTTAAAATGCTGCCGACGCTGCTGTTAGGAGGTATGTCGGTCTTTGAGGTGGGAGGGTCGGCAGGGTTCAGATGGGAGGGAGAGATGGAGAGATGGAAAGATGGGAGGGTCAGTGGGGGTTCATCTGCATGGCGGGGGTGGGGGGAAGCACTGCTGCTGGCGAATCCAGGGACATTCGGGTTAGGCTTATGGGGTCGCTATAACTAGGGCTTATTTTGGGGTAGAGCTAATATTAAGACCTACCCCGAAAATCATGCTAGGGCTTATTTTCGGGGTAGGGCTTATTTTCAGGGAAACACAGTATTAAGATTATACAAGCAAGAAAAACCATAATTTAAATCAAATCCATCTTGCGCAAAGTGAATTCCACAGTTGAGAGCACAGCATTTTTTAGGTACAACTTTTTACCTCCTAATAAGTCCCCTCACCCATTGATAATTCCTTTTTTCTACCTATCCACAACAATTCAATTTTGCTAGAGTTCAGATTTGACTTACTAGCTGTCATCCACTTATCAATGACTGCCAAACTAGGATTCAATATGCCAAAAATTATTTTGATTTGATGCTTAGCTATAGCAAGATGTTATTTTCATTTCTAGTGGATTCCTTCTGCACACCTCGCGGGCACTGGGATATTACATGTTCAATCCAGAATGACACATCTATCTACTAGAAAAGATATTAGCAAAGTAAGAACCTAATCTCTTTTTAAGATTTTTTGGGATCTGAATCTAAGAGCCATTAATCCTATACAACAGTGTATCGCAAACTGTGTGCCTCCTGAGATTTCTGGTGTGCTGCGGTACACTGGGGAAGAAGAGAGGTGCCGGATGACTGTTTACAGGACATGCCTCGTGAAGAGAGGCACATCCTGTAAGCAATCTCCCGACGCCGACACCTCTTCTCTCTGCCGGCCCTTCTCTCCAGCAGGTCTTTCTGCACAAGGCCCATTTGAAGGGCCTTTGCGCATGCGCTGAGGCGGAGCACTGACATCATCACGCCGACACCAGCGCACTTCCAGATATCTCGAGCTGGGAACACTAGGTTTAGTGTGCCCCGGCTCAAAAAAGTTTGCGAGGCACTGCTATACAATATAAAAATATCCAATAGGCTTTTCTGCATCATCGTGGAAGTATTTCTGAGGCAAGATTAGGTCGGGAGAGAAACTAAACACATAGGGGTTTTTTTTTCCAATCAAACCCCATCTATAAATATTGCAAGTCCTAATTTACAAAATGATCCAAATACTGTATCTTTTACATACTTTAACTTATACCTACAATCAAGTTGATGACAGCCAGAATAAATAGGAGAACAATTACACAGATAGCCAAGTTGCCTTTTCTTCCCCTCAAGCCAGTTTTATGAAGACGATCTTCATCGATTGGAATATATCCAGCTTTAAAGTTACTGTTATGTTCTTTATTTACATTTCTCTTCTCCACGGCTTTTTCACGCATAGACTTCTTCACAGGGCCATTGGAACTTTGCTGAAAAAAGGCAAAAGAACATGAATATTCCATAATATAAACCTAAGCTAACGGGTTTCATTCTGATCGAAAGGTAATGTATGGCTCTAAGACAACAAAGCATTCAACTGTCACTATAGCAGTCACTTTGGCAATATTTTCAGGTGGCAGTGTTCAAAGAGCTCTTTGATTATCTGAGACTAACTGAACACTGAATTAGAGGTCTGCACAGGAACGGGGATTGCAGGAATCCTGCAGGTCCCATGGGATTCCCACGGGGATCCCCCCAGGCCTACGGACTCCCGCAGAGATGGAACTGGGGTTCCCGAGGCCTGGAAAGAGAATTAGTAGAAGATAGACAAAATGATGGAAAAACAAAATGTCCCACCAGCTACAACAAGGGAGATGTTCATTTTGAAGGGGGCTAAGCTCAAAGTGTGAGGCCCAGCCTGTCAGTATAGCTATTGTTAGCAATCAGCATTTTTGGTTGCCCTAACCAATGTCAGCAAAGGCCTATGGGAAATTATATCAATCTGACTCTGGGATATAGATGCAGATAGACCCTGAGTGCTCATGCACAGAATTCACATACAGAAAGCATCCAGGTAGACTGTTTCAAACAGCCCTAATTAAATCATGCTTAAAAAGTAACAAACCAACTTGCAGCTAAGAGATGCTAAGAAGATGTGTTAATGTCTGATGCTTAGGATGGACAGCTCAGGATATACAATGGATCCAGGTGCACAGTCATTGTCAGAGGCATACTGGAAATTACATGTGACTCGTCTATTCTTCTCCAGTCTAGCACACTTCATTCAGCTTCCTGGTCAGTGAAACTAACTATTGTTTTAGACAGCATACTAAGGATGGGGATGCTTAACTTCAATAGATTCTATATTTAGAATAAGTTTCCAAGCTATAAAAGGCTCCCCTTGCAACACCCCCCTCTCTTCCTCTATCTCTGGAACCTGAAGCTGGGAACATCACCCCCCACCTTTCTCTCTATACCTCTCTGTCCTCACAGCACCTATTCTCTCTCATTCACAAGAGCACAGAAGCATTCTCTGTAATTGTAAAACTTATAAAGTGGTACCTTGGATTACGAGCATAATCCGTTCCAGGAGCATGCTCGTAATCCAAAATGCTCGTTTATCAAAGCGAGTTTCCCCATAGGAAATAATGGAAACTCGCTTTGATGCGTTCCCCCCCCGAGAACCGGCATTGCTCCCCTCGAAGGCCCCCCCTGCGATCAGGCACCCCCCCCTGTGATCCGGCACCCCCCACCACGATCTGACCCCCCCGACGCGATTGGGCACCCCCCCGCCACGATCCGACCCACCCCCCAACACGATTGGGCACCCACCCTGACACGATCCGACATCCCCCCGACACAATTGGGCACCCCCTGCCGCTTCTTACCCTCATCTGGGCACTCTTGAAGATCGGCCTACTCGTCTGCTGGGCCTTGAGCATCTGAGCATGCTCAAGGCCTGCGAGTTCACGTTCTGAACGTGAACTCGCAGGCCTTGAGCATGCTCAGATGCTCAAGGCCCAGAAGACGAGTAGGCCGATCTTCAAGAGTGCCCAGATGAGGGTAAGAAGCGGCAGGGGGGTGCCCAATTATGTCGGGGGGGGGGATGTCGGATTGTGTCAGGGGGGTGTTCAATTGTGTCGGGGGGGGTGTCGGATCGTGGCGGGGGGGTGCCCAATCGTGTCGGGGGGGTCGGATCGTGGTGGGGGGGTGCCGGTTCGAGGCAGGGGGGGTGCCGGATCGCAGGGGGGGTGCCGGATTGTGTGTGTGGGGGGGTGCTCGTAAATCGAGCCATGCTCGGTTTCCGAGGCACCGATTTTGCAAATGTTTTGCTCGTCTTGCAAAACACTCGCAAACCGGTGCACTCGTAGACCGAGGTACCACTGTATATCTCTCTCTATCTCTTGCTCTCTATCTCTGGAACTTTGCTCTCTCCTTAATTGTAATGTTTATGAATATTGCTTTTCTGTAAACCTATTTCTATAATATATTCTTTATGCCATCACCTCTGGCTGTGTTTCTTATTTGATTCTACTCTTGGTGAATCTTCTGTGAAGGTACTGAACTCGGGACCTGGCGTTTGTAAGGGCGCCTCACTTATCCTCTCCAACCTTAAGTTGTGGGGGCGCGACCAATCTTACACAGCCCCCTCTCATGGTTATGCTACCAATTGTGTTTAGTACAAAATGAAGTATTTGCTGAGTTTGTTTTGGGGTTTCCAGTTCAGTTTTGGCACATTTTTCTTATGCAACCATTGTCCTGAAAAGTGCCTCTCTCAATTCTGCTTTAAATTATTTTGATGCTGTATTGTTTGATTCTTTACTTATTGCTGCATTAAAAATCATTTGTGTATCTTGGAAAGACCTCACACAAGTTACTTATGCCAGATGGTAGAACCAGATTTGTTTGCTCTACAGATACGAGCTTTATATTGCCAAAAAATCCAACTCTTATTTCTTTTAACAAGAAATGGTGGACCCTAGAGTCACATGACCTAATGTCTATTCTAATTCTTTCCGGTGATGTATGCATCTCTTATTTCTGTTCACTGTTATTTGTTTATATTGTATTTTATTGTTGGTTTAAATAAACTAAGACTTAAAAATCAAAATTATCAGAAGTAATTGCTGCTTTTTATGGGGACAGGTAACTTTTATGGGGGGATGGGTGTTGACAGAAGAGATTTCTCACGAGGACAGAGGGGATTCCTCGCGGGGATGGAGGAGATTCTGGCAGGGATGGGAGAAGACAGGCGGGATACTGGTGGGGACAGGCGGGATTTCTGTCCCCGCACAACTCTTTACACTGAATCTAGCTTGAATTCATTATTAGGAAGAGGAAAAATGCTATAAATTATGACAGCCAATATTTGATTTCTAGTGGTCAATTTCTAATCTGCATTTTATGAACTGGTCCAAAAGGTTCCCAGTACAATGCCCAAGTTGGGCCTTCCATACTCAAGGCTGGCTAGGGATGCATTCACAACAAGTTCTGGGGAGAGGGGTTATGTTTATATATTTAAATGATTTCTATTCAGTATCACAAGCATCAATACAGTCAAGTACCAAAAATCAAACAATGGATAAGATACAACACTGTATGTTACATATAGACTATCCCAAAGATCAAATGGCTCGTACTGTGACCAAAAGAATACATCCCCCACCCTTCAACTGTAAAAATACCTATATCGGCACAGAGAACTCACAACAGGCAAAGTTTAACTTCAATATCTCACAGACCCGACGAAAAAAAAAAAAAAAAGGTAAATTCTTTGCTACCAACAAACCTATGGTGCATATGGAATGTCATTGCAAAAAAAAAAAAAAAAAAATGGCAATCAAAAATTATATAACCCCCAAATCATGAATGATTAGAATGATTGATGGCTTGGGCTCTTATGGCCTTAAACTATCCTTACTAATTACTGGATATATGCCACTCCTTTCCCAATCCAGCAGAGTAAAATCTTATATGAACCCACAAAGTAAGCTACAGCCTTAGCACTTTGGGGTTGCGAGTTCAAACCCACACTGCTCCTTGTGACTTTGGGCAAGTCACTTAATCCTCCCCATTGCCCCAAGTACATTAGATAGATTGTGAGCCCAGTGGGCCAGACAGGGAAAAATACTTGAGTACCTGAATAAATTCATGTAAACCATTCTAAGCTCTCCTGGGAGAAAGGAATAGAAAAATGAATGAATAAATACTATGGTTACAGTTAAGTCCTATTGCATAGGAAATTCAAAACAAGACTACACACCTGAGACAACAGATCCTGCAAATAATCCCAGAAGGTAAAATACCTTCTGTTGTCTGGGAGCTCTGAATATACTCTGAGCCTCCCATATCATTAGAGCATGGAATGTGTTTCTCCAATATCAGTGGAAGGGGTCTCCTGAAACCAGTGACAAAGAATACATGTTCCCGCCACTTTACACGTTTTGCCAAAAAGGAAGGGTTATGTTGGAAGACTAGGTTTCTACCTATAATCTTCTTTCTGTTAGTCCCTGTAGGATTCCATATGCTAGGTGTTCAATCCCAACCGCAATCCGGAAGTTGAAATCCAAACACTTTTTTTTTAATTTTTTTATTACTCATTTAATAATTACAATATCAGATGATACCAGGAAAAAAAGGATACATGCATATAATTAAGAATAATTAAACATATAAACAAAATTCCTTTCCAAGCCCACAAAACATGGAAAGACGTACTACTAAATTAAACTACAAAAATAAGAAGAAAATTAAAGAATTGGTTCTTGATTCATCCTTGTGAATCCTAAACCAATCCCTACTATTTATGGGACTAACACTTTTCTGAGCACATGCTCCACCTCTTTAGCCTGAGTGCTAGCAAACATATCCAGTTAAGTCCCAAAGCATGAACAAATCCATGATAAAGAGCAAGGGAGAAGATCCATAGCAATAAACAATCCTTGAACTGGTCTGCTCTGTGAAACATGAACAAGTAATAAACTGCACAAAGGCAATCCAGCGAAACATTGAGGAACAATGTAGAACTAACCTGCTGCATGCAACGAGCACCCACAGAAGACAGCCTTCAGGAAAGCATACTCACAGAAGTGGAAAACTGCACACAGGATCCGTCAACTGTCTAGAAAGACGTCAAGTCTGAAAGGAGAACAATTGAGGCAGAAAGAAGCAGGCTAGTCAACAACTGTGTGCATTCACAGAGGCTGGGTTGTATTGAATCCTACAGTGACTAACAGAAAGAAGGTTATTGAATGTGCAAGCTTAATTTTCCATTCTGTTATATCTTTTCCTGATTCCATACGCTACATGACGTACCAAAGTAATGGTAACAGCTAGGGAGGGACAGAAGAGCCAACCCTCAACACTGAGGTCCCAAAAGAATCAACACGAGTTGCCACAGCCACTCTGTAAAACCAGGTAAATGAAGAGAGGACCACTTAGCCACCCTGCAAAGTTCATCAGGAAGAATTGTGTGAGACTCCACCCATGACGCAGCCACACTTCCAGGCGAGAGAGCCATAAGTGAAATTGGCGGCTGCTTGCCACGGAAGATGTAAGTCATGGAAATGGCCATTCGAATCCATCAAGTGATCGAGGACTTGGATGTCGGCTGACCACGGTGAGCTGCAGCAGGCAGGACAAAAAGGTGATCAGACAGCCCAAAATCATTCGTTCTCTCCAAATAGTGGAGCAAATCTCCTGACATCCAACTTGCATAAGATCTGATCTTTGCGCTCTGAACCTGTGGAATGAAACGCAGGCAAACGAACCTCCTGGTTGACATGGAAGGCTGAGACCACTTTCAGTAGAAAGGAAAGTACAGTATAGAGGACAACTCCTGCGACCATAATACAGAAAAAAGGTTCTCTGCAGAAAAGAGCCTGAAGCTCTGAAATACGCTGTGTCGAGACAATGGCAACTAAAAAGACAGTCTTGATTGTGAGATCCAGAACAGAAGCATCCTTTAGCAGTTCAAAAGGAGCATCACTAAGGCCCTGTAGAACGATGCCAAGATTCCACAAAGGGAAAAGACATGCAAGGGAGGTCTTAAACAAAGAGCCCCTCTCAGAAATCTGGTCACATCTGGATAAGCGGGAAGCGAACTAGGGTCTCTGAGGGCTCTAAAGCAGGAAAAGCCTGCAACTTGAACTCTTAAGGGAGGCCACTGCGAAACCTTTGTCTAGGCCAGGATCGCTGAAAAGGGAGCCCTCTCAGGCTCCACCTGATCCTTAGCAAACCACTATTGGAAAGCCTTCCAGGCTTTGGCAGAAGAAGCCATAGTAGAGGGCCACTTTTAGTGCAAAAGAGAGTCGAGATAACTACATTTGAATAACCGCGCTTCATCAAGGCTGAACGCTCAAGAACCATGCCATAAGACCAAAGTGCCGAGGGTTCTCCTTGGGCACCGGCCCCTGACTGAGAAGGTAGCGATGAAGAGGGAGCTGGAGTTTCTCATCCTACTAAAGACGGATGAAATCCACAAACCACGGGCCACGAGGCCAATCTGGAACTATTAGAAGCACAAGGCTGGGATGCGTTGCTATCTGGAGGAGTACCCAACTGACCAGAGGCTAAGGAGGTAACACATACAGGAGCTCAAGAGCCGGCCAAGGCTGAACTAAGGCATCCAGCCCTAGGCTTACATGCTGTGTCTGTTGATTGAAAAAGTGCCTGGCCTTTGAGTTCTTCTCTGATGCCATCAAGTCTATCTGGGGCGGACTCCAGCGCTGTACGATCAGACGGAATGCTTTCTGTGAGATGGACCATTCTCCTGGATCCAGGACCTGGTGGCTGAGGAAGTCTGCCAGAACACTGCCCACTCTGGCCACGTGGGCCACTGAGAGAGACAGAAGATGAGTTTCTGCCCAGCGAAATAGCATGCAAGCTCAGAACGTTTTAAATGAGTTTATTCAGGCACTCAAGCATTTTTCCCTGTCTGTCCTGGCGGGCTCACAATCTATCTAATGTACCAGGGGCAATGGGGGGATTAAGTGACTTGCCCAGGGTCACATGGAGTAACGTGGGTATGAACCTACAACCCCAGGATGCTGAAGCTGTAGCTTTAACCACTGCACCACACTCTCCCTATCCCGGCATCCGCCTTGGAATCATGGTGCAATTTGGAGTGGCAGGCGCATGCTACATAAAATGTTGCTGCCACTGCAGCTTTCCATTCCGCAGCCCCAGTCTCAAATTGTTTCTTGAGAACTACTACTACTTCTAGAGCGCTACTAGAGGAACGCAGAGTTGTAGAAAGTCACAAAGGACAGTCCCTGCTAGAAAAAGCTTACAATCTAAGCAGACAAGACAAATAGGATGCCAGGGTAGGGATACAGTTAGGGGGGGATGGATAATCTGCTGGCTAGGGTAGAGAGAAGTTTGGCAGAAGGGAGTAGGATAATGGACTGAAGGCTAAATCAAAAAAGTGGGTTTTCAGTCTGGTTTTAAACAAGAGAAGGGGTGTAACGGACAAACTCAGGTAGAGAACAAAAAATACAGCCAGCAGTACTGGGTATCTCAATGCCTTCGCTGGGGAGACGTACGTTTGGTTATCTGCGCCATCAGGGAACCCACCCTCTGACGGGACAAATAACTGGTTAAAATCAGCATCCATTGGATAAAGCTTTGCAATGGTCTGTTAACATCTTAGTAATGTTCTGATATGAGGGAAAGCATATGATCTGAGCCTCAGCACTGCTCATATGTGAGCACTATGTAGCTGAGGACTAAGGAGTCTTTATCTTTAATTCTTGGAGAGACGTTGTACTTATCTCTGAATGTGCCAAGGGCTTAAATAGCCTGCGGAGAGTCAGGTCCTCTCCAAGATCCAGAGTAAAGAATGACACGGGAAAATCTGTCCCTGTCCCCATCCCCACGAGATCTGTCGCTGTCCCTGTCCCATTCCTGTAAGCTCTGCCTTAACCGCACAAGCTTTAAACACATGATTTTAGAGTGTTTGAGGCTTGAGCAGATGAGGACAGAGCTTGAAGGGATGGGCCACGGACAGGAAAAGAACTTGCAGGGACAGGACGAGAAAATGAATTCTTGTGGGGACAAGGAAAAATTTGTCCCCGTGTCTAATCCACAGCCTGCACCTGTTCAGGGTACGGTTCTCCCAGACATGAAGCAGAATCCTCTGCTACTGAAGACCCAGACTGGAAAAGCAAAGACATGGAAACTGAATCCATATTATCCCAGTCTTCTCCCGACTCAGCTCTCATCTCTTGCGCATGGATCTGCTGAGGGGTAAGTGCACCCCTGCTGCCAGCATCATCGTGAACCCCGAGGGTTTCCTGTGGCTGCTGTTAAACAAATATACTTCATACAGCATATTGATGAATTCTGGAGCAAAACCATACCCAGGACATTATGGTCACTCCCATGACCCTTTTTGGGGTTTTGTGACAGGTTTGTGGCTGCATGTTCACTCTTTCGACCTTGAACTGAGCCATCTGGGATCTCACATTCCCCAGAGAACTAGAGGGGCTAAGCTCATGGCTCCCGAACATGTGCTGTGCAGCGAATGGAACATGGATGGTCCTAAGCTCACCATCCAGTGCAGAGCTGGCTTGAATCCGATGTATTCTGGCCTGAGAAGTCCATCCCACCTGATTTTAAGCAAAATAGAGGTGTTTTGAGGCAGACAGAGGCTTTTATTTTCTTTATTTTTTTTTGTGATCGAGGCTTTTATTTTCAAATCATAAAATCTAAGGTGGCCACTGTGGCAGCGATTTTAGCACCAAAAATAGCCCATGGAGGCTACACTAGGGGTAAAAAATTAGTGATTTTAGAGGTAGGAGACCCTGGCTCTAACCCAGACTCCAAAAGAAAAAGAAAAAAAAACCCCCCCACTTCCAGGATCCTCCACCCCACCCAATTTTTTTCCCCCCAGGTTGTTAATCTTGTACTCACTGTGACATACTTGTGCTGGGAGCTGCCTAGGCTGAAACTGCAGCCAGAATGATGGGAGAACTTCCGCCTCAAACAAGCCTGAATACTGGAATGATTGCTTCTTCTGACTGCCTATCTGGCCCTCTGACTGGCCAGAGACCTCAACCCTCAGTGGAACTACAAGAACGACAACTACAAGAATGAGAAGGCATTCCGAAAAATTAAAAGGGGACAGATTCAGAACCAATGTTAGGAAGTTCTTCTTCACCCAATGGGTGATGGACACCTGGAACACGCTTCCAGAGGGAGTGATAGGTCAGGGTACGGTATTGGAGTTCAAGAAGGGATTGGACAATTTTCTGAAGGATAGAAGGGTATAGATAGAGGGCTACTATACAGGTCCTGTACCTGATGGGCCGCCACGTGAGTGGACTTCTGGGCATGATGGACCTCAGGTCTGTCCCAGCAGAGGTATGGCTTATGTTCTTATGTAACCCACATGCGCAGCAGGGGAGAGGAAATGCAGTTGGTCTCGATCCAGGTATAAAGAACAAACAAACAAAAAAACCCACGGAGTCACTTAGCCTGTACTCAAGCCCACCATGGACAGAACCTGGGGCAAGCCTTGCTCCCAAAGGACCGGTCCTTGAGCTTCTGAATTGTTAGTGCAGGCAGGCCAGGTGGGTGCACTGCAAAGCAGTCTGCCCCATGGCTACAGATTTCTGACCTGCAGTCAGAGATGTCCGAAGCTGGAAGCCTCTGCCACACAAACCAAAAGCCTTGAGACTGGATAAAAACTACCAAATTAAATGAAAAATAAACGAGCAGAACAGACAGGCTTCTACATCTCACAAGTAGAGAGACAAACTGAGGAGTTACAGGGCAGCCCAGATTGACTAGATGCAGAGGGGAGAAAATGTTAATGAGAAACCGACAAAAAGCAAGATGTCGGATTGAAAGGAAATGCCTGAGTTGCTCTGGTTCCTCCTTAATCTTCTATATCCTAAGAGGCAATTTTTCCTTAACCCATGCCTAAACGAAGGGAAAAATCAAGAGCTTATCTTGCAGCTCTTGTTCCTGTATTTGTGGAATCTATGGATCGATTTGCGGTCCCGGGCTTGTTATTGGGTGTGGCGTCTTCGCAGCGGGAGCAGGATGGATGGAAGAGAATTGCCATCTCTGCTTGAAGCTGACATCTCTTTGAGCCCTGATGTTCAGAGAACCCCGACGATGCCAGCGGCCATGCTTAAAGATCTTTTTGAGCCCTTTTCTGATAAAGATTTTTTGACTCTGGCTGCAGGGGTAGACCACAGCAATTGACTGCTGAGAATTACAATGCAGGGTGCTGCGGTTAGCACTTCTATTGGGCTGTTCAGTGAAGTGGACAGAAAGCAAGGAGAGCAGGCTGAAACCATTAAAGGTGAAACTTTACTGCAGTTGAGTAAGTCTTTGCCTACTAAACCATCACATATTACTTTGGATTCAATTTGGGACGCTTTAATGGGTTTGGAGGTTTCCTTTTCTCAGAAATTATCCACTGTAATGGCTCAAGTCCAATCTTCTTCAGGCAAATTAAATGGAGTTGAAAATAAGTTACAAACTTTAAAGGTAATGAAAACAAAAAATAAATCTGAAATTTTGAAGCTTAAGGAGGGACAAGTGGCTCTGATCAAAGAAAATGGTTTGCTGCAAAGGAAAATGGAAAACTTAGAAAACCAAACAGAGATTGAAGACTTTGCGATTTATTAATTTTCCTAAACCTCCTTCTATAGCACCACTTATAGGGCTCCTTTTACAAAGGTGCGTTAGCGGTTTTAGCGTGGGCTTAGCACGCACTAAAATGCCGTGCGCGCTAGCCACTACCGCCTCCTTTTAAGCTGGCGGTAATTTTTCTGCTAGTGCACGCTAATCTTGTGCGTGCGCTAAAAACGCTAGTGCATCTTAGGAAAAGGAGCCCATAGTCTTTAAACCGTACCTGACTGAAATAGTGAAGATTCCTAAGCAATCTTATCTTCCATTTTCAAAGATTTATTATTTACCACTATATATTAAAAAAAAAAATCTAGAGAACAAACAATTGCAGAAGGATCAGCAAGTTTTTGATAATTTAACCTATACTCAAAACACTTGAGAATGAAATTTAGGGGTACAGACTGCAACATTGATAGTATAGAAATAATTAATAGTAGTAGTCAATTTCATGTTACAACCTGATAAAGATTGGATATTGAAAATGATTTTTCGTCATCGTCAAGGACCTTTTCTGAATCATAGGATTGGAGTCTTTCCTGATATTGCCAAACAAACCCAGAGACGGCGTCAGGCTTTTCTGAAATTACGTCCCAAATTTTTGCAATTAGGTTTATTTTGGCTCAATTTCCCTTGTAAATGTGTTATTAAATTATAATCAGTGAAGTATGTTTTTTTTAAAGCCTCAACATATTAGTTCTTTTTTGGACTCAAGAATGCTCGTTGCCTCTCATCCACAAGAAACTTAACTTTTTACTTCTACTCCATAAATCTATTTAGCCTTATGGAACTTCCATTCTAAAACAGAGCTACATAAATTTTTTCCTGGAATTGTGCTTTGCTTTCCCTTCTTTTTGAGGACTTGAGAGATTTGTATAAGAAATGTTTATATTTTTCTTTTCCTTTTTTTTAACTTGAAGGATGATTTGTTCTTTTTTTCTTCTATATTTATTTCATTTAATGTATGTATTAGGCTCCTTCAAGAAATTTTTCAATCGTTGCTATTCAAGATTGTAAAATATATTTAAAAAAAAAAATAAAATGTTAATGAGGCTCTCTACACAGAATCTCGCCGGAAGAGATTGACTACCCAAGAGTTCAGGAATGATGTGCATATTACATTAGTAAAACTATTAGTTAACTATTCCAAAATATACCCACCCTCCCCATTTTAAGCAGAGCATGTCAACCGATATTTCTGTAGGCAACTGACAGAGCCGCTGTTCAGGCCACAGAATGACATGACATGGACAGGTGTCGACTTGTGCCCAGTTTAAGTAATGATAGATTTTCTCTGAGCTCATAGCTGAATGTATGTAACACTGTACGCACTCTGTGCCTGGCCCCCGTCCATTACAAGAAGATCCGGGATTTTAAATCTGGTAAACTGTACTGGAGTGCTGCCACTCTGTATTACCGAATTCAAAATCATAGTTTCCAAAGAAACACAGCAATAGAATGGAAGATCTGATCTCGGCTGCACAACCTCCCCCACCTCCTTATTACCAGATCTATTTCAGTCCTTACTATGATCTGGAAAAAGACATTAAATTGGAGGCTTCTACCAATCCAGCCACATCCTCCCACCTCTTCCGCCGTTTCTCCCTCCTGCTTTCCTTTCTTTTACACACTAGCTCTTCACCAAGCAACAGCTATATAATGTGTGTGTACAGTATGTATATTAAAAAAAAAAAATGCAAAACGGTTAACGGACCTGTTCAGTCGCACCCGCCATCTTCACATCACAACAAACCTTCCACCACTCCCTCCGCTTGCAGTACCCGCAGCTGACTGGAGAGCTAGAGCTCGGCCGGCACGAACCACCAGCACTCCGACTAGGAGGGGAGTCTCAGAAAAGTCACCGCCCACAAATGGAGGGCTCCGACCTCCTCCCCAGTTATTCACCCTACCGTTACTCTTAATCTGTGCTAGGGCAGGAGCTTTGGGAGGACCATTATAAGGAGAAGAGGTCGTTGCAGAAGTTTATTTATTTATTTTTTCCACCACCACCAAGAAACACGTTGAATGGTAGCATCGAAAATTTTGCAAAAAAAAAAAAAAAATAATAATAAATTAAAAGAGCAGTCAGAGGATGGGAATTTCGCTGTAGGACGAGCTACGTTCATGGTCAGTTAAAGTGACGAAGTTCATTATAGGACGATTATAAACTTCAAAATCACAGGGTGTATAGAAGCCTCCGATAGTGAACAAACTCTTTGACTGTGTCCAGGAAGAGGTCATTTCCGTTGAGTTTAGTATTCCAAGTAATTTTTTTTTTTTTAAGTTGGCTTATATGACAGGGCGCTCTTTTTCAATAGTTGATTTTAATTTGAGAAGGCATCCATAAAAATGGTCGGGACCTATTCTGAGCTTCAGGCTACGAATTTGTGAACCCTAGGGCAAAAAGAACATAAGAATAGACTTACTGGGTCAGACTAATGGTCCATCTAGCCCAGTAGCCCTTCACAGGGTGGCCAATCCAGGTCACTAGTACCTGGCAAAAAACACAAATAGTAGCAACATTCCATGCTATGGATCCAGGGCTTTCCCCATGTCTATCTCAATCACTGGCATAGCGAGGATGAGAGGCACCCAGGACAGTGGTGCCCCTCCCCTGCCCTTTTTTTCTGCCTCCCCCCCAACCTCCACATGTTCCTTCCCCATCCCCTTCTGCCACGCATGCTGCTTCTCTTCCCCATACCTCTGTAACGTTTGTGGTGCAAGTAGCAACCCCCAAGTTGCTGTCGCGCCAGCTTCGGTTCTTCATCTGATGGCTACGGGTCCAGTAAGTGACGTCACAGGAAGAGCCGATGCTGGTGCAACAGTAGCTTGTTTTACAGAGGTACAGGGAAGGGAAGCGGTGTGGATGTGTGGAAGGGGGAGGGGGCAGAGAGAAGGATGGGTGCCTGCACCAAAATAGACCCCCCCCCCACTACACTACTGGTCTCAATATCAGACTATAGACTTTTTCTCCAGGAATTTGTACAAACATTTTTTAAAACCAGCTACATTAACTGTTCTTCCACTGCAATAGGTGTGTCATTCTGGACAAGCAGGTAATCTTCCCATGGCTGTGAGCCTTTCCCGAAGGAATCCACTCTGAATTTTTTCTGTAACCCTCCTACCTCATAGAGAGCTCTACTGCCACCTATTTTTCCCTTGTGCACGCAAGCCTGAGTGTTTCTGTTCTGCTATGAATTAGAGGTCTGCATGGGAACGGGGATCACGGGAATCCCCCCTAACCCATAGGACTCCCAAGGGGACCCCCTCTGGCCCACGGGACTCCCACAGGGACCCCCCTCTAGCCAACGGGACTCCCACGGGGATGGAAGGCTTTGGAAGCAGGATACATCCATATAATATAATGGACAAGTCAGCCTTAGTAAAAGAGGGGGTTTATAAGTTAATTACCTGAACAGAAAACAAAAAAAGAGTTCCACCAAAGAGATTCCACGAGGAAAACAGCAGCGCAAACACAAAAGAAACTGTGGAATTGATGATCCTGTCATAAGTAATTGCTGCTTTTTATGGAGATGGGCGGGGATGGAGGTAATTCCTTGCGGGGTTGGGTGGGGACGGAGAGGATCCTGGTGGGGATGGGTGGGGACGGAGAGGATCCTGGTGGGGACGGGTGGGGATGGATCCTGGCGGGGCGGGCGGGGATGGGTGGGATTTCTGTCCCTGCGCAACTCTCTACCTGAACTACTCTACACTGTCCTCCAACCCAGCCAGCAGATTAACTGTTCCCCTTAACTGTATCCATGATAACCTATTTGTCTGTTTAGAAAATTAGATTGTAAGCTCTTTCGAGCAGGGACTGTTTTCTTTGTGACTGTACAGCGCTGCGTGCGTCTGGTAGCTCATTTTTTCCTTGCTTCCCTGTTTGTGGGTTCATCTCTACCTGCGGGGAGAAGCAGATGGTGGTCTGCAGTTGACAGGCCAATCCCTTGTACCCGTTAGCTAGCCTGCAGAAGCATTTTTGGAACTCGGAGCCATCCCTGGTTAGTGTTGCTCACTACTACTTGGCAGGAGTTTGAATGCAGGCTGTCAGACATCTGTAGGAGGTTCAGCGGTGTCTCGCAGGGTGCTGGTTGCATTTTTGCCCCCTCTTCTAGCTTTGCGCATCTGTCAGTCCACAGGGGTGAGAGTGGTTGGGATTTCAGTCAGACATTGAGTTCAACTGGCAGCCCAAAGATTCCGTGTTGGAAATTCATTCTGGATGAGGCAGTGATTTCTTCTATTGTACTTTTCCAGCGACCTTAGGGAACTGAGGCAGGCTGCATCACAGGACACACAGTGAGTAAGGCTGCGGGGGGTGGGGGCACGCATCTGTAAATTACACATTTGAACATTTCTGCATATTTGTATAGGTTTCCCCACCCCTAAAATCTTAAATTTGATGGGTTTTGATTTTTAATATTGCTGTTTTTAGCTTTTTGGCCAAAAGTCTGCCAGTGGCCAGCTTGGATTTTAGGGATCTTTTTTTTCCCCCAAAAGTCTCCTGCAACTTCAAATCTCATTTGGAATATGTTTGGCTTTTATATTTTGTGAAACATTACATGTTCAAGATATTAATAAACTTTACTAATTTTAACTCTTAGAAGTCCAGGATCTGGTTCCACATCTTTTCTTTGCACTCTTTTACCCTTAGTACATGCCAGGATTGTGCAAAATGTGTGTCAGATGAGTGTCCTTGTGCCATGTGCTGTGTCGCACAGATGGGGGAGGCAGCCATTCAGAAGTGGCAGCATCCATGCAGCAGTGCGCTTGTGTGTCGCTGGCTCCCACATACCAGTAATCAGCATGCAGCTGTCCAGCAAAGCACCAGCGACCAGCACAATTAGGAAGTGTCATGGGCCCAGGCATTAGCATGATTGTGCGCTGTGGGCCATGACAATCAGCAGGCAAACAATGTAAAGGTACCGCCAGGGGTGTGTGTGTGTGTGGGGTGGTATATATGCTTCATAAGACGCACCCTTATTTCCACCCACTTTTTTGGGGGGGAAAAAGTGTGTCTTATGGAGCGAAAAATACAGTGCATCAAAAGCAGAAAACCTGTGAGGGAGTCCGTGGGACCTTTGGATGATCAAGGAGTAAAAGGTGCACTCAGGGAGGATAGAGCCATAGTGGAGAGACTGAATGAATTTTTTGCTTTGGTCTTTACAGAAGAAGATGTAAGAAATCTACCTGAACTGGAAATGGTTTTCAAAGGTGATGAGGTGAAGGAATTGAAAGAAATCTTGGTGAACCTGGAAGACATACTAAGCCAAATTGACAAGTTAAAGAGTGATATATCACCTGGACCGGATGGTATACATTCCAGGGTACTGAAAGAACTCAAATTTGAAATTGCTGACCTGGTGTTAGTGATCTGTAACCTGTCGTTAAAATCGACTGTAGTACTTGAAGATTGGAGGGTGGCCAATGTTAGGCTGATTTTTTAAAAAGGGTTCCAGGGGAGATTAGGGAAATTACAGACCGGTAAGCCTGACCTTGGTGCTGGACAAAATGGTGGTAACAATTATAAAAAATAAAATTGTGGAACATGTAGACAAACATGATTTAATGAGACAGAGTCAGCATGGGTTCAGCTGAGGGAGGTCTTGCCTCACCAATTTGCTTGACTTCTTTGAAGGTGTAAATAAACATGTGGATAATGGCGAGCCAGTTCATGTAGTGTATCTAGATTTCCAGAAGGCTTTTAACAAAGTTTCTCATGAGAGGCTCCTGAGAAAATTAAAGTGTCATGGGATAGGAGGCAATGTTCAATTGTGGATTAAGAACTGGTTATCGGACAGAAAACAGAGGGGAGAGTTGAATGGCCATTTTTCTCAGTGGAGGAGGGTAAATAGTGGTGTGTCGCAAGGATCTGTGCTGGGACCGGTGCTATTTAACTTATTTATAAATGATCTAGAAACTGGAACTATGAGCAAGGTGATTAAAATTGCAGATGATACTAAACTGTTCAAAGTTGTTAAAATGCAAGCGGACTGTGAAAAACTGCAGGAAGACCTCAGGAAATTGGAAGACTGAGCATCTAAATGGCATATTAAATTCAATGTGGATGAATGCAAAGTGATGCACATTGGGAAGAATAATCTAAATCATAATTATTGGTTGCTAGAGACCACCTTGGGGGTCAGCACTCAAGATAAGGATCTGGGAGTCATTGTAGACAATATGCTGAAGCCTTCCACCCAATATGCGGCAGCGGCCAAGAAGGCAAACAGGAAGCTAGGAATTATTAGAAAAGGTATGGTTAACAAGACTAAAAATACCTCAATATCGCTCAATACTGTGACCTCACCTTGAGTATTACGTTCAGATCTGGTCTCCTTATCTCAAAAAAGATATAGCGGCACTAGAAAAAGTTCAAAGAAGAGCGGCCAAGATGATAAAGGGGATGGAACTCTTGTCGTATGAGGAAAGACTAAAAAGGTTAGGGTTCTTCAGCTTGGAAAAGAGACTGAGGGGAGATATGATTAAAGTCTACAGCCTTCTGAGTGGTGTAGAATGGGTACAAATGGATCGATTTCTTACTGTATCAAGATTTACAAAGACTCAAATAGGCGGTGCTGGGATTGCCTAGAAGAATTGGATGCAGGCAGGTATTCAGACATTGGATGATGTTATGTCTAATGGAAAACTGCTTGATTTTTCACAACTGCAACAATCATTTGGCATTTTAAAGTCTCAACAATATAGGTGGTTGCAGTTGATGCAGGCTATTCAGAGTGGGTTCCCTGAATAGAAAAGCTTAAAAACTTATTATAGCTTGCAGATCCTTTGCTACCAGATAGATCTAGTAGGACATCAGGCCCCCCAGTGGTACAAATTGATTTCTGGATTTTTAAATAAGAAACCAAAAAATAGTCTTAGAGATATTTGGAGCATCGAGATAAAACAGTATATTTCTGTGTCTCATGGCAGAGGAATTTGGCCACAAATTTGGACTTGGAGATTAAGGTGCACAGCGTCAGCATCTATGAGACAAACATGGTTATTTTTATTGCATAGGATTTTTTGGACCCCAGTTCAATTACAAAAAATAGATAATTCTAAATCTAATAGATACTGGCATTGTCATATTAATATAGGGATTTTGGATCATCTGTTATATTTTTGTCCATTGATACTTTGTTTCTAGAAGTCAATTTGGGGACAAATTAATCTCATTCTTGAAGCAGCTATTCCCTTATCTTATGAAGCTGTAATTTGTGGTACATCACTACATATTAAGTCTACTTTAGATAAGTATAAAAGTCGCCTTTTCCTGATCTTGACAGGAATAGGTGTTCAACTGATTACTCATAATTGGAAAAACCATGATAGGATCAATTTCACTTTTTGGTGGGTAAATGTGTGTACCACATATAAGTATGAAAGGTGATTTGCAGAACGTTTGAGGACTAGTAAATCCTTTAATGATGTATGGAGTCCATTGCCTAATTTTATAGCATTATAATAAGGGTCACGTTTCTTTCATTATTATTAGATTTCCTTACACATCCAGCAAGGGTGGGTGGGGGGAGGGAAATGTATTTTGAATAGTTAAATTATTTATTTATAATTTGTAATCACATCATATATATTATTATATTAAGAATGAAGATGAGGATGGGAGAAAATGATCATTTAATGTAATAATTGTATAGTTAATAGTGTGTTTTGTGCAGTTTTTCTGATTTACTATTTGTATTGCACTATCAAAGTTTGAAAATCAATAAAGATTAAAAAAAAAAAAAAGATTTACAAAGACTAGGGGACACTCGAAGCTAATGAGTAATACAGTACTTTTAAAGCCAATAGGAGGAAATATTTTTTCACTCAGAGAACAGTCAAGCTCTAGAACGCGTTGCCAGAGGATGTGGTAAGAGCAGTTAATGTAGCTAGTTTTAAAAAAGGTTTGGACAAGTTCCTGGAGGAAAAGTCTATAGTCTGCTGTTGAGACAGACATGGGACACTACCTTGGAATGCAGCTACTATTTGGGTTTTTGCCAGGTACTTGTGACTTGGATTGGCCTCCTTGAAGACGGCATACTGGGCTAGATGGACCATTGGTCTGAGCCAATAAGGCTATTCTTATGTTCTTAGAGGTTTTGCTGATCCTTTTATACTTTAATAAAATGATTTCAATATAAAATCATAACTATTTGAGGCTTGTGCAGAAGGGATCAGAGTTTGTGGGGACGGAGTGGATACGGGAATCAAGCTCTCAGGGATGGGACAGGAACATGGGGATGGAACAAAGTTTGTTCCTTTGTCATTCTCTGTGTACCAAAAGAATTGTCTGATCAAAGGAGGCATATCGAGGAATGCAATCATTAACTGATGGACCTGGGGTATAGAACACGTCGTGGATAAGTCAAAACTTATTGGCTCCTTTTTGGTGATGACTGTCAACGGCTAGAGTTGCATGGCTAAAAAAAGTGGTGATGAAAAGGGGTCTGTAATATGGCCAAAGAGATTTCCTCCCCAAGCTTAGACAGGATGACATCAGCCATCTGGATAGAGGAGGAAGAATTGCAAATGTAATTGGTTATGAACATAACTGAAGGGGATTAGGAATCCAAATGAAAATCCCGACAAAAGAATGTGTGTTGCCACTCTGTCAGGATGGCCAGTAACCGGGGCTGTATATCCCAGATTCAAACTGGTTGTTGGGGCTAAAGCAACAATTGTGCTGCTTTCCAGGGAGCAAGCTCTTTCTTGAAGCACTTAGACATGGGATGCGCCACCCTACATCCAGGATAGATGTGCTTAAACTTGAAGTCTGTAAAGGGGCATCCCAACTTGTTTTATCTTCAATACAAGTCTATATTAGGGGAGCCACCTGCAGTTGAGGGTGTGGCTGGCAAAGCACAAAAGCAGTGGCCAACAGCTGTGGTCAGAGTAACTGCAGCTCTAGCAGGCAAGGTTGTATCAGGAGATTTTTGTATGTGCATCAACCACAGGTTGTGTCCCCCAGGGCATGTGGAGGTTTTTCTCCATCTTGTCCCTAAAATCCTCATTGTAGTTAAGCCAACACCAACCCCTTTACTGCTGGTACACTTCAAGGATGGTTTCAGCATACCTAACCAAAAGGCCATACTGGGCAAGATCCTCATGCCCCCAACTGATAGCCAGGCACAGGAACAATGAAACCCAGTTCACTACATTTCTTGATATCATCCAGCTCTTGGAAGCAGAGTCTGACTTGGACTTCTTTTTGGACTTTGCCTTGCGCCTCCCTTGCTTTAACTTGAAAATGTCAAAGCAAAGCCATTTCTTGATTTTTCTCTGCATGGACTTGGGAACAAAATCCCAAAGCTCAGCTAATATTGACTGCATGCAACTGTAGTACTATGAAGCCAGGAGGTCCTCTATTGGCCAGTGTGGAATCTGTGGTGGTTGAATCATATTGAGCTGTGGAGCAAGACATAAGAGGAAGAGAAAGATGAGGAAGCAGAATATGAAGAACATGTTACAATATAGGAAATGACTTAAAAACACATTTCTTTATTAAAGCATTTGCCTGAAGTAAAAAAATGTGTCAAACTATGGCAAAATGAGATCTTTTTAAGAATGTCACTAAGTAGGATAATTTTACTGATATTGTCTATTATGATTGTTTTATTATTATGTATGTTTTTATTGGGAGCCGCTTAGGTTTTTAAAGCAGATTATAAATAAATAAATTAAATAAAAAGAAAAGAAATGAAATAGAAGATCTTCTATGTTTATCACCCTCCCCCCTTACACAAAGAAGCTGTTCTAGATTTTTTTAGCCTTGGATTTATTTATTACATCACCAACAACTGTCCCACCATGGCTGCTATTACCATGCCAACCTCACCCAGTGCTTCAGGTGGAATCACAGGAACAGATGTAGTTACAGCTGAAGACTCTCTTAGCAATGATTGCTGTTGCCTTGCCACGCCACTGAACCCTGCACTGTCCAGCCCATGAGTATGAAGGCAGCACAGGAATCTCAGGATCCTCAAAGCATGCCTGTGGAGATTGACATCCTCAAAGCATCCCGAGAAGAGCAAAGAGGTTGCCTATGTCTTCCCTCTCTTCTGCTCACAAAGAGAATAGCCCTCTTATTGGGAATAGGAGTAATCCTATTTGACCCAGTACCAATGGGGTCTAGGGCATGCCCTCCAAGGTGGGGGAAGGCCTCTTGATACCAGGAGGATGCAGAGGGATAATCTCAGTTGTCCATCATCCTAGGTAGCGACATCAGAATAGCAACTCACGGGCTCAGCATCCACCTCCACCATACCTTTGTTTTCCTCTGCCATGAGGAACCAGGACTGCAGAAGGAGCAGGCTGTGGCACCAGCAACTCCAATCCCTTTCCCAACACTGCAGAGGAAACAGCGGCCAGAAGTGACACATAACAGAGCCCGCTGCCTTCCCTGCCAAAGCCAAAACAACCCTGATGCCCTTTGACCTCCCTGGTTCAGCCTGAACAAATAAGGCTCTTCTCAGCCCACCACTATCGCCCAGGTCAAGGGGGGGGGGGGGAGTTCACCTCCCCATTAAATTTGGGCTCTGAACAAGCCAGTCAGCCTTGTTAGCTCCCTATCTTTTCACTACTTTTTATTCTTGAATTTTTTAGTGCTGCATTTTGATTAAAATTTGTAAATGTGATTAAAAGTATGTTGTTTAGGTTTTCCTCCCCCCCTTCCCCCTTTTACTAAGCTGCAGTAGAATTCCTGTGAGCATAGGAGCAGTGTTGGAGCATTTAGCGCTCCAGGCCGTGGTAGAAACCTCTACCATGGCTTAGTAAAAAGAGGACCTAAGTGACTTGCCCAGAGTCACAAGGAACTGCAATGGGAATATAAATAACATACTTTTAATTGTGAAATTAATTGTGATTACAATTTTAATTGAAATCTTAATTTTAATACATACATTTAAATAATGCTCTTGAGAGTAACCTAAAAAAATATTACCGTATTTCCCCACATATAGGCTGCCCCTCTTTAAAGGCCACACCCATGTATAGGCCACAGAAAAGGGTGGCCTATGTTTAAAAACCAGAAGATAAGCTGCCCCATGGCATTAACTGCGGCTTATCTTCCAGTACCTCCCTTGCCTTTTAAAATCTCCCCCCCACACCCCAGGTACCTTTTTCGGAGCCCCTGGATGGTGGACGGCGAATCTCCAGTGGTGCAGGGCAGCCGCAATCTCTTCAGCATCCGGCCTGCCCCCGCACCACCCGCTGAATAGCCGAAGTCAGCTCTCACGGGATTTGTGAAAACTGACATAAGCCACCCAGTCAAGTGGTGCGGGGGTAGGCCTGGATGCTGAAGATTTTGTGGCATAGGGTGCCCCATATAACTAGGCCGCACCCCATACATGGGTTTGTAAAACCCATGTGTAGGCCGCGGCCTATACATGGGGAAATAAGGTAGTTATGTTCCTTCTAAAAGAATCCTTATTTCAGAATGATTTAAAATGGGGAAGGGGTAAAACGCGGACCTGTCGGACCTTGCGATCTACAACCGCACGTCCTTAAAAATCTGAGGTCCGTGCCACTTGTAGTTAGTCTCTGGCTCTGACAGACCTCGATGACAATTTAGCACTGACGGATCCGTCTCAGCATAGGGAGGGAAAAGTATTAGGATCCGTCAGAGCTAAAATGTCATAGAGCTCTGTCAGAGCCAGAGACTAGTCCTGGAGCGGCTCTAAAACGAATCCTTTAAACCGGTTTCCTGCAGCCCCAGTAAATTTAAAAATCTGAGGTCCGCGGCTCTGACAGACCTCTATGACATTTTAGCGCTGACGGATCCTAATACTTTTCCCTCCCTAAGAGAGCTGACGGATCCGTCAGTGCTAAATTGTCATCGAGGTCTGTCAGAGCCAGAGAGTAACTACAAGTGGCACGGACCTCAGATTTTTAAGGACGTGCAGTTTTAGATCCGCGAGGTCCGTCAGGTCCACGTTTTACCCCCTTCCCTTTAAAATGTCATACTTCTTGTCCTATCTTTCCTGGTTAAAAATGTATCCTGACAGACTTGTGTGTGTATGGGGGAAGATAGATCGAGTAGTGTATTTCTCTCCTTATACACCTCCCAGAGAACTCTGTTCCTCAGATGTCACTCTTAGCATTACCCTTCTCCAATGCCATTTCCAGACTTTGTTCCTTTCATCTAGCTGCTCCCTATGACTAGAATAAATTACCCGAGTTTGTCCAGCAAGCTCCTTCCCTTGTTTAAAAGCAGACTGAAAACCCACCTTTTAGATATAGTTTTCAATCCTTAACCCTACTCCTCTGCCCTCCGCTGATTAACGGTTCTCCTTAACTGTATCCAATCCTGTTTAGCTTGTAAGCTCTTTGGAGCAGGGACTGTTTTCTTACTCTTTGTGACTCTATGCAGCACTGAGTGCGTCTGGTAGCCTATAGAAATAATTAATAGTAGTAGTATGGGGGAAATAAGTTCCTAGAATAGAAACATACCAAGTGGTTAGAGCAGCTGCCACAGAACCCTGAGGTTGTGAGTTCGATTCCCATTGTAGCTTCTTGTGACTGCCGGCAAGTCACTGCCTAAAATATGTAAACAGCTTTGATTGTAACCACACAGAAAAAGGGGTAGACAAGGCCCATCCCTTACCTCCCATAAACATATTGACTGCATGCAACTGTAGTATTATGACGGGGGGAAAAAAACAAACAGCGTAAAGAAAATGATGAACGGCGAGGGTTGGCGAAAAGTTTTCATCGCGTGCGAGGGTAGAGCGCAAATAGCTCCGAATCTATATTTCTGGTGAAAATCATTCTCGTACGCCCACTAGAAGAAGGCTGGGGGAGGGGGCTTAAGGCCCCTTGGGGGGCATCATATGACCAAATAATGTGTTTCCCCCAGGAAAGGCAATCCAGGCTCCTGCCTTTTCTTTCAGGCTGGCCAGGGGCGGAGATGGCAGCCAGGGGAGGGGGTTTGGAAAAGGGGAGGCGAACGCGAAGCGTTGCTACAACGAAAAGGCGCACTTTCGCGCAGTCGCGGCGTCCCTGACACCCGAGCCAAGCAAACGTCAAGGTTTGTTTAATAATCACCCTATATAAGTACACTTCAGGCTTTAAGAGGTTTGCGAGGGAAAAAGGAGGCAGTGGAAAGATAACCTGCACCAACAGCTCGTATGCCATTCTAAATCTCTCTTCACCTGACCGAGGGAGGAAGCTTGCGAATCCTCCACAAGCCCTCCCTAAGATATCGTTTTCGAGCACCCAATCAGGAGCGGTAACAAGATCTGCCATGGCTGACACCCTTAGGAGATTAGTCGGTAGCGAAGCGTGCAAGATTTTGCAGGAAAAGCTGGACGATTGGTACTCAAATTATCACGTAAGTTTCCTATGATCTGGAATGGGAAGGGCTGTGTTTTGTTCTTTTAAAATATATTGTCTGGGTGTTGCCATCAGGTATTGAAATATATAGGCTGGTTTAAAGTTTTAATTCGCCCTAAACTGGAATCTTGAACACAGAAAAGCGCGAGGGCAACATTTATACTGCTCTGGATTTATGGCAGGGGTTTTGATTGTAAAAGAAAATTAAAAAAGGACTGTAATAAAAATCAAAAGATAGCATGTAAGGCTGGGTAACAGCTGTCTAGTTAGTAAATACACAGATACATATTTCAGGGGAAGGATATGCACTGTAATTTCGGCTGATACTGTGATTGTACCTGAAGTAATTTCCCAGAGGGGAAAAAAGTTTGAGTATCCAGGGACGCTTGTTGCTATAGTGACGCAAACTTTTTTTTTTTCCTTAGTAAAATTGCACCACGCCTGCAACAGTTTACAAAACAATGCCCTGCTAGCAGACAGCTTACTCGGAGTCACTGATAATGGAGTTGAGATTGGTGTTTGGAATCACTGGCTTTTACAAAGATGATTTAACTAGACCTAGTTCGCGTTTAGAAAGTTTTTTGTGGAAAAGAGGATTGAAAAGAGAATGCTGATTGCCATTAGTCTACCTGGAAAACTTGGAGATAAGGCTCAACAACCAAGTTGTTGGAAATACCTTTTTAAAGGATAACTCACCAAACTTGTGAAAGTTACATTAACAGAGATGTCAGACTACCCAGTTCCAGGCTGGAGATTTTGGCCCCCATTCTGTATAGGTCACCTAAAAAATTGGTGCTGGCCAGGGCGGTGCTAAGTGTGATTTTATGAAAGTTGCACTATATAGAATTACATTTAGCAACATCGCCTAAGCAGCATTAGGTGTTGCTAGGTGTCCTAACTTTTAGGCACACTGTATTTATGCCAGGGTTTTCTTGACTTAAATGCATCCGCCTAAGTCAAAAACAGGTGCCTAACTGCAAAACACAAAATCCACATTTTTCCCCTAGTCACACCCATTTTAGATAGGTGCTTTGGCACCTAACTTTCAATTTACTCCAATTAATGTCAGTTTAAAGGTGCCAGTTGCCAATTATTGCTGCTGGTTTACCCTATTAATTAAGTTAGGTGCCTACCTTGACTAGGTGCACTTTATAGAATTTGTGGGTTTATATCCCATTTGAAGTCTTAGCTTGAGCTGGGGGGTTCTGACCTGACTCCCACCAGCCCACAAGGACCTTCTCTTGTGGACTTTGTGGGGTGGTGGGGGAGGTCAGAAAGGGGAGGGTCCTTGGTTTTGGGGGAGTGTGAGGGGGTGCAGCTTTTGGGCAGTGAGGGGTGTGAGGGTGGTCCGGGTGGCTAAAGCAGGAAGGAGTGGGCATCCCTCCTGCAAATGATCTTCGCGTGTGTGTTTGTGTGTTGGAGCATGGAGGGTTCAGGTAGCTGTGACTTTTGCACAGGGGGGAGATCAGAAACGTGAGGGGGTTCTGTTAGCTGTGAACTTCACAGGGAGTGGGGTCGTGAGCTTGGAGGATTTGGGCTTCTGAGGCAGGAGGGAATGGGCATCCCTCCTTCCTCTCTCTCTCTCTTTTTTTTTTGGGGGGGGTATCATGGCTGACTATAGCAGACCTGTCAGTAATTTTGGGTCATTTGCAGTGGTTGCTAGATTTAGTGTATGCCTAAACGATGCTAGAGCATCAACTGGTGTGCTCATTTTAATATTAATGACTTCATATTAATACTAATGAGGTAATTTGCATGGCAGAGTCGGAGGCTGCAATGAACGCACAGAAAAGCCTGCAGTTAGCCATAGTGGACTTCAGTCAGTAAATTACATCTGTCACTAAACTGATTCAACTGGTGACCATTAGACGGACTTTGAGTTTAGTGCATCCGAATCATAGTGCGCTTTTTACACAGATTTTTCCCATGTGCTAAGGCTATTTTTACTGTAGCAGGAAAATGGCCAACATGTATTTTTCCTATTAATGGCCTTGTGCTAATGTTTATTATCTAAATATTCCCATATATATAAGAGAGGGTATATGACACCAGTAATTTAAACTATATTTAGGAAGAGACCTCAGTAACGGAGCCCACGCACAGTCGTTTTTCATAGACCGAGAAGTTCAACGTGGTCACATGCTCCTTTGCTCCAATCATCGGTCTCCTTCCCACGTATATTCTATCTTATATTCAAAAAAGTATCTATATATTTTTAGTATTTTATTTTTAGTGAAACATCTTAATAATCCTTACTTTAAAAATGATCATAATTCCTCTAATATAATAAATCAGGTGTCTACACTCACTCATTAGAGACCAAACTGACCTAACTTATACACTCCTCATTTTGAGTTGTTGTTAGGCATTCAAATGGAAGAACAAATGCTTATCAATAATGTTTTTGAAAGAAGTACTTAGCGTTCATTTTTTAGCAGCGCTCGTATATCATGCGATATATATATGGGAATATTTAGATAATAAATATTTGTGATTTTCTTCCCATTAGGGGACTCTACTATAGTGTAGTTCACAAACTTGTGCTAATGTTGTCATTAGTGCACAGCCATCAATAAAAATGATTGCAAGAGCACTAACGAGCACCTGTTTTGTAGATGGTATGGCTTATGAAGTTAGGAGTAATATGGATTCACTGATTAGTACAGGAACATCCATTCTACAGCCTCCCTGACATGCTCCTTCCAAGAAAAAATGTAAAATATTTTTTAGCACAAGAGTAATACATGCCAGTTTGGAATTTACTGCAAAATGCCTGAATGTGTTCTGTAGTAAGTCATTTTAAGCTGTGGTAAGCTTGAGCTAGCACTTACCACAGATAAGAAAAAGAACTTCTAAAGTTTGTTTTTGAACTGTCGCTTTATACTGTTATTGTTTAATGCACTAGGAACATTGAATATAGCACCAGACTTCAAAGCCTATGTAGTAGGCTCAATCTTTTCCCTTCTTGATTTATACACTTATGAACAACTTGATAGAAACATTGAAACTTGAAGGCAGATGAACACTGATCTGGGCAAATTCTATCCTGTTTTAAATCTTTTTGAAGATATAGTCTCCAGAATTGTACACAGTATTTTAAACTAGATCACATCACAGTCTTATACAGGGCCATTATCGCCATCTTCTCCCTATGCATGGAGCATGTAGGCACTGATTCCACTACCTCTGATAGGGGAACATTTCAGTTCAGAGTATTGCTCTTCTGTTTGACAAGGGCTCCCAGGGTACTCTCCAAGGTGTTGGTGATGGTCATAATGTTTGTGTGCAAGGAAGGGATTCGAGTTCACCCTTTTTTTATTTGGATTTTGCTCACACATTTGATCTCAATGTGAGTTACATTCAGGTACACTGGATATTCTACTGACTCTGGAGGATTTACAGTCTGATTTGGCAATGGAGGGTTAAGTAACTTGCTTAAGATCACAAGGAGCTGCAGTGGGATTTCAAGCCCAGTGTTCTAATTAAGCTACTCCTAGAGGAGAGAAGTACTGAAATGGGAATAGAGTTATAGGTAATGCTAAAGGTTGTGGAAAATATATTCTGTGAAATTACATAGTGATGGCACATAAAAGTGCTATTATAAATGAGATGGAGAATGACAAAGAAAGTAGGGGTGTGATGAGGAAAATAGAACGTTTAGGTGAAATGTTGGGATCACATTTCAGTCCATCATGAAAAATGTAAATGGGGTACAAAAGCTTAAGATGTGTTCACTCTGGCAGTCAAGTAGGGTATCCATTTATTCTGATAATGGACCATCAGCTCTTCAAGTGTCTGGCTCTCCGTAAAGAATCCAACAGTTCAATTATGTGATGGTTTCCGAGTCTACAACTCTTCCAGTTTGATGTGCAGTATCAGTCTGGGAGGTGGGTCCCAACTAATCTAGGTGCTCAATAAGGCATGGTTAAGCTGAGGGTGAAGGTTTGTGATGGCACATATAAGAAACTGCTAGTGCTGCTTAAGCAAACACCCTCACAAGATCTTGCTAGAATAACTACATTATGCATGGCTGATTCAGTGGAGAAATTCAACTGTTTGGGATAGATTTCTGAGTGAAGTGCCTAAAGTGGCGTTGGATCTCGAAACAAGATGCTGTGTTGAGCTTGCAAATGGGATTTCTTTAGGGAATCATCTGCTTTAGTGATTGGAAGTGGATTGCTATGTGTCATTGGACCACTTTGAACATCTCTATTTAAAAATAAATAGTTGGTAGGGGGGTTGTTTTTTTTGTTGCACTGTAGGAGAAACATTATGTAGTTGAAATAATTCACAATATATGAGTAGTTTGTAAAATAAATTGCTCACCAAAAAGATCAATCAGTACCAAAAGCAAGCAAAATTGAAGATCACATAGAACAACCAGTATCACAAAAAGACAAGAGAGGAAAAGTCCCTCAATCACCCAGGCTTATGGAAACCTACAGTAACTGCCTTTACTGGGATAATGATTATTATCATCAGTTCCAAAAATCTCGCTATTCTTAATTAAAAAAGAAAGAAAGAAATTAACTGCATATATTGCAAAACTGAAAATGTTTAATTTAAAAGAATACTTAACTCCCGATGGAGAATCTGCCATTTTACTTCCAATAAGCTTCATCAGGGGTTAGTGTTCAATCAGCATCTCAGCCATGTTCATAACAAACTCAGTCTTATTCTTTTATTTTGCAGTAACATAGTAGATGATGGCAGATAAAGACCCGAATGGTCCATCCAGTCTGCCCAACCTGATTCAATTTAATTTTTTTTAAAAAATTTTCTTCTTAGCTATTTCTGGGCAAGAATCGAAAGCTTTACCCTTGTATTCTCAAATTAGTTGTGCTTTTCTAGGAACCTTTCATACCAGAAACAATTGCATTAATCCTAAATCTGGCTGCATGGGATATAACAAATATTGTTTAAAACTTTTTAAAGAGAATTTTCATAAGAAATTTATCCCGACTTGTGAATTGTGATTCACTTCATTTCAGTTGCTATTTGTTTGCAATATGGTGCCAGCTTAAATGAAAAATGCCATCACACTTCATTCAACCAATCACAAACCATACAGTGTCATTTTGACAAAGGGCTCTTTTTACTAAGGGCTCCTTTTACAAAACTGCGTTAGGGCCTTAACGCGTGGAATAGCGTGCGCTAAATTGCCGCACACGCTATCTGCTACCGTCTCCTTTTGAGCAGGCAGTAGATTTCCGGTTAGCGCACGCTAACCTGGTGTGTGTGATATAAAACCGCTAGTGCGGCTTTGTAAAAGGACCCCTAAGGTGCGCTAGGGCTTTAACACGTGGAATAGCGCACGCTACATTGCCGCGCATGCTAGACCTTAACGCCAGCATTGAGCTGGCGTTAGTTCTAGAAGCGTAGCGCGTGGTAATTTCCTGCATGCGCTAAAAATGCTAGCGTACCTTAGCAAAAGGAACCCAAAATCTCAATAAATCCTTAAAGGAACTGCTAGAGATAAAACCCCATTTGTCAACAATACATCACAGAAAAACTTTCCATTCAGTGTGGCTGTTCAGCCCGATGGGTTGTAGTGCTTTTAATCTGTGGATCCAATGCTGTTCTTTTTGCAGTAAAATTAAATCTCGATCTGCTCCACAGATACTCTGTCCCACACTATCAATAACAGTTCATTTTAAACTGTTAAAATTGTGATGATTTTCCTGGAGTTTCAACACAACCTTTCTTTAAACTGGATCTGTAAAAATCTTATAAAAGCTGGCTTTTCTTGATAATGACAGGAATAGCCATCCAGATGGTTACACATAACTGGAAGAGTTATGATCGACTGAATTACACTTTCTGGTGGGCAAACCTATGTTCCAGTTACAAGTATGAAAGAATGAACGCGGAATGTTTGGGATATAATAACGCATTCAAAATGGCGTGGAGCCATTGACTGCATTTATTGAGTCACAATAACTGTCATGTACCTTTCCTTTTATTTGACTTCCTTACACATCCTGGGTGGGTGGGTGGGTGGGGGGAGGGGAATGTATTATTGTTTGCTATACTTAATTATCTATATTATTGAAATTAAATTTGTATTTCTTCTTCTATTAATTATGGGGAGAAGGGGGGAGAAAATGATTGTTTTTTGAATTATTTATGTATTTAAAGTGCATTCTGTGTAGTGTTTATGTTTAAATTCAATGTATGGCACTGATTTATTTAAAAAATCTTATTTATAACTCCTGAAATAGGTACTGTAAAGTAGAGGATTATATACCTATACAACGTTACTATTTTAGGGCTCTTTTTACGAAGCCACGTTAGTGGTTTAACGCGCGTAATAGCGCGCGCTAAACTGCCGGTCGTGCTTGCCGCTACTGCCTCCTCTTGAGCAGGTGGTAGTTTTTTGGCTAGTGCGGGGGTTAGCGTGTGATAAAAAGTCGCGTGTGATAAAGCCGCTAACGCTAATGTTAGATCTATTTGTAACTAAACATTACTGGCTAAGGATTTGGTTGGTGATTCGCAAGTAGGTTTTACGTTTATAGTTGAGAAATGGATTACAGATCTGAATTTCCCAATAGTGTTAGAAATTTGTCCTATAGGATATAAGATGCTACATAGTCCTCGAAAAGATAGGAGGGGAGATGGTTGGCTCTAATCTATAAGGATTTTTGTTCTGTTACTTAGAAACAATTATGGATTCAAAGTTGAAGATAATGATATGTCAAATTTCTGACACAGAATTTGCTAGTAACTTGGGATTAATTTTGATTTATAGACCTCCAGGTACCTGGTTATTCATTTATCAGAATTATATGATAATATATAGAATTATTCAACAATTTTTTTCAAACTTAATTATCTCCCCCCCTTTTACTAAGCCATGGTAGAGTTTTCTACCATGGCCTGGTGTACTAAATGCTTCAATGCTGCTCTGACGCTCATAGAATCCCTTTGAGTGTCGAAACAGCGTCGGAGCATTTAGGGGCAAATTCTGTATTGGACGCTGGTCTCAGCAGCCGCCTAAGAAGTGGCTGAGAATCGTACACCGGCATCCTATACAGAATCACATCTGACCTAAGGGAAAGACACTTAACCCTGCCTAACCACCCCAATTCTCTAACCAGTGCCCATATCACAGTTGCCAGTTAGAGAATTTCCTAGGGATCCCTTGCCATCAGCTGATTTGCGGCAAGGGAATCCCCCATCCATGATCAGCTGAGTGGCCATGGCAGAGACCCCCTCCCTGCAAAGTCACCCAGCAAGAGGGATGTCTACTCCCTCCTGTTGCCAAACCCCCGAACCCCCCTGAAGCATCCAGGCAGGAGAGATACCCACTCCCTTCTACCCCCAAATCCTTTACTTAGATCTGTGAAAAAGAGGATGTGTCTGTATAATCCTCCATTGTCTTTGTGCAATGACATAGACATATATTCATAGACATAGACAAATGGCATAGACATTTCCACACATCATACCCTTCATTCTCCCTACTTTTAAATTAGCAATATAATACAACATGGCTATCTATGCATATATGTCTATGTCATATGTCTATGTTTGTGTCACCCTGGGGCTTACATTGTTATATCTCAATACCATGGTGAATTGATCTTCATCTTCCTGTTTTCTATCTTGGGTAATTAATGATTGATCATGGTCCTTGTATTTTGCTTGATGAAAACATCTTTTTAGAATCTTTTTCTTATAACTCCTCCAAATTCTTAATAATCTGTGGCGTGGTATATAAAATCTTGAGCATCACTACAAATTCTTCTATAACGTAAGAATTGTAAATAGGGCAAGCTGTCTCTTAGATGTTTGGGAAGGCAACTGTCATATGGTAAAAAGGTGTTTCTGTTGGTAGTTGTGTGGAATACAGATGTTTTGAATTCAACAGTTGTTTGTTCAATACATCCAAAAAATAAATGGTTGAAAATGAATAAGTGCAAGTGAATTGTATGCAATGAGAACTCTCGGCAGCCAATCAGCTAGTGGCTCTGCACAAGCAGGAGCGAAGGAAGGTCGCTCATGCCGTGGTTCACAGCTGGACCACAAGGGATACTAAAGGTGCACGGGGGAGATGGTAGGGAAATTAAAAATTCTTAGAATCGTCTGGGACCGGAGGCGAGAGGGATCTTTCCTGTCCTGGCCATCGCAGGACCACTAGGTCTCTCGGCAGGCCCGGTGGAGGCCTGCAAGTCATCAGGGGGGAGTGTGTGTGTGGGGGGGAAACAGGGTACAGAACCTGGCAGGAAGGGAGGAGGGGTGCTGGGTGTACAGAGACGGGCAAGGAAGTGAGTGAGTAAGGGGGGTGGATGCAGAGCCTGGCAGAGCAGTGAGGGAGGGGAACAGGGTGCAGAGCCTGGCAGGGCAAGGCAATGCTCTGCACTTGAATTTTAACCCCCTGGTTTATATTTGTCAACCTTTTTTCCTTTTTTTTTTGAAGGGGGGGAAAGGTTTCCATGGTTTATATTTGGGCCAATTTATACGGTACCTTAAAATCACCCTTATGTGGGGGTTTCTTGCATATCTAAGGCCATTTTTACTGCAGCAGTAAAATGGCTGATTTTCCTTTTCTTGAATTAATGACCACATGCTGTCCTTTAGTGCATGACTATTAAACCTACCAACACCTATTTTGTAGGCAGTAAGGGCTCACTGGTAATCGTTTGCTAATTCTTTAGCTCAATGTGGATGTGCTAACTGATTAGCACAAGAGCACCCATTTTTGTCCCTCTGACATGCTCCCTCCAACAAAAATGAAAAAAATATTTTGAGCAGGTCCCATAATAAACCATTTTTAAACCATGGTAAATATGTGCTAGCATTTATCACAGCTTAGTAAAAGGACCTCTTATTAGCATATAACTTAAAGCTAAGAGCATAAATTCTTATCCCATTCAAAAATAAACATGGAAATATTTTTCTGAAAATCAAGTAATCTAAAATGTTATGCAGATTTGTGCATATGCAAAACAGAATTGTTACAGAATCTAACCTCTGTCACCGAATCTTCCCAGGTGCTATCACAGGAGAACTAGGGTAATTAATTATAGGCTATGTTAATTAATCAATCTATTATAACAACCATTTAAGCAAAAACCTACTGAAATGATACACAAACATAAAGGCAACTCTCATTGTAGCAAAAAAGGAGCTTTCTCAGACCTATCCTTCTAGATTGAGGATTATTTTAATCTCTCCCGATTGCTGGCCTCTTTTCTCCAATAGCAGCCTCTCTGCATAAGAGGAAAAGGAAAGCATTCTGGTAAATTCTTCAGTTCCCATGGCAACCTTGGCATTCCTCACAATGGAACAGTCTTCAAAAGTCATGACACTCGCTTAACAAAGACTAATCTGAAGTGCCTCAATTATCTTTAGTTTCTAATTTTTATATGTTTTCATGATACTATTTTGTAGGCCTAATTTCATATAGGGAAACTACCTTCCAAGTAACTTCTGAACAGTTCATCTAATGTCATTCAAATTTGCAACAGTAGAAGAATCGTGATGTTGCCTCACTCTTTTCATTGACTGTACCTTTGAAGCACTGGTCATTTAGAATCCCTTCTATTTTTTTTTTTACATGGAAACAGACTAATTTAATTAAAATCTTTGGAAAGCAAGCTACAGCATGAAGGCTATAGGGAACAGTCAGGGTTTCTTTTGATGGTGGTGGGGCCCTCTCTAAACATTCAAACTATGATCTTTTCATCTCCATCTCTCCTCTTCTGAGATTCCTTTTTCAGGTTTTATCCCATATCCTCCTTAGACTCCTACCTCCTCTGCTCATATAATCCATTCCTTCCATAGGTGTTCTTTTTCATTTGGTTGGCTTTGACCTATAGTTTGAATATATGAGTCTAGGAGATTGTCTTTTATTATGGACTTTACAGATTCAAACAACAGTGTGAAGACATCTGGCAGATGAAGCAGAAAGTTCCTCTCTACTCCTGCCAACTAGAGAAGGAAGGGAGAGGACTGTGCAGGCTAAAGGAATGTTTTAAAAAGGTGCCCTGATTGACTATGCCTAACCACCCCAGTTCTCTAACCAGTGCCCATATCACAGTTGCCAGTTAGAGAATTTAAGGCCGCATCTAGCTGATCACTGGAGGGGTGAAAGCGTGACCCCCGTTCTTAATCTCCCAGTGGTTACTGATCCCCTCCTACTCCCTTAAGAAATGAAAATGAGAGTGGATTCCAGGGTCTATGACAGCTTCGGGTATTATGGCCATTCCTAATCGAGCAGCAAGCAAGTACAGCGGTGTCTCTAGACAGAAATATTTAGGGTGGCAACAGGGGAGTAAATCTAGGTATGAGTGTGGCAAGCCAAAGTGACATTTCCACACACCATACCCTTCATTCTCCCTACTTTTAAATTAGACATATAATACAACACGACTGTCTATGCATATTCTTCTCCTTCCAGTTTCAACTACCCAGTAAAACTGCCATTATTCAACAAATTCCTTCTGTGTGGAGTAGTCTGGATTCTCTACAGAATTGGATGGAATTTCAGTATAAACCTGGCACCTCCAGTTCTGTAAGATAAACTCTATATTCCCTAACAATGACTTTATTCCCCTTACAACTCACCATACAAAAAATATTGAAGTGTACATGCACCTTTCACTGCCATTTTGTTTAAACCAGATGGGTTTTGTTTGTGTAGTGATTCTATAGGAAGTGGAGACCACTAATCCTGAGCATTTAAAATTTTGAGTGATAAGGACTGCTTTCAGATAGGGCCAGATACCGTGTTTCTCCAAAAATAAGACCGGGTCTTATATATTAATTTTGCTCCAAAAATGCATTAGGGCTTTTTTTTCAGGGAATGTCTTTTTTTTTCCCATGTACAACAATCGTATCTCCCTTCCTCTCCTCCACTTCAATTCTTCCTCTTTTCTTTCTCCCCCCCCCCCCCCACACTTGTGCAGCATCTTTCTATTCCTCCCTCCTACCTCCTTGTGCAGCAGAACCCCACTGACCCTCCCAATGTGAGACTGACATACCTCTGCTCTGAGACCACCAAAAAACAGCAGCGGCGGCAGCGCTCTGAATAGGCTTCTTTGCAGACTTCCCTGCTGGGGCCTTCCCTCTGCCGCATCACTGATGTCCCTCTGTCTCTCCTTCTCTGTCTTCTGCCTTCCTCTATCTTTCTCCTATTCCCTAGTGCCCTATTTTCAACCTTTTTGCTGTTTCTTAGCCCCTCACTAACTCCAGCCTCATCCCTTTCTTTTGCTTCCCTTATTTATTTATTTGTTCATTTTTATAGCCTGTCCTCCCCAGAAACTCAGAATGGGTTACAATAAAATAAAATAAAAATTAGGTACTTGGAAGTTCCCTTAACTGTCCCGAAGGCTCACAATCTAACTAAAGTACCTGAGAAAACAATTATTAAATAGTAAAGATATAATATAAAGATATAATAAAAATAAAATCCATTAAACATATTCAGATAGGAAAGATAGAGATAAAGACAAGAGATGCACATCCCAACAAGTATTCAGTGAGTAAAATTAAATTAAAATTAAAAATTAGAATTAAAAAATAAAATATAGAAAATAAAGTAAATTCTAGTCAGACAATAGGATCTGATGTTAGAAGTTTGAATGCAGGCTAGACATTTGGATCAGAGTCAAGGCAGTGCCAAAATGCAGGCATGTCACTTAGATTAGATGCACTCCACATCAGCCGGACAACCCCCATTATCATCCCGGCACATCAGCTGCCTCAAATGGCCAACCGCCACCATCACCGGACCCGACGGCCACTCCCAAAGATCTCAGGGTCCCTCCAGTGAACAGGCCAGTTCCCAGGCAGGACGACTGCTCCTTCTGCTGCACATGCTGGGATCTCTCCACCAGGGCAATTTCCACTAGCCACCTCCTCTGACATGAAGTGACTCCCTCATCTCGGCTGGCCAAATCATGCTCTCCACCTCAGCGCTGGCGAATATCCGCCCTCCTACAAGATGTCCCATCAAGCCACCTACCCTGACGCCAAGCACCGCTCTCCTCTTGGCTCCTCATCGCCAACCTCCTCAATCACGGCGTGACTGTTTGACCCAGCGCAGCGCATTTCTGCCAGTGGCACAAGGAGCCGGATGAACAGCATGCAGGAGGCCCTTCGACTATTGGACCGGAACCAGCGGTCAAACCGGTGAGACTAGTAAATTTAAATTTAGCTATGTAAAAAATAAGAGTGGAGGCCCTGAACCAAGGTAGCAAAGTCAAATTATATCTAATAAAACAGAAGATCAAAGAAAACTCAATAAAATATAAACAAAGTAAAAGAAAGAACAAAAATAAAAAAGAGGGGTGAGGGAGACAGCACAGCTGATGACCTAACTGACCACCATCTTGTTAGAATGATCTTGTCTCCAGGACATTTTCTTACTCTCTATCAAATTTCCTATTACCTCTCTTTTACTATCTTTTAAACCCCATTTCCATCCTCACTCAGCTCCTTCAGGGACCAATCTCCTTCCTCTCTCATACTTGTCCACAGCAACCCCCCCCCCCCATCCTTTTTCATTGCCTCCAAGTTATTCACACGGGTCCTGAATCTATCAATGGTGCAGTCCGGCCTAGTTGTCAATCAACTACTAGGCATCGTTTATAGAATCGCATCTAGCAGTGCCTAACTCAACTTAAACATCAATAGGTGTCATAATGTTAGCCACTGGTGTATTAGGTCAGGGTTTTCCTACTGACATCTAAGTCATTCCATGCCCATTCTCCACCCCTAACCATGTTCACTTGCAGGTAGGCACTAGTAGACACCTCGATATAAGTGCCTTAGGTGCCTTGCAGAGTTCTGCGCAGAACTTAAATTAATCGTTTTTAAATTTTTTAAACTTGACATTTAATGGCATTTTCAGTTACCACACCATACCATTTAAGCTAGTGGTCTCCAACTCAAACCCTTTGCAGGGCCACATTTTGGATTTGTAGATACTTGGAGGGCTTCTGAAAAAGTAGTTAATGTCTTATTAAAGAAATGGCAATTTTCCTTTTGGTTCCTTTTGGCTAAGGGCTCCTTTTACGAAGGTGCGCTAGCGTTTTTAATGCGCACGCTAGCCGAAAAACTACTGCCTGCTCAGGAGGAGGCGGTAGCGGCTAGCGCGTGTGGCATTTTAGCGCACGCTATTCTGCGCATTAAGGCCCTAACGTGCCTTTGTAAAAGGAGCCCTAAGTCTTAATAATAATATTGTCATTTATAGCTAAAGAGACATATGATCAAGAAATTGCTTTATTTTACTTTTGTGATTATGATAAACATACCGAGGGCCTCAAAATAGTACCTGCCAGTCCACATGTGACCTCTGGGCCGTGAGTTTGAGACCACTGATTTAAGCCAATTAAACAGTTTTGAGTTCCAAGTGGAACTCAGCTAGATGCTGTCAGTCTAGTCTCTTATAAAATCAGGGCCACAATATCTCAGCGTTTCCTCACACTTGCCTCCATTTCACCCACTCACTTATACTCCTATTCCATCTAACTACTCCCATTCATATTTAATTTCTCTAAATTCTTATTAGTCTTACTATGCTTAATTACCCCCTCACCAGCTACTCATAATTTCCACTCAGTCTCTCCCATCCACAATTCCCTGGTCTACACTCAATCACCAAGGGCTCCTTTTACTAAGCTGCGGTAACGTTTTTAGTGCACGCAGAATATTAGTGCGTGATAACCCTGTGCTACGCAGCTAGAACTAACGTCAGCTCAATGGTGGTGTTAGCGTCTAGCGCGCGCAACAATGTAGCATGTGCTAAGCGCGCGCTAAAACCGCTAGCGCAGCTTAGTAAAAGGAGCCCTAAGTTCCAGTTCTTCCAAGTCCAATTATTCTGCTCCTTTCCCTTTCAGCTTATGTTCTCCTTACCCCTCCCTCTAAGTCCTATCTAGCTTCTGCTACCCTTCCCTGTACTTTCCCCCAAGTTATAAGAACATAAGAATTGCTGCTGCTAGGTCAGACCAGGGGTCCATCGTGCATAGCAGTCCGCTCCTGCGGCAGCCCTTAGGTCAAAGACCATTGCCTTAACTGAGGCTAGCCTTACCTGCATATGTTCCGGTTCAGCAGGAACTCGTCTAACTTTGTCTTGAATCCCTGGAGGGTGTTTTCCCCTATAACAGCCTCTGGAAGAGCATTTCAGATTTCTATCACTCTCTGGGTGAAGAAGAACTTCCTTATGTTTGTACGGAATCTATCCCCTTTTAACTTTAAAGAGTGCCCTCTCGTTGTCTTTCTCGTTGTCTCTATCTACTAAGTTTATTCCCTTCATTATTTTGAATGTTTCGATCACAACCCCTCTCAGCCTCCTCTTTTCAAGGGAGAAGAGGCCCAGTTTCTCTAACCTCTCACTGTATTGCAACTCCTCCAGCCCCTTAACCATTTTAGTCGCTCTTCTCTGGACCCTTTCGAGTAGTACCATGTCCTTCTTCATGTACGGCGACCAGTGCTGGACGCAGTATTCCAGGTGGGGGTGTACCATGGCCCAGTACAGTGGCATGATACCCTTCTCCGATCTGTTCGTGATTCCTAGCATTTTGTTCGCCCTTTTCGCTGCCGCCACGCATTGCGCGGACAGCTTCATTGACTTGTCAACCAGTACTCCGAAGTCTCTTTCCTGGGGGTCTCTCTGAGTACCGCACCAGACATCCTGTATTCGTGTTTAAGATTTTTGTTACCAATATGCATCACCTTACACTTATCCACGTTAAACTTCATTTGCCATGTCGTAGCCCATTTTTCGAGCATGTTTATGTCAGTTGCAGGTCTTTGCAATCCTGCGTCTTCACTACTCTGAATAGCTTCGTATCGTCCACAAATTTAATCACCTTGCTCGTCGTACCAATTTATAAATATGTTGAAGAGCACGGGTCCATGCACCGAACCCTGCGGCACTCCACTCGTGACTCTTTTCCAGTCCGAGTATTGTCCATTTACCCCTACTCTCTGTTTTCTATCCGCCAACCAGATTTTAGTCCATATGAGTATTTCACCCTTGATTCCATGGCTCGCAATTTTTCAAAGTAGTCGTTCATGCGGGACCATGTCGAACACCTTCTGAAAATACAGATATACAATGTTGACCGGCTTGAAGGGGCATATACTTCTTGTAAGTCTATTCTATTCCTGCTTGTGTAACATATAAAAAAAATCTGCTGAAACAGTTCTTGTTTGTCAAGAGGCCACAAGGTCTTTTCTTTTTCTGTTCTATAGCTGATTAGTTTCACCAAGGTTACCCCCACATCTTGTGCACATCCTGTGCTATGCTGTGCTGTGCGTCAGGAATTAGAAAAGAAGCATTGCTAGACCTCAGACAAGACAGTATTATATGCCATAGATGGAAACTTCCCCCCCTCCTTATGTTTGCTACCTTTTTCTTGTTGCTTTTATGTCCTGTTACCATATATGGTCTTTCCTACAGTCATATGGTAAAAAAAACTGACCCATGTGAAATGCTATATATATATATATATATATATATATATATATATATATATATATATATATATATATATATGTAGTACTCTGAATAAAAGTGATATCCCTTTGCATATTTGCATGTGCGTTTGTGTGTGTGTGTGATTTCTTTCTAAAGAGGTGTTCCCGGATACATCTGTAGTGAGGACAGCAGAATGAGGCTAATACAAATTGGGACCTGGTCATTTCAGCTGGGGGCTCATCCGGGATTGGATTACTGCCGGGACTCTAGTGAGTATCTGTTTTCTAGTGCTCACTGGTCTCTGCCCTCTTCCACGCCCTTATTTGATTATTGAGGTTTTTGGCAAGTCTCTTGATGCTTTTTGTGAGTTTATATTGGGCTTTTGGGAAGTCCATAGTGGTTGTTTTGGCAGCCCCACAGATTACCTGTCCTTTTGGGAAGGACTGATCTAACTAATTCAAATCTGTACAGACTCGCCTGTTCTGCTGTTCTAGGAAAACTTTCTTGCATGTGCTTTTTCTTTCTATCGCATTGTATATAAGTTAAGGTAAGTAAGATTTGTGTATTACCATGCTGTGTTTTGTAATAGGGAAAGAAAGTAGACATTGTACATTTGTATATATACTGTATATATTAGGGGAAAGAATAGGGTTGAGTCCAGATCTGGCTTGAGTTTCTTCTGTGAGCACCCTGCAATTGTGTGTGTGTGAGACGTGCCAGGGGCACGAAGCGAGAGGGAGTCCTTATTTGCGTTTCCATTGTCCTGCGAAGGGCGTGGCCAGAGACGGACGAAGCAAAAGATTTCTGTTGAATGCGGGGTGGCTCAAGGGGCCAGAATGGGGAGTAAAGCAGAAGTGAAAGACCTCCCCAGGCAGCAGTCCTCTGGAAAAGCCCTTAGAGAGGATCCTGCAGTGATAATGATAGTGTGTCCGATATTAAGAGAAAAGATAAGAAGCAAATGATAAGTATTGAGACTCCACCTAGCTTCTGGCCAAAGTTTAGTGCGGAGGACAAATTGGCTATGTCAAATTTTACATTAGTAGAATTGTAAGCAACACTAAGAAAGCTAGAAATGTTTCCTGTTGAAAAAACAAACAAAGGGGATTGCAAAGAGGTAAAAATCTGCCCATGAGACCCCTTAAACTATTTATCTCCTCCCTGTAAAATCCTCGGGGGAGAGGGGATGTTAGGATAAAAAATAATTTGAGATGGTGCCCCATACACAGAGATGGGAGGAGCTGAACATATTCTCCTCTGCAAAATAGGAAGGGGGAGCAGTAAGCTGAAATAGATAAGACTCAGGAAGAAAGAGAACTTTAGTAGTTGAGCCAGTACGAACAGAATTTCCTAAAGCAAGGAGGAAAGTGTTTGCTTTGGATTTCAATAATTTTTTTACTAGTGCTTAGGACCCATTTTGCATATTTGAAAGGAGATTGTCAATTTTTTGTTTATGTTGTGCTTAGCAGAAAGGAACAAGGAATTATAAGCAAATACTGCTTGGGTAATTATGAAGAATCAATGTTAACTGAGTTTGAATATTAATAATAATAATAAAAATAAACAAAACCCAACATTCTGTGTGATAACTTAACTAGGTAGACCTGTGGTTGTAGGAGCCAAGAACTAGTTTTCTGATCTACATAAACAATTTATGAATTAATAGTTTTAGGATATCTTTTGGCTTTAGGAGACATTAGAAATCTTTTATAAAGCAGTGGATATGTGACTTTTGCTAGCACCAATTTAAGGTGGCAGACCTTTTTGCGTTGGTTATAAGAAATACTGTGCATTGTAATGCATGTTTTTATTTAGATTAGATTTTGATATGACAGGAAAAACAAACACTATCGCCTTAATATAAAAAAATCTAAGAATAGGATTATTGCCAAAAGTTACAGCACCGTGCACATTTTGAAGTTTGAAGAGGAATAGGAGCCAAGCACATTGTTCTTAGTTTATGGTTTTAGGGATTGCAATGTATTTTGCCTAAACTAAAAAATAAGGTATGCTAATTAGTTCTGAATTGGTTCAGGCTTTACACAGTCATGCTTGGACTGGATTAACTCTCCTAATCTTATGGTTTAGCAACATTTAGGTAAATTCAAGGAGCTTTAAACACAAAAAAACTCCCCAAAATATTTTCCCTTTGCCCTATTGTTTTCTTCCATCTATGTTTTCTTTCCTTTACTCCTTGTAGTTCTTCTTTCTCTCCTTGTTTCTTATATGTGTAATTCTGCGTTTGTACGTTTTTGAAATTTTTAATCTTTATTGTTTTCATTTGTCTTTACCCTTCTTTTTATTGTTGTCAAAGGCTTAGTATTTGGAATTTAATAGAGTTTTAACAAGCTTGGAAACTTGGTCAAAGAAAGCACTGGGGAAACAAGACAAGATACAGAGAAAGAGAAATTGGTGATGTTGAGAAATTACCAGGGGAGATGGAAAAAAATAATTTGAGTTAGAAACATGGGAAAGGTTGCAGATTCAGGTTTGCTTTGTGGCTAATGTGGATTTGGTGAAGCAAGGAAGCATGATTGTTGCCGAACGTTGCAGACAGGATAGTCTACGTTGATAAACAGGGTATGTGTCACGTGTTTGAAAGTATGTGCATGTATTATGTCCTTATTATAAGGGACATTCTAGTTGGAATAGGCAGGTGTGAGTAAAGTTCCAAGTTATTTTTGTTTAGGTATGAACTTAGAGATGCTGGTTCTGGTTAGGGTGGCAAAGCAGATTTTTGGGGTGGCCTCTGTGTAAGTATAAGGAGTAGCCTAGAGCAGTAGGCTTGTTGGGGATATGTGGGCTAGCTGCCACCCGGGATCACACCCTGCCTGCCCCCCGCTGAAGCTATCGCTGATTCCTCCCTGCCACCCGATTAGCTACATCCATCCCCCACGTCCGCCGCTGCACCTGCTGCCACTACCCGACATACTCCATCCAATCATCCCCCACCGCAATTCCGGGCAAGGAAGGGCCAGGCACGTGCAGCAATTGCACGCCACCAGCCCACAAGCCTTCCCCCGACGTGAATTCTGACATTGGAGAGAAGGTTCCGGGCCAGCCAAGCAGCGATGGCAAAGAGAGATGCAGATTCCACTCAGGATGACAGTGAGAAGCAGAAAAGGAAACGTTTATCTCTGTCAATAGCACAGAAAGTTGAGGTATTGAAGAAGCTTGATGAAGGCATGTCTGTAAGACGGCTGATTGAAGAATATGGTGTGGGAACAACCATATAAGAACATAAGAATAGCCTTATTGGGTCAGACCAATGGTCCATCTAGCCCATTCTCATGGTGTCAATCCAGGTCAAAACCCCCAAAAGATTCATGATGTAAACACTTAGCTATGTCACGTTAAATAAACTTCAGAACCTTCAACTAACTTAACTACAAAGTCTCCAGCCACAGGGTTTAAATGTAGCTATCGACTTGCAACCTCAATACATATCTTATCTTAGGACAACGTCATCCATGAGGGCGACTAAACTGATAAAAGGTATGGAAAATTTCTCTTACGCTGACAGGTTAAAAACGCTGGGGCTATTCTCTCTGGAGAAGAGGAGACTTAGAGGGGACATGATAGAAACCTTCAAAATCCTAAAGGGCATAGAGAAGGTTGACAGGGACAGATTCTTCAGACTGTGGGGAGCCACAAGCACTAGGGGTCACTCGGAGAAATTGAAAGGGGACAGGTTTAAAACAAATGCTAGGAAGTTCTTTTTTACCCAGAGGGTGGTGGACACATGGAACAAGCTTCCGGAGGAGGTGATAAGCCAGAACTCTGTACAGGGGTTCAAGGAAGGTTTGGATAGGTTCCTGGAGGATAAGGGGATAGAGGGGTACAGATAGAACTTGAGGTAGGTTATAGAAGTGGTCAGTAACCTCTTCACAGGTTGCGGACTGATGGGCCGCCGCGGGAGCGGACCGCTGGGCAGGATGGACCTCTGGTCTGACCCAGTGGAGGCAACTTCTTATGTTCTTATGTTCTTATGGAGCCTGGTACAGACAGTATGAAAAGTGTACTGTCACCTTAAGTCTTAAGAAACTTCATGACTGCCTGTACCGTACATGCACGAGTGCTTTCCCGCCCGATGCCTGCTTGTGATACCTCAGTTTTTCATTTTCCATGGAGTGAAGAAGTCTGTGTATGACTGAACTCTGTTCAGTCGGCATTGCCTTCCCACTTTGCGTTTCTTCTTTTTTTAGTTTCTAGTTTTTACTTTTGTTTATATAGTTTCTAAAAAAATTAGTTTTTCTTTTATCCAATCTCGGGCTTCGGCCTTGAGGTTCTTTTCCTGGTAGGACTTTGTTCACTATTGAGTTTAATCTCGCAAACTAGATTTTTCCAATGTTGAAATCTACAACAGGATTTAAAAAGCACTGCAGGTACCAGAGGCCTATTTATTAACTGACCCACATAATTGGTGTCTTCAATATTTGAGCCCTAATCATCAAACTGAATCGTGTATTAAGTGTTCCACCTTGTACAAGCGTTCTATTAAAGCCTGTCATATTCAACGGGAGAAGCTGTTTGGCTTCGCTATGGATATCGGAAAAACTTCAAAAAAACTTTGAAAATTCCTACATTGGCATCAATATTGGGAAATCTCTTAGCATTGGGGCAAGCCAGTTTCTGAGTCATCCTCTTCCCAGCAAACGTTGCAGGTCTCTACAGCATCGAGTCTCTTGATGCAGACCGCACATCAAGTCATCGATCTAAGGATCTGCAGCTTGTCTCTCCTCCTAGGTGTGCATCCTCGTTGAGGTCACCCTCTCTGAGACAATATGCTGCATTGATAGTACTGGCTTGTGAGCCCTTAGTACTGGTGCATACTGCTCAACAGGCATCGCAGGCCTTGATGGCATTGGGTCTCTTGATGCAGGCCAAAAGACTTTGTCATCGTTCTGCTGAGCTGCAGGTTGTTTCTCCCATATGGGGTGCGTCTTCTGCTAGGTCATCCATATTGAAGCAACCTGCTGCACTGATGGTACCAGCTGTTGAGCAATTGCTACTGGTGCATTCTTTTTGAGAAAAGCTTGATGAATTCTTTCAGTTTTTTAGGTCACATTATATGCGCCTCCTACACTCAACTCCCTTGGTATTGGCCCAACCTGATCATATCAATGTGAGGCATCAAGGTACTGATACCACCGATCCATTGGAGCATCAAAATACTGCTCAGAGATCTTCTATGAGGTGTCATGGTTCTATCTATTGGCGCCGATCTTGTTTCAGGTATGGTTCTTCACTTAGAAGTTCTACTTCTTCTCAGTAATGCTCCCCTTTGAGACTTTGAGCTGCTACTTTGGGCCATAAGTCCTCTTCTGTGAGGCATTCCAGACCAAGATGTCAGAGTTCCTCTTTTAGTCGTCCTTCTTTTTTGAAGTGGCATCAGGAACTTCATCGATCCACTTCTGCCTCTTCATCAGACTGGTACCGAAAATGTTGCAGGACTTCTAGACATTTTTTCCCAGAAGTTTCTCAGATTCAAAGTTTGACTTGGAGTATGGGGTTTCCCTCTCTGAACCTGAGTCTGTTGGTGCAGCTATTCCCAAAAGAAGATCTTCTCCTGAAGAATTCTCTTTTGCGGCTTACATTAACCGGTTGTGCAAAGATTTGTCTCTTTCATTGGAGACTGATTCTTCATTTAATGTTGAATTCCAAAATATATTGAATTTTTGTGGACCTTCCCAAAATCGCTTCAAATTACCATTGCATGAACTGTTTAAACAAATCTGTTTCAGAAATTGGGAGATGCCTGTAACTGTCAAGGCTGCTCCAGGGAAGATGAATTCGCTTTACAGAATTTTCTCTACTCCAGGATTTTATAATCCACAACTTCCACATCATTCATTATTACTGGAATCGACCCTGCACCTCCCCCTTCATGGCTCCCCTCTGCCGTGGTGAAGGTGGCTGCAGCTCCTGGGCACTGGGGTGGCTGGCTGGGAGAGGGCCTACTCCCCTTGACAAACCACTTGGCAGGAGCTGGCTGGTGCTGCTGAAGTCAGGCTAGTGGAGGTGGGGGAGGGGGAAAAGGCTTGGTGGGTGCTGGGACTTGGCATGCATGTGACAGGTGAGGGAGGAAACAGAGGAAAGTCAATTTGGCCCACAGGTTAGGCAGGGGTGGGCTTGGGATTGTGGAGGGACAGCTAAGGGAAAGGGAGAAGGAAGTGACAGGCAGACCAGGGTGAGGAGAAGAAAGAGTGAGAACTAGCATGAAGGGAGAGAGTGAGGTGGCAGGGAGAGGGGGGGGGGCACAAGATAGCAAAGACAAGTAGGCAGGCAGTATGGCTAAAATGAGAACTAGCAAAAGGGACAGGTTACGACCATCATGAGGGTTAGGGGAGAATGAGGCAATGGTGACATGGAGCATGGGATGACAGGTGGCTAGAGAATAAAGTGGCAAAAAGGCCAGCCAAGGTGATAGCCTTCCACCTTGGGCAGAGGTAGGGAGAGTGAAGTGGCAGGCTGGATGGGGGGAAGGGGAAGGGAGAGAATCTGGTGACAGGAACAGGCATAAGGGGTACAGAGATGATGGTGACAGGATCAGGGGTAGGGAGAGTTGGTGATGGTGACGAGGAAGCAAGTGAGCCAGTGTAAGGGGTAGGGAGGTTGTGGTCTGTATGTATGAAAAGGACTATTTTTTTCTTTTAGCGTTGACTGTGCAGGATCAATCTGTATTAATCTGGCTTCAGTTTAACAATGGGTATATTGATGTTCTAATGCTCACTGCAGTGTTTATGATGCTCCCCTTTCCTAGGTGCACCCTTGCTTTGTGACTCATGGATTATTACTAAATATTTTTTTTTATAGAGAGGGGGGTGTTAAAAAATGATTGCATTTTATTGTTAGTTTAAATAAACTAAGGCTTAAAAAAAGCGTAAAACTTTCTGAAGTAATTTCTGCTTTTTATGGGGACAGCTAACTTTTATTGGGGGATAGGCAGGGACGGAGAGGATTCCTCGTGGGGATAGGTGGGATTTTGGCGGTGACGGGTGGAATTTCTGTCCCTGCACAACTCTCTAGACTAGGGCATATCTCTTCCTTCATAGGTTATGATAAACACTGCCTCTACAGCACCCCCAATCTTGCCAGGGAACAGAAAACTTGACCTGGGAATTAAAAGCAGGTCTTCAATTGGTTGGCTATTGGGCTGGTCACTACTTTCTCTTTTCAAAAAGTTAGCTTGCTGCCTTGTAAGTAAGATATGAGTTTGGTTTCAGGCTCATTGTTTTCATAGGGTATATTAGATTTAGCATTTGTGTTAACCAGAGGTCTGAGAAAAATTTCAGAGTAATTTTCAAACATTCAAAGTTAGGCACTGTTTATAGAATAATGCTTAGCACTGGGATCTGTGCCTAATTTTATGTGCAAGGATTTATACAATAATTTGGTTTGCCCATGTTTTTAAGGAAATCAGACTTTTAAAGATATGTGATATATTAAAATTGAAGCTTTATGTACTACTGATAATTACTTTATAACTACATAACCCAAATTATGCTAAAGCTTTGTGCTTTTTAACAGATTAATTCATGTGATCAGAATCTGAGCCAGTGCTGTGAACTAATTGAACTGAACTCAAAAGTTCAAGGACAGCTTTTCACAATCCTCAGTGTAACAGCCAGACAAGGTGAGTAAGAGTTGAGCCCTGTACATGTGATAATATTTGAGTTCATTTGACACTATTCCTTCTCTGCTTTTGATATATATGTGAGTAGAAGTAGGGTTGCCAGCAGTCTCGTACCATGTGCACTTCAATCTTTGTGGCTCCGTGCGTCCGTAGCTCCATGGCAGGCAGGAGTGCGCATGCGCACTTACAACGGCCCCACACTCGCGGACCCCAAGATGATGTTGTGTGGTCTGGCCGGCTCCCTTACACTCCACGCCCAAAGTTTATTTTTAAGTTCAAAGTCGTGCGGGGGTGGCTCCTCTCATGAGCCGCACCTGCGTTGGAGAAGGCTTCCGATGCAGGCGGAGATCATGAGAGGAATCGCTGTGGCAACTTTAAACTTAAAAATAACTCCGGCAATGGACTAAGGGAGCCAGCCAGACCGTGGGAAGGGAGGGTGTGGAGAGAGAAATGATGCTGCTGCTGCACAGGAACGTGGAAGGGGAGGGAAATAACGCTGCTGCACAGAGAAGTGGAGGGGGAGGGAATTCTGCTTCGGTTTCTGCACAGGGAAGTGGGGGTAGGGAAATGCTGCTGCACTTGGAAGTGGGGTGGGGAGGGAAATGTTGCTGCACAGGGAAATGGAGGAGGAGAGAATGCTGCTGCGGCTGCTGCACAAGGAAATGGAGGGGGAGGGAATGCTGCTGTGGCTGCTGTACAGGGAAGTGGGGGGAGGGAAATGCTGCTGCTGCATAGGGGGCAGGGAGAGAGACAGATAGAAAGACAGACAGCGGGAGGGAGGGAGAAGTAAAGAAAGATAGACAGCGATAGGGAGACAGAAAGAAAGGAAGAAAGACACAGGGACAGGGAGAGAGACAAACAGACAGACAAAGGGGGCCAGGGAGAGAGACAGACAGAAAGAAAGACAACGGGAGGGAGAGAGACAGAAAGAAAGAAAGACAAACAGATATATATTCTAGCACCCATTAAAGACTTAAAGACTAGTCATACTATATTCAGCATGAAAGTGTGACTGTTGTTTGGAGAGGGTCAATTTGTGTCTGCCTGTCTTTGTTTGTTTATCTGTTCACCTGTACACATATGGAGTAGAAAAAGTACAGCAAGAAACGGTGAGCTTCAGGGTACAGAAAGTCTGAGCCTGCCACCAAAGGAATGGAAGAGCTGGCCTGGGTGCAGAAAATATGGCATGGTGATAGAGACCTTGGGCCACTTGGGCAAGTAAGTGGGAAGAACAGCAAAGCAGCATGCTGGTGGTGAGTTTAGGAAAGAGGAAAAGCTGAAAGCCCGACCCATGGAAAAAGTGACAGGGAGACTAGGCCCCACTACCAGATGATGAGATATTGGGCCCCTTTTACTAAGGTGCGCTAGGGCTTTAACACACGGAATAGCACGCGCTACATTGCCCTGTGCGATAGACCTTAATGCCAGCATTGAGCTGGCGTTAGTTCTAGAAGCGTAGCACGCGATAATTTCCTGCATGCGCTTAAAACGCTAGTGCACTTTAGTAAAAGGAGCCCATTGTCTGCTAAGGCAGTGGGAGAAGAAACATGGTGGCAGAGATCCCAGACCCTCCCCCCTGCAAACCCAGGTTATGGAAAGAAAGCAGAAGACTCAAAGGGCTAGATTCACTAAGCAAACCGATCATGTATCCTGTCACTGCTGTCAGGGCTTCTGCCCTTTGTTTCATTTTTTTTAATGGCATTGATATTTTGCATGTTTTACACATGCAAAATATCTGCCCAATTTTAAAAAAAGCTTCCCAACAGCACTCCCCCCTGACAAAGCGCACCCTTACTCCCTGAACCCAAAAAAATGACAGGAGGGATGATGTTCACGCCCTCCTTCCACCAGACGCTCCCCCCTGTGCGAATATGGCAGGAGGGATGCCTACTCCCTCCTGCCATCGCCAAACTTAAATATGGCAGGAGGGATAGCCACTCCCTCCTGCCATCGACTGCCCCCCCGCCAAAAATAGATATGGCAAGAGGTTTGCCCATTCCCTCCTGCCATTGGCCCACTTCCCCCCCCCGCCGACCCCCCCCTGCTGAACTTGGTTATGACGGAAGGGATGCCCACTCCCTCCTGCCGTTTGGCCCCCCCCGCCGTCAACCCCCCACCCTGTCGACCCCCCCCCTGTACCTTTAAGTCGGGAGAAGGAGAATTGCCCAGTCAGACCCTCTTGCTTCTCCAGCCTGCTCCTGTGCAATGCCGGCATTATGCCCCTCCCTGGTGCATCATGTGATGCACAGGGAGGGGCTAAGGTCCTGATTGGCTCAGACACTTCAGGCCTCTCCCAAGAGAGGAGCTTGAGGTGCCTGAGCCAATCAAGGACTTCCTTAGGGAGGAGCCTAAGGAAGTAGCTGCCAAAACAATGGCCAATCAGGGACTTCCTTAGGCTCCTCACTAAGGAAGTCCTTGATTGGCTCAGGTGCTTCAGGCCCCTCCCAAGGGAGGAGTCCGAGGTGCTTGAGCCAATCAGGGCCTTAGGCCCCTCTCCATGCATCACATGATGTATCGAGGAGAGGCCTAAGGCTCCCATTGCACAGGAGCAGGCTGGAGGGTCTGACTGGGCAACCCTCCTGCTCCCGACTTAAAGGTACAGGGTCCATGGAGGGGCCCATGGCAGGAGTGAGTGAGCATCCCTCTTGTCATATCTAAGTGCAAAGGAGTTTGGTGGGGGGTGGGAAGAAGTGGGCATCCCTCCTGCCATATTTAAGATCGGCGGCAGTGGGGGATGTCTGGTGGCAGGAGAGAGTGGGTATCCCTCTTGCCATATTCACACGCGGGGAGGGGGAGGGAAGTTACGCTGTCGGGAGGCTTTTTTCATTTTTTTTTAATGGGCAGATATTTCACATGTGTAATACATGCAAAATATCAATACTATTAAAAAAAAAAAACAACAACCAGGCAGACCTGTCGGTAACACAGGTCTACAGCAGTCAAGTTGTAGAATCGTAAAACCCGATGCAAAATAGGAGAGTGGTAGAAAACTGGAATGCTCTTCCGGAGTCTGTTATAGGGGAAAACACCCTCTATGGTTTCATAAAGTTGGACAAGTTCATGCTAAACTGGTGAGACTGGCCTCATTTGGAGCACTGGTCTTGAGCTTGGGTCCGCCGCGTGAGCGGACTGCTGGGCTGGATGGACCATTGGTCTGACCCAGCAGTGGCAATTCTTATGTTCTTAGCCCTTTGTTTTACATTCATTCACCATATCAACCTGAATATTAAAATCTTCCACTCTCATTAACCTTGAGAATCTCACTGATAAGTCCTCTGTATGATATTGATGGAGCACTTGTTTGTTGGGTACTAACTGCAGATGGCAGTAGAGCTCTTAGTGAAGTAGGAGGGACACAGAAAAAATTCACAGCGGATTCCTTCTGCATATAGTTTGCTAAGGTTACCATATTTTTCTCTGTGAAATCCTGGATGCATGACCCCATCCTGTTCCGCTGTGGCCATGCCTTGTTATTCCTTCGGCCTGTCCCATTCTGCCCCAAGCCCTGCCCTGTTCTGCTTTTGGCCCCCGTCCCATTCTGCCCCCCCCCCCCCAAGCCTCGTCTCATTATTCCTGACTTCTGGGCTGTGTCTGGGGGCCTCGAGCATGCACAGATACATGTGATATCATCCGCGCATGCTCAGAGGCCCTCCACACATGTCCAGGTTTTGGGAAAGCTCTAGCCAACTGCTGGGTTTTGGAAAGTCCATCTGGGCACCTGGACAGTCTGGTAACTAGAGAATAACATGGTGAACAAACACCATAGCAAGCCACGGTGGGCTGTGGTTTGCCCATGGCTATGGAGATGCCAAAGCTTGACTCACTGCAGACATGGAAACAAAATTTTCACCACCGCGAGAATGATGGAAAGCTTTGTCCTCACAGTTGGAAGCACACCCCTCATTTCTTACCACCATTAACTGTGGCGTCATGGTCCCTCCAAGTTCCGAAGGCCATATTGTCATTGTCCTATTCTTGACTGCTCCCCCTAGAGTGTGACGCTGAGCCGGCAGGACTCCCAATCAGATCTTCACTCTTCTCCTCCCCCCAAACTCTGATGTAAACCAGTATTTCTCAACATGCGGTATGCGTACCCCTAGAGGTACACGAGCTGCTTGTGGGGGATACGCGAGCTGCTTGTGGGGGGTACGCGGCACTGCGCAAGTCTCCCACCCCTTCCTCTCCAATGTGCAGCCACTGTTGTTCATCACCGCTGGGGATCCCATTTGTAAACAGGCCTCCTTCCTGCCATCCAGCTGTATGCTCCCTCCGCTGAAGCCGGCCCGGAAGGCTTCCCTCCAATGTCAGAGTTGATGTCGGAGGGAAGCCTTCCGGATCAGCTGGGGATCCCAGTTACCTAAACAGTCATTCTTCCAGGTGGGCTGCTCTTTCCTGCTTTCAGCTGCACTTGTTCTTTGTGGGGATGCGGGCAGCGGCTCTTTTACACTGCATGTGGCTGACCTGGAAGCCTTCCCTCCGACGTCAGAGGGAAGGTTTACAGATCAGCCATGTGTAGCGTGCAAGAGCCGCTGCCCACGTCTCTGCAAAGAACAAGTGCAGCTGAAAGCAGGAAAGAGCAGCCCACCTGAAAGAAGGACTGGGTGATTTTTAAGCTGGGATGCTTATACTATAAAGTTGCTTTTGGTGTTGCTTTTGCTTTTGCTTTTGGTGTTGCTCCATCTTTTGGTGTTGCTAAATCTTGTCAACAGATTTAGGTTCATGGCACATGAAAATAGTAGAAAATCTCATGCCCTATTTACATTCCCTCCAGCTAAGGGTTGTAAAAGTAAAAAACATCATGGGCATTGTCTTTCCTACCAAGCAGCTTATTATGACAAGATTTCCGTCCATTATTGATTAGATCCACATTTTATGAACATTACAGAAAACTTTTGAAGACTTTTCTTTTTCCAAATTCTTGATCAATTAAATTTCTGTATATCATGTTATTCCTGTATTTTCTCATAGCATAATTTTTTGTTAACCGCATTGAACTTATGGTTAAATCTAAAAATCTAAAAATCTAGAAATCTAAAAAAAAAAAAGTATGACTGAAGGCAGGATGGAGCAGCCCAACTAGACAGCTCTGAAGGGAGTGAATGTGGCCCTGAAGGGAACAAGCAAGGGAGAGAGGGGATATGAACGTGGGACAAAGGGAGAAAGGAAGCAAGGAAGGAGCGTGTTGGGACATGGGAGGGGCACAAATCTGGGTCAAAGGCTGGAAGGTAGAGGGGAGCATGAATTCGGGACACAGAAGGGAGGGGGCATGAACTTGGGACACAAGGGAGGGAATAGAAAGGGAGAATTGTTGGGCTTGAATGTGTGAGTGAGAGGGAAAGAGATGGTGCACATGGAGAAAGGAAGAAAGAGGAAAATTGTTGGACATAGAGAGAGAGAGAGATTGGAGTGAGGTAGAGAAGGATTAGAAGGAAAAATGTTGGATATGGTGGTGGAGAGGGAACAGAGGGACCAGATTGAAGGGGATGCAAGGGGGAGAAATGTTGGACATAGTGATGGAGGGAGAGGTGTGGCATGGTTCTGGAAAGGGGTGATAGAAGGAGAAATATTGGGCATGGGGCTGGTGGGCAGTGGTGAAAAATACACATGATCAAGGGGATGAGAGAGGGAGAAATTTTGGATGTGGCAGTAGAGGGAGTGGGATAGATGCACACTGGATCTCTCTCTTTCCCCACTCCCTGTACACAGGGAAAGGGAATCATAGAATGGTGAGATGATGAAGGCAGGGAGATAGGCACAGGGGAAATACTAGAAAGGGATGTATAGGAGATATAGAGAAGGGAGATGCTGAACATTGGGAACAATACATACACAGAAATAAAAGATGGATGGTGAGCATGGAGAAAGAAGAAATGTCAAGTGGTCAGGAGACCCTGGCAAGTGAGTTAAGAGAAGACAAAAGAAAACAGAGACCAGCACCTGAGACAAACATGATTTGAAGTTTAAAATGACGAGACAACAAAATGTAGAAAAAAATGATTTCATTTTTGTAAGGTTTGTTAGTAGCCCCCACAATGTATGGTTCCACCTGAAATTTACAGGCAGAAGTTTAGCAAGAAAAAATATAAGAAGTCTGTTAGAAGAGGACAGATGCCAGCTGCCAGTTCCAGTCCAGTGTGTACTGGGCCTTTCACCAGGGCAGAGACTGACAAGAAATAGAATTAAAAGCACAAGGTAAAAAAGTAAAAGTTATTAGTACAGATGTGGCGTGTCTCAATTGAGTGACTGTTTTAATTTTGGACCATGCTTTTCTTCAGAGCAGCTCAAATATTCTTACATGCAACACCCTAGCAAGCTTATAATAGCAAATCATACAATGCAAACTGGCACTGGTAACACTACAAAGCTTTTTGATAGTAAAATCTCACCAAATATAAAACCCAAAATATTACTAGAACTTTTCACAAATGTGTCATCCAGTCTATAACAATTTAAGGGTTCCAGAAGGTCTTTTGATTTCTATCTCAGTCTGTCTATCAATCAAAAATACAAAGTCAATTGATAAAAAAAATCTCACCAAGTATAAAACCCCACAATATTGCTGGAACTTTTCACCAGTGTGTCAGCCAGTCTAACGTACGATCAATCTAAGGGTTTTCCAAGGTCTTTTGATTTCTATCTCACTCTGTCTATGCATAATCCTATTGCCCAGTGCATACAAGGAGAAGAAAAAAAAAATTGAATTCTACTTACCCAAATGAAATCAGGAAGGACTGAGATGAGCCCCCAAAATGTAAGGTTTGTTAGTGGCCCCCACAATGTATGGTTGGTGGGGTTATATTAGAGGCGCCCTTACACACGCCAGGTCCCAGGTTCAGTTCCCTCACTGAAGATTCACCAGGAAGTAGAATCAAAAAGGCACAGCCAGAGGTGATTGCATAAAGAATATATTATAGAAATAGTCTTACAGAAAAGCAATATTCTGAAGCATTACAATGAAGCATTACAATTAAGTAGAGAGCAAAGCAGTTTCCCTGCTTTACAGAGTTCAGAGGAAAAGAGAAACATAGAAGCCTGAAGTTCCAGGGAAAGGCAGAGAGAGAGAAAAGGGGGATGGGGTGATGGTTCAAGCTTTGTGTTCCATAGATAAAGAGAAGGATAGACAGAGAAAGAGAAAGCGAGAGCTGCAGATGTGTTGCAGAAAGGAGGCTTTTATAGCTTGGAATCTTATTCTGTGTATAGAAACTATTGTATGTCCCAGTATCTTTCTGTTTAGAATTTGTAAACTGTTTGAAACAATGGTTAATTTAATTGATAAGGAGGGTGTGATACTTGCAGGCATGGTAGATGGGATTAGTCTCTGGCTTCTTTGTCCCATTCAAGCAGCCTATCTTCTTGATAAACAATCCAGTCTGGCTGAATGATGAATGTATGTGAATTCTGTGCAGGAGCACAGAATTCTGCATCCAGAGTCAGATAATTTCCCATAGGCCTTTGCTGACATTAGTTATGCCAACTAAGAATGCTAGCAATAGCTATGCTGACAATTTTCTGTTTTGTGATTAGAATATATCAGATTTGAAATATGTATCCTGCTAGAGCCGGTGTTAAGACATAACTGGGGACTGCCCAGGCTGTGCTTCTTTAGCTTCCAGCTGGTGTAGGGCTCTCTCTGACCTGGGAGTAGTTGCCCTAGTTGCATTCCACTAACACTATTCCTGTCACGTGTGACTGCGGTATTCTGTTAGCATGATTTTTCTGTGTAGCATTCTGTAATAATTTGGCTTATTCAGTTTTTTTGCTAGTAGAAGGTATATTGGTGGAGGGGAGGCAGGGATTGTGTTGATCCTTGCTCTGTATTATTTGTGTTTTATAAAATGCCAATTATACAGAATATTGTTTCTTTTTATACTTTAGTAAAATAAGTTCAATATAAAATCATAACCATTCGAGGCTTGTTCAATATAAAACTATAACTATTCGAGGCTTCTTCGGATGGGATCAGATGGTTTGTGAGGATGAGGCAGTGACCGAGCTCGTGGAGACGGGGACACATTTTTTCCCCATGTCATTCTCTATCTGGTAACCCTATTGTTCGCGGCTATGGAGAGATAACCCACTTGTCTAGAATGACACATCTATCTACTGGAAAAGATATCAAGGTAAGGACATAGAAAAATAATAAAGCAAATAAAAGAGATTATCTATAGTCTACTGCTTGGTATTGCCAAAACAAGTGGTATATTTTATATGAGAGCTAAAATAGAAAACATTTACTATGTTTTTAGAAAACATTAGCTTGCTTTGGATTCATGTTCTTGTTTTCTGCATTATATTAGGTGGACACTATGGTGGTATTGACACAATCAAATCTCGTTTCCTACCATGGCTGGGGACTTGTTTTTCCCTTTCTTCTCCAGAAGTGTCACCTGACACCAGCTTCTCTATTCTTCAGGTATGACAAGCTCTTGATTATTTTGTTTGCTTCTTTTTTTTCAGTACCTATCCAAATTGCCCAAGTATTGTTCCAGTCATTGTCACCTATCCTATCTTTCTAAAAAAGAACAGCAGACAGCACATTTAAAGGACAATCCTATAACTTGCACATACACTTAGACATTACTTGTAAAAGTCAGAGGTGTCACTCAATAAGTTTACACCTAAATTGCTATTGTAGTACAACAGGAATATCAGTCTTGACCAATGGGTATTACCCTCCTTTACTGCGAAGTCTATAGAGAGCCTAATTTACATATTCTTTTGCTCCTCCTCCTCCTCTCACTCTGGGCTGTGCTGGATTTCCTCAGGCTTGCTCTCTACTGTGAAGTTGTAGGACCTTCTCTGTTCTGCTTGCATTTATTTCTTTATTTTTTTTGGGGGGGGGGGTTTCTTCCATAAGTAGGACTTTTTGGTGTTACAGAGTCTTTCGGTTTCCCAAGGCATCTCTCACTGAGAGAACATACAGACTCAGGGCAGAGGTCTGTAGCCTGCAGTCACATGCTATGCATGATTTCTGTGTGGCCGGCCTGCATTAACAGTCTGGAGGCTCAGGGACTGTTCCCTTGGGAGCAGGCTCACCCCAGGTTTCATCTGCAGTGGGCTTTGTGCACTTTTTGTGCACTTTTTGAGTGCAGGTTTTGTGGCTTCCATGGCGGTTTTATACCAGGATCTGTGCTGACTGCATTCCTCCCCACACAACGTTGTATATTCTCCGGTGGGGGTCTGAGGGTTTGGTCCCACGGGGAGACCAGTCTGAAGAAACAAGCCGGTTTTCCTTTTTCAGGCTTGTCTTCTCAAACCACTGACCAGAGGTTCTCTGTGAGCAGTTCCTAGCATGGCACAGTGAGTAAGGCTGTTAGAGTATGGGAAAATTAGTGTGTGTGTGTGTGTGGGGGGGGTTAAAAGCTAGTTATATAGGTTTATAGGTTTATGAGGCTAGGGACAGGATTCCCTACCTCCAAGAGCCTCTTCCCTGGATTTTTTTGTTTTCATTTTTGCCTCCATGGGTCATGTTGACCATCTTGGATTTCCCAATTTGATTTCAAAAGCCTCCATCTGACTCAAACCCTCTCATCTTTGATTAAAAATAGCATAGATGGACTCCTCAGGTGAAAATCCTTTGGATTCATGTCAGATTTGCAGTGGATGCCTGTCCAAGGGAGGTATTTTTTCCACATGAGGCATGGCCTATGAGGGGGTGTGGGAGCTTCGTACTTCACCCCTTCTCATGCATCTGGGGTGATTGGAGCCCATATGGAACATTTCCTGGGCTGTAAAAGTTCAAGAGTTTGTGTCCTCAGTGAAGTGCAGCTATGTGCCAATAGGGAAACCCCATAAGGCATCATGGGAGTCTAACCAAGACACTCCGGGCAATCTGGTGGTGCTTCGCTCCCAAATTCATACTTGTGATGTATGAAGCTTTTTGAACTACAGAAGCTGGCCTGGCCCCTCGGGGGAGGGGGGGGGTGTCGGAGACAGTTGTGCTAGGCTTCTCCCTGCTAAGGGCATGGGGTCCCCTAGTTAAAGCCATGCTTAAGTGTTGGGAGACCCAGGAAGTGCAGGATTCAGATGAAGATGGTTCGGAGTCCATGCCACTGCTTTCTCTGTCGGGGTCCTTCGTACTTGGAGATTCAGCATCTCAGCTTGGTGGGCTAGACCATGATCAGATGGCAGCCCTGGACCTCAGAGAAGACTTGAATGTGCACAGGCTGTTCAAACCATCCACTCTGCAGGGAATTATTACAGGATCACTCCAGGAATTAAAACTGGAGCCACCCCAGACCTCTGCTATGCTGTGCTCACTCATGAGCAGCACAAAGGCGCAGGTGACATGCTTTCCCTTGCATCCAGACATTACCAGGATGCTAACTGACCACTGGGAGGTCCCTGAGGTGCCCCTGAGGTAGACATTACCAGGATGCTAACTGACCACTGGGAGGTCCCTGAGGTGCCCTGAGGGTAGCCAAGCTCTACCCATTGGATGCCGAGTTCCAGCAGCTGTTTAATACACCAAAGGTAGATTCCCTAGTGGTGCAAGTTACTAAACCTACTTTTCTTCCCATGAAGGTGGAGTAGTTCTGATGGACTCCCAGGACCACAGACTGGACTTTGTCATTAAGATACTTAAGAACATAAGAATTGCCGCTGCTGGGTCAGACCAGTGGTCCATCGTGCCCAGCAGTTCACTCATGCAGCGGCCCTTAAGTCAAAGACCAGTGCCCTATTTGAGTCTAGCCTTCCTGCGTACGTTCTGGTTCAGCAGGAACTTATCTAACCCTTTCTTGAATCCCTGGAGGGTGCTTTCCCCTATAACAGCCTCTGGAAGAGCGTTCCAGATTTCTGCCACTCTCTGGGTGAAGAAGAACTTCCTTACATTTGTATGGAATCTATCCCCTTTTAACTTTAGAGAGTGCCTTCTCATTCTCTTCACCTTGGAGAGGGTGAACAGCTTCTCTTTCTCTACTAAGATACAATTTGAGGCCGTGGTGCTGGGTTTAAATGCAGCAGCAGTGGCGTCTTTTGTAGCCCAAGCATGCCATTCAAAGCTTAGCCGGGTGGGAGACTCAGACGACAGCAGTGAGCCACAATTCCTTCTGGGCAGGGGTGGATTATATAACAGATGTGTTATATGATTTTTAGGGTCTTGAGTAAGGTCTCAGTATACACCATCTACGCCTGCAGAATGCTCTGGATCAGGCAATAGGCTGTCGAATGCTAGGTCCCTGTGTAGCCCAACTATGTACCAAAATACACAAAAAAGATTTCAGTTGTAAACTTCAGTTCAGCAATTTTTATTGTAGCCCCCAGTATGGGCACAGTTCAAAAAGTAAATCAAATCTGCACTTGGCGGAGAAAAGAAGAAAGGGAAAACAAAACACTCTTTCCCCTATTTATTAACAGCAGACTTTAATTCTCCCCTTACACCTGGGCTTTCTGGCTCTAAAGTCCAAGGGCTAGATTTTCAAAAGATCATTCAAAAAACACCATCTTTATCAGATGATGTGGTTGGAAAAGTTGGTGTGAAATTAGTAGGTAAGGTGTAAAGATTCTTTGTCCCTCTAATAGGTTTGGTTACTTTATAGTTTTAAATATAGTAGCTTTGTAGCCCGATTTTATCCGAAGGCAGGAATGTTAATTTATATATTTTTCAACTTAGGGATTTGAGCCTTGAAAAAAAACAGGGTGAAACATGGCAGCAAATCTGTCCCTAGCTTAATGACCACAAAGAATAAAATATAAACACTATAATTTTTGGATTTAAAGAATATATACTGATATACGATCCAGTGACTAGTTGACACGTGAATCACCAGGCAAATGAAAATCTTTGAGTGTCGCTGAGGATCTGGGTTGAAATTTCCTGTGAAGAGGTCTTCAATGTTTGTACTTAAATTAGTACAGTACCCCCTCCGAATCCGCAGTTTCAATACCCGTGGATTCGGTTATTCGTGATTTTTGTTAAAAAAGAAACGCTGCATTCTGGACCTTCCCCAGACCTTATCTGGTGGTCTAGCGGCAATGCGGGGCAGGATCGATTGTCCTACGCTCCTGTCTCGTGCAGAGCCGTCATCAAAATGGCTCGAGACTACAACGGGAACTCACAGCAGCCATTTTGATGATGGCTCTGCACGGGACAGGAGCGTAGGACAATCGATCCTGTCCCGCGTCGCTGCTAGACCACCAAATAAGGTTTGGGGAAGGTCCGGGACGCAAGAGGGAGGTGGGGGTGGGTCAGAGCTGGCCTTGAAAGTTATCCGCGATATTTCAATATTTGCGGGCTGGCTCTGCCCCTAACCCCTGTGAATATTGAGGGTCTGCTGTACTACCATAATTGGTAATCAGGGATGTAGACAACAGCTAATATCCCACAGACCAACCTATTTCAGCTCAATGTTGAAACAAGAAGACATCCTTGGTCAGAAAAACTCCCATCTTATCAAAACCTTTCAATGACTCACTTTAAATTTTTCAGAGCACTATTTATCATAATTGGCAAAATATCAAAAGCAAAAAACCAAAAAATGTATCTGTTTGAAGTCCATTACATCATGGCGCTGAACAGAGGATAGCAGAGTCTTAAAGCCTGGAGTGTGCACAAAAATCTTTGCGGTTAATAACCTCCGCTGCCATTAGATTAGTCCACTCCACAAAATGAGATTCCCAACAGGGCCCCTGTTTCACCTGAACTTCATCAGGGAAATCGCTATGAAAACAAAAATAAATTCAAAAATGAATAACCCCCCCAAAAAACAAAAACTTAACTTTCAGCACAACTTATTCTGCTTCATCATCTGTTGCAAAATGGCCTCTTGACAGAAAGAAAAAATGACAGACAGACAGCGGCTAAGGAGAGAGAGAGAGAGACAGAAAGAAAGCGCTACTGCTGGACAGGGGGAGCAGGCAAGGGGTGGTGGTGGACAGCCGAGGAGAGAGAGAGAGACAGAAAGAAAGACAGACAGACAGAAAGCGGTCAAGGAGAGAGAGAGAGAGAGACAGACAGACAGACAGAAATCAGCCAAGGGGAGAGAGAGACAGAAAGCAGCCAAGGGGAGAAAGAGAGAGAAAGAAAGACAGACAGAAAGCAGCCAAGGGGAGAGAGAGACAGAAAGAAAGACAGACAGACACATCTATTCTAGCACCCATTAATGTAACAGGCTTAAAGACTAGTAACCTCATAAAAATCTTAAATGGCAATAAAGGCTCCTTTTACCATGCCGCAGTAGTGATTCTGGCGCGGCAAATACTCTGAAGCCCATTCAATTCTTAAGTGCTTTGGAGCATTTACACTGGCAACATCACTATCACAGCTTTGTAAAGGAAGCCCTAAGTTAACCTGCTTTCAATTATTACTGATCTGCTTATAATTGAAAATGTGTACCAGAAATGTTTGCAAGAGTTGACTGGACATTCATAAAAGATACTGAGAAATTGGACTGTGTTTTTAATTTTAGTTTCGTTTACTGAGGGATTTCTCTAGACTTCCTTTGGCAAACAAATACAACAAAATGATTTACAGTTTCACATTACATAATAGGGGGTAATAGGGGAATAATTTCAAGTGAAGTTAGTTTGTCATCTCTAAATATACATAGTACAGCAGGATTTTTGAGAAGAAAATTTACTGGTGATATCTTTGCAGCATCATTTCAAATATTCGATCCATTTAAATGTCTGACAAAATTATTAAATAATGAAACTATTTTAACCCAACCATACTCAATTGCAGGAATCAATGGATAAGGAAAAGAGACTACGAGAGTTGACGTCTACCCAGGAAAAGGAAATACAGGTGATAGAGGCACAACTGACTTCAACTCGATTAGAGCTGGATAGAGTAAAAGAAGAGTAAGAGACCAACTGTGTACTATTTATTTATATTTATTATACTTTCTTGATCTAATAAAAAAAAGTTAAATAAGCAAAAATAAAAAAAGAGAAGGTAGAGATAGTGTGGAGAACAAAATTAGTGGTCTAGAGCAGTGGTTCCCAACCCTGTCCTGGAGGACCACCAGGCCAATCGTGTTTTAAGGCTAGCCCTAATGAATATGCATGGAGCAGATTTGCATACCTGTCACTTCCATTATATGCAAAACTCTCTCATGCATATTCATTAGGGCTAGCCTGAAAACCCGATTGGCCTGGTGGTCCTCCAGGACAGGGTTGGGAACCACTGGTCTAGTGAGAGGATGAGGCAGAAAGGGTTGAGGATGGGTTAAGCATTGGTAGTGGGGGTCTGCTAGAAAAGCCATGTCTTAATAAAGGTCTTGAATTTCTAATAAGTGAGCTCTAATCAAATTTCTAATAGAAGGTCATTCCACAGTTTGGGATCTAGATAGCTTGGGCCTGTTTCATGGCTGAGATGAATGTCTGAGGGAGGTGGAAGGTAAAGGAGATATTTTTGCATGGAGCGTAACTGTCAAGTAGAAGTATATGGGATTAAAGCCAAAGATGACCTACTTAAACTTGTAACTATGACCTAACTGTATTAATAACTGTACTGATCTACCTGTACAAGCAACTCTATTGAATGTCCGTTTCAAACTGTCCATTGTAACTTCCTGGGTAACTGACCCAACCTCTTGTAATCTGACCTTCAATTGAATAGGTAAAGGTGGAATAGAAAACCTGATTAACATAACTAAACATAACATTGTTTCTGTAGTCCACCAGACTATTTACCATCAAACACCATGGTACTTTGAACAAGTTGTGGCACTTTATAAGGCTAATAGATCTTTACGATCCGAAAATCAAAAGCTATTAATTCCAGTAGTGCAGGGAAATTATGCAGACACTAGAGCGATGACTTTCTGTATTGCTGGTGTCAAAATGGGCCAATTGTGACTCTGTGTAAACTGGTTTCAATGTAAGAAGCAGTTGAAAACTCAGCTGTTTGTTACTGCATTTTTGTTATTTATTAGTCGGCATTTGAAGAAAATAATTTGCGTAACCATGTTTGCTATTGTACTCTTGCAATTTATTAGTTGACAATTGAAGAGAAGAAATTGTTTAAGAACATAAGAATAGCCATACTGGATCAGACCAATGGTCCATCTAGTCCAGTATCCTGTCTTCGCAGAGGCCAATCCAAGTCACAAGTACCTGGCAAAAACCCAAATAGTCATTTGTCATTTGAAGCTGTTTGCGAGAGGCCTGACTACGCTGCACTTTGAGTGATACATTGGATTTGTGATCGCACAGTATTTTTTCCATAGATGCAAAGTGTTCCAATGCCATCTAGTGGATTATTTATCTATACCCTGACATAGGCTTCAATGTTACAGTCGAAACACGGACTGTGTTGGGTACAAGAGAGTCTGAAAAGACCCACAACAGGATATGTTATATGGACTGATATTTATTTATATATGTGTTGTATTGAATAAATGATTTGAAACTCAACACTGTCATAGGTTGATGTGTAAAATTACCGCCCCACTTTCTCTCTTTTTTTTGTCAAAAACCCAAATAGTTACAGCATTCCATGCTACCGACCCATGTCTGTCTCAACAGCAGACTGTGAACTTTACTTCCAGCATCTTGTCCAAATTTTTTTTTTAAAACCAGCTACATTAACTGCTCTTACCACATCCTCTGGCAACGCGTACCAGAGCTTAACTATTCTCTGAGTGAAAAAATATTTCCTCCTAATGGTTTTAAAATTATTACTCTGTAACTTTGAGTGTCCCCATGTCTTTGTAAATCTTGATGCAGTATAAAATTGATCCACTTGTACCTGTTCTACACCACTCAGGATTTTATAAATTAAATTATATCTCCCCTCAGCTGTGTTTTCCAAGCTGAAGAACCCTAACCTCTCTAGTCTTTCCTCATACGAGAAGAGTTTCATCCCCTTTATCATCTTGGTTGCTCTTCTTTGAACTTTTTCTAGTGCCGCTATATCTTTTTTGAGATAAGGAGACCAGAACTGAACACAGTACTCAAGGTGAGGTCACACTATTGAGCGATACAGAGGCATTATAACATTCTTAGTCTTGTTAACTATCTCTTTTCTAATAATTCCTAGCATCCTGTTTGTCTTCTTGGCTGCCACCGCACACTGGGCAAAAGGCTTCAGCATATTGTCTACTATGACACCTAGATTCTTTTCTTGAGCGCTGACCCCCAAGAAGGTCCCTAGCATCCGATAACTATGATTCGGATTATTCTTTCCAATGCGCATCACTTTGCATTTGCCCATGTTAAATTTCATCTGCCATTTGGATGCCCAGTTTTCCAATTTCCTAAGGTCTTCCTGCAGTTTTTCACAGTCCTGCGTTTTAACACCTTTGAACAGTTTAGTATCATCTGCAAATTTAATCACCTTGCTCGTAGTTCCAATTTCCAGATCATTTATAAATAAGTTAAATAGCACTAGACCCAGCACAGATCCCTGTGGCACACCACTATTTACCCTCCTCCATTGAGAAAAATGGCCATTCAATCCTACCCTCTGTTTTCTATCTGATAACCAGTTCTTAATCCACAATGGAACTTTGCCTCCTATTCCATGACTCTTTATTTTTCTCAGGAGCCACTCATGAGGAACTTTGTCAAAAGCCTTCTGGAAATCTAGATATACTACATCAACTGGCTCGCCTTTATCCACATATTTATATTGAATTTTTATTGTAAACCACTTAGATCTGTGATATGCTGAAGCGGTATAACAAGTTTTAATGAAACATAAAAACACCTTCAAAGAAGTCAAGCAAATTGGTGAGGTAAGACCTCCCTCAGCTGAACCCATGCTGACTCTGTCTCATTAAATCATGTTTGTATACATGTTCCACAATTTTATTTTTTATAATTGTTTCCACTGTCAGGCTTACTGGTCTGTAATTTCCCGAATCTCCCCTGGAACCCTTTTAAAAAATCAGCATAACATTGACCACCCTCCAATCTTCAGATACTACAGATGATTTTAACAACAGGTTACAGATCACTAACAGATCAGCAATTGTTCTTTCACTACCTTAGGATATATACCATCTGGTCCAGGTGATTTATCACTCTTTAACTAATCAAATTGGCTTAGTACATCTTCCAGATTCACTGAGATTTCTTTCAATTACTCTGCCTCATCACCTTTGAAAACCTTTGAAAATTATTTCCGGTTCAGGTAGATTTCTTACGTCTTCTTCTGTAAAGACCAAAGCAAAGATCATGGGAGCCCTTACTGCCTACAAAATAGCTGGTAGTAAGGGCTCTTCTGTGACGTCCCTTCTGGATTCCATATGTTAGGTGTTCAATCCCAACCTGCAATCCAGGAGTTGCATAAATCCACAAACTTTTCTGAACACATGCTCTGCCCCCTTAGCCTGAAAGCTAGCAAACATATCCAGTTGCAATTTCTGCAAGCAATCAGTGCAGAAGTCTTTGCTCTGCTTCTTTTTCTTATTTTTTTTTGCTTAATGTTCATTTTCTTGGTGGCTTTAGTGCCTTGAGAGCCCTTTCAGGTGGTCCCCTGTCGGAGGGTGACAGACTGCTGCTTCACAGAGAAACTCTGGTGGATCTATGGAGCCAGCCTGCTATGTATGTACCACCATTTCTAGATTCGGGCTCCTTTTACTAAGGTGTGGTAAGCATTGTAGCGCGTGCTAATTACATGCTAAACACGCGCTAAAACGCTTAGCGCACCTTAGTAAAACAGGGGGTAAGTGAGATGAAATAAGGTCAGAAATGCCAGTATAAAAAAAGTTGCCGACAGTGTTAAGATCAGAAAGCCAAGGAGAAATAGTATGCCTTTAATTGCATCTTAAAAGTCACAAATTATATTTCTAAATGGAGATAAAGAAGCAGAGAGTTCCAGAGAGTGGGAGCCATGACAGAAAATGATGAATTCCTATGAAAGTCGAGGAAGAATTTTTGAAATGAGGGAACAACTAATAACGGTTGTGAAGAACGTAGAGTTCTTTGTGGCGAGTATGGTACCAAGAGACTATATAGAAGGGAGGGAAGACCACTTGATAGAATCTGATGAGAGAGAATATTATATTTAAAAAGAATGCGATATGACACTAGGAGGATATGTTCTGATTTTAGAAGCGGTGTGACGTGATCAAACTTAGAACTGTGGTGAAGTAATGTTCTGAACTAATTGTAATTGATGTAGTTGATATTTCAGGAGTCTGATGAGGATGGAATTGCAGTAGTCAAGTTTGGTCACAACGAGGAAATGTATAAGAATGCGAAGTGAACTATGATGAAGAAATGAGCGAATGGATTGGATTTGACAGAGAGCGTAAAAAGAAGAAAATACTATCTTAGAAATATGTTAATGAAAGCTTAAAGTATTGTCTATTGCAGTGGTTCTCAACACTATCCTAGGGGACCCCCAGCCAGTTGGATTTTCAGGATACCCCTAATGAATATGCATGAGAAAGATTTGCATATAATGGAGGAGACAGGTATGCAAATATATCTTATGCATATTCATTAGGGATATCTTGAAAACCTAACTGGCTGGGGGTCCCCCAGGACAGGGTTGAGAACCACTGATCTATTATAACGCCTAGAATTTTGGTTTTAGGTGAAAATTGTAAGGGCACTCCTTTCATAGTGAAATTTAGAGTTTGGTCTGGTGAATATTTTGAAGAGAAAAGTAACACTGCTGTCTTTTGAGAGTTGACCTTGAGCTTGTTTACATAAGCCAGACTGCAATAGTGTCCAACCTTGCAGAAATGGATGAGTAGGATGCAGGAGAATGCGTATCTAAAGGAAGAATGAGTGAATGTCATCTGCATAAATACAGAACGTGAAACCTAGTGACTATAGGATGAAAGTGAGCGGTGTCAGTGCTTATGTCTCTCTTTATTTTCTTCATTGGGATACTTTTTCCATTTTTTAAAATATGTTTTCTTGGCTGTAATAGCATCTTTCACTTCGCCTTTAAACCATGCCGGCTCTCATTTTCTCTTTTTTCCACCTTTAATACGTGGAATACATCTGGTCTGTGCTTCCACGATTGTATTTTTAAACAACATCCATTCCTGGTTTACACTTCTGATCTTTGCCACAGACCCTTTTAGCTTCTTTTTAACCATTTTCCTCATTTTATCGTAGTCACCCTTGTGAAAATTAAATGTAGATTTTATGACATGGTTTATATTTATCTTTTGTATGTTTTAATTCATATAAACCATTTAGTTTTTTTGTAAATGGTATAAATAAATAACATAACATAGTCGAGATGTAATCAGGTGGTGAGAGTAAGTGGCCTTTGTAAACTAGTTTCAGAAGTTTGTGCTTATTGCTAGCAGTGACAGGGAGCTAATGTTAATATTAACTGAAGATCCACATCTCTATGGAAACACATTGCTTTCTAAGCATTATTTTGTTTACACTCAAACATGGAGTAAATCTGAAGTAAATATCAAGAGCGATATCCCACTGCAAACACACACACACACTCTCTCAAGACATCTCAACATTTTTGACAATTATTATTCTTTAAAAGCAAAAAATTGTTCCATATGTCTGTCTGATTAGATTGTTAATTCTGTCGACCAGGGACTGTCTCTTACATAGTTAATGTAATATACAGCGCTATGTGTGTGTGGCAGCACTATAGAAATGATAAGAAGTAGTAGTAGTAGGAAATACCATTTAAACTAAAAGCTGTACAAAAAAGCCATAAAATCTTTCCATAATGTACAACCAAGATCTTTACATGCAAATAAGTGATTGTCTGACAGTAAGACCACAAATTGTTCATAAATATAATAAGCCCTCTTTTACTAAGCCACGGTAGAAGTTTCTACTGCTGTCTGGGGCGCTAAATGCTCCGATGCTGCTCCAAAGCTCATATCATTTCTACATTGCATAAATGCGCAAGAGGCGAGGCTCATTTGAAAGGAAGCTCTTGAATGAGAGGGCATAGGATGAAGTTTAAAGGTGATAGGCTCAGGAGTAATCTAAGAAAATACTTTTTTGCAGAAAGGGTGGTAGATATGTGAAATAATCTCCCAGTAGAGGTGGTGGAGACAAAAACTATGTCTGAATTCAAGAAAGCGTGGAACAGGCAGGTGGGATCTCTTAGGGAGAGGAGGAGATAGTGGATGCTGCAGATGGGCAGAATGGATGCTCATTTGGCCTTTATCTGCCATCATGTTTCTATTGGGCATATAGTAAAATAAACCAAGCAGAATATCCAAAAAAATATACCACCACCTAAAGATATTCTTACAAAAAGACCCGTTATCAGGGATTATTCAATGCAGGATCCTACTACGGAGAAAAGACCTCAGTGTTCTCCAAGAACAAACCTGGGAAACTACTATGACAATTACTAAGTTGTCATAGGTAGCACATCCTCGGTCAAAGAAAAGCTCTGTATCAAGTGCAATAAGAGCTCAAAATTCTAAATAAATATATTTTTTAAAAGTCTCTTTGCATATAAACCATTTAGTTTTTGTAAATGGTATGCAAAGAGACTTTTAAAAAAATATATTTCTTTAGAATTTTGAGCTCTTATTGCATTTGATACGGAGTTTTTCTTTGACCGAGGATGTGTTACCTATGACAACTTAGTAATTGTCATAGTAGTTTCCCGGGTTTATTCTTGGAGAACACTGAGGTCTTTTCGGGCCATCCACTGAGGCCAAATGACCATCCATTCTGCCCATCTGCAGCATCCGCTATCGCCTCCTCTCCCTAAGAGATCCCACCTGCCTGTTCCACGCTTTCTTGAATTCAGACATAGTTTTTGTCTCCACCACCTCTACTGGGAGACTATTCCACTATCTACCACCCTCTACTGGGTTTATTCTTGGGGAACACTGAGATCTTTTCTCTGTAGTAGGATCCTGCTTTGAATAATCCCTGATAATGGGTCTTTTTGTAAGAATATCTTTAGGTGGTGGTATATTCTATTGGGCATATTCCATAACAGTACACCTAATATTTAGGAACTCCAATGATCTGCCTCTGGTCATGCCCCCTTTTCTAATTCACGCACTGTACTGGTACATACTTTTTACAGAATCACACTTTCTGAATTGTGCATGTAATTTTAATTTGTTCCAATTAGCATCAATTACAAGGTGTTCAGGTACATTAAATAGATTGTGAGCCCGCTGGGACAGATAGGAAAATTGCGTGAAGCACCTGAATGTAAACCACTTTGAATGTGGTTGTAAGACAAAAAGGTGGTAGACAAGTCCCACTCCCTTTCCTTTTCCCTTACTTGCCAATTGGTGCCAATTAGGCCAATTAATGAAGTTGTGCATGTACATCAACTACACACACTGATGTATGCATACAACTTTAGGTGCCATATAAGGATTTGGGGAGGTGTTAAAAAAATATACAAAGCTTGTTTTCTGCATAACTGTCAAAACTTGACCAAGTTCAATAAATTTACAATGAACCTACAGCAAATTTTCAAAATGGCCCTATTGGCACACAAAAATGCTTGGAGTTGTTTTCTCCATTGATCAACCACAGCATCAATGACATCCTGGCTCAAGCTGGCCCCCACCTCAGCCAGATGCTGGTTGAGGTCGTCATGTTGCTGAATAAGACCCTAAATCCAGTAATCAACATGGGTCACAGCTGCACTGTTAGGGGGCCTTGAGTCCGGTGAAATGATGAACAGGGGCACTGTCTTTATTTTGATTTTAGTATTTATACACTGCTTTTAACCTAAGCAATTTACATTCAGGTACTCAAGTTGTCTTTCTCCCTATCTGTCCTGGCGGGCTAACAATCTATCTAATGTACCTGGGGCACTGGAGTGTTAAGTGACTTGTCCAGGGTCTCAAGGAGCAGTGCCAGTGATACACTGAATGGCCAGTAGCAGTTGCTGTGATAGTAAAACTTCATGATAGTACTCGTCATTAATCTTTGCACCTAGGTTCACGAGAAACTGTGCATCCAATTTTGGGCACTCCAACAGAGACCATAATTGATTGCTGAATATCGAGTGAGTAAATAGAAAACAATTGGCAGCAAAATCATAGTTCTTCACTGCAGCTCATTCATAAAGTTGTCCATTTTGGATATTGATAGGTGACTCAACCATGAACGTGTTCTCATCTGTAAACCATTTGAAATTGACTGCATGTGGGGGAAACATGCGAATGAGTTGCTTGGACTGTGTCATACAAGCAATGTGGTTGTTCTTTGTTAGCTGTTATGCTCGCCTCCGTTAAGACATTGTAGGTCAAGATCACTGGATGAATTGAAACACCATTGACTAAGAAATGCCAGATGGACTTGTGACTTTTAGGTGTATTCTCTTAACATATATTCTTTAACTTCAGGCCAAGTCTTGCCGCTTCCTGATTTGTGATCATTGAACCCATTTCTCGTAATTTCTTCAAAATGCTTACCCTCTTCTACCTGTTTTCTGAAAACTCTTGCACATCAGTCTATGATAACCATAACCTTTCTCCAGATACAAATTTTAATAAGGATCAGATCCCCCTGACTCAAAACCATGATAGCTGTTTGTTTAAAACAAAATGGCGTCTTCGAGTATCACGATGATGATTGCTAGAGAGTGGTGATGTTATTTAGATGAGGTGGCTGGTATGAGTGTAGGTTTATTGCACATTTATTCAAGATGATATATCCTAAATTTTATTGAAATTGGTCAAGTTTTGACAGAGTTATGCAGAAAACAAGCTTTGTATAGTTTCTTTTGAATTTGAAACTGTAATATTTATAAATATATATCAAGTGCTGTACACTGCTTCGAACAGTTTACACAGTCTGAGGAGACGGTTTATAAATTAATAGATGAAAATATATGTGTATGTGCATTGTGGTGATTTGTATATAGTTCTTGAAGCTGGACGCATGTAATAGTACTATAGAATATTACATGTTTCATTTGCTAGGAGATATAGATATTGGTATTTTAGTTTCAAAAGATCATCTCTTGCTGTTGCTTTCTCCTGTAAGCCTGACAGAAACTCAAATGGAACTTGAGGATACAAAGACCAAATCAGCAACTACCCTTTTGGCAACAGAGGATGAAATACTTCAGCTAAGAGCAGAGTAAGGAAAACTGTGCTTTTATCCTGTTATAAATGTACTTCTGAACCAAAAATATCATTTATGCAAATTCTCACAAAAAAGTTGTTTGTTTCAGACCAACTTCAATCAAAAATTCTTATTCAAAAATGAGTTATAAAGTCAAGGCTTTAGTCAACAACTTATTAATATTGTTGGGAACCCCCCCCCCCCAGTATTTTATATGGGTATATATGGGTTTAAAATAGTGTCCATAATATTGATGTAACAGACCAAATCTAGCAGCTCCCAAGGTTGCAGTGGTAGAGTTTTATTTACTCCAAACGCCTTATGCATACAGTACAAGGCTCAGTTTTCAGACTTAACTGTTTTGACCTCTCCTTGGGGCTTGTCAGCCAGTTTAAACCCTGTACTGATGGGGGCTCGGGTGTTTTCTCTGGCTTTTGCTTTGCTGTACATGACTGTTTTTGTGTTTTCACCTTTGCCTTGTATTGTGCCCTTTGTGGCCCTTTCCACTTATAATAAACATATGTTTAAAAAAAACAAACAACCAAAAAAAACCCCTATACTGCAAGCATATAACATCACAATAATAGACTCTTAGCCAATTCATCTTTAATGTAGTAACTCAAACATGGAGAAAATGACTTACAGTTCAGTTGCTTGGAAAGAATTGTAGCCTCTCCTAACAAAGTCCTAATTCAACAAGCTCTCCCTAGGATTCTGTGTATATTAGAATTTGTAGTTTGTGGAACTATATTTGCATAGGATTTATCTGTGTTCTGCATTGTGTGACCAAGGCCAGGTGATCTGGTAGGAATGAATGTCAAGAAGTGATATTGGCATCATGGCCCCAAGTAGGAAGAAATTTGTCAGCTCTCCTTCAGCTCTTTTGGACCTAAAATGGCCCTCATCTTAAAAATTATCAAAGACCACTACTAAAGACATACATGCTTCCCTTAGCTCATCCATACTTGTTTGAATACCTGCATTATCAGGGTCCATCTCCTGAGATAAAAAAAAATTTAGCCTTTGCATGATCTTGGCCCACCCAATGTCGCACCTCAATGCTGAAGGACTGGAATCTAAGAAACTACTAGGGAGGGTACTGTTCTCTCCTGATTTTCATCCTATCTTTTCCATCACGCTTTTTGTGTGTATGCAATGGGGGATCATCCTCCACTGCTATTCAGATGTCAATCGGTACACCTCAGGGCTCTGCCTTGGGACCTCTCCTTTTCTCCATATATCTGCGTTCCTTCGTTGCACTGATCTCCTCCCATGGTTTTCAGTATCACCTCTATGCTGATGATTCCCAGATCCACTTCTCTACACCAGATATCTCTACAGGAATCCAGGCCTGAGTCTCAGACTGCCTGTCTGACTTTGCCACCTTGATGTTACACTGCCATCTAAAACTGAATATGGTTAAGACTGAGCTCCTTATCTTTCTGCCTAAACCCACTTCCCACCTCCCACCCCCCCACCCCCATTCTCTATCTCTCCTCCTCCCTGTCTCGGCTCACAACCTCTGCGTTATCTTTGACTCCTCTCGCTCCTTTTCAGCTCAGGTCCAACAGACTGCTAAAGCCTGTCACTTCTTCCTCTATTGTATTACCAAAATCCAACCTCTCCTTTCTGAGCACTCTATCAAAACCCTTATCCACACACTTATCACCTCTTGCTTAGACTACTGCAACTTGCTTCTCTCAGGTTTTCTGCTCAACCATCTCTCTCCCCTTCAATCTGTGCAAAATTCTGACCCATGACTTCAATTCTGTGAGAGCTTCCACACATTACCCCTCTCCTCAAGTCACTTCACAGGCTTCCCATCCATTTCCAAATACAGTTCAAGCTCCTCTTACTGACCTACAAGTGCACTCACTCTGCAGCCCCTCAATATCTCTTCACATTTCTCTCCCCCTATGCTCCCCCCGTGAACTTTGTTCTTTATATAAGACCCTTCTATCCGTACTCTTCTCCTCGACTGCCATCTCCAGACTCCACCCTTTCTATCTTTCTGTGCTGTATGCATGGAATAAACTGCCTGAATCATTACATCAGACGTCAACTCTGGCAGTATTCAAATCCAAGCTAAAAGTCCACTTTTCCGATGTTGCCTTCAACTCCTAACTCCCACTCAACTTAAATTACCTATGTCCATCCTATCATTCTCTCTGCAAAATCTCCCCAACCCCTATATCTCCTGTCTGTCTGGCCAATATAGATTGTAAGCTATTCTGAATAGGAACTGTCTATTACATGTTAATTGTGCAGACCTGCGTACGCTTTTCAGTGCTATAGAAATGAATAGTAGTAGTAATCAGTGCTCCTGTGCAAAGCAACCAAAGACTCAGAAGTCAATCTCAATTAAAGCAGCAGTCATCTATTTGACTCTTTCCTAGACAGCATTGACAACATCCCTCTAAGTCTTCTTCCCAGTCTCCCCATCAGAGGCAGTTTGCTCCTTTTTCACCAATGTTGGACTCTATTATAACAGACCACAGGTGCTTTGAGTCATCTTTAAGGTCTATGCCCTACGTTGGGTCAACAAACCTCCAAGCCACCCACCAAAAAAGTCTCTTTTCAAATCTCTCCAGAAGACTCTCCTTCACGAAGAATTCTTGGCCCTTCTCCAGCAAAACACAATAGACCCTGTTCCTCCAGGAGAGAGACTGGGGGATTCTACTTGAAATATTTCCTCATACCAAAAAAGACTGGAGGCCTTTGACCCATTCTAGACTTCTAAGGCCCAAACAAATACCTGATGAAGGAGAAGTTTCACATGGTATCTCTGGGAACCCTCTTACCCCTGCTGGAAAAGAGAGATTGGGTTTGCTGTCTTGATCTAGCAGCTAGCCTCATACATATAGCAACACTCCTGCCTTCATACATCCTAATATGGCTTCCAAAGAAGGCACAGCACCGAGCTCCTTATCATCAAGTTTCAAGTTTATTATAAATTTGATTGATCGCTTATTCAAAATTCTAAGCGATGAACATATCAGTAAAATTACAAAATTAAGGGGGCAACAAAACAAACAAAGAACTAAACCTTACGAAACATATTGAAGACTAACTTTATAAACATATTAAAACAAGAAGAAAGGATGGGAAAATAAATACAAATTGTTGATAGAAGAGAAGGCAATTATGGTAAAAAACAATTGGAAGGGAAAGAACAATGAACCTCAGAGAAGTTATGGAATTGGAATGAAATTCCTAGTCAAGCTTTCTAATTATCAAATGCATCCTTAAAAAGAAAGCTTTTTAGTTTGCTCTTAAATTTATTCAAATTGTTTTCTTCCCTTAAGTAAATAGGGAGGGAATTCCATGTTTGAGGAGCTGTAACAGAAAAGATGAAATGCCGCCGTGTGTTAATAATTTTAAGTGAGGGAATAACCCTAATCACTAAAATCACTCTAATCACTAAAATCAAACAGTTGCTAAGCTCAGGTCATCAGGCAATATTACTCCAATTTGATATATCCGCGGCCTTTGACTCGGTGGACTCCTAACCAATCTCTCGGAAATCAGAATAACAGGTATTCTCCCCAGTCCTATTCAATTTATTCATGAGCTCGCTGGGACACATCAAAATGAAAGACGAAACTGTACTATCCTATGCCGACGACATCCTCCTCCTCATTCCCATAACCAATAACCATCCTAATATTGCCGAAAAAAATCTCAAACAATATAGATAAAATCCAAACCTGGGCAACGAACAACAAGTTGAAACTGAATGCCACCAAGACCAAAGCCATTGGTTTCTGCACCTCACAACAGAATATCATATCTAATCTCACTCTTTCATCAGACATCACTCTCACAATCGAAAAATCCACCAAGGTACTCAGCTGCATCTTAGACGACACTCTCACAATGGAAGCACAAATCTCTAACCTTCGGAAAAAGACCATATACACTATGCATCAACTGTGACTCACAAGACCATACTTCCACCCACATCACTTTGCTTTGATCGTTCAGATGATGGTCTTACTTCAACTGGACTATTGCAACTCTGCCTACCTTGGCATCAACACCACTCTTATCCACAAACTGCAGCTCATCCAGTACACAGCCGTTAGACTAATCTACAAATTAAAGAAATATAATTCAATCACAACCTTTATCAGGCAACTACCCTGGCTCCCAATATTACCCCAATTATTTTCAAAGCTTCATGTATCCTACACCAGATTCTGTACAGAAACTCAGCAGCCCCTCTCATCCAACTATTCTCTACTGTTTGGTCGACATCAAGAAGAATTCTTAACAGAGTGCTCAGGGGGGAGTGTGGGGAGAGATGAGAGAGGAAAGATACTGAGCAATGGAATTACTAGAAGGTTTTTGTCCTCTGATCTCAAACTTCTAGTAGGAATATATGGAATAATGTACCTTTCTAGGAATGATGGGGTTTTAGTTGTTAATATTTTGAATGTTAATAATGCTATTTTATAGGAGATTCTGTGAAAAATTGGAAGCCAATGAGTTTCTTTGAGAAGAGGAGTCACATGATCAAATTTTTTCCAGTTTGTTATTATTTTAATTGCGGTGTTTTGAATTAGTTGTAGTCGACGGATTTCTTAAGAGCTACTTCTTTATAGAGCAAGTTGCAATAATCTAACTTTGAAATGATCAGTGAATGTACAAGGATATTCAGTGATGAGTCCAAGAAAGGAGCAATTGATCTGATCATTTGTAACCTCTGAAAACAACCTCTTACTACTGCACTAATCTGATTGTGATATGTCAATTTTTGATCTAGAATAACCCCTAAAACTCTAATCTTAGGGACTTCCTGCAATTGGATATTATTTATGTTGATTGGTGAGGAAAGTTTTAGTCCTTCTTTCAAAGGGAAGTGTATTATTTTTGTTTTGTCTCTGATCGCTTCTTTCACCGCTGTAGTGAACCACGCTAGTTCCTTGTTCTTTTTCCTCTTGGATCCCTTGTTGATACGCGGTATATATAGATTTTGCGCCTTGGTGACTGTGTCCTTAAAAAGGGACCATACTTGCTCTTGTGTTTTTACAGTGCTTATCCTCTTCTTATTCTTCTTCCCCACCATGAGTCTCATCCTTGCTCTAGTGTTTTTACAGTGCTTATCCTCTTCTTATTCTTCTTCCCCCACCATGAGTCTCATCCCTTTGTAATTCCCTTTTCGGAGGTTCAGTGCCGTGGCTGTCGTTCTGGATCAATGTTTTGCCCCTGTGTCCAGGTTGAGGTGGATCATATTGTGATCACTCCTTCCCAGCGTCCCTTCTACTTCTACACCTTGCGCTGGTCCTCATAGTCCATTTAGAATTAAGTCCAGAATTGCATTTCCTCTTGTATTTTCCTTGACAAGTTGTTCCAGGAAGCAATCGCCTACAGTATCCAGGAACTTGGTCTCCCTACCGCAGCCGGAGGTGCCTAGGTTCCAGTCTATCCCCGGATAATTGAAGTTGCCCATGATAACTGCGTTGCCTTCCTTGCAATTGCGTTTAATCTCGTCCATCATTTCGCCATCAGTTTCTTTGGACTGCACTGGGGGTCAGTAGTAGATGCTGATCTTCGTTTCCATTCCATTTGTTTCGGGAATTTTGGCCCACAGAGACTCTACCTTATTTTTTGTTTCCGGCGTGTTCTCTCTGGTAGACTCAATTCCCTATTTGAGGTATAGGGCAATACCCCCACCTTTTTGACCCACTCTGTCTCTGCGGTATAGCTTGCATCCCGGTAGCACAGTATCCCAGAGGTTTTCCTCGTTCTACCCTGTATCTGTGATGCCGATGATGTCAAGGTTATCTTTTTGTGCCATAGCTTCCAATTCCCCCAACTTATTCTTTAGGCTTCTTGCGTTCGTGTTCATATACTTGAGTTTGCAGCCTGTTACTTTCTTGCATTTCCTTCCCTCTTGTGTCCCTTTAGATCCCCGTAATCTTCCTGCACAGTATCTTCTGGGTATACCTGTTCCCGAACCATCGACTCTTGGTCGACTGTCGGCTTTCCCCTTCTTCCTAGTTTAAAAACTTCTCAATTTCTCGCTTGATGTTGCTTGCAAGTAGCCTCGTTCTGTCTCCGCTGAGGTGGACCCATCTTTCCTGTATAGCTTGCTCTTCCCCCAGAACGTCATCCAATTGCACACAAAGTGGAATCCTTATTCCTCACATCAGCGCCTCATCCACGCATTGACTGCTTGCAGCTCCATCTGCCTCTTCTCATTGGCCCTGGGTACCATCAGGATCTCATAGGTTCAAGTGATTTGATCATGCAGTTCGATCTTAGCAGTGCTTTTGATTTGGTTGACCATCGTATCCTTTTGGGATGTTTGGAAGCTATAAGACTGACTGGCAATGTGTTAAATTGGTTTAAAGGTTTCTTAGAGTCTCGATCTTATCAAGTATGTTTGGACAATCTTTTTTCCCATAAATAGAAAAACGTATGTGGGTACTGCAGGGTTCCCCTTTGTCTCCTGTTTTGTTCAATCTTTATCTTGCTTCCCTTGGGTTTCGAATTTCTCCTTTGGGGGTAAAATTATATAGCTATATGGATGATATTACCATATTGATACCTATAACAGCTTTTATAAAGGACATCTTATTGCAGTGGCATACCTAGCATATGTGGCATCCGGGGCCCATCATTTTTTTTGACACCCCCCCCATTTGTATGAAAAACATGATTTTTAGTAAAACTGAACAAGCCAGACTAGTACAGATCAATCCTACACAGTCAATCCTAACAGAAAACCATGTCTTTTTGAACACAGAAAAATACCTTCACCTAATATGTAATCAAAAACTAACCCCTCCCCCTTTTACAAAACTATAGTGTGGTTTTTAGCCATGGTGGTAACAGCTCAGATGCCAACGCTAAAAAACGCTCTACAGTTTTGTAAATGGGGAGATAGAATAAAAATACGTTGACAAAGATTAAACTGAAGCATCAAAAAGCTAGACTCTGCATACAATGCAACACCACAGAAACAGCAATGCATCTTCCCTAAAGCAAAAAAATAAAAATAAATAGAATTTTTTTCTACCTTGTCTTCTCTGGTTTCTGCTTTCCTCATCTTCTTGTCACTCTCTTCCTTACATCCACTGTCAACCCTCTCTCTGCCCCTTCTATATGGCATCTTCCCTCCTTCTATTCACCTTCCAGAAACTTTATGCCTCCCCCTTCCATCTCTCCCACACCCCCAAGGTCTAGCATTTCACTCTCTCCTCACCCTCACCCCACTTCCATCAGCATCTGCCCCCTTTCTCACCCTTCACCATGCTTCCATACCACCCTGACCCCCTTTCTCTCCCTTGACCACCCTTCCATACCACCCTGACTCCCTTTCTCACCCGTCACCATGCTTCCATACCACCCTGACCCCCTTTCTCACCCTTCACCACGCTTCCATACCACCCTGACCCTCTTTCTCTCCCTTCCATATCACCCTGACCCCCTTTCTCAAACATCACCACGCTTCCATACCACTCTGACCCCCTTTCTCACCCTTCACCATGCTTCCATACCACCCTGGCCCCCTTTCTCACTGTTCACCACGCTTCCATACCACCCTGACCCCCTTTCTCTCCCTTCACCACACTTCCATACCACCCTGACCCCCTTTCTCTCCCTTCACCACGCTTCCATACCACTCTGACCCCCTTTCTCACCCTTCCATACCACCCTGACCCCCTTTCTCACTCTTCACCATGCTTCCATACCACCCTGACCCCCTTTATCTCCTTCCACCACCCTACTATGCTTCTTTATCTCTCCATTGAAATCAGCAAGGTCCCGCGATGACGACTACTGCTGCCTCTGCTCTGGAAGAGGTAAGTGACGTCGGAGGGGAGCTAGGCCGGCAGACGCAGGGAGTTGCAGCTAGCTCCCGCGATGACTGTGGCTGCCGGTTCACCACCCTCCGATGTCACTTATCTCTTCCGAAGCAGCGGTAGCAGTAGTCGTCATCGCGGGACCTTCGTGCACTTCAGCATGGCTGCCGTATTTATGCTCTGGAATAAATACGGCAGCCTCGCTGAGGTGCTGTTTTCAGCAGCGAGCTTCCGGACCTGGCCGGCTGTGCACCCCCTTGGAGCGTGCACCCGGGGCGGACTGCCTCCCCCTTGGTATGCCACTGCCTTATCGTTTATTCAGTTGATCCATGAGATTGTTGAAATATAGATGAAGGATTTTAGATTGAAGCTTAATCCAGATAAAACAAAATTTTTCTTGGCTTCTCCATCTGATTCGATCAAAGATGACTCTTAAGACTGAATGGCACAACTTATTCTATCTTACCGATTGTAAAAATCTTGGGAATCTATTTTGATTGCAAACTTTCTTTTCATTTTCATATTAATTCTTTAGTTAGGAAATCTTATTTCTTACTCTGGAAACTGAGAACAATTAAGTTGTATTTCAACTTCTTCTTTTCATTTAGATTGCTGGTTCAATCTCTTGTTCTTAGTACATTGGATTATTGTAATGTGCTCTATCTTTCAATATCCAAGAAAAATTTAAAAAGGTTGCAGATTATTCAGAATACTGCTATGTGTTTGATTATTGGACTGAAAAGAACTGATCACATGATGCAATATTATCTTAGATTGCACTGGTTGCTAATAGAGGCAAGAGTGATCTTTAAGTTTGACTGTATATGTTTCAAGGCTCTCAGTGGGTTATTACCTAGTTATCTTATGGATCATTTTAAATTTGCCAATAGAAAACATCTATGTGATCTTCGACTCTTTGATTTTCCTTCTGTAAAAGGATGTGTGTATAGGTGCTTCTTTAGTGTATAAGGCAGCATTATGGGATAAACAATTTAGTATGTATTTTTCTTTCCTTACTTTTTACCTACCATTTAGAAAATCTATGAAAACTGTATTATTTGGGAAATATTTTGATTAACTGTGTTTATACCATGTCTGAGGAAGTACGACCACGTAACTCTCTATTACTGTGAGCTGCATTGGCTTCTGGTTGAGACCCGGGTGATCTTTAAGTTGGGATGTTTATACTATAAAGTTGCTTTTGGTGTTGTCCCATTATATCTTGCCGACAGATTTGTTACCGTGGAACATGAGAATAGTAGAAAATCTCATGCCCTATTTACGTTCCCTTTAGCTAAGGGTTCTAAAAGTAAGAAACATCAGAGGCATTGTCTTTCCTACCAAGCAGCTTACTATGACAAAGATTTCTGTCCACTATTAATTAGATCCACGTCTTATGAACACTGGGTCTGATGGCAGAGGAGTGCTGGGGCGCTCCCTGTACCAGGCTAAGGTACAGGGCTGGCAGGTACGGACCGGGTGCGGTGACTATTTCTTTAGCAAATGCTCTCTTTAAAAAATAAAAAAATAAAACTTAAGGGTTAGTGTTAGGCAGGGGCCGGTCAAATTATTGTACTTGGGTCTCGGGGGCATTCTGGGGTTTGTAGTTTTAGTTTCCTCAGCAGTGGGCAAACTCTGGCCTGGCTCTGATGACCTGATAGTTGTTTTCAGAGCTGTGTAGTCGGTATACAAAACCTTCCAACTTCTTTATGGTATTTCCACTTTGACTCCGATTCTGATTCCCATTCCTTTTTTATATATCTATACAGTATAGGAGTTTGTGGGAACGAGGACAAAGCTCGTGAGGATGGGATGGGGGACAAACTTTGTCTCTGTGTCATTCTCTAGGTGCCACTTTCACTAATATGGATATCATAAAATATATTGCATTGTAATCATCCAAGAACTTGATATGAAAATATAATCTCAAAGTAAAACATATCCTGAAACAAATGGGTTAATCAAATTATCTGTGAAATGAGACATTTAAGCATTATAATATTTGCATGATACAATTCAAATTCTACTGCCTACTATTTAAAACCATAAACGGAGACAGCTCAACCTACCTAAACAACCACCTAATCCAAACTACCTCAACCAGACATAGGAGAACCCATAAACCGTTCACGCATCCCCCAATTAAGAGACATCAAACGAAAAAAACTATATGATGGCCTTCTAGCCACACAAGCAGCAAAACTGGACTACCAACTCTCCAACTTACTGATAAGGACCCCAGACTACAAATTGTTCAGAAAAGAAATAAAAACCATGCTATTCAAGAAATCCTTGAAGACAAACTAACACTGCAAGACTCTTCTCAATTCTCTGAAGCAACTCGCTCTTCTCTTCAATTCCTCTGGAAATGGCCAGATAACTTCTTTTGTAATCTGCCTTGAACCGCAAGGTATTGGCGGAATAGAAATCACTAATGTAATGTTGTCCTGCTATGTCCAGATTGAGTCTGGTGCAGAGTCTGAGGTCAACAGTCATAAGGTTTACCGTAATGTGGTAAGGCTGCAACTTTATCTTTGGATAACTAGTGGACTTTAATGAAAATGAAAACTGGATTTACTAGAATAGGTAATCTTTGCTCAGCAATGGCAAAATGTAATTCTAATTTGTTGATACAATGTGACTATTTGAAAAATTCAATCAGGCAAAGAATTTGCATCTCATTAATTTTCCTATAAAGTCTGGGGTTTCACTAGATATATTTAAAGAAGTTTATGCTGAAGCACCTGCAAATTCGTATTCAGTCATTATTGCCTGTACTCCCGAGCCTCATCTGATGGAAAAATCTCCATCAATTTCTTCCGGGCCTCATGGTTCTAACAAGAGTCATCTGAGCTGCACTCTTACCCTCTGCAGGTAAAGGGGAAGTGCAGTTGGTCTTCAGTGTCTGCATTCCTGCAGTGCTGGGTTTGTTGGCGGGGCCTGTTCTTTGGGGGGGTGGGTGGGGGGGATGTTGGTGAAATGCTGCATTCAAGGGGACCTCTAGCAGTCCCTAGCAAGCCATCTCCAGTCAATAATTTTACACCACAAAGGCATCCATTGTTGATGTACCTAGGAGAAGGGTAAGCAAAACCATAAGAATAGCCTTACTGGGTCAGACCAATGGTCCATCAAGTCCAGTAGCCCATTCTCACGGTGGCCAATCCAGGTCACTATTACCTGGCCAAAACCCAAGGAGTAGCAATATTCCATGCTACCGATCCAGGACAAGCAGTGGCTTCCCCCATGTCTTTCTCAATAACAGACTATGGACTTTTCCTCCAGTAACTTGTCCAAACCTTTCTTAAAACCAGCTACGCTATCCGCTCTTACCACATCCTCTGGCAATGTGTTCCAGAGCTTAACTATTCTCCGAGTGAAATTTTTTTTCCTCCTATTGGTTTTAAAAGTATTTCTGTGTAACTTTGAGTGTCCTCTAGTCTTTGTAATTTTTGACAGAGTGAAAAATCAATCCACTTGTACCCATTCTACTCCACTCAGGATTTTGTAGACTTCAATCATATCTCCCCTCAGCCATCTCTTTTCCAAGCTGAAGAGCCCTAACTGTTTAGTCTTTCCTCATACGAAAGGAATTCCATCTCCTTTACCATCTTGGTCGCTCTTCTTTGAACCTTTCCTAGCACCACTATATCTTTCTTGAGATAAGGAGACCAGAATTGAATGCAATACTGCCACAACAGAGCTAGACTTCTCTTTCCTTTTCTTTTTTCATAGATATATTTCTCAAGCAGAAGTAAAAATGGCAGCATCCTCCCTCTAGGGCACAGGTGTCAAACTCAAGGCCCGGGGGCTGAATCCGGCCCACCTGGCCATTTTATGCGGCCCCCGGTGTGATGCCGCCGGTGTTATCTTCTGGCCAGCTCCCTCCTCCTCCTTTTCTCTGGGGTTGCACTGCATGCAGTCTTGAATCTTAGGGTTTCGTTTGTATACAGTATATTAGTACTTTTAGTTTTTGGTCCCGTATTTGCATAGGGGTTATCTGTGTTCTGGTAGGAATGAATGTTGAGAAGCATACAGTGTGCTTCGTGTAGTTTAATTTTGTGGTTAACCATTATATGTTGTTAATAAGATTATATTGTATGTGTATATCTGAAAAATGAATGGGAAAAAATGGTGTTACAATTAGTACTATTATGGGGTTGGGGTCTGGCCCACGACTTAGCCTGTGTTTTGGATTTCGGCCCCTTAATGTGATTGTTTGACACCCCTGCTCTAGGGCATCACCTTGCCATGATTCACTTTTCTAAGTTTCAGGCTGGTCCAGGAGGAAGTATGGGATAGTGTGGGCATGCGCCTGGAAGCAAGAAGGGAAGAATGGGGGGGGGGGAGAGATGTCAAAGGGGAAGGAGATTCTGGTTACCTTGGTGGGGTCAGGTAGAGAAGAAGAATGGAGATATTGCTATCTGGTGTGCCGCCAGTGGTCATGTAATCTTCGGGACAGCTAGACTGTCACGGGGTTATTCTCCCCCCAGTGAACCTCCCCCAGTTCAATTCAGTCAGAAAACAAAGAATAAGTTGTTAGAATGGTCCAAGGCAAAGGTCTAAACAATTCATTTTACTTCCTGTGCAGAAAAACCCCAAATTTCAAAATAGGACCAGAGCAACACAGTGGGTTACCAGTATGAATTAAAGTCCAAAACCACTTTTAAATCATCAAGACATTGGCAAAAAGAAAACAAACTTTCTTCAGTTCACAAAATAGGAAAGAGTAGCACAATTCCCTTTTAGTGTTCTGGCATAGCCTTTCCTTGCGCTCCCAGCGCCTCACTGCTTAATCAACTAGGTTTTCTCCCTCCTTCCTGGAAAGGAGTTTAGCATTTTATAGACCAAAACAACAAATCGGGTTTCACATCAAAAAGCACTTGTTAGCTTTCTGTTTCTGTACTTTGCACCATTTACAACTGGCTGGAAAAGTCTTACTTTTATTTCCTTCAGCCTTCTTTCCAGTCAGAGGCTGTTACAAAACTCCCAGGTCAGGGCAGAAGGGTATAGAATTTAAACCCAAGCTTTAAACTTCCCACCAGCCCATACTGAATTGTTTCAGCAGTTCTAGCCCCTTCCCCTCCTTGGTGCATGCGCTGCAGCACATCTTCACTGTGTGGAAAAAAAATAAACCACTTCACTTAAAAAAAACCCAAAAATTATAAATTTATTCATTTGTTACATCATATAACGAATACAGGAAATACAAAAAATTCATAATAAAATACAGTGGAACCTTGGTTTACTAACATAATTCGTTCCAGAAGCATGCTCGTAAACCAAATTACTCGTATATCAAAGCGAGTTTCCCCATAGGAAGTAAGGGAAACTCGCTTGATTGGTTCCACCTCCCTCCCCCCCCGCGGCCACCGGTGCTGCTCCACCCCACCCCACCCCACCCCACCACATCCCCAAAAGACCCTCCCACCCCCGAGGCCACTGGTTTGCTTCCATATCCCCCCCCCCCCACGAACCGGCATCGCCTCCCGCCCGCAAACGCTGCCCCTCGCGTCAACTGGCATCCACCACGTGCCCAAATCTGTCACCAGCACGAAGCACCAACCCACAGGAGATGCCGGTGCCCGAAGATCTTGCCTCTTGCTGGACTGGGCCTTGAGCATCTGCGCATGCACAAGGCTTTCTGGCTCTTGTTCTCTCCGAGAATCTCGGAGAGAGGCGGGAACCAGAAGGCCTTGAGCATGCGCAGATGCTCAAGGCCCAGTCTGGCAAGGGGGGGGGGGGCGATGCCGGTTCACGGACGGGGGGTACTCGCAAATCGAGTCAACGCTCAGTTTATGAGTCACAATTTGCGAAAATGTTTTCCTCGTCTTGCAAAACACTCGCAAACCGCGTTACTCGCAAACCGAGGTTTGACTGTAATTACAAACCATTTCGATTTTATCCACATTGTTGGGACTGATTCATCACCAGAAGGCGGTCACTTAATTAAATTAGGAAAAATAAAATGAATCCTCATATAATCAGGCTAAATTTATATTGTGCTACATCACTTATTCTCAACCTCACCAATTTTTTCATTAGAATTTATAGGAGATTTGTCTTGAAGAAAATTTTCCAGTTGATTTGGATCAACAAAGACAAACTTAGGGCTCCTTTTACAAAGCTGTGTTAGGGCATTAACGCATGGATAGCGCACGCTACATTGTTGCGCGTGCTAGACGCTAACGCCTGCATTGAGCTGGCGTTAGTTCTAGCCACGTAGTGCGTGGTAATATCCTGCGTGCGCTAAAAACGCTAGCGCACCATAGTAAAAGGAGCCCCAAGCTGTGCTAGCAGTTTTAGTGCGCGCTAGAAGCTAATGCCTCCATTGAGCTGGCGTTAGTTTCTGGCGCGTAGCACGTGCGGCAATGTAGCGCCCGCTAAAAACGCTAGCGCAGCTTAATAAAAGGAGCCCTTATGGCCTCTTTTACAAAGCCGCGTTAGTGGTTGCGCTGCGCTAACGTCCCCGAAACCCATAGAGATTTAAAGGGCTTCGGGGCTGTTGCTGCGCAGCTTTGTAAAAGAGGCCATTAGTGTTCTCATAAGTCACTAAACACTTGCAGGGAAACTTTAGAAAAAATAAAGCTCCCACAGCTAAGAGATGAGCCTTAAGCTGCAAAAATTGTCGTCTTCTATATTGTGTCTGTTTTGAAACATCAGGGAATATATTCAGTTGCTGCCTACAAAATAGGGCCTTTTTATTTGCAAAATAAAGTTTTAGAATGGCTTATTTTTCCAATTCGGTTCTAAAAATAACCTATAATGTCGCTCTCTTAGCTATATAGTCTTTGGATGATTCTAGAAACTGAGATATATTTAAACTATCAGGAGATACCACTTGATCTATTCCACTGTCCTCTGCAGTAATCTTAGTACCAGTAGGAATATAGTAAAGGTTATCAAGTATAAAACCTTCAACCTATGTGTAATGAATGTACATGTACATTTTTAACAATTCCAAAGGTGAAAGAAAATGAGATTTAGGAAAATTTAATAATCTAAGATTCTTACATCTCATAGCATTTTCCATTTGTAAATGCAAAACAGTTTTATCTTTCATACTGGATGTTAAACATGATTTCATTACTGAGACAGATTTATCCACTCTCTTCTACTAAAGCTAATTGAGCTTCATGGTCAGTTACTTTATTAGTATCTCAGTTGCAAATTGGCATAACTTAACAACTGTACCCTGTAGCGAGTTCTCTATTCTATTCACCACAGTCCAGACATCCTGAAGTATTATAACTTTATCACTAGTAGCAGAACTAACAGTAGGCACTAAAGGCATTGATACTGGAGATAGTGGTGTAGACCGTTTTCCCCCAATTAATCTCTTTGAGTCCAATTCAAATATTTGAGGAGTAGTTGATTCCAGTTCTTCTTTAGGAGAAGACTCATCTTGCACCAGGGAATTTTAAAGCTGGTTGAGGTGGAGGTGTAGGTTCACCAGAGGAGAGAGGCTGATTGAGAATATAAATCAGGCTTACCTACAAGAGGTAATGAAGATCCTGGTTGCAGATGGCGATCTATCGGGCCTGGTAACAGATGTTGGAGTATTCTTGGCCTTCCTCTTCCCATAGTCGCCTCCTACCTGCTCCTTGCTCCTCGTGGTGCTAAAGGAGCGCAGACCACATCCCTTCGGACACACGGCCTTGGGCACGTGGCCGTGGGTCACGTACCTCGGCTCTCAGCTGTTTAAATGTCATGAGAAAGGACCTCCCCAGTCCCCTCATGATGACAGCTCTTGCCGGGTGATGGCCGCAGGGGTACCTGATTAGATGTCAGCGTCTTCCTGGTGAGTGAAATCAGCCCAAAGCTCTTTACTTTTAAACTTTAAACAGATCATAGCAATCTTCAGTTCTACCTTTTACTTGTCAAACAAACTTCCAAGGGAATTCTTTCTTCCCCGTTTTGGTTGCTATTCCCACACTCCATAGCAACTCCCTCATGAAAGGCTTCATCTGATGAGGATTACACAGCACTTTCAGGAGCTTCAATCATCTCCTCGTCTGTCTGCTCAGGAAGGCTGTTGCTCTGTCCTAGATCCTTCCTCCTGAAAGCATTAGGCTTACATTTAAGTTCCTTCTCAAGGGTGTAATGGGGTACTGACTGAAAAGGCTTACCTTTTCTCTCAGTCTCAGCTGTGAATCTGACTTTGCTATTCACCTCTTTGGGCTCAGGTGTTGCTCTTTTTACCTTCCCCTGGAAAACTGCAGTCCAAGTTTTGATTTGACAACTAACCTCTCTTCTGTTAATTTGAGAACCTTTACTTTTGCCCATCTGATTTCCCCCATGTGGCTTTGGGATGCACTGTCATCATCTGGTCAAGGAATATAGATCAATATCTGGGTCTTGCCAGGGGATACGGGCAGTCTAGACTAGAGGTCTGCATGGGAATGGGGATCGCAGGAATCCCACAGGGATCCCCCTGAGGTCAATGGGACTCCCTCGGGGACCCCTCTCAGGCCCACGGGACTCCCAAGAGGACCCCTCCAAGGCTGATGGGACTCCCATAGGGATGGACCCTGGGTTCCTTCCTATCTCGAGGCCTATCTAATTTCCGTTCCGGGTCTGGCGCAGCGCTAAGCTCCCAATGAATCATGTAGGCATGGAGCTCAGCACGTAGGCACACAGACTCTACGTGCTGAGCTCACTGACTACGTGACAGAGACTGTTGCTGCTGATTCTTCGGGAGGTGTCACGAGCAGGCTAGAATGGGAGAGCAGCCTGCATAATGCTAGAGTGGGAGGACAGAGTCCTCCTCCCCCTCCTGGACAAGGTCGCTGCACGAGCAGAAAGCATCAGCACAAGCTCTGCCGAAGTAAGTCTATTATAAGTAGGAGTAGAATTGTTTATTGCCTGTTTTCATTTTAACCCCCCCCACCCCCATCTCCAGATTTGTGTACTATAAATATACAGCACCTTTTCAGAACCTCTTCTGTTTGCCTAAGGCTTGATGGTTCCCTGGAGAGAGCAGTACAGTGCACTTTCCTATGAATTTTTGCAGTGATTTGCAAACCTTTTTTTTTTTTTTTTTTTTTCCAACCATAAAATTTGCTTCAGTTAGTTCTAACCAAAAGTTTAAAATCATAGGCTGAGAGGAGAGCAGCATCTTATTGGAGTGTATCTGTGTTCTGTATGTATGAAAAGGACTGTTTTCTTTTAGCGTTGACTGTGCAGGATCGATCTATATTAATCTGGCTTCACTTTAACAATGGGTATATTGATGTTCTAATGCTCAGGTGCACCCTTGCTCATGGATTATTACTAAATATTTTTTTATAGAGAGGAGAGGGGTGTAAAAAAATGATTGTATTTTATTGTTGATTTAAATAAACTAAGACTTTAAAAAAAATCAAAACTTTCTGAAGTAATTGCTGATTTTTATGGGGACAGGTAACTTTTTATAGGGTCAGGTAACTTTTTTTATGGGGCTGCTTTTTATGGGGACAGGTAACTTTTATAGGTGATTCCTCGTGGGGATGGGCGGGGATGAAGGGGATTTTGTTGGGGGTGGGTGGGATTTCTGTCCCCGCACAACTCTCTAGTCTAGACCGCCCATGCGCTTCCCTGCCCATGACACTGGGGAGCATAGGGAGGGGAAGAAGAGATGTTGAATTCTGGGTAAGGCCTTGAATCACTCTGGTAGGGGGTAGGGGGTAGGCGTGGGGATATGTGACTAAAGGTTTACCTAGGGTATCTGATGTCTTTGGGCCAGTCTTGTGTCTCTAAAAGCAATACACAATATATTCAATGAAACCATTCACTACATTCACTGTTAAATATAACACTTTCAGTAGTTTCTTAATTTCTGGGTAATTCTAATGCTTAGAACCAGAAGATTTTTACTTGTGTCCAGATGGAGACAATTGTTACTAAGAGATTAAAAATTTTTTTTGCTAGTACTTTTGTAGGTATTCAGTTCAATTTAATAATTATGCTGTGTATCCTATTGATGTTAAATAAACAGTTAAAAAAAATTACCATTTGTACTGAACTGCCAGTCATGCTTTTTATGTATTAATTTGTATTGTGCTGTATCTTTGACTGGTTATAATGCTAGTTAACCCTGACATATAACATATTTCTTTTATTCTTTTTCTTTCTCTTACTACTTTGCTTTGTAAATTATGTTATGTAACAGACGGTATTTCAAATGTTGCAAATCTTAGAGTTAAAACATTTTTATTGAATTTTTGCATTGTACCACAAATAACCAGCAATTCACCAGTGATCAAGCAGACAAATCTTAAACTTTAATGATGAGTTATCAAATCTATCACTGGGAAAAATGTGACTTCTGCAGAATGGCAGCAAACTTTCTGAGCACTTTTAACAAATTACCATATTTTTCGCTCTATAAGGTGCACTTTTTCTTCTCTCCAAAAGTGGGTGGAAATAAGGATGTGTCTTATAGAGTGAATACCCAACCCCACCCCCCCACCACCTATTACCTTATTTAGTTCCTCCGGTGGTCCTACTGTTCCCTCCAGCTGACTCCCGACAGAGCAGCGCAAAACCAAGAATAGATGGCAGCCATTCATGTTGCAGCGCGGGACAAGGCAGGCATGCGAAAAGCAAGCGCCTGCCTTTTGTGCTGCTCTGATATGAGTCAGCTGGAGTGAATAAGTGCCGCTTTTGCGCCGCTCTGTCAGGAGTCAGCTGGAGGGAAGGGCAGGACTGCTGGAGGAACTAAAATAAGGTACGGGGGGAGTTCAGGATGAGTATGGAGGGGGGGGGGGCCCTGCCTGCCTGCCTCGGGGTGGGAGGCCCTGCCTTCCACTAGGCCTGCCTGCCTGCCTGTCACTAGGCCACTAGGCCTGCCTGCCTGTCACTAGGCCACTAGGCCTGCCTGCCTGTCACTAGGCCACTAGGCTTGCCTGCCTGTCACTAGGCCACTAGGCCTGTCTGCCTTGTGCCCTGTCCCGGCCTACCACTAGACCACCTACCCTGTTCCCTGTCCCAGCCTACCACTAGACCACCAGAGGGGGAACAGGGTGTAGAGCCTGGCAATGAATGTGGGGTTGGGTGCAGAGAATTTGATTCAGAATGTTTTTTTCCTTGTTTTCCTCCTCTAAATCTAGGGTGCGTCTTCTGGTCGGGTGCATCATATAGAGTGAAAAATATGGTACTATTGAACAATAATATGTTAGTAATGCCTCCCAAATAAAGATTCTAAGTAGGCTTTTACTGCATTGCTAGTTTTCTTGTGTAAAAAAAAAATTTCAATAGGAAATGTTCACAGTCTCTCTTTATCAGTGATAAAAGTTTTGAAAATAGGCCTTACAGATTATGTGCCACTGTGCTGCAGTTAACCTATTTCTCTGGTATTAAGTTTAAGGGCTTCCAAAGAAATGGCCGCAGTTAATGAAAGAAAGTTAAATATTCTGAATGAACATGAACGACAGATTCGACTACTTAAAGATGAGATTAATCTCCTGTCTACTGAAAACTCTCTTCTTCAGAACAGGTATGAGAGTTACTCTGGTTCCAATTAGTAAGAGCAGCTCTAACAGTGGAACGAAATCCTCTATAATCTATCTTATTCCATACAGTTACTTTATGATGTGCAGGTTTCCTTGATCCCTTTCATTTTGCATTATCAGATAGTTAAAGAGTACTTAGGTACTACAAAATTCTTTCAAAGCAGCAAATATGTGAGTTATTTGTGACTGTCATGTACACAATAAATTTTTAGGGTTGCCAGCTCGGTCCTGGGAAAAAATGGCTTCCCCTAACGGAGAAAGAAGAAAAGCACCAAGGACCTCATAGAATGGGACAATGAAATTCTCTTTATTAATTGACCCAACACGGACCATGTTTCGCTGCAAATGCCTTTATCAGGGTTCTATACAAAGTGATAAATGTATAAATAATTAAGACATATGTGTTAACTAAGCATGTTTGTATACATATTGGTTTTATTATGTCATCATTTTTTATCTGTCCTAATAGTACATAATTTTTCATTTGTCTTAATTATTTATGCATTATCATTTTGTAAAGAACCCTCATGCAGATGTTTGCATTTATGTTTGTTTGTTTATTCATTTATATCCCGCCCTTACCCAGAGTTTGCATTGTTCCATCTGTGACGCTTTTGGTGCTTTTCTTCTTTCACTATGTGGTGTGTACTTTGTTTCCCTCTCTCTTTGTTGTCTTCTTCTAATAGAGATCAGTTCTGCTTTATCTTCTCTCCCTCCTCTCCAAGATCACAACTCCCCTGCTGCTCCCAGCCAGATATTATGTTGATTCCTCTTTCCTCCCAGCCTCATCTCACCTCACCTCCTTTGTACCAGCTGTGTTCATTTCCCCATGCTTCCCGATCTCCTTCTCAGTGTAGCAGCTAGAAGAGAGTATCTGCATCAGTAGCAAAAAATGGCATTAGGTAGAACATAAGTCAACATGAGGCCTATGAACTTATTCCACTCACAAGCTGCAATAGCTCCATTCTATTCTTGTCTGCATAGATTTTCTGTTTAAAAAAAGATGGAGCAACTGTGAAGTAGAGAATGATATGGGGAAAAAATTTATCCCGTCCCCGCAAGCTCGGTCTCTGTCTCCGCCCCATCCTTGCAAACCATCTGATCCCATCCACACAAGCATCGAATAGTTTTATACTGAACTTATTTTATTAAAGTATAAAAAGAAAATATTCTGTACAATTGTCATTTTATAAATCAAAATTCTGGCTGCCGAACTAGAGGAAGAGATCTTCAGCTGGCAGGGCTTTGTTTATAAATGTTTATCAACACAACTAATGTACTACATTATCCTACAGCAAAAAAGAAAAGAAAAGAAATATAAATTTTTTTTCTACCTTTGTTGTCTGGTTTCTGCTTTCCTCATCTTCTCACCATTCTATTCCTTCCATCCACTGTCTGCATTCTCTCTGCCTCTTCCATATGGCATCTGCTTTGTTACTGTGCCTCTCCCTCCCCCTTCCCTCTGGCACCCATCTTTTTCCCTCTGCTTTCCCCATAGTCTGGCATCTATGTCTTCTTCCCTTCCATCTATCCTTCCCTCCCCAGGTGGTTTCTAGCATCTCTCTCCTCTTTTCCTCCCCTCATATCTGGTATCTGTCTCCCAATTCAAGAATGTGCCTTTTTTCCTTTATCCCCTCCTTCCATCCAGTATGTGCTCCCCTCTGTCTCTCCTCCCCACATCCTTTCAGCATCTGTTCCACTCTCTCCCCGCCCCACTTTCCTTCAGCATCTTTTCCCCTCTCTCTCCTACCCACTTTCCTTCAGCATCTTCTCACCACTCTCTCCTCCCCATTTCCCTTCAGCATCTGTTACTCTCACCCCTCCCCTTCTCTGTCCACTTCCCTTCAGTGCCCTTCTTGCAATCCTGAAGCCATCTCCCTTCCTCCCAATTGCCATGGTCCAGGCATCTCCCTCCCTCCTTTCCCCTCACTTTCGCTGGCGATTTTCATTTTCTCCGAGTAGCCCGAGCCTGTTTCTCAAGTCGCATGCGGCTGCCCAAAACTCCTCCTCCTGACGCAACTTACCGTTTCCGGTTGTGTCAGAGGAGACGTTTCAGGCAGCTGCGTGTGACTTGTTTAAAGGCTCGTGCCGGTCGGAGACAATGAAGATCCCCAGTGAAGGTGAGGGGAAGGGAGGGAGAGAGGGAGATGCCTGGACCGTGGCGATCGGGAGGAAGGAGGGAGATGGCTGCTGGACCGTGTGTTCCCTCACTTAACTGCAGTGACAAGGCCATTCACCACTCCACAGGGCCTTGTCCCCCGTACCCGCAGTGCCCGTTTTTTTCCCCTCCCTGTTTCAGCGGGTTACCCGTGGCTACCCATGGCTAGCCACGGGTAACAGTCACCGTGTCATTCTCTACTGTGAAGCCTGTGAGTGCACTGTGCTTACAGGCTTTGTGCTAACTTCCCACCATCAACCAAAGCAGACCCTGGGCAGGGGACATGGGGAAATGACTGTTGCATTAAGGAATCTAAGGGTATTGTGAGAGTGTATATTGCCTTAAAGGTAGATGACAGAATGCTGACATTTAAACTGATGACCTGTTGTACAGAAAACAAGTTGAAATTACTGAATCCTGACTAGTCGGGTTACCAAATGTGAGTGGCTGTTGGGAAGGATCTAAGCCATGCAGTACAAATTAGTGGTACAGTCCTCTTCCAGACCTTACTGGTTGACCATTTTTTCATGTGCATTCTCACCTGTGTTGTCCTGAAAAGTGACAAGAAAAGAGGTATATTTTCCCCAAAATTCTATAAATGGTACCTAAAGTTGGGCGCACAAATGCACACCCTCTTATAGAATAATAGCCATTATTAAAATAACATAGGGCCCCTTTTACAAAGCCATGTTAGGTTTTTTATTACTGGCCATGGCAGTATTAGCTCTGACGCGCATAGAATTCCTATCTATGAGTGTTGGAGCAAATACCACCATGGCCGGTGATAAAAAAACAAAAAAAAAAAAAAGAAAGCCTAATGCGGATTCGTAAAATGAGGGGATAATTAGCTAATTGGCACTAAATTGGAGGAGAGTGTGGTGCAATGGTTAGAGCATCAGCCTCAACACCCTGAGGTTGTGGGTTCAAACCCTGCACTGTTCCTTGTGACCCTAGACCAGGGATAGGCAATTCCAGTCCTCAAGAGCCGGAGCCAGGTCAGGTATTCAGGATAGCCACAATAAATATGCATGAGATAGATTTGCATCTCAAGGAGGCAGTGCATGCAAATCCATCTCATACATATTCATGGTGGAGATCCTGAAAACCTGACCTGGCTCCGGCTCTCGAGGACCGGAATTGCCTACCCCTGCCCTAGACAAATCACTTAATCCTCTATGGCCCCAGGTACATTAGATAGATTGCGAGTCCACAGTGACAAATAGGAAAAATGCTTAAAGTACCTTTATGTAAACTGCTTGGTATGATTGTGAAACTACAAAAAGGCAATATACATAAGAACATAAGAACATAAGAAGTTGCCTCCACTGGGTAAGACCAGAGGTCCATCTCGCCCAGCGGTCCGCTCCCGCGGCGGCCCATCAGGTCCGCGACCTGTGAAGTGGTTTCTGACCATTTCTTTAACCTACCTCAAGTTCTATCTGTACCCCTCTATCCCCTTTTCCTTCAGGAACCTATCCAAACCCTCCTTGAACCTCTGTACAGATTTCTGACCTATCACATCCTCCGGAAGCGCGTTCCATGTGTCCACCACCCTCTGGGTAAAAAAGAACTTCCTAGCATTTGTTCTAAACCTATCCCCCTTCAATTTCTCCGAGTGACCCCTAGTGTTTGTGGCTCCCCTCAGTTTGAAGAATCTGTCCCTATTCACTTTCTCTATGCCCTTTAGGATTTTGAAGGTTTCTATCATGTCCCCTCTAAGTCTCCTTTTCTCCAGGGAGAACAGCCCCAGCATTTTTAACCTGTCAGCGTATGAAAAATTTTCCATACCTTTTATCAGTTTAGTCGCTCTCCTCTGCACTCCCTCTAGTACCGCCATGTCCTTCTTTAGGTACGGCGACCAGTATTGAACACAGTACTCCAGGTGCGGGCGCACCATTGCGCGATACAGCGGCATGATACAAATCCCAATCCTTTTCCCTAAATTGACACTAAATTGGAGATAGATAAGAACCAAATGATGTTAACAAGAACTGATTGCTACTAATTTGCAGATGTGAATGTGACTGACTTATTCTTCCATTCACATCCCCATCGGGTCCTGTTCCCTTACCTACTTTGTAAACTGAGCATCTAACTTCTCTCATGTGCAATTGCAGAGGGACAGATTTCACTTTTTTTTTTTTTAATAATGGCGGTATATGAAATAAAATATCTGTAACTGTAATGGGAGGGGCATGAGTGGGTCAGGGGCATTGGAGGAAATTAGGTATGATATTATAGAATACCTGCATTTGTGCTCCCAACTATCATCAGCTGGACATGCCAGTTGTAGGTCAGAAAACTTCTTAGAGTAGGATCACTCTTAACTTTAGCCACACACATAAGTATGTCCTACTATACCAGGGGTGTCAAAGTCCCTCCTTGAGGGCCGCAATCCAGTCAGGTTTTCAGGATTTCCCCAATGAATATGCATGAGATCTATGTGTATGCACTGCTTTCAATGCATATTCATTGGGGAAATCCTGAAAACCCGACTGGATTGCGGCCCTCAAGGAGGGACTTTGAGATCCCTGTACAATACCAACTTAAATGCTCTTTTTAAGGACTTCTCAGATGTGACCATTGTTAGTAAAAGTTCATACAGACAAATCTGATCAAATATCAATTCCTCATGCATCCAAAAAGCATAATGAGTTCATCATTTTGTTTATCAAAATTAATTTTGTACTTCATGTGCTTTAAACTGAAATATTCAAGAATAGCAAAACTTATCTTATTTCATCATGGGAAAGCCATTTGCCGACATAGCTATGTTTTGAATGATGCGTCAGGGCAAACAGACTCCTTCAGCTCTGAGTTGGTGTCCTCAGCTCCTGCTAGAGCCGCTGAAGTTTATGTTTAAAATTGTTTAGATTACTTATGAAAACATGAACATCTGCATATTTTCATGCACAAGTATATAACTGATATATAGGGTCTGATATTTAGCAGCACTTATCTAGGTAGGACTGGCTCCTACCAGTAGCATAGAGAGAGTGAGAGGCGCCCCTCCCACGCCACACGTGTGCTCCCCTTCCCTTCCCCGTACCTCTTTAATTCCCTGGCATGAGCAGCATCACCAACTTGCTGCCTGTGTTGGCGTTGGCTCTCCCTATGCCCCCACTTCCTAGGCATGGGACCCAGAAGTGACAGAGGGAGTACTGATGCTGGCGTGAAGTATGGTGTTGGTGAGGGGGAAGTGAAGGTGTGTATGCATTGGGGGGAGGAGAGGAGGAGTGGGTGCCGGTGCCCCCATCATGATGGTACCCCCACCTCCTTACTATGCCACTGACTTCTATTTGAATAAGTGCCACTCAGCAAAGCTGTATCCAGATATTTAGCACATTATCTGGCAATGCTGCTGGAAATCTTCATTGACTCCTCAGTACTATCCAGGTAGCACCAATACAGTCTGGGTTGAGAGCCAAGATGGAAATAGAAATTATCTGGGTACCAATACTGAATATCATTAGTACCTAGATAACTTCTGGTGTATAGTCTATGCCTAGATATTGAGCACCGTTGTCTTGGTATTGGCCGGCGCTGAATATTTGGGCATAGATTAAAACCTTGCAGTTAGCCTTTAAATCCAAAGCTCATGAATTGTTTTCATTTAGCAAGTAATTTGTACGCTTTTCCTCCATTGCTAAATCCTTTCTCTGCTCTTTCACCCTTTCATTTCCCTGAAACAAACTTCCTGAATTGGTGTGTTATTTCCCCTCTCAAATCCTGATAAAAACTCCCCTCTCTGAGTTTGCTTTTACATCTAGACCACTTTTCTAGAATACATTCTCTTAGGACCTGTTTGTCATGTATTTTTTTTTACTAGATTATTCTCTGTATTGTATATATCAGGGGTGTCAAAGTCCCTCCACGAGGGCCGCAATCCAGTCGGGTTTTCAAGATTCCCCCAATGAATATGCATGAGATCTATTTTCATGCACTGCTTTCGTTTTATGCTAATAAATCTCATGCATATTCATTGGGGGAATCCTGAAAACCCAACTGGATTGCAGCCCTCGAGGAGGGACTTTGACATGCCTGGTATATATGATGCTCAAAGTTGCACTTGCAAATTTGGGTGTACACCCAATTCGTGCATGCAATTTAATTAACAACCCAATTAATGCCAAAAATTGGGTGATAACAATCAATTATTGGCGTTAATGGGCAACAATTTGGATTTGCACATGCATCTTGCTTGGTGCTATTCTATAAAGGTGTGCATACAAATGTTTTAGTGAGCAACTGAAAAGGAGGTGTGTCCACAGGAGGAGCATGAGCATGACAGGGGCATTCACTAAAGATATGCGCAGTATTATAAAAATTTAGAGGATCCATACCTAATTTATGCATGAGAATTTACTCTAGCTTTCAATTGATATAAATCCTCATGCCCAAAGTAAATCTCAGTGCTATGCACTGTTCTATAAATGGTGCCCAGCTCGGAGCACCGTTTAGAGAATAGTGCTCAATGTGCATTTTTTTCGCTGCCCAGTTTGGGCACCATTTACCAAATCTAGTCCTATGTGTCTACAGAGCTGCAAGTTCTGGTAGTACTTTAGAAATTAGTAGTTGTAGGATTTGAAGAAATTTCTAGTGATTCTTCTTGTGAGCTTGGGCAAGTTACTTCACCCTCCATTGGTTCAGGTACATACAATTTAGATTGTAAGCCCTTTTGGACACTTGTGTACCTCTTTGTAACACACTTTGAACTAAGATTTGGAAAGGCAAGTAATTAAATCTCAAATCCAAATATTTACCTATTAGTTTTAAAAAAATGAAATAGTAATGAACACTGAATTTGTGACTCATTATACACCTACTGTTCACAGAGCTGGTGAGGTGCTACCTTAATATCCTGCTCACTACTATTAATATGCTATCATCTTTTTTTTTTTTTTTTTTTTAATCTTTATTCATTTTAAAGCCAAAAATAAGTGCAACATATTATACAGACATTTTACATTTTAATAGCATTAAATTCAATCAAAATTATATTCTATGACAAATACATTTATCATCCCCCCCTTTCTACATATACAACAATTGCACTCAAATTAAAAGTATCTTCCAACCCCCCTCCCTCCCACCCACCCAACCTGGACGTGTATGATCAAAGGCCAAAATCAACATTCACTCCTTACAGAATTTTGTCAATGGCGCCTAAATATCCATAAACTTCCTATAACGTCCCTGTTGTATAGCAATCATATGTTCCATTTTAAACGTGTGGCATAGAGATTCCCACCAGAAAGTATGATTTAACCAATCCCAATTTTTCCAGTTCCTTATAATAAGTTGTATGGCAACCCCTGTCATAATAAAGAGAAGTTTATTATTCTGGGAAGATATTTGGCTTTTAGCCCTCATTAACGTGCCAAATAGCATCTTCTTTTTTAATATGGAAGTTTTCTCGGCTTTAGCTCATTCTGGTGTCAAGAGCCTTTGGCAGGATGAGAATATTCTTACATGTATAGAGTGACATCATCTGATAGAGCCCGTGTGAGAGCATTCACCAGTGTATATTGTGGAAGCATATGAAAGTGTCACTGCACATGTGCACCTTCCCACTGTTGCTGTCATATTGGACCAGTTAAATTTCATTTTTCCATGGAGTGGCATGGATTTGCTTTGGAGCTTTCCATCAGTTCACATCACTTGCAGTTCTCTCTCCCTTCACTTTCCTTTTCTTTGCTCTATCTTCTATCAAACCCTATCGTACTTCCCATACGTTTTACTCTTTTGAACTTTAAAAATCAAATTGTAGTTCCATCCCTTCTACCCTTTTGTATTACTTTGTATGTCAATTTAGTTTACCCTATTTTATATTCAGTTTTTAAATTGTAATAGTACACTTTTTTTGTGTGTGTGTGTGTGTGTGTGTGTGGGGGGGGGGGGGGGTTTAAATGACTTTTTTTACTATTGTACTTTACTTAGTAAAACAAGATAAGTGATTATATAAAGTTTTAATAAAAACTTGAAACTTGAAAGTGTGATAGTGTATAAGCCCTGTCACAGGCCTCTTCACTCAGTATTTTTCCTTGAATAGATGGATCTTTTTAGGTGTTGGGCACTTCGCCAAGTAAATTTTGTTCAAATCGAGCTGCTTGATTTCACCGTGGCTATTTTTCCAGTTATATCCCAGAAGGGTTCCCAGTGGCTTAAAAAGTGCACAAGGTGGAACAGGACCATGTTGCTCAGGGACATACATATCTGGTGCCTGGATCCTAATCATGATTCCTCCTTTTGTAAACTCTATCTGTAGATGTCAAGGAAAGGAATCAGAAATTGTAGCCGATTGATGCTGGTGAAATGGGCGTGCCCTGTGCTAATTGGTTAACATGCGGCCATTGCTACACGCTAACTGATTAGCACAAGATTAGCATGAGAGCCCCTACCACCTACAAAATAGGTAGGGCTCGCATGCTAATTTCAAAATTAGTGCATGGTCAGTAATAGGGAAAATGGAAATTGCAGCTATTTTAGAGTCACATTAAATGATGGCTTCAGCGTGCAGGAAACCCATGCACGAATAATAGCAGCTGCAACTTTTGTAGCAACTTAATAAAAGGGCCTCTAAGTTTTTTCTTATATTTTATTGTCCTATAATTGCTGACTCCCCTATTTTCATTTATTGGATTCCCTTACGATAGTGGTCTTGATATAAGATACACATTGTTTAATTCTTTTTATTGTGAACAACAGCATAACAATATAGCATACAAAAGTACAATGGGTCAGATTCACTAAACTCCCCTACCGATCCAATCCGGGTCTGATCCGTGGCCAGGGGACTGATTCACGATGTGTCCTCATGCAAATGGGGACGATTGGAATCAAGCCCCCAACCAATTGCATGGATCGCTGAATAGCGATCCCGACGCATGCGCAGACCATCTGTAGATGGTCTGTGCATGCTTATAGAGCAGCAACCTTTATTAAAAAATTTTTTTTTTTAAACTTATACAGTGGTACCTTGGATTACGAGCATAGTCCGTTCCAGGAGCATGCTCGTAATCCAAAATGCTCATTTATCAAAGCGAGTTTCCCCGTAGGAAATAATGGAAACTCGCTTTGATGCGTTCCCCCCCTCCCACGAGAACTGGCATTGCTCCCCCCCCTGCAATCCGGCACCTCCCCTCCCACGATTGGGCACCCCCCGCCATGATCTGGCACCCCCCCGACATGATTTGGAACCCCCTGCCACGATCCGGCACCCCCCAACGTGATTGGGCACCCCCCCGCCGCTTCTTACAGCATGGGGGGTTCCCGATCGCGGCAGGGGGGTGCCCAATCGCGTCGGGGGGGGGTACCGGATCGCGTTGGGGGGGTGTGCCTGATTGCGGGGGGAGGGTGCCGGATCACGGGGGGGGAGGGTGCCGGGTTGCGGGGGGGGGGGCGCTCGTAAATTGAGCCATGCTCGGTTTCCGAGGCACCGATTTTGCAAATGTTTTGCTTGTCTTGCAAAACACTCGCAAACCGGTGCACTGGTAAACCGAGGTACCACTGTACTTCGCAAGCCCGTGGTTTTAACCTGTGGGTTAAAAGCACGGGCTCGCACTGCAGGGAAGGCAAGGAGAGTTAGGGCAGAAGCAGGACGGCGAGTCGGGGAAGAAGCAGGGGGGCGATCGGGGCAGAGAGCAGGAGAGTCAGGGGAGAGAGCAGGAGAGTTGGGGCAGAGAGCAGGAGATTTAGTCTGAAAGGATGTGAGTGACTGGTCCATAGCAGTCGCTTGTTTCTTGATCGGCCAGCTCAGTCGGTGATCCAGTTTTTTGTTAGCGAATTGCTGCCTGCCTACTTTACATGCCATTTCCCCTCATTTGCATGCGCGGATCAGATTGGATCAGAGGATGATCGGCCACGAGGTTAGTGAATTGGGTCGGAGGAAAATCAGGTCGCAAAGTGGTCAGGACACGACCGGTGTCCTTAGTGAATCTAGCCCAAAGTCTGTTCCAGGAAAAGTAAAAGTAGTTTGCAAAAGAAGAGCAAGAAAAAAAAAAAAAGAACCATCATCTCCCAACATAGTATTATTGTTTATCTTCCTCCCTTTTATTCCACAACCTTCCCTCCCCCCATGTTTCTCTGGGTCCACACAAACATATGGAGTCCATCCCAGCAAAATAAAAGAACAAGCATGAAGCACGAAGTAGAATATCGGTCGAGCTATACAACACACAAGCTATAAAAACAAACAATATCTTTTCGGGTGAGAACACTCTGTATGTTTACACAGATACACCAAAATGGATATGCAGCATGAGAAATATACTGGTATGGGAAACTGTAATACAAAGGGTTTTTCAACCCCATAGAACAACTGCATAAGGAAGAAAACCATAACAAAAAACAGTTCCCTCCACTATAAGAACAAAAACAGCTCAAGGCCTGTACTCTTATAGCCCTGAGCCCAACTTTCCCATGAGGCTGGGGTACCACTCCTACAGTCACCCAACCTCCCCCACCCAACCATATATCCCCTTTCCTGGTAAGTAAAGCTCCTAGAAGCAGAGTCTCAAGATCTCCCCTAAAAATCGTTAAGAGCCAGACCATAGGCTCTTGGGAAGATATTCTGTAAATATATATACCAGACTTCTAGAAATGCTCATTGTTGCTTAGGTGAGTGCCTGGTATCTTGTAATGCCAAGAGTATTAAAGGATGAAGTCTAATCTTCCAATACCAAAAGGAAGGCCCGGCCTCCGGAAACCAATGGTGTAGTAGACATTTTTTTCCCCAGAATATAGGCTTTGCCTAGTAACAATTTGGCTCCTCTACTGTGTATCCCATACACTACCATTTTATTAAAGAGCACACTTTTCCAGATATAGTGGAATCCACAATATAATAAGCTAGCCAAATAGCCATGAATTTGTTCCCAGAAGGTCTGTATAGAAGTGCACTCCCAAAATGCATTTAAGAAAGTATTATCCACTACAGCGCACTTAACACACACAGCTGTATTTGTATAGCCTGCCCTATGGGCTTGTTTCTGGGATACATATGCTCTACAGAGAATTCGATATTGGCATTCTTGCAGTTCAGTACTATATACAGTTTGAGGGATTTCCTTTATCAGTTTCAGAAAATCTATCCACTCCAATAGATAGTTCAATTCTCTACTACAGGCTGCTGTTAAACTAGAAAAATCTTTACCAGGGATTAAACTAATCAAGGCCTTATGGTGGCTAGAAACCGAAACGGAGGTCTACAACATCCTCTTATAAAAATAGCCTAAGTTTAGTACCTAAGTGTTAATATAACCCAATTTGATCCAAGCCCACTACATAATGGTAGAGTTGGTGATATGCAAAGTGATCCTCCCACCTGAGTGTCATACGCTGTTGCAAGTCTAAAAGAGAATAAAATTTACCACTCTCACCAATAACAGAACAGGTCAGACCAATGGTCCATCTAGCCCACTGTTTCTAACAGTGGCCAATACAGGTCACAGTACCTGACAGAAACCCAAATAGTATCAATATTCTTTGCTACCGATCCAGAGATAGCAGTAGCAGTAGCAGTAGCTTCTCCCATGTCTGTCTCAATAGCAGACTATGGACTTTTCCTTCAGGAACTTGTCCAAAACTTTCTTAAACCCAGCTATGCTGACCACTGTAACCAAATCCTCCAGCAACGAGTTCCAGAGCTTAACTATTCCTTGTGTAAAAAAAATATTTCCTCCTATTTGTTTTGAAAGAATTCCCATATAATTTCATTGAGTGTCCACTGATTTTTGTACTTTTTGAAAGGGTAAAAAAAAATCAATTCACTTTTACCTGTTCTATACCACTCAGGATTTTGTAGACCTCAATCATACCCCTCCAATCATCTCTTTTCCAGCCTGCCTGGATGATATTGCTACCTGGATGTCCTGCTGCCACCTAAAACTAAACATGTTCAAGACCTGAACTAGTACTACTACTTTATCATTTCTATAGTGCTAAAAGATGTATGCAGTGCTGTACATTTAACATTCAATAGACAGTTCCTGTTCAGAAGAGCTTACAACCTAATTTGGCCAGACAGACAGGACATTTTAGGGTGGGAGAGTTTCTAACAGAAGGAATGATACAATGGGTGTAGGTATCTGACAGTGAGTGGGAGTTAGGATTTGAAAGCAGTTTTTAAAAAAATGGGCTTTTAGCTTGGATTTCAATGCTGCTAAAGATGGAGCATGATGTATTGACTCTGGCAGCCTGTTCCAGGCATATAGTATGGCAAGAAAGAAGGGATAGAGTCTGGAATTGGCGTTAGAGGAGAAAGGTACAAATAAGAGGAACTTACCTGATGAATGGATTTCACAGGGAAGGATCATAGGGAGAGATAAGTAATGAGAGAGATTGAGGGACTACAGAGTGAATGCACTTGTAAGCCAGTAAGAGGAGTTTGAACTGTATTCAGAAATGGATGGGAAGTGACGAGGAGAGGGGTAATGTGAACAAGGCAGCTCTCGCAGAATACGAGTCATTCCTCAGCATTTTGAACAGATTGAAGAGGAGAGAGACACTTGAGCGAAAAATCTGAGAGAAGTGCATTGTAGTATTCTTAAGCGAGAGGTGATGAGAGCGTGGATAAGGGTGCTCAGAGAAGAGTGGTCAGATTTTGGCAATAATATAGAGGAAGAAGCGACAGGTTTTAGCTGTTTGTTGGATCTGAATGGAGAAGGAGAGAGAGGAGTCAAAGATTACCCTGAGGTTATGAGCTGACAAGACAGGGAGGAGGAAAGTGTTATCCATAGAAACAGAGAACGGTGGGAGGGGGGAGGTGGTCTTAGGCGGAAAGATAAGCAGTTCGGTTTTAGCCATATTCATTTTTAGATGGTGGTGAGATATCCAAGCAACAATGTCAGACAGGCAAGCTGAGTTTCGAGCCTGAATTCTTGTAGAGATGTGGAGAGGTAGATCTGGGAATCATCAGCATAGAGGTGATATTGAAAACCATGGGAAGAGATGTGTACTGAGAGAGCCGACATATATACAGAAGAGAAGGCCCAATACAGAGCCTTGAGGTACATTGATAGACAGTGGGATGGCAGTGGAGGAGGATACACTATAACTTACACTGAAAGTATGACAGGAGAGAGAGGAAGAAAACCAGGAGAGAACAGAACCTTGGAATTACAGCGAGGTCATTGTATCGAGGAGTAGGTGGTGATCAACAGTATCAAAGGCATCAGACGGATTGAGAAAGATGAGGGTAGAGAACAGACCAATAGATTTAACCAGGAACAGGTCATTCGACACTTTAGCAAGAGCAGTTTCTGTAGAATGGAGAAGGTGAAAGCCTGATTGAAGTGGGTCAAGAATATCTTGACAAGAAAAGTCCAGGCAATGGCGGTGAATAGCACTTTCGAGTAGCTTGGATCAGAAGGGCAGTGAACAGCATGTTTGAGTAGCTTGGATCATAAGAGAAGGAGGGAGATGGGGCGATTAGTTGGAGGGGGATGGGGGGGTCTAGTGAGGGTTTTTTCAGGAGAGGTATAACCATGGTATGTTTGAAGTCATCAGGAACTGTTGTAGTGGAAAGTGATGAATTGAGGACCGATGGGAGGGATGACGGTGGGAGTGATAGCTCTGAGAGTAGGCGGGTGGGAATTGGATCAGAGAGACAGATTGTGGGTTTGAAGGAGGGAGAGAAGGTGAGCAGTTTCCTCTTCAGTGACTTCAGAAAAGGAGGAAAAGGTGACAGGGTTGTTGAAGAGAAGTTGGCAGAGTAAACAGCTGGAAGGGGTGGTGGGGGAGGTGACTTGGTTGATAATTCAAGGTGGATCTTGTGAATCTTGTCATAGAAGAACTGCCATCATCTGGGTGCAAAGTAAGGAGGGGATACTCTGAGTAGAGAGTTGAGTGTGGCAAAGAGACAGTGAGGGTTGCCACTAAGAGAGTTAAATGGTTGTATTCTTGTTTGGCAAGTGAGAAGGTATATTGGAAGGACATCAGCATGAATTTGAAGTATATGAAGTAAGCATGTGTGCAGGATTTAAGCCAAAGGTGTTCAGCAGTTAATGGATGGGGATCAGCCAGGGCTGGGATTTGGCATATCTTACAAGAGATGAAATGGAAGGGGTAAGGGTATCAATAGCAGAAGAAAGAATGGAGTTATAGGAGAAGACACCTTCACCGATAGACTTGTGTGACATAGTAATTGAAAGGAGGGCATCACCAAAATTCGCCCATTCCTCTCTGAACTCACTACCCATGCTCTTGCCACATTCTAGGAACCTCATGCTTAGACTATTGCAATATACGTCTAACAGGGCTCCCTGAACCGCCTCTCCCCCCTGCAGTATGTACAAAACTCTTCTGCATGACTTATCTTCTGACAACCTCGCTACACTCACCTTACCCATATCCTCAAATCACTTCACTAACTTCCTGTCTGCCTTCACATACAATTCAAACTCCTATGACTAACCTAAAAGTGTGTTCATTCTGCAGCCCCTCAGTATCTCTCTTCTCTCTCCTTATATATCTCCCTGAGAACTCTGTTCCTTAGACAAATTGCTTTTATGTAATGTAATTTATTTCTTATATACCGCTAAACTCCGTTAGGATTCTAAGCGGTTTACAGAAAATAGACAATAGGGTGCATTAAAATTATAAGTAATATAGGTTACAGAGAAATATACATTAAAGCAGTGTTTTTCAACCTTTTTTGGGCAAAGGCACACTTGTTTCATGAAAAAAATCACGAGGCACACCACCATTAGAAAATGTTAAAAAATTTAACTCTGTGCCTATATTGACTATATATAAAGTAATTCTCTTGAATAGGAATCAAATAAACACAAATAAAGTATTTTATAATGCTGCCGCTGCCACTGCCGCCATCGGGAACAGGCCGGCACCGAGTTCTCCCTGCTTCTCTTCCCCGCGGGGCCGACCAACTCTCGCCACCCGTCATCAATTCTAACGTCGGAGAGGACGTTCTAGGCCAGCCAGGCAGCGATTGGCTGGCCCAGAACGTCCTCTCCGACGTCAGAATTGACGCGAATGGCGAGAGTTGGCCGGCCCCACAGGGAAAAGCAAGGAGAACTTGGCGCCGGCCTGTTCCCGATGGCGGCGGTGGCACTCAAGTGGCTAAAGAGCCGCAGTTTGCCGGCCTAGGGACAACACTGGAGGGTGGCCAGCTGTGCACCCCCTTGGGACGTAAACCCGGGGTGGGGCAGACCGCCCCCCCCCCACCCTGGTATGCCACTATCTGTACCTCACTCCCTCCCTATGACCAAAAATTCTCCTTTCTTCTATTCCCCGTGTACACAACCATCTCTTTCCCTCCCTTCCTCTCTCCAAAGTCCATGCCTTCTGTGTCCAAACACTCATTCCCTCCCCCACCTCAGCATCTCTTTCCCTCCCTTCCTCTCTCCCAAGTCCATTTCTTCTGTGTCCAAAAACGCATTCCCTCCCCCACCTCAGCATTTTTCCCTCCCTTCCTCTCTCCCAAGTCCATTTCTTCTGTGTCCAAAAACCCATTCCCTCCCCCACCTCAGCATCTCTTTCCCTCCCTTCCTCTCTCCCAAGTCCATTTCTTCTGTGTCCAAAAACCCATTCCCTCCCCCACCTCAGCATCTCTTTCCCTCCCTTCCTCTCTCCCAAGTCCATTTCTTCTGTGTCCAAAAACGCATTCCCTCCCCCACCTCAGCATCTCTTTCCCTCCCTACCTCTCTCCCAAGTTCATGCCTTGTGTCCAAAACGCACTCCCTCCCCCCTTTTGTGTTCCGTGTTTGCCTCCCAGCCCATCTTTGCAACTTTCTCAGCAAAACGAAGCTCAAGCCGCGAGGCTTGTCTTCTGCTTCCTGCCTGCCCTGCCACGCACAAATAGCCGAACGGAAGTATTCTCCGACGTCAGCACTGACGTCGGAGGGCAGGCTTTGCTTAAGCCCTCCCTCCGACGTCAGCGCTGACATCGGGGAACGCTTGCGATCGGCTATATGTTAGCTGCAGGGCAGGCAGGAACAGAAGACGAGCCTCGCGGCTCGAGATGTATTGAATTCCGCGGGTCCCCCGTCCAGCTCTCTCCTGTCCACGTAGGGCAGACCGCCCCTCTTCCTAGACTGGTGGTACTGCCCTGATGGCGGCCCTGACCGTACGGCACACCAGGCAACATCTCGCGGCACACTAGTGTGCCGCGGAACAGCGGTTGAAAAACACTGCATTAAAGGATACAATAAAATAAGATAGATAAATAAAGAATAGGTACTTTGAAATTCCCTTACTGTCCCGAAGGCTCACAATCTAACTAAAGTACCCTTCTCCTCCACTTCTAATTCAGACTTCGTTCCTTTCATCTTGCCACCCTGAATGCCTGGAATAAAATACCTGAGTCCGTATGCCATGCCCTTTCCCTTCCCTTGTTCAAAAGCAGGCTGAAAACCCACCTTTTTGAGACTGCCTTCTACTCATAACTTTACTCCCCCCTGCTTGCCACCCTAGCCAGAATTTCCCTCTTCCTGGATAGCTAACAATTACAAAATAAAAGAGTTAAAGTGGAACTTAAACCTGAGTCCTTGGCTCATACTTCACTTACTTCTAGGCTGCTTCTCTGCTCTGTGTAGACATTTGTGTGGCCATTTGCTAAGATTGCTGCTGATTTTTTTTTTTTTTTTAATTTTAAAAACTTTATTTTATTCAACAAAATGAAGAACAATACACAGGCAGAATGCTAACAGCAGATCAACAATCCCCAACAAAAACACCCCCTCCCCCAACCGAGTGACAGAGCATAATACAAAAACAAAAGAGGAATAGAAAATCAGGTAAAAAGCAAAACATATGCAAGATTCAAAAAAGGCCCCTCCAGGAGCCATAGCTATGCCAAATACGATGAAAAGCACCACAGGTGTCATTGTTCAAAGCAGTCAATTTGGACATCAAATAAATTTGATCTACCCTAAGCAAAAGATCAGAACGAGTGGGCAAATAAGTACGTTTCCAATAAGTGGCCACACAAAGTCTAGCCGCCGTAGCAATCAGGGCCACAAAGTGGGCCTGATCACTATCAAGGCTCCCCAAAGGATAATTAAGTAAAAACACTTCTATGCGCAATAATATGGGTATATGCAGTACATCAATCACCAGTTGTTGAACCATCTTCCAAAAAAGGCACAATCTTAAAACAATCCCACCAGACATGCTCAAAAGTGCCCAGACCTCCACAATTACGCCAGCAGCGCCCATCTCCACAATGATAGAAACGGTACAACTTCTCTGGCGTAAGGTACCACTGAAATAACATCTTATAACCCTGCTCAATTAAGGGAGATGCTAAAGAAATCCTAAGTAAAGTACCATAAAGGCGGTCCCATTGCTGAAAATCAAAGGTCTTACCCAACAAGGTTTCCCACCGATGTTCATATGTGCGAGCCTGAGGCCTGGTATATAAAAGAGCCCTATACAAACGGGAAATAAGGCCCACCCCAGATCCCATCCTAAAGACTTGAAGGAAGGCAGAATCCGCCCCATCCCATTCAGGAATCACCCTTTTTTTCAGAAAGTCCCGAAGCTGAGCATAAGCAAAAAAATCCGTCGCCGGAAGGTCATATAAAGACTGTAATGCAGCAAAGGGGATCAAGTCTCCACCCAATACTAATTGACCCAGGACCCGGAGGCCCTCCAATTCCCAACGTCGAAAAATCCCAGTATCTCTGGCAGGCAAAAAACCAGGGGCAAATCTAATGGGAGTGGCATAAAAATAACGCTGACGCGGAAACCAAGTCCATCAGACCTGGCACCAAGCCTGCAGGGTACACACCATCCCATAGGAAGCCCTTTTCTGCAAATCCTGAAGGATCTCAAAGGGAAGCCAAGGTAGGGCTGCTAATGGATAAGTCGGCTGCAGGGCCTGTTCTAAAGATACCCAGCGTTGAGAGGGATAAGCCCAATGGAACAACACCTGCAATTGGGCAGCATAATAATAAGTGAAAAAATCAGGAACACCCATTCCCCCATGTAACCTGTCCCAATACATACGTTCCCTCCGTACCCTAGGCGGCTTATGTGTCCAAATATAAGCAAAGGCCCGCCGTTGAAGCCTAAGTAAGAACTGTTTAGGAATTGAGAGAGGCAGGCAGGAAAACAAATATAAAAAACGGGGCAACACATTCATACGCAAAGCATTAATCCTGCCCATCCAAGATAACCGTAAACCTTCCCAGCGATCCAGATCCGCAAAAATAGTCCGCAACAACGGAGGGTAATTCAGTTCAAAAAGATCAGAGAGCCTCTGAGAAATACGAACACCAAGGTACCGAATAGACTTAGCCGCCCATCGAAACGAAAAAGTGGTACGCAAGACAGCTACCAATGAATCCGGAAGCGAAACATTAAGCAATTCAGATTTGTCGATGTTAACTTTAAAGCCAGCCACCTTACCGAAGAGGTCCAAAACACGAAGCACCACGGCCAAAGACTGAAGCGGGCGAGTCAATGTAAACAAAATGTCATCAGCATACAATGAGATCTTATGTTCTTCACCACCCACCACAATCCCCTTAATACCCACATGTGCACGAATAGCGGCTGCTAAAGGTTCCAAAACCAACGCAAAAATCAAAGGTGACAAGGGGCGGCAGCCCTGTCTGGTACCTCGACGAATCGAAAAAGAGGCAGTATATCTCCCATTAACCCGTAAGCAAGCCTCCAGGTCAGTATACAATAAAGTCACCCAATGTAAAAAAGCCCCCGAAATTCCCTTCCGCTTCAAAACCGCTAGCATAAATGGCCAATAAACCCTATCAAAGGCTTTTTCAGCGTCTACTGATAATAAAACAGATGGAACAGAAAACTGATGGGCCACTCCAATAAGATCTAACACCTTTCTAATGTTGTCACCAGGATGCCTCCCCGAAATAAAGCCACATTGATCACCATGAACTAGGGAAGGCAAAAAACGTTGCAAACGGACTGCCAAAATACGGGTAAACAGCTTATAATCAACTCCTAACAATGAAATAGGACGGTAAGATCCACAAAGGAGGGGATCCTTACCAGGTTTAAGAAGAAGAGAGACTGCTGCCTGCCGGAATGAATATGGCAAACACTCCTCCTCCAAAAAAGAATTAAACAACCGTATATAAGAGGGTCAACAATATAAGTCTCCATTTTCTTATAAAATAAAGACGAGAAGCCATCAACACCCGGAGCCTTTGAAGTGGCCAGATGACGAATAGCTGCCACCACCTCAGCGGGCTGAATAGGGGAAGAAAGCCAGGCCGCATCAATCTCCACCAAACGAGGCAAAATTACACCAGAAAGAAAAGTATCAATCTCCCCCTCCGTTGCTTCAGACTCCGGAGTGTACAATAACTGATAAAAAGACAAAAATGCCTGATGAATAGCCGCATCATCTGAGCAAAGCTGTCCCGACGCGTTGCGAACCCGCGTGATGGAATGCTGCGCCTGCGTTTGCCTAAGCTGTGTAGCTAGCAAGCGGCCCGCCCTACCACCCCATTCAAAATACTGTTGTTTCCGCCATTGTAGGGCCCAAGCCATTCCCTCCAGATCAAGCTCCTGTAAACCCCTTCGATACGCCGCCAGTGCCACACCACCAGCCACCGACGGGGCTCTTTTATGAGCATTCTCCAATCGTCGAAGACGGGTTAATAACTCCAACCTGCGAGCAACCCAACAGTGATTGCGGTACGACCCTCTCGAGATACAACAACCACGAAGAGTGGCTTTAAAACTTTCCCATAGCACAGCTGCACTAATGCCGGCCACATCATTAAAAACAAAAAACTCTTTAACATCAGTCTCCAACAGAGATAAAGTAGAGGGATCTTTCAACAAAAAATCATTCAAACGCCACAGACGACGACCACCCCTATCCAAGCCAACCTGTAACTCCAAGGTCAGGGGAGCATGATCAGACCACACACGTGATTCAATACGGGAGTCTAAGACCCGCAGAAGAATAACACGAGGCAGCATCCACATATCAATCCTGGTATACGAATCATGCTTTGACGAATAGAAAGTATAGTCCCGATCACCTGGGTGTAAATAGCGCCACACATCTATCAAATCCTGCCGACGAAGAAAGCGTAAAAGAGCCCGTCTATCACCTCTAGCATAATGGATGGAAGAATTAGAATTATCCTCCTGAGGATAGCAGGTAAGATTAAAGTCCCCTCCCAAGAGGAGAGTACCCTCAGCATGATCCAACAGCACACGTTCTAACAAAGTAAAGAAAGCCCCCTGACCAGCATTAGGTGCATAGATATTCAATAAGCTATATAAGTGGCCATCCAACTCAGCTTTGACCAGAATGTAGCGTCCCTCAACATCCCGCACAACCTCTCTCAATACTACCTGTATATGTTTGTGAATTAAAATACCCACCCCCTGAGTTTTTTTTCGGATCTTGTTAGAGGAAAGAAAAACATGAGGATAACTTTTATGGGTAAGCAATTTCTCATAATGGGACTGAAAATGGTTTTCCTGAATAAATCCAACGGCAATATTCAGGCGACTCAATTCCTTAAACAACAGGCGTCGTTTTTGTGGAGTATTCAAACCATGAACATTATAAGACAGCAAAGGAAGCTTAGCCATTCATACAGAAAAAAGAAGTGCTCAACAACTCCAGACCCTTACCACATTCCAGAACACCCAAATCATCCAACCCATTCAATCGCACCCCGAAAGAAACCAGTATACAAACACACTTCCAAACATCCATACTCAAAAGCACTCGGCCATAACCCATCCCACCACCCCTACACCCCCCACCCAACCCCCCATCAACACCCCACATGGTCCAGCTACCAAAGCACCTAGAAACACGGTACAGGAAGTGTAGAAGAACAGCTCCAAAAGGACCCCCAATACAAACCTAAAACAACCCCTGCAGAAGAAATCACACTGCAAAAATAAACATACACATCACAAGAACCCAGGAACAAGTCCCACATATGCAAGAGTTCAGTGAGATGAGGACGAAGCTGCTTCCAAAGGACGACGAGCAGCGGCCGACCTAACCACTCTCTGCCAGCCTAGCCCTCGCACAGATTTGGTAGCAGGAGACCTCTGTGGAAGCGGAGCCATCTCCGAGGCCGACATCATCCCCGCCTCCACCAAGCGAGATTGAACATCAGCCACCGTTATCGCTGAATAGTTCTTGCCTGCATGAGTAAAGGCCAGCCCTATAGGATAGAGCCAGCGATATCGAACATTGCGCTCCTATAATATTCGGGTACAATCTCGATATGTGCGACAGCGGGCCAAAGTCGCAGGAGCCACATCAGGATAAACATCAATGTCAGTGTCCTCCCATTTAACAGCTCCTCCAGAACGCCGCACCGCCCGCAGCACATGCTCTTTGTCCACATAGCGATGAAAACAAGCCACAACATCACGGGGGCGGTTGGCATCACGAGGTCCAGGAATACGATGGGCCCTATCAAGCAAAGGTTTCCCCACTTCCACAGGTAAGCCAGCAGTCTCAAGTGCTTGAATGCAAATAAGATCAATCACTTCCATGCAACGAGAGTCGGATACAGTGTCCGGCACACCCCGAAAGCGAAGGTTGCTACGCCTAGAACGATTCTCCAGGTCTTCCAGCTTTAGAGTGCTTACATCAGCTCGTTCCTCCAGCGTGACAATCCTGCCTCGCAGCTGGGTCAACTCAGCACTATGAGCCTCCACTGCAACTTCTGCTTCTCCCACATGGTTCCCAATCTCTCCCACCTCATGTTTCAGGTCAGCGACGACGCTATGAATATCAGCCCGAACCGCTGAGAGTTCTGTTTTCAATTCCTGGAACCAGCCGCACATCTCCTTTTGAAAAGTCGGCATCGCGGTGTCAGGAGGAGAGCCCACAGCAGCTGCAGCCAAGTCGGGCGCCATCTTGGAAACAGCTTTAGCCGGCCTGTTCGAAAGCGGCGACGAAAAAGCCTTTATATCAGTTTGTTTTTTCCGCGTCGCCATCAGAACCCTGCAGGCTGACGCCACAAACAAGCAGAGGGAAGTGGAAAGTGCAGGCACTCGAATTCGCGCAGAAGTAGCAAAAAACAGCACCGGGGTCCACGGAGCTATTACTCTAGGCTGCCATTAGCCACGATGACGTCACTTCCCCCCAAACTGATTTTCATGTCCCTTGTTTCTTGCTATTCATAATTTGGATGTCACAGTTTATGAAATGTCTGATAATGCATATTTTCAGAGAAGAAAGCTCAACATATTTCCTGCTTAGAAATACCTCTTGTCAGCCTTACATTACTGAATGCTGCTTGCCAGCATGTGAGATGGCCTAACCAGTATGTCAGCAAAGGACTCTGGGATATTATTGAACAACCTGACTTGAGAATATTAATGCAGATAGACCCTAAAAGCCTCTGTCCAGAATACACATAGGAAAATCTAGCCAGCCTGGATTTCCCAAGAACATATGTTAACTGCACTACTTGAATGGAACAAAAGATATTGGACAGACTAATCAAATCTATCATTCCTGTAAGAGTGTCACACCTTCTTTATCAATTAAGGGTCATTGTATTAAATCATGGCTAGAAAATATGTACTTGACAACAATAGATACTATTTTTTTAGAACAAGTCTCAAACCTATAAATACAAGCTAAAAGCCCTCCCCCCTCTCTGGCTGCCTCCTCTCTTGCTTATCTCCCTCTCTCTCTCTCTCTCTCTCTCTCTGCCTCTTCTCTTTCTCCTTTTCTGCCTATTCACACCTATATATCCACTCTTCAGGCCCAGACACACATACACATTCATTCAGGGACACCACATGCTCTCTCTATTTGGGGAAAGCCACATGTTTTCTTTTACACACATAGAAGCAGTTTTAAATCCAACTGTTCACTCGATATTTATAATATTATTCCTATCAAATATATTTTTTATACAACTACTCTTGGCTATCATTGTCATTAATTTATTTCCCGCTGCTCCTCTTGAGGCCTGAACCCAGAATCTCACGTAAACACACAAAAGACTAGCCCAAAACACATGTGTACACAAAAGATTACATATGAGTTCTACCTCTGACATTTTCAAGGCTTGCCTCAGTTCCTCAAGAGGGTCTTCAGCTGGGTAAGTAGAATTATGTTTTTTATTGTTGTGCACTAGTTATGATGTCTGCTGCATAGACAAGGTGAGAGTTTGTATTTTACACTCAAAAGTCCTTGTGCAGTTTTGATTGAAGATTTGATATAGACAGAGTGAGATAGGAATTAATAGACCTTATGTACCATTAAATTGGGGATTTAGACTGGTTGACACAATTTAGTGAACAGTCTCTGTGCACTAGGCAGAGTGACACGCTTGAAAAGTTCCAGTCATAAGAACATAAGAATTGCTGCTGCTGGGTCAGACCAGTGGTCCATCGTGCCCAGCAGTCCGCTCCCGTGGCGGCCCGTAGGTCAAAGACCAGTGCCCTGACAAGAGTCTAATCTTATCTGCATACTTTCTAGTTCAGCAGGAACTTGTCTAACTTTGTCTTGAATTCCTGGAAGGTGTTTTCCCCCATAACAGCCTCCAGAAGAGCGTTCCAGTTTTCCACCACTCTCTGGGTGAGAAGAACTTCCTTACATTTGTACGAAATCTATCCCCTTTTAACTTTAAAGAATGCCCTCTTGTTCTCTCTACCTTGGAGAGGGTGAATAACCTGTCCTTATCTACTAAGTCTATTCCCTTCAGTACCTTGAATGTTTCAATCATGTCCCCTCTCAGTCTCTGCTTTTCAAGGGAGAAAAGGCCCAGTTTCTCTAATCTCTCACTGTATGGCAACTCCTCCAGCCCCTTAACCATTTTAGTCGCTCTCCTCTGGACCCTTTTGAGTAGTACTGTGTCCTTCTTTAAGTATGGCGACCAGTGCTGGATGCAGTATTCCAGGTGGGAGTGTACCATGGCCCGGTACAGCGGCATGATAACCTTCTCCGATCTGCTCGTGATCCCCTTCTTAATTATTCCCAGCATTCTGTTCGCCTTTTTTGCCACCGCTGCACATTGCGCAGATGGCTTTTATCAACTTGTCGACCAATACTCCCAAGTCTCTTTCCTGGGGGAGTCTTTCCGAGTACTGCACCGGATATCCTGTATTCGTGTATAAGATTCTTATTAGCGACATACATCACCTTACACTTATCCACATTAAACCTCATTTGCCATGTTGCAACCCATTTCTCAAGCGTGTTTATGTCACGTTCCAGGTCTTCGTAATCCTGTGTCTTCACTACTCTGAATAACTTCGTACTTTATTTAATTTTCTGCCTGTAAAAGGTTGTAAAAATAAGAAATTCCTTAATCATGTTCTAGCATTCCAGGCAGCTTCTCATGAAAAGGAATTTCATTCATTGTTGCTTTCCATTGATTCTTACAAACATTTTAGGAGAAAATTGAAAATCTATTTTTTCCTTAAATATTTGACTAATTAATCCATTCTTTCTATGTAATATGTTATAATTAATAATTTTTTGTAAACCGCATAGAACTTTTGGTAATGCGGTTAACAAGTATAATGTAATGTAATGTATCATCTGCAAATTCAATCACTTCGCTCGTCGTTCCAATTTCCAGGTCGTTTATAAATATGTTGAAGAGCACAGGTCCATGCACTGAACTCTGCGGCACTCCACTCGTGACGCTTTTCCAGTCCGAATATCGTCCATTTACCCCCACTCTCTGTTTCCTATCCGCCAACCAGTTTTTAATCCATGTGAGTATTTCACCCTCGATTCCATGGCTCGCAGTTTTATGAAGCAGTCGTTCATGCGGGACCTTGTCGAACGCATTCTGAAAATCCAGATATAGAGTGTCGATCGGGTCACCCTTGTCTATCTGCTGTGTACTCCTTCGAAGAAGTGCAGCAAGTTACTGAAGCCGTGCTGGCTGGTCCTCATTGGATCGTGTCCGTCAAGGTGGTCAACGATGCGGTTCTTTATCAGCGCCTCTACCATCTTTCCTGGTACCAAGGTCAGACTTACCGGTCTGTAGTTTCCAGGATCTCCCCTCGAACCTTTCTTGAGGATCGGCGTAACATTCACCACTTTCCAGTCTTCGGGAATCCTTCCCAATTTGATCGACAGATTGATTATTAGTTGAAGCAGTTCAGCTATAACTCCTTTTAGTTCCTTGATTACTCTCAGATGGATGCTATCCGGTCCAGGGGATTTATCATTTTTAAGCTTATCAATCTGCCTGCATACCTCTTCTAGACTGACCGTCAACTCAGTCAGTTTCCCATCTTCGTTTCCTGCGTATAGCATGTCGACTTCCGGTATGTTGTGGATATCCTCTTCGGTAAATATAGATGCAAAAAATGTGTTCAGTTTGTCAGCGATGGCTTTGTCCTCCTTTAGCACTCTCTTTATTCCATTGTCATCCAATGGCCCCACCGCTTCCTTTGCGGGTCGTTTCCCCTTAATATATCGAAAGAACGGCTTGAAGTTTTTTGCCTCCTTGGCTATTTTTTCCTCGTAGTCTCTTTTGGCCCCTCTCACCGCCTTATGGCACATGCTTTGATGTTGCTTGTGCTTTTTTCAGTTTTCATCTTTTTGACCTTTTCCATTCCTTAAACGAAGCCTTCTTGTCTCTGATAGCTTCTTTCACCGCTACAGTGTGCCATGCCGGTTCCTTGTTATTTTTCCTCTTGGATCCCTTGTTGATATGCGGTATATATAGATTTTGCGCCTCGATGACCATGTCCTTAAAAAGTGACCATGCTTACTCAGCGTTTTTACAGCGTCTTAATCTTCTTCCCCACCATGAGTCTCATCCCTTCATAAATCCCTTTTTGGAAGTTCAGTACCATGGCTGTTGTTCTGGATCGATATTTTGCCCCCGTGACCAGGTTGAGGCGGATCATATTGTGATCACTGCTTCCCAGCATCCCTTCTACTTCTACACCTTGCGCGGTCCTCGTAGTCCATTTAGAATTAAATCCAGAATTGCATTTCCTCTTGTATTTTCCTTGATAAGTTGTTTCAGGAAGCAATCGCCTACAGCTTCCAGGAATTTGGTCTCCCTACCACAGTTGGAGGTGCCTAGGTTCCAGTCTATCCCCAGATAATTGAAGTCGCCCATGATAACTGCGTTGCCTCCCTTGCAGTTACGTTTAATCTTGTCCGTCATTTCTCCATCGGACTGCCCTGGAGGTTGGAAGTAGATGCCGATCTTTGTTCCTGGAACATTGCCATTTGTTCCTGGAATTTTGGCTCATAGAGACTCTACCTTATTTTTTGTTTCCGGCGTGTTCTTTCTGGTAGACTTAATTCCTTCTTTGTCGTATAGGGCAATAGATAGGACCCTGAAACCATCAGCACAATGTGCGGCGGTGGCAAAGAAAGCAAATAGAATGTTGGGCATGATAAAGAAGGGAATCATGAGTAGATCGGAGAGGGTCATAATGCTGCTTTATAGAGCAATGGTCAGACCCCACTTGGAATACTGCGTTGGTCTCCCAACTTAAAGAAGGATATAAAACTGCTGGAGAGGGTGCAGAGACGAGCAACGAAGCTAGTAAAAGGTATGAAGAAACTGGAATACGAGGATCGACTTAAGATAATGGGATTGTTATGAAGAAACTGGAATACGAGGATTGACTTAAGAGACTGGGATTGTTCTCCCTTAAGAAAAGGAGACTGCGAGGGGATATGATCGAGACCTTCAAAATACTGAAAGGAATCGACAAAATAGAGCAGAAAAAATTATTTACATTGTCCAATTTGACACGGACAAGAGGACACGGAATGAAGCTAAGGGGGGACAAGTTCAGGACAAATATCAGGAAGTTCTGCTTCATGCAGAGAATGCTCTCCCAGAGGAGGTTATTGTGGAATCGACCGTACTAGGAATTAAAAGCAAACTAGATGCACATCTCCTTACGAGAGGCATAGAGGGATATGGGTGACTAAAAATTACAAAAAATTCAGAAGTTATATATATTACTCGCCAGAGGTGGGCTAAACACTCCCGATAAGCATTTCACATAAAAGGTGCAGAAAAAGCCTCAAAATTCAAATTAACAGCAGTCCACAATCAAAACTTGATAAACATTCAATACTGCTTTATTTCTTATCATAGGCAAATTAATTTATCAAAGGATGAAAAAACCCATCACTGTGCACAGGAAAAGAAAAAACAAAACAGTTTACTTAGCTTTGGAAACATGGTCGAGAACACGCCATAGATGAAAACATCTGGACAGAGAAAATATTGGTGGTGCTCACTAGATGAACCTTTCACAAACCATGTCCTCTTTTAAATTCCAACAAGTCCTTGTTTCGCCTCACACAAGGCTGCGTCAGGGAATATAATACAGCTCAAAACTCTGTTCTCATTCCGTGCACTTCGGCACTAGAATGGCTGTTGCTTAAGAAGCCAAAAAATTACACTTCCGGGAGCAAATGAGCAGTATTGAATGTTTATCAAGTTTTGATTGTGGACTGCTGTTTTGAATTTTGAGGCTTTTTCTCTACCTTTTATGTGAAATGCTTATCGGGAGTGTTTAGCCCACCTCTGGTGAGTAATATATATTACATTACATTACATTAGTGATTTCTATTCCGCCTGTGCCTTGCGGTTCTAGGTGGATTACAAATTATAAGAGATCTGGACATTACCGAGAGAATTGCGTAACAAAGATTATCTAGAGAAATTACATAACAGTGATTCATGTACTTTACATGGTGTGGTAGAGGATTCAATTATAAGAATTACATATATAACTTCTGAATTTTTTGATTTAGTTATTACTCTGGTTTTTTTTCTTGTGTGACTAAAAATTACACAAGGTGTACACCTGGTAGGGCCTCCACGTGTGCGGATTGCCAGACTTGATGGACCGAAGGTCTGATCCGGAGATGGCACTTCTTATGTTTTTATGTTCGTTTGACCTACTCTGTCTTTGTGATATAGCTTGTATCCCGGTAGCACAATGTCCCAGACATTTTCCTCATTCCACCATGTTTCCATGATGCTGATGATGTCGAGGTTATCTTTTTGTCCCATAGCTTCCAATTCCCCCATCTTATTCCTTAGGCTCCTTACGTTCGTGTACATACATTTGAGTTTGCGGCCTGTTACTTTCTTGCTTTTCCTCCCCTCTTGTGTTACTTTCGATCTGTCAGGATTTCTGTCTTGCCTATGATCCGGTAAGTCTTCCCTGCTATCTTCCTGCAAGGTATCCTCTGGGTATACCATTTCTTGAACCATCGACTCTTGGTCGACTGTCAGCTTTCCCCTTCTTCCTAGTTTAAAAACTTCTCAATTTCTTTCTTGATGTTCTGTCTCTGCTGAGGTGGAGTCCATCCTTCCTGAATAGCTTGCTCTTCCCCCAGAACATCATCCAGTTGCGCACGAAGTGGAATCCTTCTTCATCCACGCGTTGACTGCTTACAGCTTCATCTGCCTCTTCTCATCGGCCCTGAGACCGGTAGGATCTCTGAGAACGCTACCCTCGGCGTTCTGGTCTTCAGCTTTCTTAGCATCTGGAATTGGTCCTTCCCTGCTATAGTTCCTGTTGCTCACGTTGTTTGTCCCCACATGAATCAGCACCGCCATATCTTCCTCTTCCACGCTGTCGATGATCCTGTCGATGCGGCTCACTATATCTTCTATCTTGGCTCCTGGTAGGCAGGTCACCAGCTGATCCTGTCTTCCTCCCGCTATGTGGCTGTCAACTTGTCTGATGATGGAGTCCCCCACGATGATTGCTGTCCTCTATCTTTTCGTGTCTCTCTGGCTACAGGTTCATGTCCACGATGTATGTCCATCTCTCCAGCTGTAGGTCCGCGTCCTCTGTGCACTTCCATCTTCCCTCATCCTATGTATGGTGGGTTTTTAGCCTTCGTGAGATTTTCCTTGTCAAAAGGATCTGTATTAATCCTTGATTTTTATTTTTACCTGTGCCTGATGCAAGTATATGAGGTGGTTTACCTTTTCTGATCTGCTGTTATAGGCTTGTTAAAGTGGGTTATATGTCACAGAACTTGGTTTAATGTTTGAGCTGCTTAGAAGAGATTTCTAGTAAATACAACTTTGCTTTGTATGTGGTACTAAATTAAATAGTCCCTCATTTAAGACACCCCACATCTGTCCCTGGTAACAACTTTATTTTGTAACTTTGTCCTTTTATTTCTCTTTCCTGTCAGTATCTGCGCTGGTGAAAGACCAGTTCAGACTGGGCTGGAACTGGCAGCTGGCAACTCTAATCTTCTAACACCTTTCTTATATTTTTTTTTTTGCTAAACTTCTGCCTGCTCCAGGTAATACTCTTTTTGCTCAAAGTGTGGGCATAGGCATGGCCTTATGCTGGCAACTCTTGTCTAACATACTTAACCTCCACTTTTCTACCCATCACTCTAGTCTCCTTCCTTCGTAAGTGGGAACATTTCTTCATCCAAGGTTACACACTTAGGTCTATATATAAAGCAATATAAATATATGAGTTGGGCCCCAGGACTAAGGCAGTCGTCTGCAGCCTCAAGTATGGATGCTTTTGATTTTAAAGAACTAACAGCTGTTGTACAGAAATAGTTTGAGAAAAATGGACCAAAGGGCACATGGCACACCATTCTCAAGAATTCAGAAAGAAAACAAATAAAAGAAAGTGCCTTTTCATCCAATGCATATATGTAGGGGACTCATTAGATAGACATCCATTTTGGATGTTCTGACCTGGACATTCTTTTTAAAATTCCTCTCTTTTTTACCTATATCAATTATTGTTACAGAATTCTGTAAATAAATACAGGCATAGGAACCAGCACTGTGGGTGCTTGAGTCCCCCTCCCCCCCCAAAAAAAAAAATAATAAATTTGAGTAAACTCCTTATCTGTGTCCACAGAGGGGCAATTTCCATTGGGTTTAGCACCCCCAATCATTTTGAAAAGTTGGCTCCTATGAATGCAGGCAGTTATAAAATCAGACCTACAAGGGCAATTTTCAAACAGGACAACAATTTGAGAAGTTAATAAATGTACCTATTTTATAAAAGCAATATGGGTGCCCCCATTTTTAGCCCATGGCCTCCTCATGCTCATCCCTCTCTGTGAATGCTTCCTTATATTTATGTGATAAGATAGTCATGCACATTTGTTATAGAATAACACTAAGAATACAGCTAGTACTTAAGGGGGTAATAATAAAAAAAAACCCAAAAATGTCTAAAAAGTGTCCTAAGTGGCTACTTGGATGATCAAAATGCCTGATTGTCCAAGTACCCATAACCAAAGCTGGTTTTTAGACGTATCTAAAACCAACTTAGGCCTTTCCCCTGCCTCTAAACGCACAGAGAGAAAAGAGGTGTGTTTAGAGGAGGGGAATGGCGGGCAGTGGGCGGGAGGTGGGCCGACCTACACCTAGGCATACAACAAGTATAACCAATACAGTTTAGTCGGCACTTAGACCTTTTTCACTTAGACAAAATAAAACCAAGTCTAAGTGCCGAAAAACGGGCCGCTGAGCTGATAGCTGTTGGCGCCATCAGTTCAGCGGCCCGGCAACCTAACCATCGCGGCAGGAGAGATGCCTCATCTCCCCTACCACGATGCTATCACTCTTCTACCTGAACTGCCGCCTAAAAGCCCTTCTGTTGGATGTTTGTGGCTTAGGCGTTTGTTTGTTTCATTATGGCTGAAAAGCGTAGACGTGCTATGGGGGTACTTTTAGACGTAGTGGAGATTGGGCATTTAGGCAGAGGAAGGCCATAATCAAAACATGGACGTTTGTTTTGGTTATGGACACTTTCCTTGCTTCTGGGTTGAACGTTTAGGGACTTAGGCCAAAAGGGGACTTAGACGCTTTTTTTGATTTTGCCCCTCCACGTGTATAACTGTAATAGTCACACACATACTTGCTATTATTATTAACTTAAACACACAATTGGCAGCTTACTTCAGGTGACCTAATGCTTAGGTAATTCATTATCAATTAAAGGGTGACCTAATTTTGAGGTATACATACCAACCAAGATCTCTCTCTCACTCTCTCTCACACACACACTCTCTCTCTCTCTCTCTCTCTCTCTCTCTCTCACTCTTCTCTTTCTCTCTCTCTCTCTCACTCTTCTCTCTCTCTCTCTCACTCTCTCTCGCTCTCACACTCTCTCTCATACACACACTGTCTCTCTCTCACTCACTCTCACTCTCACTCACTCACTCTCTCACTTTCACTCAATCACTCTCTCTCACTCAATCACTCTCTCTCACTCTCACTTATTCACTCTCACTCACTCAATCAATCTCTCACTCATTCACTCTCTCTCACTCACTCTCTCACTCTCACTCATTCACTCTCTATCTCACTCACTCACTCTCTCTCACCCTCTCTCTCTCTCTCACCCTATCTCTCTCACTCTCTCTCACTCTCACTCTCTCACAATACAAAAAATTAAAATTTCATTCATCCTCGTTAACAATACATTTAGGAAAACCTATCAATTCCTGATCTCTTGAATACAAGCTTTCTAGAACTGGTGCATCTTTAGTTAATTACAACCTGGGCCTTCTCTACCAATCAGTAAAAGGTGAGTGGAAAGTTCACAGTAAGAAGATTAATGTTACAGTCGTACCCCTGCCTTGCCTTCTGAAAATTCTCCTCCTTAGTATAGATTCAGTTATTGACTTTTTTTATGACATACTGTAGAAATCCGTGGTGTGAGAACATGCTGAAGAAAGTTGAGCAAAATGAGGAGGGAGAGGACACTTTTATCAGGTAAAATGTTAGGAATAATTACAAATAAATACGCACAAACCTGGTACAAGGGATCACATTTATTAGATTAACAATACACTTGTGACAAGTTTTCAGAAGTTATAGTCCCTTCATCAGATCAATGTAGAATGATCTAAGGCTATTGCTTCACAAATACATAAGTAAACTCCCATAGGTTGGATTCCACAGATGTGGGGTTTTTTTTTCTCCAAATCAATTAATATGGCAAACACATTACTGTATTCAGGAAACTAATTGCTGGAAATAGTTTGGGCAGAAATATGAAACACTACAATTGAGAAAGGCATAAAAGTTAAGGATTGGAAGATACTTTAAGCACGCATAGTCTGTTATTTAGTTGGTGTTTCAAAACAGATACATAAAGTATCACCTCTTTATGTTTCTGTTTTGTGTATACCATTAAGCTCATATTAGATGCAATGTACATTCTTATGTACGATGCTACTGTTCAACTCATGGGATTTGGCAAATGCATATTTCAGTAGTATTTACACCAGACCAGTCCAGGATATTGTGGGTGGAGGCAAATAAGATATGATGTGATACGGTACTTATAGTCCACCAACTCCCAATATTAGGTTCAAAGCGGATTACAAATCCAAGTAAGAAGGAAAAAAATAAAATATTATTTTAAAGATTGTAGATTACAACAAATTACAAAAATGATTTCTTAAATAAATAGGTCTTCAAACTTGGAGAAATATGTAGGCATTGTCCTAAGTTTAATTATAATGCAATATGTCTAGTGGTCATGAAAGTTAGGGTTTTGTATCTGAACTAGCAAGTTGCTTGCAGAAAACTGTCAATCAAGTTTTCCAACTCCACCTCCTTCTAAGGGAGCTGCTCCTGCTGCCTCAGTTTGTTTTCTGCAAGCAAGTTGCTCAGAAGTGTTTTTGATGTGCTCTGTGGTTTTATTGTTTTTGGATATTTGCTCAGTGTTCTTTGAAGGCTCAGTGCCTGGAGGTTCCCATTTGAGTCCTCGGCCTATGAGAAGATGCAGACTCACAAGGTGGAAGTCTGCTGCTAGCAGGATCAGCCACTCGGGGACACTAACTAGTCAGCCTACTAGAATATTTTAGCGCTCAGGGGCCATCCCCTGCATTGCTGCTGGCATCCTTTATTTAGTCAGGAGCTTGAGTGCAGGCTGTGCATGCTCCTTCCTGGCTTGGCCAGGACTAACAGTGGGCTGGCTGCGAGGACCTCCCCTCTTTTGCGGCGTGGCTTTCTGGAGGTTGAGGTTCAATCCAATCTGGGTCCGACTGGCAGTCAGAAGACTACATCTCTTTGAAATAGAGAAATTTCCACATTTAGGCCTAGATTCAGTAAATGACACCAAATTTGGGTGCCAAAAAAATGCACACTGAGCTTTGTTCAATAAACAGCATTCCAAGTTGGGTGCTGTTTATAGAATAGCATGTAATGTCGGGATCCATGCCCAAATCTATTAAACCCTAGTGTAAATCCTCACATGTAAATTAGGCACAGATACCCTGAATTCTATAATGCTGTACAATCTTACTGAATGCTCTTACCCACCCATGCCCTTTCATACCACACCCCCTTTTCAGTTATGTGCTAAAAGATTTGCATGTACATCTTTATAGAATGGTGTATAGCAAGATGCATGTGCAAATCCAAATTGTTGCCAATTAACACCAATAATTATTTACACTAATTGGCTTATTATTCAAATAAATTGTGCATGCAAATTGGGTGCCATTTATAGAGTCTAGGGATTAGTTACTAAGGGCCTGATTCTATATAGTCTGCCTAAAAAATTCAGCACTCACCAGAATTTCCACATGCAACTTTGAGTGCCATTTATAGAGTCTAGGGATTAGTTACTAAGGGCCTGATTCTATATAGTCTGCCTAAAAAATTCAGCACTCACTAGTATGGTACTAAGTGCAATTCTATAAAAGGCGCACTGCATAGAATCATGCTTAGTGCTGCCCAAGTGGGCTTAGGTGTCGCTAGGCGTCTTAACTTTAGGTGTACCCAATTTATGTCAGAGTTTTCTTTGCCTAAATAAGAACATAAGAATAGCCTTACTGGGTCCATCAAACCCAGTAGCCCATCCTCACGGTGGCCAATCCAGGTCACCAGTACTTGGTAAAATCCCAAAGAGTAGCAACATTCCATGCCTAAGGCGCCTAACTTGAAAACATGCCCACAATCCACCTCTAACCACACCTACTTATAGGTAGGCGCTTTGGATTTGGCGCCTACTTTTTATAGAATCATGTTTTTCAAGTCAGGTGTCTACATTTCAATTAGGTCCAATTAAAGCCAATTAGCGCCGATTAAGCCTATTAACAAGTTAGGCACCTACATCACTTTATGCGGATTGTATAGAATTTGCCAGTAAATGTCTAAAAGCTTTCAGTCTTTGTCCTGCCAAAGGGACTCCATCAAGAGATGTATTAGAGGTCCTCCTATAGCTTTTCTTGTGCAAGAATATTTTAAACTTGATCTCAGTGAAATGGAAACTGCCTGGTGCAGGTCTCAAAGTTGGGAGAACAATGTTTCATCTCTATCCTTCCTTCAGAAAAAGAGAAATTTCAGCTTTCTAAAATTGATGGTGTGGTTACAGCTGTCACTAAGAAGACCAATATTTCTGTTGATGGTGTGAAGGGTACACAGTTGGTAAAAGATAAGGTAAAAAAAAAAAAAAAAAAGCCCAACAAGTTCAGGGGTTGTTCACAAGGATTTCTTCATCTTTGCCAAACTTCTGCTAAGCAAGTTGCTTAGAATTCTGTCAGACAGTACCACTGCAATAGCATGTCAACAAACAGAGAGGCACTATGGTCTATAAGTTAGCTCAGGAGCGCTCCCGAGAGAGGTGGTGGAGAGTAAAACTGTGACTGAGTTCAAAGAAGCGTGGGATGAACACAGAAGATTTAGAATCAGAAAATAATATTAAATATTGAACTAGGCCAGTACTGGGCAGACTTGCACGGTCTGTGTCTGTGTATGGCCGTTTGGTGGAGGATGGGCTGGGGAGGGCTTCAATGGCTGGGAGGGTGTAGATGGGCTGGAATAAGTCTTAACAGAGATTTCGGCAGTTGGAACCCAAGCACAGTACAGGGTAAAGCTTTAGATTCTTGCCCAGAAATAGCTAAGAAGAAAAATTTTAAAAAAAATTTATATTGAATCAGGTTGGGCAGACTGGATGGACCATTCGGGTCTTTATCTGCCATCATCTACTATGTTACTATGTTTCTTTTACTCCGGGTAGAAAAGAATCTAGCTAATTTCTCAGGACTCAGAATCTGCAAGCAGACTTTCTCTGCAGACACTGCTTAAACCCAGCAGAGTGGGAACTATCCTGGGAAGCATCTCAAAACCTAGTAAGCTGTTGGGGGAATCCAATTCTAGAGCTTATAGCAGTGGTCTCCAATCTCTTTCATATAAAGGGCCACAGTGTGAATACGAGAAAACTCTGAGGGCCATCATAAGATTTTACACATACTAATTTTGTAAACGTCTATGTCCTGTTTGTTCAGACTGGGTATTAAACAAAAATTAATCCTAATATTGATTCTACAGCACTTCAGGGATATAGTTTAGACACTCACTGTATTTTGGATTGTCAAGAATAGTAAATTTCATGAGACACTTGAGTAACACACTTAAGAGATTGCAGTTACTATATCAAGTGATTATTAAACATGAAGTACTTGTTCTACTGCGCAAATAGGATATATTTAAGCTTGCTTAAACTGTGACTTGTCAACTATAGCAAATATCATAAATGACATACCCGAGTCTGTATATTGTTTACCAGCATAGCAAATTGTGGTTCATAATTTGTCTTGCACATTTGTAATAGACTTAAGAGGCTGTTTGTAGTTAGTCTTTTCCTTAGTTTTGACTTTAAAATGTTCATAGTTGGAAAAAGTCTGTTCATGCAGATAAGTGAAGCCAAAAAAAATGAAGAAACTTTTCCTGCACATACATCTAAATATGAATCTTAGTACTGGAATTTCCTACAGCTATATGTACTTATGCATATATGGCGCAAGCATAATAGATCCTACGCCTGCCCTACGGTGACCTCCATACATGCCCGGCCTACAGCAATCCTTTTTTGTAAGACATTTCTTGTTCTATCTGAATGGGCAAGATTGAAATTAACACATTTATTTACAGGATTTAAAGAGCATTTCAGCTGATTCTTGGCTGCAATGGAGGACTTCAGGGGCTGCATATAGGCCATGCATTGGAGACTGCTGGCTTATGACAACAAGAAAGAATGCCAGCTTTTCCAGATTTTTCAGCTGCAGAAGAGAATTCAGCACAGAAACCCTAGGTGCTCTGCTGCAACCATGGTTTCAGGAGAGCCTTCTGTATGTTTTAACTCCATGTCCAATGATAGGTAGAATTTTTTGAAGTATTGCATTTCATCCAGGCAGGATAATATGATAGCTCCAAATTGGCCCAGTAGACTATGGTATGTAGATCTTGTCCGTCTTTAAAAAGATTGACCCATTCTTCCTCGCCAACAAAAGGGTCTGCTGCATCAAGGTCCACTCTACTTTATGCTAGGAAGAGGTCTATTTTAGCAGCCTGTGAGAGTCTGAGGAATATTTGTTTGTTGGTATTTTGAAAGATCCATTTCCCATTTTTGCTCTTCAAATTCAACATATTAGTCTTTTTGCAGGATGGTCTTTAAATAAATCTGGTCTTTGGGTCATTGAAAGTTCAAGTGGAGTCTTATACTTGTTTCAGAGGTTGTTTAGAAAATTCTTCTATAATAATAATAACTTTATTTTTATATATCGTAATACCACAAATAGTTCAGAGTGGTTTACAGAGGAAGAGACTGTATACAGTCAGCAATAATACAAAAAACTTTTGAAATTACATTAGCATGTTAAGATTAATCGAGTTTATCTGGGAGAGTTTTAATGTTCCATCAAGATGTGGTGCAATTCCTTTGTAAGATTATTCTAGATTAGAATTAGAATTTTGCACTTCTCTCTCTTTAATATTTTCTAGCTAGAAAATGATGGCAGATAAAGAGCGCATATGACCCATCCAGTCTGCCCATCCATATCATCTGCTATCTCTTCTCCCTCCTAAGAGATTCCACATGCTTGTCCAATGCTTTCTTGAATTTAAATAGAATTGTCAACTTCATTAGCCAGGAGGATTTCAGAACTTTAGACCTTTATTTGTAGGAAACTATATCTATCCATACAGTTCTTAATTTTTTTCCAAAAGTAGTGTCTGGTTCATTTTTAAATTAGGATGTTAATCTTCCTTCATTTGGCAGAGAGGATTATGGCTCTGAATTCTTCTCTCTCTTGCGTTTGTTACATATCAAAAGAGTGCTGAAGAGATATTTGGAAGGTACTAATGAATTTCATAGAACTGATAAATTTCATAGACCTGCTTAGGCCAAATAAGGTAAAGCAGCTCAGTGGTTGAAAGAGATGATTTCTTTTGCTTATCCTTTATCAGAGAAACAGCCTTCTGATTACTTGCAATATAAATCTATCAAGGCAATGGCTTTCACCTTTGGATATTTGAAAGGCTGCCAATTGGCCCTTTCTTCATACCTTTTTAAAACATTACTGTTTAGATGTTTTGGCTAGGGAGGAAATATCTTTTGGTGCTTTGGTTATCAGAGCAGGGGCATTTGCTTCCCTCCCGTCTTGAAGTTGTCTTTGTTAGATCCCACAATTTCCTAACCTGGTCTGTTGCTGATGCTAAGGAAGGAGAAATTAGATCATACCTGCTAATTTTCTTTCTTTTAGTCACACCAGACTAGTTCAGCTAATGCCTGTAAATTTGCATACCTAATTGCTTATTTTCTCTGAGGACAAGTAGGTATAATATTCTCACATGTGGGTGATGTCATCCTCAGAATCCAGTCAAAAAGTGTACTGTAACTTTACTGTAAATCTTTTTAGGACCGTCTGTACCACATGCATGCTGGTGCCTTCCCACCTAATATTGGCTCATGGGACCTGCAGTTCTTAGTTTTCTGAAGAGCTGAGAAACTGTGTTCTCAGAGTTCTCCTAACTGTGTCAAACAATTGCCCTTTGGGTGCTTCCCCTTTGTTTTTTTCCTTCAGTTTTCTCATCATTTCTTATGGAGAGAGTGATTGTGAGTTTGAGTCTCACTGCAGCTCCTTGTGACTCTGGGCAAGTCATTTAACACTTCAATGCCCCAGGTACAAAATAAGTATCTGTCTAAAATATGTAAACTGCTTTGATTGTAACAACACAGAAAAAGTGGTATATCAAGTCCTATCCCCTTTTCAGGTTTTCAGTTCAGTCAAGTTTTCCCCAATTTTTTTTACTTTTTCTTTTCTGGGTCTTCAAGCCACCCCAAAACCTTTTTCCATTCCAAGAGTACCAAGTCTTTTTCAGGTTGAGTTTTACTCGAGCTCTCATGACCATTGAGCCCTTTGACTTTGCGTTGGTGGTTTTTCCCTCGATGTCCAGGGTGCACACAATGTAATAGGACCATTTCAGGCACTGATCCGCACAACTGGTGTGTGCAGTATCTTGATACTGACCATTGAGACATATGTTAGGGAGAAGAGAAGATAATTATAATGGATGGTGGGGAAGGGCAGACTGGATGGGCCATTAAGCCTTTATCTGCTGTTATGTTTCTACATTTCTATGCACCCTCTGCTCTCATATATAGAAAAGGTCGCCTAACTTCAGTTTGAGAAGCTCTTTGGTACAACTTCAGGGACAATGAGCATGGCTGAAAAGTCTGACCCCAATGCCCAACCTTGATCTACTCCTGAATCGACACCTGCACCGATTGCATCATTGTGCTCATTGTCACAGCTACCGACATTGGGAGAGCCTCGTAAGAGAACTAAGAAGCACAAACGTGCCTCAGACAGGACTCAAAGACCTTGATTTTCTATTGCATTACAAACCATTGAATTTTACTGCTTTGTCACCATATCACTTATCCATATCTCTCTATCTCTTACCCACCCAGCCCTCTTTGTCTTTCACCTTGCCCACTTCTCCCTCTTTCTGTGAGACTATCAATTGGAATACTTTTATGTTGCTCTTATATACTGTATACTGGCATTTGTCAACATTTGCTTATTACTGATCTGAGGAATAAGGGTTACCTTCAAAAGCTAATCAAACAATGCACTACATTAGTCCAATAAAAAAGGTATCACCTTTTTTTCCTTTTGTTTTGTTTTATTTCTGTGTTATCTTAAAAAGTAGGCTAACATGGCCACCACACCATTTCACCAATCATGAAGAGCCTTTACTATACCAAGCCTCCTGCCATTGCCTGGGACCTCAGTGTCATTCTCTCCACACTGATGAAGTGTCCTCTCTAGACTTCTTCCCTCAAATATCTGACTTGGAAAGTGGTCTTCCTCATAGCATTGACTTCTGCATGCTGGGTAAGCAAACTTCAGGCACTTTTATCGGATCCACCCTGTACAAGATTCTTTCATGACAAGGTTGTTCTTCAAACACATCCAAAGTTTCTTCAAAGGTCATCTCCGAATTTCATCTCAACCAGTCCATAGTTCTACTTGCCTTCTTCCCAAGACCACATTCTCAACCTGATGAAGCAGCTCTTCACACCTTAGCCTATAAATATGCACTTTGATTATTATTTAGATTGAACTAAGCCTCATAGAACTACCACTCAACTCTTTGTGACATTCGACCCTAACAGACTTGGTGATCCTGTCTCCAAGAGAACCCATCTCCACTTGGTTAGCAGACTGTATCTCCTTTGCATATGCCCAGGCTGAACTGACGCTAAAGGGCTGTGTCACTGCTCATAAGGTCCAAGCTATGGTAACTTCAGTAGCCCATTTATGCTTTACTCCTAATCTAAAACAGTCATTTGTCCTTAATCTGTACCTTCACTTCACACTACTGTTTGGAGGTTTATTGAAGCTGGGATAGTCTGGGCAAGCAGCTCTGCAAAATGTATTCGCTTTCTAAACGCTAACTTTCCCTCTAGCCCTTTGGGTTTTACTAGTCTCATGTTTGTTAATTATAACCCTCTTCCTAGAGGCATGATCCTTGGCAGCTTGCGAGTCCCACATGTGAGAATATTATACCTGCTTGTCCTCAGAGAAAGCAAAGTTACTCACCTGTAGCAGGTGTTCTCGGAGGACAGCAGGTATATATTCTCATAACGTGCCCACCTCCCCTAGTTGGCTTCTTAGCTTTCTTCATAAACTGCAGGTCCCGCGAGCCAACGGGTAGAAAGGCACCAGGATGTGTACAGTGTGGGCAGTCCTAAAATATTTAAAGTGACCATACACTTTTTCACTGTCCATACCGTTTTCTATGGATGATGTCGCCCACATGTGAGAATATATGCCTACTGTCCTCGGAACATCTGCTAAAGGTGAGTAACTCTGCTTTTCTACAATCCTTTATTCTTCAGTTTCTGGGCTCTTGCTCATTAAGTGTTTCATTAACTGTTTTTTTCCAGCAAAAAAAGGAATTTTTTAAACTGTTTTTACAGTTGGTCATGTTTCTACTGCTTTGATTTTAAATACTGAATTGTTTAGACTGCTTAGGTTCCTAATAAGGCACAGCACAGTTTTATAGTCTCTATCTCCACCTGCTGGTCAATGGACAGATAACCCACAAGTTCTTGGACTGGTCTGGTGCAACTAAAGGAGAGAAAATTAGCAGGTAAGGCCTAATTTCTCCTTTCTGAGGAATCTATGGTTAAAATAATTTTTGATGGGAATATTTATGTTCTTTAAGGAGGTCAATAAAACACAATAAAAAACAGAATAATAAATAAAAGACCACCCAATCAAATGTAATCTAATAAAAAAGGGATAGTCAAAGAGTGATAACTTCAATATCTACAGCATTCACTCATACAAAAAAATGTATGGAGGACATCATAAATAATATAGCTTTATTGTACAGGTCAAGACACCTCATATAGCACATTATTCCAGGTCAGGACCACCAATTGTTATTTCAATAGTATATACCTCCATTATATTAAATAAAGTGTCCATATACCACTTTCGTGATTAACTGAATTTAGAAAATTCTTCCAATATCAGAGAGCTACATTATCTACTTTAAAAGTCCAATGCTACATCAAACAAACACACGCAACACCCTCAAAAAAAGAATAGATGTAAGATGGCATTTTGGCTGCAACAATGTGCCTGCTTCCAAAAATGTACTGTCACTTTAAAATTTCAAGATCATCCCATACCACATGGTTGCTGGTGCCTTCCTACCTGTGGGAACATCAGTATTTAGTTTTCCGTGGAGCTGAGAAGCTGTGATTTAGATTCTCTCTTACATCAAACTTTTTCTATTTTTTGTGCCTTTCCATCATTTTTTTCTTTTCATTTTAATCATAACTTATAGTTTTATTTTTATTTCTCTGCCATTCGGTTGAAAATCTTTCACTTTTCACCAGGTTTGCATTTCGGGCCTTTGGGCTCTAGTCAGCCAGTTTTCAGGACAGGAGCTTCAACTTTTTATGGGCATTCCATCTACTCAACCTTTCCAGCCATAGAACTCTTTCACTTCATATCGGCGGTTTTTCCATTGATGTCCAAGGCTCTTAATGGTGTCGAGTGGTGCACTTGACGCCAAAAGACCAGGTATAGACCCACATAATTGGTGAGTTCAGTGCCTAGGTTCTGACCATTGAGACATTTCATGCATGCTCTACTCTTGTATGCAGAAGAGGTCGCTTAAAGCCAGGAAGTTGCAATTTGAGAAACTTTTCAATACAAATTTGTGAACATTAAGCATGGCTGGAGACGCTGACGTACAGCCATGTGCTACTCCAGCACTGACTGCATCGACCATCCATTCCACTTCTACATTGTCAGTGCATCCATCATTGGAGGAGCTTTGTAAAAAATCTAAGAAGCATAAACTTATCTCCTACTCGAAGCATTCATCAGCATTGTCTCTGGCGTTATCTCCATCGATATATTCTAAATATTGATGCACCAATGCCAGATCGCCATTGTTACAGCTGGTGTCTCTTCTGAGGCTTGCCTCAACATTGAGGTCCCTGACGCCTCAACACCCAACACAGCCACGCCTAATGTACCCTTGCCAATATCAGTACCAGCACCATCTCTTTAAGAACAGCTTCAAGTGCTTTTGCAGAAAGAACTAGCTGGGATGCTACAGTTGTACACTGTGCAACCAACTGCAGGGGTTCCCAACCCCCGGTCTGCGGCCCACTAGCAGGCTGTGGTCATCTGACAGCTGGGCCGCGAGAGATCCCTTTGTGCAACATCTTTCCATCCTTCCTTCCAATTCCGCACGGCAGAACCTCATCAGTGATGCAGTGGCAGAGGGAAGGCCCTAGCAGGGAAGGCAGTAGTAAAGCAGCCTGCTCAGTGTTGCCGCTGCTGCTGTTTCGAACGGAGGCATGTTGGCCTCGCGGTGGGAGGGTTAGCGGGGTTCTGTGTGGGATAGGATGGGAGTGAGAGATGGAAAGATGCTGTGCAGGGGGATGGGTTGGTGGGGTCATTGGGGTTCTGAGGCATATGAGGGATGGGAGGGAGAGATGGAAAGATGCGCAGGGGGATGGGTTGGCTGGATCATCAGGGTTCTGCAAGCTCAGGGCTCCCACTGATTTAGCATTATGGTAAGTTATATAATTTCTATTATGATATTATAACTTAATAATAATAGAAATGTAATGTATATTGTGTATAAAACTGCCCTACAAACCTGCCCTGAATCTTCCTTCCCCCCCCCCCCTCTTAATGGTCCATGGAAAAATTTGCTTCTATAAAAATGGTCCTTGGTGTCAAAAAGGTTGGGGACCACTGGCCTACTCATTGACATGCCCACTCTCAGCCCAGTCTGAGTACCGCCCACGCAGTTTATTGAGACATCATTCTCAGACTCCATGGTTTTGAGCTTTTAAATCAAACAACAAAAAGAGGCACTGGAGATGTCTAATCCAACTTGTGGTCACCATGTCTTTTATTAATGGTTTGTACCAAAAAACAAAGATAAATTCCCTAAAATTGCTGAAACAAATAAAGTCCCGACTTGGATCCAAGATTTTAAAATTAAGCACATATAGGTCTCATGCATCCTCTTCCAGAGAGCACAGCATACCAACTCAGTGTTCAACATCTCACTCTTGACTCTTTCCATGATGTTCTCATTAAAGCTCTTCTCAACATTCACCTTGAAGCTCACCTCAACAATTTATATCTGCAAGGGCTGATTTTGAGAAGTATGACTCAGACTTGTCACCAAGTTATTCCAATGACTATCCAGATATCTCTGCAGATTAATTTTATGGAATTCCTTCTGATCCATCTCCTCCACCTCCTCATCGAAAGTCACTTCCTGAAAGTCTATCTTTTATAAACTTTATAAGACATATGGGAGAAGTACTTCCTATCAAAATGGAGTCTGAGGCAGAGCCTTGACTAGAACTCATGGAAGCTCTAAACTACAAGAAGTGATCTAAAGACTGCATAAAAGTTCCATTACAAAATCTTATGAAGGATGCCTTATTTAAAACCTGAAAATCTCCACTCTCTATCCTAGTGGCTCCACACTAACTGGACACTCTTGTCCAGGTTTTGATAGACCACAATTACAACACCAATCTAAGATGTTACAGAGAGATTACTGAGATTCATCAAACCTGATGACTATTATCCGATACGGCACAAATTATACTGCCAGGTACCCTGAGAACATATCAAAAGTGACTTTGTGGCTCTTGGAGAGAAGGTAAAGCAGTCAGGTGGTATTCTTGTCCATCCTCCCTGTTGAGGGTAAGGGCCAGGTCAGAGAAACATGCATCCTGGAGATAAATGCATGGCTATGTGGATGGTGTTGTTGAGAGCACTTTGGCTTCCTGGAACATGGGATGATTTTCCAAGGGCTGCTGAGCAAGGATGGTATACATCTATCAAAGAAGGGAAGAAGTGTCTTCGGTGGCAGGCTGGCTAAATCTACAGAAGAGAGCTTTAAACTAGGGAAGGATGATCAAAGCAACCAGGTGAGTATAAGTCCTCAGGTAAGTAGATTACTGAATACCTCCACATGGATGGGAAAAGGGGATAATGTCTGGAAAGCAGTATATATTAATGCTTGAAGTATGGAAAACAAAATTTTGGATCTAGAAGCAGTGATGGAAGAAGATGAGTTGGATATAGTGACGATCACAGAGACATGGTTCACAGAGACCCATGACTGGGATGCAGTTATACTGGGCTATAATCTGTTCAGGAAAGACAAGGATGGGGAGCATTATCTATAATAATAAAACGCTAAGCGCGCATGCACACTCTTAACACCGTGTTGCCTGATCTGTAGTTCCGTGGCCGGCAGAGTGCACATGCGTGCTTACCACGCATCTCTCTGTCTCGCAGCGGGCTTGCTGGCTCCAGCCAGACAAAGTTCATTTTTTTGTTCAAAGCCCCCGCTATGGCTCCTCTATCGAACCTCACCAGAGTCGGAGAAGACTTCCGACTCTGGCGGGGATCGAGAGAGGAGACGCAGCGTCGACTTTGAACTAAAAAATTAACTTTGTCTGGCCGGAGCCGGCAAGCCCGCTGCGAGACAGAGAGATGCATTGCCAAAATTCAGTCGTAGGAGTCAAGCTTACGTCTGACCGGCTCCCTTACTGCCCCCCCTCTTCCCTTTCCGCAGTCCTGACTACAAACCTGCCGATTCCAGCAGCGTGTGCACCACTCTACACACGCTGCTTCGGGGCCTTCTACTGCCCTGATTTGCTCTGTCGCGTCTCTGATGATGTCATCAGGGACGTGCCAGAGTAAATTAGGGCAGTAGAAGGCCCTGAAGCAGCGTATGTACAGTGCTGCACATGCTGCTGGAATTGGCAGGTTTGTCAGGATCGCGGGAAGGGAAGAGGGGGCAGTAAGGGAGCCGGCCAGACCGTGGGAAGAGAAAGGGGAGGTAGGGGAAATGCTGCTGATGCACAGGGAAGTGGTGTGGGGGGAGGGAAATGGAGGGGGAGGGAATACTGCTGTGGCTGCTGCACAAGGAAGTGGGGGGAGAGAAATGCTGCTGCATAGGAGGCAGGGAGAGAGACAGCTAGAAAGAAAGAAAGACAGCGGGAGGAAGGGAGACAGAAAGAAAATAAGAAAGACACAGGGGCAGGGAGAGACACAGAAAGACAGATAGACAAAGGGGGCCAGGGAAAGAGAAAGACAGCGGGAGGGAAAGAGAGAGACAGAAATAAAGACAGACAGACATATATTCTAGTACCCGTTAATGTAATGGGCTAAAATACTAGTATATTAAATATTCTATTAAAGCCACACAATTGCAGGATCTCCAGGGCAAGGAAGAGGCACTGTGAATCAATTTAGAAAGAGGGAATGGTAAATATATTTACATTGGTGTGATATGCAGACCTCCTTCACAGATGAAAGAAGTGATCAGAAATTTAATAGTAGACATTCAGAATATATCTAAAAAAGGGGAAGTTTTACTAATAAGTGATTTTAACATGCTGGATGTTGATTAGGGTATCCCTATTGCAGGGTCTTCTAGAAGTAGGGAGTAGTTGGTAATGGAACCCACGCGGAAGGGGGTCATACTGGACTTAGTGCTTACAAATGGGAAAAGTGTTTCTGATGTTACAGTGGGTGATAATCTGTCATCCAATGATCACTGCATGGTAAGGTTTAATATTAAGATGGGTATAATAATAATAATAATAACAACAGTTAGAGAGGGCTTATTCAAAAGCAGTGGCATACCAAGAGGGGGGGCTGAGGGGGGGGGAGTGGTCCGCCCTGGATGCACGCTCCAAGGGGGTACACAGCCGGCCGGGTCCGGAACCTCCGCGTTGCTCTAAACAGCACCTCAGCGCGGCTACCGTACTTATTCCAGAGCAGAGTCAGCAACTGCGCTGAAGTGCAGGAAGGTCCCGCAATGACTGTGTCTACTGCCTCTGCTCCAGAAGAGGTAAGTGTTGGAGGGGGGTGGACCGGTAGCCGCAGTCATTGTGGGACCTTGCTGCAACTCCCTGTGTCTGCCGGCCCACTCCCCTCTGACATCACTTACCTCTTCTGGAGCAGAGGCAGCAGAAGTAGTCATTGCGGGACCTTGCTGATTTGGATGGAGAGAGAAAGGAGCATAGCAGGGTGTTGGAAGGAGAAAAAGGGGGTTGAGGTGGTATGGATGGGTGGTGAAGGGAAAGGGGGTCAGGGTAGTATTGGAAGGGTGTGGAGGGTGAGAAAGGGGGTCAGGGTGGTATGGAAGCATGGTGGAGAGAAAGGGGGCAGATGCTGATGGAAGTGGGGGGGGGGGGGGGAAGGGAGAGGAAAGAGTGAAATGCCAGACCATGGAGGTGTGGGAGAGGGAAGGAGAGGAGAGAGATACCAGACCATTGGAGGAGAGAAGGGAAGAAGATGGATGCCAGACCAATGGGGGTGAATGGAGAGATGAAAGGGGGCGGCATAAAGTTTCTGGAAGGGGAATAGAGGGAGTAAAGATGCCATATAGAAGGGACAGAGAGAGGATAGACAGTGGATGAAAGGAAGAGAGTGACAAAAAGATAGGAAAGTAGAAATCAGAGAAGACAAGGTAGAAAAAAAAATCTGTTTTTTTTGTTTTTTTTTTGCATTAGGGGAGATGCATCACTGTTTCTGTGGTGTTGCATTGTATGCAGAGTCCAGCTTCTTGGTACTTCAGTTTAATCTTTGTCTACGTATTTTTATTCTATCTCCTCATTTACAAAACTGTAGAGCGTTTTTTAGTGTTGGCCGTGGTGGTAACAGCTCTGATGCTCAGAATTCTATGAGCATCTGAGCTGTTACCACCGTGGCTAAAAACCACACTACAGTTTTGTAAAAGGGGGAGGGTTAGTTTGTGATTACATATTCCATACTAGGCGAAGGTGTTTTCTGTGTTCTGTGTGTTTGAAAGACATAGTTTTCTGTTAGGATTGACTGTATAGAATTGATCTGTACTAGTCTGACTTGTTTAGTTTTACAATGGGTGCATTGATGTACTGCTCACTGCAGTACGTAAGATGCTGCCTTTTCCTAACACTCTTGTGTGACGTATGAATTGTTACTAAGAATCATGTTTTTCATACAGATGGGGAGGTGTCAAAAAATGATGGGCTCCGGGTGTCACATATGCTAGGTACTTACTAGCTACAAAAACTCAGATATATTGAAAACCAATGTATATATAACCAACACTTTCAATTGGAGACAATTGTGGTCATAAGATGTTATAGTGAGAATATATTTTGCAGAAGCACTGTGAAGTGAGTAACAGCTCTAAATCCGCTCTAAAAAGAAGGAAAAAGCCTCAGAAAAGGCCCTCCCACCGCCACAAAGGTGGAATAAAGGTGGTTAAGCGGTAACCTCACAGGCAAAACCTTCGTTTCAACTTGAGCATTTCGAGCAAATAACTATTACTTCACATATGCAAAAATTCTTGATAGAGGATAAAACCACTTATCTTAAGCTGATCGGCACACCGACGGAGGCCAGCGTTTCACGACAGGCTACATCAGGGTGTGACCCGACCGATCAGTCTACAAAACAAACAAGAAAACAAAAGGAACTATAGCAGTTTCACATAAAGTTTAAACTTCTTGCTATAACAATACTAAAACGTACCTTATAAAGAGCGAAAACAAACGCTTCCAAAAAATCCAAGAAATGGCTTCCATGGGGTAGCTCCGGGATTCTGGGTTTAAATCCTCCCGGTGTCTAAGAAAGACACAGAAAACTTTAGAATCGATTAAGAGCATAAGAAAGAAATAGAAAAGAAAATACAAAAATTTCAAAAGAAAGAAAAATCCTTAAAAATTTCAAAAACACTAAAAATGAACAAACATCCTTAAAGGTTTTGTTTAAATAAAAACGTTTGCACATATATTTTTCTTTTCCTTTTTCAAGTTTTGTTGTTCTTTCATTAACAAGAAATTTCTTTTACCATTTTTCACTACACACACGGTTTTTGCCGGCTGACTCTGTCAGATTCTCAATCTCAGCTCTCACGTCATCATTTTTTGACTCACTTCCGGTTGTGACGTTGTCCACCGGGAGGATTTAAACCCAGAATCCCGGAGCTACCCCATGGAAGCCATTTCTTGGACTTTTTTGAAGCGTTTGTTTTCGCTCTTTATAAGGTACATTTTAGTATTGTTATAGCAAGAAGTTTAAACTTTATGTGAAACTGCTATAGTTCCTTTTGTTTTCTTGTTTGTTTTGTAGACTGATCGGTCGGGTCACACCCTGATGTAGCCTGTCGGTGAAACGCTGGCCTCCGTCGGTGTGCCGATCAGCTTAAGATAAGTGGTTTTATCCTCTATCAAGAATTTTTGCATATGTGAAGTAATAGTTATTTGCTCGAAATGCTCAAGTTGAAACGAAGGTTTTGCCTGTGAGGTTACCGCTTAACCACCTTTATTCCACCTTTGTGGCGGTGGGAGGGCCTTTTCTGAGGCTTTTTCCTTCTTTTTAGAGCGGATTTAGAGCTGTTACTCACTTCACAGTGCTTCTGCAAAATATATTCTCACTATAACATCTTATGACCACAATTGTCTCCAATTGAAAGTGTTGGTTATACATATGCTAGGTACGCCACTGTTCAAAAGTAAAGGTTCTAGAAATGCAGTGGGCAAAACTAAAAGCAGTTATTGTAAGGGTGACATCTTTTTGTGAGGCAAGTAAGTAAAAGTAAGAGGAAAAGAAGGTTGCTTTGGTTCTCAAAAGTAGTAGCTGAGAAGGTAAGGAATAAGAGGCTAGCTTTCATAAACTACAAAAAGTTGGAAGATGGGCAAAAATATCTGGAAAAGTTAAGAGAGGCTGGTCAAGAAGCCAGGGAAGCAAAGATACAATGGAAGAAAAATCGCTGACATGGTAAAATGGAGAGACAGGACATTTTTTAGATATACCAGTGATAGAAAGAAGTGCAAAAATGGCATTGTGAGACTCGAAGGTGAAGGGGAGGAATGTAGAAGCTGATAAAGAAAAAGCTCAATTGCTTAACAAATTTTTCTGTTCTGTGTTCATGGCTGAAAATCCAGGATCGGGACCACAGAAGACAAATACGAATAGAGATGGTGGAGTGGTAGACCTCGATCAATTTTCAGAGGACTGTATTCATGAGGAACTAGCTAAATTAAACTTAGACAAAGCTATGGGACCAGATCATGAACATCTGAGGATGTTGAAGGAACTTAAGGAAGTTCTGGTTGCTCTGCTGACTGATCTTTTCAATGCTTCTCTAGAGTCGGGAGTGGTACCGAAGGACTGGAGAAGGGTAGATGTGGTTCCTCTATACAAAAGTGGAAGTAAGAAAGAAGTAGGGAATTACCGCCAGTAAGTTTGACTGCTGTGGTAAGCAAATTAATGAAAACACTTTTAAAACAGAGAATGGTGAAGTTTCTGGAATCCGATGGATTACAAGACCAGAGGCAACATGGATTCACTAGAGGTAGGTCTTGTCAGACAAATCTGATCAATTTCTTTGACTGGGTGATCAGAGAATTGGATAGAGGGAGTATGCTAGATGTGGTGTATTTAGATTTTAGCAAAGCTTTTTACAGTGTATCACACAGATGTCTAAAACATTGTTTTTCATCGCCAGACCGCAGAAAATTCCTGCCGGTCCGCACAAGGCTGGCAAGATCGGATTGGGGCCATCGGCAGCGTCTGGGCTGCAACGGCAATGAGCGGCATCGGCTCCCCCCCCCCGCGACGCAATTCATGTTCGACAAGGGCCTCCTTCTCCCTCCGGCATCAAGAGCAGTTCAGATCGGCAATGCAGTGCTCAGCCCAAAGCTTCCCTCTGAATCAGCTTCCTGTTTCCGCCCAGGCAGTTTGAGAGAGGGAAGCTTTGGACTGAGCACTGCATTGCCGATCTGAAGTGCTGTTGATGCCGGGGGGAGAAGGAGGCCCATTACCGATCTTGAGTGTCATCGCGGGGGGGAGGGGGCGTTGCCGATCTTGTTGCCAAAATCAGAAAGAAAGGTGAGAGGAAGGAGAGAGATGGAGAGATTGAGAGAAGGGGGCAGATGATGGAAGTGGGGGGAAAGAGAGAGAAGGGGCAGATGATGGAAGTGGGGATAAGGGGGAGAGAGAAGAGGGCAGATGATGGAAGTGGGGGGAAGAGAGAGAAGGGGAAGATGATGGAAGTAGGGAGAAGGGGGATAGAGAAGAGGGCAGATGATGGAAGTGGGGAGAAGGGGCAGATGATGGAAGTGGGGAGAGAGAAGAGGGCAGATGATGGAAGTGGGGAGAAGGGAGAGCAAATGCTGAATGGAAGTGGAGAAAGAGAACACATACTGGATGGAAGGGGGATAAAGAAAAAGGACATATGCTGGATGGGGGAAGAAGATAGAGTTAGTGAGATAGTGGAGGGGTGAAGGAAAGGGGTGGCATGCTGTGGGTAGACACAGTGAAAAGAGGGAAACTGAGGATTGAAAAGTAAGAAATAATTTAATTTAGACAGAGGCAGAAAATAAAAAAGGAAGACCAAAGAAGGAAAGGGAAAGAGAGAGGAGAGAGAGATGCCAGAGAATGGGGAAGGAGACAGAGATATCAGATCTGATCGGAGGAAATGAGAAGAGAGAGATGCTAAAAACCACAGGGGGGAGGGAAAGAGAGATGAAAGGAAAAAGATGCCAGACCATGAGGGAACAGAAGGAAGATGATGGATGCCAGACCAAAGGGGAGGGGGATCTAGAGGCAGGGGGGGACAGACAGTTTCTAGAAGGGCAGACAGTGGATGGAACGAGCAGATGCTGGATTGAAGAGACAGGGCCGGCGCTGGAAGAGTGTAAAGAAGATGAAAGCAGAAACCAGAGACAACAAAAGGTAGAAAAAAAATCATTTTATTTCTATTTTGTCATTAGAATATATCAGATTTGAAATATATATCCTGGTAGAGACATAACTGGGGACTGCAAAGCCCAGGCAGTGATTCTTTAGCTTCCAGCTGGCTTAGGGCTCTCTCGGACCAGGGGGCACTCCCCTAACACTATTCCTATCATGTGTGACTGCAGTATTCTGTTAGCATGATATTTCTGTGTAGCATTCTATAATAATTTGGCTTGTTCAGTTTTCTTGTTAGTAGAGGGGATATATGTGAAGGGGAAGGGAGACAGGGGTTTTGTTGGTCCTTGCTCTGTATATTTGTATTTATAAAATGACAATTGTACAGAATATTGTTTCTTTTTATACTTTAATAAAATACATTCAATATAAAATCATAACTGAGGCTTGTGCGGATTGGATCAGATGGTTTGTGGGGACCGAGCTTGCGGAGACGGGGCGGAAATGTGATTTTTTTATTTCAGTCTTAGTAGTTTGCTGGTCCACAAAATAATTCTTTTATTTCTGCCGGTCCATGGGTGTAAAAAGGTTGAAAAACACTGGTCTAATAAATAAACCGAGTTCTCTTGGGATGATGACAGAAGGTAGTGGTCGATGGAGATTGCTCTGAGGAAAGGGATGTTACCAGTGGTGTGTCTCAAAGTTCTGTTCTTGGGCCTGTTCTTTTTAACATTTTTATAAGTGATATTGCTGAAGCGCTGTCAAGTAAAATTTTCCTCTTTGCAGGTGATACAAAAATCTGCAATAGTGTAGACACCCTGGATGATGTGAATGACATGAAGAAAGACCAAATGAAGTTTGAAGAATTGTCTGAAATATGGCAGCTAAAATGTAATGCTAAGAAATGCAACGTCATGCATTTAGGCTGCAAAAACCCGAAGGAATGGTACAGTTTAGGGGGTGAAGAACTTTTGTGCACGACAGAAAAGCAGGACTTGGGTGTGATTGTATGTGGTGATCTTAAGGTGGCTAAACAGGTTGAAAAGGTGGTAGTGAAAGCTAGAAGGATACTAGAGTGCATAGGAAGAAGTATGGCCAGTAGAAAAAGGAGGTATTGATGCCGGTGTATAAGACTCTGATGAGACCTCATTTAGAATATTTACAATTCTGGAGACCGCACCTTCAAAAAGATATAAAAAGGATGGAGTCAGTCCAGAGGAAGGCTACTAAAATGGTGCGTGGTCTTCATCATAAGGCGTATAGGGACAGACTTAAATATCTCAATATGTATACTTTAGAGGAAAGGTGGGAGAGGGGAGATAATGATAGAGACGTTTAAATTGAAAGGAAGCTCTGGAATGAGAGGGCATAGGATGAAGTTAAGAGATGATAGGCTCAGGAGTAATCAAAGGAAATACATTTTTACAGAAAGGATGATAGATTCGTGGAAGAGTCTTCTGGCAGAAGTGGTGGAGACAGAGACTGTCTGAATTCAAGAAGGCATGAGATAGGCATGTGGGATCTCTCAGAGAGAGAAAGAAATAATGGTTACTTTGGATGGGCAGACTAGATGGGCCATTTGGCATTATGTGCCATCATGTTTCTATGCTTCTAATCTTTGGTCATAGAGTCTGCCTTAAAGTGAATAAACAGTACCAGAACTTACGCCAGTACTCCACTGGCAGAGAAGGCAGAACCTTGGCTAGATTTGGAAGGAGAGTATTGTAAGGTTCCATGCTCACTAATAGAATCTATATGAAATTACTCATTCAAAAAATATATTCCATCAGAACATCTCAAATCTTACCAACGTTTGACCAATGATCTCCTAGAAACTAGAAAATACACAGTACAGTCTATATTTGATGTCTTTGATATCACCTTTTGCATCTCAGCAGTATGCATTATGATTCAGAAGCAGGCATGACTGCGAATTTCTGACCGAGACACCATTGTTCAAGACCATCTTTCTCACATACCATGTATTAGAGATTATATTTTTGGAGATTGCATAGAAGAAAGAACACAAAAGATCAAAACATATAATGACAGCATGACAACTTTGTCAACTTCCAAATCCACGTAGTCTCAAACCTTGAGGAGATATCCAAATACTTCCAAACACTCTTCTGATTATTCTAAGCAGAGGTATAATTAATCTTTCACATTATCCTGAACAATGACTCAGAGGCATCCCAGACAATAAAAGTAGCAAAAGACTCATTCTCAGCCTCAATCCAAACATCAACAGTCTTTTTGACTCCCTTATAGAGAGCATGCTAGCGTATCTTTCTCGTTACCTGAGACTCTTTCCATAGGAGGTCTTCTTCACCACTTTTACCATCGATGGACCCCATAACAACAGATCACTTGGTCCTTCAAGTGGTGAGTTAGGCTATGCCCTAAATTTACAGTGAAAACCTCTGAACCATCCTCCAAGAGTCTCTTTTCAACTCTCTCCAGAAGCCACTTCTTCACCTAAATCTCTCAGCCCTCCTCCAGTTCAATGCTATAAAACAAGTTCCCCTCAGGAGAGGGGCCGAAGGTTCTAGTCCAAGTATTTTCTCATACTGAAAAATACCAGAGGTCTCCATCCAATTCTGGATCTCCATGCACTCAAAAAATACTTAGTGAAGGAGACATTTTGAATTGTCTCTCTGGGAACCTTTTACCACTGTTATAACAGACCGGCTGGCTCTGCTCTCAAGGAAGTGTACACCCATATTAACATTTTGCTTGCCCACAGGATATATTTTCAATTTTGTCTGGGAACACGCCACTTCCAGTACAAAATGCTGCCATTTGAGCTGGTGTCAGCACTGACAGTGTTCAAAGAATGCTTGGTAGTAGTAGTTGCAACCCTCTGCTCATGCGGCTTTCATGTGTTCCCTTACCTAGAAGACTGGTTAATCAAAGCCTCGTCATCGCAACAAGCTCACCAGGCTATCAATTCTGCAGTTAATCTATTGGAACTTCTTGGATTTCAGTCAACTACCAGAAATCTCATCTTCAACCAATTCAAACCTTAGAATTCATAGGAGCTGTCCTGGACACAGTTCAAGCTTAAGATTTTCTACCACAACAGAGTTGAGACAACCTTATTCACATGTTAGAAAGTTAGAAAGTCTTCTCTCTGCAATGCATTACTGTGCGCCAAATGTTATGTTTCCTGGGTGACATGGCATTTGTGGTTCACATGACTCTATTTGCCCAACTACATCTTAGGGAACCTCAGTTGACTCTCGAGACCCAGTGGTCTCAAGCCACCACACACTTTCTCAACAGATACAGGTGACCACAGACCTTCATCAGTCTCTTCAGTGGTGGATGTTACCGGCCAAACTTTCCAGGGACTTTCTTTTCCACACTCCACCACATCAGAAAATACTCACAAAGGAAGCTTCCTTGCTCAGTTGTAGAGCCCACCTCAATGGCCTTCATATCCAAGGAAGCTGGATTTCTCACGAAAAACTCTCATGGAACTTCAAGCATTCTGCAATGCTCTCCACACATTCCAAGATTGCCTTTTCAATCATGTAGTCCTAATTCAAACAGACAACCAAGTTGCCATTTTCTACATGAATAAACAAGGTGGCAAAGGGTCTCACCCACTTTCCCAAGAAGCCATACAAATTTGTTTTTGGGCTATTCCTTGTAGCATATTCCTCAAGGCAGTTTATCTAGCAGGAAAACAAAACATCTTAGCAGACAAGTTGAGCAGACTCCTTCAAGCTCATGAGTGGTCACTCAACTCAACCATCTTACATCAGATATTCGTAGATTGGGGGACCTCAGAAATAAACCTCTTTGATTTCCCCCCTCAACCACAAACTTCCACTCTTCTGTTCCAGACTATACACAACCGTATGGAGTCGGACGCCTTCTTCCTTGACTGGCTTGTCAAGTTTCTTTAAGCTTTTCCTCTAGTCTGGAAAACTCTACTCAAACTTCACCAAGAACAGGCCACTATGATTCTCATAGCTCCTCAGTGGCGATACCAACTGTGGTTCCCTCTCCTATAACTCAATATACAGGAACCCATCATGCTTCAAATCTTTCCAGCTCTGCTGACACAGAACGAGGGCATTCTCCTTCATGCATAGTATCTCTCTCCCAACATGGTATCTGCTTAGCCATGATAAAAGCTCCTAGAAAACCTTCCACACAACGCTGTTACCATTTCAAGTGGACTCGCTTCACAGTTTGGTGTAATCTCTACTTGCTAGATCTGATCATTTGCCCTGTCCCATCGGTTCTAGACTATCTTCTGCACCTTTTCAACTTTGGTCTCAAAACTACTTCTCCCAGAGTTCATCTCAGTTCTATTAGTGCTTTCCATACTTCACTGGACAAAAAGCCATTATCTGTATATCCTTTGTTTCTAGATTCATGAAAAGACTTCACCATACCAAATCACTTCTCAAATCTCCTCCTGCTACTTGGGACCTTAATGTTATACATTCCACTCTGATTAAGCCTCCATTTGAACTACTCTCAACTTTATTTCTCAAGCATTTCACTTGGAAAGTACTCTTCCTCATATCTCTTACGTCTGCATGTCAGGTCAGTGAACTTCAAATGCTCATATCAGATCCACCCTATACAATGTTCTACCACAACAGTGTTGTTCTTCACATGCACCCAAAGTTCCTCCCAAAATTTCATCTAACCCAGTCTATAGTTCTTTCTGTCCTCTTTCCAAGATCACATTCTCAGCCTGGTGAAGCAGCACTCAACACATTAGACTGTAGATGTGCTCTTGCTTATTACTTAGAATGGGCAAAACCTCACAGAACTTCCACTCAGCTGTTCATGTCATTTGATCCTAACAGATTTGGGAGTTCCTGTCACCAAGAAAACCATCTCCATATGGCTGGTGGACTGTATTTCCTTTTGCTATTCTTGGGCTGATGTTTGAAAGCCATGTCACTGCAAATAAAGTTTAAGCAATGACAACTTCAGTAGCCCATTTCAGGTCCACTCCCATTGAGGACATCTGTAAAGCATCCACCTGGTCCTCAAATCATATTTTCACATCCCACTATTGTTTGGAGAATCATACCAGACAGGATAGTTGGTTCGGACAGGCAGTTCTAGAAAATTTATTCTCCACTGAGATGCCAATTTCCCTCCAACTCTTTTGGTTTCACCAGGCACATGATAGTTGTCAATAACCCTCTTCTCAGAGGTATGACCCTGGCAGCTTGGGAGTTCCACATATGAGAATATAATGCTTACTTGTCCTCAGAGAAAGCATAGTTACTCACCTGTAGCAGGTGTTCTCCAAGGACAGCAGGCATATATTCTCACAACCTTCCCACCTCCCCTAGTTGGCTTCTTAGCTTTGTTACTAAACTGATGGTCCCACGAGCTGACTTTGGATGAGAAGGCGCCAGCATGCATGTGGTATGGGCAGTCTTAGTTTTAAAGTCACAGTACAGTTTTTGACTCTCTGTGCTAGTTACCTGTAGCAAGTGTTCTCCAAGGACAGCAGGCATATATTGTGTCATAACCCTCCCACCTCCCCTAGTTGGCTTCTTATCTTTGTTACTGAACTGATGACCCCACAAGCCGACATTAAATGGGAGAGCACCAGCATGTATGCAGTATGGGCGGTCTTGATAAGTGCACTTCATGACTATCCGTGCTAGGTTCAGTGGATGATGTCACCCATATGTAAGAAAATATGCCTGCTGTCCTTGGAGAACACCTGCTACAGGTGAGTACCTATGCTTCCTGAAGCTACAGATAAGAAATCTGTAAAGTAGGAATTGTCTTGACACATTTTCTTGTCTTTTTAGACTTTCCAGAAGTCGTTCAACTAGTCCACTGCCACTGTCAAGCAAGTCACCTAGAGCTAGCAGGCCTTCCAGTCCCTTTCCATCTTTGAGGAGTGAGTCGCCTACCTCTGCCAGACATAGAAATGCTTCCCGCCAATCTCGCCTTATTTCTTGTTTTAATGATATTTATGTCAATGATCGTCTGGATGCACAGAACCTTCTGAGACGTTACATAGATGACTTGGAGATGGTTCAGCGAATTATATTTATTGCCACAACGGTATGAAAATACATTTATGAGCTAGATTACTTTCATGAAACTCTCAACAGTAGTTTTCTTTAAAGATGTTCAAAATGTAGAAAGCTGAAAGATTTCTTGTGAGATCATACACTTTTTATCATTATAGAACAGTGGTGTTCATTTGACATGAAAGCTGTATATTCTTCAAAAGCTCACAGGAGTTTAAATTATGTCATATACAGGAGTCTTTCCATGCAGCTAAGCTAGCCTTCAGACAGTTCAAACTGCGTGTGAGGAAGTCCTTGTCATCCTGCCACACAGGAGCCGAGTCACTTGAAGATGCTGTCATTGATTACCTAGTTCGCAACTTGGATCTGTATGATGTTCAGTCAAGTGTTAATGTGAGTTCTAGGAATACTTTTAATCTCTTGTGATATTCTTATTATCACTGATGCTTATAACTACACCTAATATGTGCCAACTAGGATGAAAACTTACATTGTAATCTTGTACTGATATTATGTATGTTTAACCTGTAACCCGTTCTGCGCTCTTTAGGGGCAATGGTTCCCAACCCTGTCCTGGAGGAAAACCAGGCCAATTGGGTTTTCAGGTTAGCCCTAATGAATATGCATGAAGCAAATTTGCATGCCTATCACTTCCATCATATGCAAATCTCTCTCATGCATATTCATTAGGGCTAGCCTGAAAACCCGATTGGCCTGGTGTTCCTCCAGGACAGGGTTGGGAATCACTGCGATAGAAAACGAATTAAATAAATAAATAATTGCTGTTTTATTAGATTACAGGTTGTACAAAACCATAGGTGGAATTCTAGTAGCCATACTGGTCCTAGAGAAAACTGGAGTTTATGATAGGTTTTTTAATATGTTGGATATCTTTGGATAGCCTTTCTATGTAGATATAAAATTTTCCTGCTTATGTATTGCAGTTGCATCTGTAGAAGGCTTTGTTTTTGTTTTTCAAGTTATCACAATCTATTAGCATTACACAGTGTGCAAACTTGGAGACATGTAGTGGATCATTACTAACAGCTAACACTCGTCAATGCCATGAACATGTATTATATTTCATGGCTTATAATTTTTAGGGCTGCACATTTAATGCATTAATAATATGATTAACATGTTAAATGTTTAACATGCACTAAAAATTTTAATTCATGTTAATACAATATCTCTCCCGTGGGGCTTTTTTTTTGTGCTGAATCCACTCTTTACCTTGTTCCTAGCTGAGGGAGGGTGCAAGGAGAGTAATCGCACATGGGCCTTTCCCCTTCCACATGTTGCAGCCAAGCGAGGAAGCCCCAACCTGATTGCTGAAGTGAGTTGGTCCAAGCCCCACTCCTAAGCAATGTAGCAAACTGGAACTGCCATCTGAAAGCCACCCGACCCTTTGCCAGATTGGCACCTCCTCTTGATTCCCTTCCTCCTTGTGGCCCTTTAGCCTCCAGGTAACTTCTTGGTGATACAACTGTGGGACTTAGCCAAGCTGCTTACTGTAGTCTGAATATCGGCCCCCATATCTCTTCTACTCGTCCCCCATGTTTTATTTTTCTTCCCTAGTTCACTCAGGGTTGCTGAATTTCAATATTGTGAAACTAGAACTTTAGGGTTTGTTATATCATAAACATTTTAAGCTGTAATTCAGCAATTAAAACAAACATTTCATTGGTAATTAATATGAAATTGAAAAAAAATCCAAAATGATTATTAACATATAGAGCCCCTTTTGTAAAGCTACAGTAGCAATGCTGCCACAGTAAATGCACTGAAGCCCATAGGAATTGAATGGGCTGCGGCACTTTTAATGTGGTGTGTTGCTACCACAGCTTTGTAAAAGGTAGCCCAATGTATTTAAGATGTAGGTTCTCTCACACATCTGTATTTGATACTTGTATGTTCAGCATAATATACTAACTCATCAAATTTAGAATGAATCTCTAGAGCTAAACAAATACTATTTAGCCAGGTACACTGCACTGCTGAGTCCCTATATTCTTCTGGTCACTGAGAAGATAATTTTCAAATAGTCCATGTAGCTATAATATATATGAATCATTCTACTACACATACATGCACAGAAACCTATGCTTGTAGTTTGTCTTTGAAAATCGGCTAGCATTAAAGTGTGTTGTGTACTTTGCTCTTGCTATTTGTATGAGTAGCCAAAAAGCATATGCACTTTTGAAAATGTGAGGAGTGGTCTAGTGTTTAAGACTGCAGCCTCAACACCCTGACATTGCAGGTTCAAACCTAGCACTGCTCCATTGCCTCAGGTATGTTAGTCAGATTGTGAGCCTGCTGGGACAGATAGGGAGAAATACTTGAGCACCTGAATGTAAACTGCTTAGCATAAGCAGTACAGGCAGTCCATGGGTTAAGAATGAGTTACATTTTTAAAGCTGTTCTTAAGTTGAATTTGTATGTAACTCAGAACTTGTAGATTTTAAGATTCTTGCTGCTTACCCCTGCTCCCAGGTTATAAAACATAGAAACATTATGGCAGATAAAAGCCAAATGGCCCATCTAGTCTGCCCATCCACAGTAACCATTATCTCTTTCTTTCCCTGAGATATCCTAAGTGCCTATCCCAGGCTCTTTTGAATTCAGACACAGTCTCTTCTGGGAGACTGTTCCATGCATTTACCACCCTTTCTGTAAAAAAAGTATTTCCTTAAATTACTCCGAAGCCTATCACCTCTTAATTTCATCCCTCTCATTTCAGAGTTTCCTTTCAAATGAAAGAGACTCGACTCATGCGCATTTACATTACATAGGTATTTAAACATCTCTATCATATCTCCCCTCTCCCGCCTTTCCTCCAAAGTATACAGATTGAGATCTTTAAGTCTGCTCCTATATGCCTTATGATGAAGACCACATACCATTTTAGTAACCTTCCTCTGGACCGACTCCACCCTTTTTATATCTTTTTGAAGGTGCGGCCTCCAGAATTGTACACAATATTCTAAATGAGGTCTTACCAAAGTCTTATACAGGGGCATCAATACCTCCTTTTTCCTACTAGCCATACCTCTCCCTATGCAACCTAGCATCCTTCTAACTTTCGCCATCACCTTTTCAACCTGTTTGACCACCTTAAGATCATCACACCTAAGTCTCACTCTTCTGTCGTGCACATAAGTTCTTCACCCCCTAAACTGTACCTTTCCCTCGTGTTTTTGCAGCACAAATGCATGACCTTCCATTTCTTAGCATTAAATTTTAGCTGCCAAATTTCAGACCATTCTTCAAGTTTCGCCAGGTCTTTCTTCATGTTATTCACACCATCCGGTGTGTCTACTCTATTGCAGATTTTGGTATCATTCGTAAATAGGCAAATGTTATCTGACAACCCTTCAGCAATATCATTTAGAAAAATATTAAAAAGAACAGGCTCAAGAACAGAATGTTGAGGCACACCACTGGTAACATCCCTTTACTCAGAGCGATCTCCATTGATCACTACCCTCTATCACCTTCCACTCAATCAGTTCATGACCCAGCCTGTCACCTTGGGACTCGGTTTATTTATTAGATGTCTATGTGGAACACTGTCTAAGGCTTTGCTAAAATCTAAATACACCACATCTAACGCACATCCTCTATCCAATTCTCTGGTCACCCAGTCAAAGAAATTGATCAGATTTGTCTGACAAGACCTACCTCTAGTGAATCCATATTGCCTCCGGTCCTGTAATCCACAGGATTACAGAAACTTCACTATTCTCTGTTTTAAAAGTGTTTCCATTAATTTGCTTACCACAGAAGTCAGACTTATCAGCCTGTAATTCCCTACTTCAATCTTACTTCCACTTTTGTGGAGAGGGACCACATCCGCCCTTCTCCAGTCCTTCGGTACCACTCCTCACTCTAGAGACTCGTTGAAAAAGTTAGTCAGCGGGGTTACCAGAACTTCCCTAAGTTCCTTTTAGCTACCACCCCATGAACACAACCCTCTGAAAATTGATCAGGGTCTATTGCTCCTCCATCTTTATTCACATTTATCTTTTGCGGTCCCCCGTAAACACAGAAGAGAAATATTTGTTAAGCAATTAGGCCTTTTCTTTATCAGCTTCTACATATACCTCCCCTTCACCTTTGAGTCTCACAATGCAACTTTTGCACTTCTTCCTATCACTAATAACTTTTGCACATCTTCCTATCACTAATATATCTAAAAAATGTCTTGTCTCCCCATTTTACCGTGTCAGCTATTTTTTCTTCCATTTGCATCTTTGCATTCCTGACTACACGACCAGCCTCTCTTAACTTTTCTAGATATTTTTGCTTGTCTTCCTCTTTCTGCGATCTTTTGTAGTTTATGAAAGCTAACCTCTTATTCCTTACCTTCTTAGCTACTACTTTTGAGAACCAAAACAACTTTCTTTTCATGTTACTTTTACTTACATGCCTCACAAAAAGTTTTGTCGCTCTTACAATCACTCCTTTCAGTTTTGCCTACCGCATTTCCACTCCTTCCAGATGTTCCCATTCAGACAATAATTCCTTGATGTAAACCCCCATCTGAACAAAGTTAGTTTTTTTAAAAGTCTAGAACTTTTGCTTTTGAATGAGCCCTCTCTATACCCATTTTAATATTAAACCGTACCATGCAGTGATCACTGGATGCCAGATGATCACCCATTGTAACATTACATTACATTACATTAGTGATTTCTATTCTGTCATTACCTTGCTGTTCAAGGCGGATTACACAAGAGTTGTCAGAAAGTTACAAGAGTTGTAACATTACATGAAAATTGTCGTAAGTCTTACATAAGAATTGTCGAAAACTTAAGAATTACATAAGAATTGTTGAGAAGAGGGGGAGGAGCTTAATCAAGATGGCGACCTGAAGCTCTTGGACTGAACGGAGGATGCCGTCGAGCCCAGTTTTTTTCTTCACTTACCATAACTATGGTGAAGTGTAAATCCAAGACCCGGGTCCATTCTTTGGAACCCAGGCCACAGTCAGTGTCTGGTCTGATGGACGTGTTCATCCAACGAGGACTCCAAGAGGAACCGGGAGGAAAGTCCTTGGCGCGAGGTTGGGGCACGTTGGAGAGCCCCGACACCTCTTTCGAGGCAACAACTCTCTCGCCGGAAGAGCGAAACACGCTGGCGCAGCCAGTCCCCCGAACTGTGTTGCAGGACACGGGACGCGAGGGAAGTTATGCTGCTCCCTCTGAGAGCTGTGGAGAGGAGGCGGATGAAGATCTCGCAGTCCGGAGAATCTCTGCCGCTTCAGTATCATCATTGCTGCCCAGCGGAGTCCAGGAATTGGCAGGGGAACTGCAAGAGTTACCTTCAAGTAAAACAACAGGTACTGTGTCCCTTAAAGACTTGAAAATTAACTTTTCACTAACTCCCTTGGAAAAGCCACCAGTAATTGATTTGAATTCTATTTGGGATGCGATTTCATCTTTACAAATCTCCCTGGGAACTCAAATTCAAACTTTATCCATACATTGTGCTGGGATATTATCTGAAACTGTGATTCTACAATAAAGAGTGGGCAAATTGGAGAAAAAAATAAATTGGTCAAGAAAATAAATTGGAAATTTTAGGAGCACAGAATCAGCTCCTTATAAAAGACAGTGGAAATATTAACTTTAAAATAGAAATTTTGGAAAATTTATCAAGGAGACAAAACCTGAGATTAATTAATTTTCCGAAATCAATGATTACTTCAGCATTGGATATGCTTAAGAGATATTTATCGGAGGTACTGAAAGTCCCACAAAACTCTTTTCCTCCTATTTCAAAAATTTACTACATTTCCTAGGGAAAGAAGAAACCTCCGGAGGCTCATCAAGAATTACCAATAGATGTTTTAGATTTAACAAATATATTAGAGAAGACAGAATCAGAACAGTTAACTTCTGCTACACTCTTTGTTCAACTAGCTTTAGATTCAGATAGGGAATGGTTGTTAAAGTTGTTTTTTAAATATAAAGATGTTTTGTTTCTGAATCAGAAAATAAGAATATACCCAGATGTCTCCAGGCAAACACAAAAAAAGAGAAAACAATTTCTACTTTTGAGACCCCAGGTATTAAAAATGGGTGCTACATTTGTATTAAGATTCCCATTCAAATGTTTAGTTAATTACAAGGGAGCTAGATATATATTTTTTGATTCCACACAGTTGTCGAGATTTATTTTGGATAAAGAAGTGACAACTGCAAGTACTCCAATCAATATCAAGGAATAATGCTCATAGATAGATACTTGGGTTCAATTCAGGTCGCCTGCCTTTAGTTTCCTTTAAAGTTATTATGGTGTAAATTAGTCTTGGATATTATTGATACTCCTTCCTCAATGTGTGTGGACTAATTAACAGTTGAAGGACATATGTTTAATTTTCTCATTATACTAATTACTTTATGATATTGGTTATTTCTTGGAAACTGTTTATTTTCATTATGACTTTATTGTTATTAAAAAATGGAAATCTAATAAAGATAAAATTACAAAAAAAAAAAGAATTGTTGAGAACTTAAGAATTACATAAGAATTTGTCGAGAACTTAAGGAGTAACATGTTGGGTAATTAGAGACATTTTAGATTAGATATGGGTGGAGTGTGTGGTAGTTGGAGTTAGGGAAGAAACTGGACGTGTTAAACAGGTTTTATGTGTTTTTTGAAGAGTAGGGTTTTAGTTTCTTTTTTGAAGGTTTTGTAGTTTGTGGTCGTAGATAGCAGATTGATTTGTCTTTCTAGTTTGGCTGCTTTGGTGGCCATTAGGTTGTCATAAAGTTTTCCTCTTTTGACATTTTTTTGTTTGTGGGTGTGTGAATAGTGAGTGGGTTCTCCTGTGCCTGGTTGAGGTGGATTGGGTTAGTCGGTTGTTCCAGTAGATTGGGCTTTCTCCATTAATAGCTTTGTATAATAGGCAGTAGAATTTGAAGTGTATTCTTCTTGTATTGGGAGCCAGTGTGAGTCGTGGTATGCTTCTGTGATGTGATCATATTTATTCAATGAGTAGATGAGTTTTAGGGCTGTATTTTGAATTGTTTGTAATTGCTTTATTATGGTTGCTGGGCAGGAGAGGTATAGTATGTTGCAGTAGTCAATTAGTCCAAGGATAAGAGATTGTACCAAAAGTTGGAATTGTTTCCTGTCGAAGAATTTTCGGATATGTCTTAGGTTTCTCATAGTTACGAATGATGTTTTTATAACTTTGTTGATTTGTGGTTGCATGGTACAGCCTCTGTTGATCAGAACTCCAAGAAGTTTTACTGTGGGTTGAATGGGGTATGATATCGAGTTTTTTACTAGGTTTGTTAAGGTTGGAGTTTTGCTGTTTTCTAGGAGGATGAATTTTGTTTTGTCAGAGTTAAGTTTTAGTTTGCGATTTGTCATCCATGTTGCTACTGTTTCGAGAGTTCTGTGTATTGTGCCTGTCATGGCACAATACACAATACACAGAACACACATGGCACCGTGTGGGTTCCATTACCAACTGCTGGAACAGTTCTCCTTATAGAGAATCCAAAATCTCCCTACTTCTAGAAGACCCTGCAATAGGGATACCCCAATCAACATCCTGCATGTTAAAATTACCTATTAGCAAAACTTACTCTTTTTTAGATATATTCTAAGGCCTGGATTCTGTATAGAGATGCCCGTCCCGGGAGTCCTATACAGAATCGGGCCTACATCTGCCCAAACTAAACCTGATTCTGTAACTGACGTCCATGTTGCAGACGCCGGTTACAGAATTGGATTTGTTTAAGCGCATCCGCTATACTTAATCGCAGCAGGGATCTCCTTGCCGCGATTAGTATAGCGGCTGCGGCTAAGGGTTGCCAGTCTCCCCTCTCTCTCCCAATGATTGCGGCAGGAGGGTGCCCAACTCCTCCTGCCCAGAGAATCCACGATCGCTGGCAGGCCACGATTGCTGGCAGGAAAGTGCTCAACCCTTCTTGCCAGTAGGCCCTACCTCCCGAAGATCACTAGCAGGAGGGTACCCAATCCCTCCTTCTGGACTCCCCCAACGACCTGCCCATCAAAACGCCACAACCCCCCTCCCCGGACCCCCCCCCAACAAAACCCAACACTCCGAAACCCCCCCTTAGGCTTACCCGCAAGTTGGCCGGACGGGTCCTCGCACCGTCCAGCCAGCAGGCCCACCTCCGTCCAAATGAGGCGGGCCTGCCCCTCCCCTGCCCCTTCCCTGCCCAACCCACAGGATCCTAGGGCCGGATTGGCCCAGATGCCTATGGCCCCTCCAGCCATAGGAGGGGCCTTAGGCGCCTGGGCCAATCAGGCCCTAGGATCCTGTGGGTTGGGCAGGAGAGCAGTGGGCCCGCCTCATTTGGACGGAGGCGGGCCTTCTGGACGGATGGTGTGAGAACCCCTCCAGCCAACTTGCGGGTAAGCCCAAGGGGGGGTTCTGGGGTAGGGGATTTTGTTGGGGGGTGTACAGGGAGGGAGGTTTGGGTGTTTTGATGGGGGGGATCATTGAGGGAGTCTGGCAGAAGGGATTGGGTACCCTCCTGCCGATGATCTTTGGGGGGGCGGAGCACCTTCCTGCCGGCAATCGTGGGTTCTGTGGGCAGGAGGGGTTGGGTACCCTCCTGCCGTGATCATTGGGGAGGGAGAGGGGAGACTGGCGGCCGTAGCCACGGCCGCTATACTAATCGCAGAAGGGAGATCATTTGCCGAGATTAAGTATAGCGGCCGCGTCTACTCTACTAGGGAGATGCATAAGGCCGCCTAGGTTTGCCTAAGGCTACCGCCTAGCCTTAGGAGGGCATGCGGTCCTCCTTAGGCTCCCGGAGGCACCTTAAATATAGGCGACCTGCCTGGGGAGCATTTTTTTAGAAAATGTGCCTCCCTATTGACTGATTAGACAACTGTAGGATGCCTACAGCTGCCTACAATTGGGATGCACTTTGCAGAATCGGGGCCTGAATGTCTACTATTAAATCTCTATCTACTTCTTCTGTCTCTGGAGACCTATATATCACACCAATGTAAATATATTTACCATTCCCTCTTTCCAAATTGATCCACAGTGCCTCTTCCTTGCCCTACAGATCCTGCAATTGTGTGGCTTTAAAATAATCTTTAACAAAAGGGTCAGCTGTCCCTACCAGTAATCGTTCTTAAGGTACAGCATGTACAACCATACACTGGTCTTAATGTGGCCATTCATCATTTCTGAACCTGCTACAGGAGAAGTGTATGAGTCTGTGCTACTGGAAATATTGCTCAGTGAAATCAAATGAAGCCACAACCTCATTCTTAAGTATGAGTTGTACTTAAGTCGGGCATCTGTAACTTGGGGACTGCTTGTGTATAAAATACTAAAAGGGAAGCTATCAGATCTTGAGGGAAAATAGATGTCAAATCATTCTGGGAAAAGATGGGATATATATTTTACAGACAATTAACTCAAACCCTAACCTAAATCACATAGAATGGGTGAAATCAATAGAAACAACATTAGGCTCTGTGGCTCAACTAAGGGCTCATTTTACTAAGCTGCGATAGTAGTTTTAGTGCGCGCTTATCAAGTGCTGAATTGCCCCGCACGCTGGACCTTAACGCCAGCATTGAGCTGGCGTTAGTTCTAGCTGTGTAGCGCGGGTTTAGCGCATGCTAAAATCCTGCCTGCGCTAAAAACGTTTTAGTAACTTAGTAAAAGGAGCCCTAAGTTTCAAGTTTATTCTTAATTTGGTATACTGACCATCACAAGTATCTGGCCGGTTTACAGTATTAAAAATTTTAAATATCTTAAAAAAAATAAAATAGAAATAAAAATAGGGCAGGTTGAGGTCAAGACAGAAAACTACCTAGAAATGTAAAAAAAAACCAACCCCCATGGTATTCAGCTGACTTGAAACACTTGAAAAGAGGATGTCGCAAATTAGAAAGAGCTTGGAGAAAGTCAAAGAATCAACTACTTAGAGATAAATGGAGGAAGCTACTTGCACAGTACAATGGCCAAATTAAACAACATAAATGTACATATTTCTCAGCCAAGATTGGGTGGATAAACCAGACCTAAGGAAGCTGTTAAAAACTTTGAAAAAAAGTAACCAATTGCTGCTCCGTAAATTCCTCAAATATGGATAAAAATACCTTAGCACTATGGGCTCCTTTTATCAAGCCGCGCTAGCGGGGTTAACGCGCGTGACTTTTTATCACGTGCTAACCCCCGCGCTGGCCTAAAAACTACTGCCTACTCAAGAGGAGGCGGTACTGGCTAGCTCGGCCGGCGGTATAACGCGTGCTATTACACGCGTTAAACCGCTAGCACGGCTTGATAAAAGGAGCCCTATATTTTTCAAACTAGATTAAGATTATACTTGACCAATTCGGAAACACTACAGAAAATCTATTAGAAGATTATGTCCCTAGAAAAAAATACAATAGGTGTACCAACGGATAGAATATGAGCAATTTTTAATACTGTTACAACAACCAAAACAAAAGTATGGGTGAACAGAAGATCCAAAATGGGATGTCAACTAGACCTATGCCCGTCTCATCTGTATAGGGATATGTCAGAAAAAGTGCTCAACCAGTTAGTCAAGATGATTATTAACTCCACACTATCACAAGGATGACTCTCAGAAGAATTTGGGGAAATACTACTTTCACCAATCCCAAAAGGAGAGAATTTAGACCTATCTCAAGATGCAAACTATAGACCAGTAGCAAGCATACCTTTCATGTCAAAACTGATAGTTTGTAGTTACCTAACAACTAAAATATTCTATTACAAGTTGGAATATACTATTACCATCTCAACATGGATTCAGGAACTTACACAAAAACATGTCTGGCCAAACTGGTTTCCAGAGTGAGATTAGAGTCAAGTATAGGCCGTCAAATGCTACTACTACAATTCGATGTCTTGGTGGCATTCAATAAGGTAAACCAAACTATATGAAATAGGAATCTCTAAACATGTACTAAAATGGTTCCAAGGTTTCTTAATCAACAGACAATGTAAAGTTCTAAAGGATGACTCTTACACTGAGTAAAAACCAACTCTGTTCGAGTACATCTCAGCGCTATTGGTGCATTACAGTCTCTTCTGGACAAGAAACCTCTATCTGTTCATCCCTTAATAGCAAGGTTCATGAAAGGAGTTAACCAAACCAAATCATCTATAAAGCCCTCCACCTGTTGCTTGGGAACTTAACATGGCACTCTCTACACTTATGAAGTCTCCCTTTGATCCACTTACAACTTGCTGCCTCAAACTTCTCACTTGGAAAGTTGCTTTCCTCATTCCCATCACCTCTGCACACCATGTGAGTGAACTTCAAGTTCTTATGTCAGGTTCTCCTTACAAAAGATTCTACCACAACAGGATAGTGCTCCGAACTCATCCAAAATTCCTTTCTAAAGTCATTTTAGAATTCCACTAATTTGCCTGCTTTCTTTCAAAAGGCACATTCCCATTCTGGAGAAGCAACTTTTCACACCTTGGACTGCAAACATACTCTAGCATACTACCTGGACAAAACTAAACCTAATAGAACATTCTTCCAGCTCTGTGGCTTTTGACCCTAACAGACTCAGAACTACTGTTAGCCATCTCCACTTGGCTAGTGGACTGTATTTCTGGGCTAACATTGCAGAGCTGTGTAACAGTCCACAATGTCTAAGCAATTGCTGCCTCAGTAGCTCATTTCCACTTTACATCTATTGAGGACTTCTGTAAACTAGCTACTTAGTCCTCTGGAAAAAAACTCCAGAAGTGACGGTTGGTTTGGACAAACATTTCAGCAGAATCTTTTTACTTCCTATGTGCCAACTTTCCCTCCGACCCTCTTGGGTTTCACCAGGCTCATGTTTATATATCCATAATCCTCATCCAGAGTCATGATCCTGGCAACTCGGGAGTCCCACATATGAATATAAGAATAGTCTTACTGGGTCAGACCAACAGTCCATCTAGCCCAGTATCCCATCTTCACGGTGGCTAATCCAGGTCACAAGTACCTGGCAAAAACCCAAAGAGTAGCAACATTCCATACTACCAATCCAGGGCAAGCAGTGTCTGTCTCAATAACAGACTATGGACTTTTCCTCCAGGAACTTGTCCATACCTTTTTTAAAACCAGCTACGTTAACCACACTTACCACATCCTCTGGCAATGCACTTTAGAGCTTAACTATTTTCTGAATGAAAAAATATTTTGTCCTAGTGATTTTAAAAGTATTTCCTTGTAACTTCATCAAGTGTCTCCTAGTCTATGTAATTTTTGATTTAGCAAAAAATCGAGCCACTTGTACCCATTCTATACCACTCAGGATTTTGTAGACTTCAATCACATCTCACCTCAGCCATTTCTTTTCCAAGCTGAAGAGCCCTAACCTCTTTAGTCTTTCCTCATTCGAGAGGAGTTCTATCCCATTTATCATATTGGTTGCTCTTTTTTGAACCTTTTCTAGTTCTGCTATATATTTTTTTAGATATGGCGGCCAGAATTGAACGCAATACTCTTTTTGCACCATGGAGTGATACAAAGGCATTATAACATTCTTAATCTTGTTTAACATCTCTTTTCTAATAATTCCTAGCATCTTGTTTGCTTTTTTGGCTTCTGCCACACATTGGGCAGAAGGTTTCAATGTATTGTCTACAATGACACCCAGATATTTTTCTTGGGCACTAACCCCCAAGGTGGACCCTAGCATAAGGTAACTATGATTTGGGTTTTTCTTCCCAATGTGCATAACTTTGCATTTGTCCACATTAAATTTCATCTGCCATTTGGATACAGTCTTCCAATTTCCTAAGGTCTGCCTGCAATTTTTCATAGCCTGTATGCATTTTAACAACTTTGAACAGTTTAGTGCACATGTGTCAAACACAAGGCCCGCGGGCCAAATCCGGCCCGCCAGGCCTTGCAATGTGGCCCGCACCGCGCTGTCATCACTGCACGCCGCTGCGTTCCATCACAATGACGCGCGGTGACATAGGAGGCTTGTGATCTCGCCGGCTGTACTTGCTATCTATCTCTCCCCATCGACCGCCCCCCCAAGAACCTCCGACCGCCCCCCCAGCCGACCCGCGACCCCCCTGGCCGACCCCCATGACACCCCCACCCCCCATCCCCGTACCTTTCTGTAGTTGGCCGGACAGACGGGAGCCAAACCCGCCTGTCCGGCAGGCAGCCAACGACGGAATGAGGCCGGATTGGCCCATCCGTCTCAAAGCTCCGCCTACTGGTGGGGCCTAAGGCGCCTGGGCCAATCAGAATAGACCCGAGAGCCTTAGGTCCCACCAGTAGGCGGAGCTTTGAGACGGATGGGCCAATCCGGCCTCATTCCGTCGTTGGCTGCCTGCCGGACAGGCGGGTTTGGCTCCGGTCTGTCCGGCCAACTACAGAAAGGTACTGGGAAGGGGGGTGGGGGTGTCGTGGGGGTCGGCCAGGGGGGTCGGAGGTTCTTGGGGGGGGGCGGTCGATGGGGGGAGGGGGGTTTGCGTCGAGGGCAGGAGGGCCTGGGATCCCTCCTGCCCGTAATGTATTGCGGAGTGGGGGTAGGGGGTCGCCGTGGTCAGGAGGGTTTGGGCTCCCTCCTGGCCCGAACAACTAGCGGGGGGGGGGGGGGGTCGCCAGGGCCAGGAGGACTTGGGCTCCCTCCTGGCCCGATATTGTCGGGGAGTTGGGGAATCGGCGGGGCAAGAGGGCTTGGGCTCCTTTTTGCCCCGATCGTGTCGGGGATTCAGGGGGGCAAGAGGGCTTGAGCTCCCTCTTGCCCCGATCGTGTTGGGAGTCGGGGAGTCGGCGGTCCTTCGGGGTGGGGGTGCAGGTGCGTGCGAGCGGTCCTGCTTGGGGTGAATCGGACGTCGGGGGGGGGGGAACTATGTAAAAAAAATACACAGCAGAAGCTGCCAGTTCCTGACATAAAGTGTAGGCATAAAAATCGCAACAGAATCTGCTATCTGTACCCAGCCAGGCATTTATTGACTGACTTTTTCATTCTAACGCAGATTTCCAATAAACTACATCTTTTACTGCCAATATTGATCCCAAAATGTCCAGGAAAAGAAAAGTTGACGGTGAAGGCAGACAATTTAATGACAAATGAGAAAATGAATACGTTTGTGCTTAGTGAGGACAAACCAGTGTGTATATTGTGTTATGAGACAGTGTTGGTGATGAAAGAGTACAATATACGTCGTCATTTTGACACCAAACATAATGTTAAGTATGGCAAATATACTTTGGAAGAAAAGCATAAAATTGTTAAAGAACTAAAAGGCAAACTACAATCACAGCAGCAAATGTTTACAAAGGCTACAGCGAAAAATGATGCTGCAGTGAAAGCAAGCTTTATAGTGGCTGAAGAAATTGCCCGTACTTCAAGGTGTTTTTCAGAGGGTGCCTTTTTGAAGCAATGCATGCTAAAAGTGTGTGAGAAAGTATGCCCAGACCAGATACAGAGTTTTCAAACTGTCAGTTTGTCAAGAAACACCATTGCAGACAGAGTTCAAGAACTCTCAGGAAATCTATCATCACAGCTGGCCGAACAGGCATGCAGTTATCTCGCTTTTTCACTTGCTATCGATGAAAGCACAGACAACACTGATACAGCGCAGCTGTCCATCTTTATACGTGCTACAAAGACCGACCTCTCTGTCACTGAGGAACTTTTGGATGTAGCTGCCATGCATGGGACGACGACTGGTAGAGATATATTTGAGGCTGTGGAGAAATCTATAAATAATTTTAAATTACCCTGGGAAAAGTTGGTGGGGCTAACTACCGATGGCGCACCTTCAATGTGCGGAGAAAAGAAAGGCTTGGTTGGACTAATGAAGGAAAGAATGCAAAAAAGTCACTGCCACACACCCTTGGTTACTTATCATTGCATTATCCACCAAGAGGCTATGTGTGGAAAAGTTCTGAACATGAATGACATAATGACCACAGTCATTAAAACTATTAACTTTATAAGGGCACGTGGCCTGAATCATCGCCAGTTCCAGCAGTTTTTACAGGAGGTGGGTGCAGAGCATGGAGACGTGCCATACCACACAGAAGTAAGATGGCTGAGCAAGAGCGCAGTCCTCAAAAGATTTTTTGAGCTCAGAGAACAAATTGCTCTTTTCATGGAAAGTAAAGGAAAGCCCTTGCCTGAACTGTCGGATCCCGCCTGGCTATGTGATTTTGCTATGATGTGTGACATATGCGAGCATCTCGCCCAACTGAATCTGAAGCTGCAGAGACGCAAACAAGTCATCACGAAGATGTCTGACATGATCACAGCATTCCAGCGTAAACTTCAACTATGGAAGTCCCAACTGGAACAGGACAATCTTGCCCACTTTCCCGTTTGTTTGAGTATCTCAACCACTATTTCTGGTACTTTTCCTTGCAGTCAGCTGGCTACCAAAGTTAGCCGTTTACTAAGTGAATTTGAGCGGCGCTTCTCTGACTTTAGAACACAGCACTCAGGCTTTGACATCTTTGCCAATCCTTTTACAGTTGATGTCAACAATGTGCCCCATCACCTTCAGATGGAGATAATCGAGCTTCAGTCTGACAGTGGCCTGAAATCAAGGTTTCAGGATGTTGAAATTGAGGACTTCTACCCTCTACTGCCCCCTGACTCAATGCCAGAGCTCCGACTTCATGCTGCCCGTATTCTATCCATGTTCGGGAGCACCTATCTTTGTGAACAGATGTTTTCAATAATGAATCTGAACAAAAACAAGCACAGATCACGCATTACCGATGACAACCTCCATGCTGTTTTGCGGGTTGCTACAGCCCAAGAAATAAAACCGAACATTGACTCATTGATACGGGGAAAACGGTGTCAGACATCTAGCCAGAAAACAAAACAATGAGCATTTTAGGTACATTCCAATATTACTGTTTTGCTTGATACCAATATTACTGTTTTGCTTGATAGCATGTGAGTTGGTTAACAGCACTGTTAAGGAAAAGATTGTTCCACTCATTTTAAATTCACATTTCTGGTTAACATTGTCAGTTTATGACTGTTCAGTAAACCATTCGGCCCGCGATTTAGGCTGGATTTTAGATTTTGGCCCCTTCTCTGATTGAGTTCGACACCCCTGGTTTAGTGTCATCTGCAAATTAAATAACCTCACTCATCATGCCAGTTTCCAGCTCATTTATAAATAAGTTAAATAGCACTGGTCCCAGTACAGACCCTTGCAGCACTCCACTGTTTACTCTCCTCCATTGAGAAAAATGACCATTTAACCCTAACCTCTGTTTTCTGTCCAATAACCAATTCCTAATCCACAACTGAACATTGCCTTCTATCCCATGACTTTAATTTTCTCAGAAGCCTCTCAAGAGGAACTTTCTCAAAAGCTTTCTGAAAATCTGGATACATTACATCAACCAGGTCACCTTTATCCACTTTAGGCTGCCTAACACCACTTCTGGCACTTTTGCATTCAGTGGCCTAAAGCGTTATGTAGGCACAATTCTGACGCTTTTTATTTAGGTGCTGGTAGACTCTTCAACCTTGCCATTTTTTTTTTTTGCCGTTTCTAATGGCGTTCTTCAATTAACTTAGCGGCACCTATCTTTAGGTACCAGTTTTAGAATTTCCCGCATTATGCCTGCTTGTCATTGGAGAAAGTATGGATACTTACCTGTAGTAGGTGTTCTCAGAGGACAGCAGACCTAAGTTCTCAAAACCCGCTCACCTAGTTGGCTTCTTAGCTTTGTTACTGAGCTGCAGGTCCCACAAGCCGACGTTGGGTGGGAAGGCGCTGGCGTGCGTGCAGTATGGACATTGCCTAAAGATTTAAAGTATACTACTACTCCCAAACTAATGGAACAGAACCTCTTCAAAATCCAAATAATCAATACAGGTTCCACATACAATTGGCTTGTACTTGTTCAAGAGGGAAAGACCTCAGTAACCTGCTCCATGCACCGAATAAGCAATTCAAGCAATGGTTTCTTCAGCAGGACAGAACCACCATCATTGTTCATAAAACCCTCACAACCAACCGAAACAATTTTTTATAACAGTGACTATAGCACCGTACTCTTTAAATCGGTAAGTGGTTGAAAAAAGTATATATGCAATGCACTTATCTGTTCACAAATAAGAGCCCGACGGGACCCGTTTCGCCCTCCTCTTGGCTTCTTCGGGGGACTTTCTGACAGTGCATTCAGTTTAGACTCTCACTCATCAGACCGGCGCCATTTTTCTGATGAGTGAGAGTCTAAACTGAATGCACTGTCAGAAAGTCCCCCGAAGAAGCCAAGAAGAGGGCGAAACGGGTCCCGTCGGGCTCTTATTTGTGAACAGATAAGTGCATTGCATATATACTTTTTTCAACCACTTACCGATTTAAAGAGTACGGTGCTATAGTCACTGTTATAAAAAATTGTTTCGGTTGGTTGTGAGGGTTTTATGACCAATGATGGTGGTTCTGTCCTGCTGAAGAAACCATTGCTTGAATTGCTTATTCGGTGCATGGAGCAGGTTACTGAGGTCTTTCCCTCTTGAACAAGTACAAGCCAATTGTATGTGGAACCTGTATTGATTATAAAGATTTAAAGTGACAGTGCATTTTGGTAGTGATGTCACCCACATATGAGAGAGTATGTTTGCTGTCCTTGGAGACCAACAAAAGATTTCAGAAACAACTGCCAGGAAACTTTATAGGGATGCAAAATAGAATCCACAAGTAACATCTACTGAAATACAGGCGTCTCTGAAACAAAGTGGTGTGATTTTTTTTTTCCCCCAGAATGCTTGCAGTGAAACTACTAAGTAATAAATTTAAAACAAATCAAAGAAAATATGCATTTCTTCACTCATCGTACAACTAAACTCTGGAATTCATTACCAGAGAATGTGGTGAAAATAGTTTGCTGAGTAGGGTTAAAAAAAAGGTTTGAATAATTTCCTAAAAGAAAAGACCATAAGCCATTATTAAAATGGACTTGGGAAAATCCATTGCTTTTTTCTAGGATAAGCAGCATAAAATCTGACCTAGATTGGCCACTGTTGGGAATAGGATACTGGATTTGATGAACCTTCAGTTTGTCCTAGAATGGTAACTTGTACATTCCAAGTGAACATAAGATTTGCCGCTGCTGCATCAGACCAGTGGTCCATCGTGCCCAGCAGTCCGCTCATGCGGTGGCCCTTAGAGACCAGTACCCTACTAGAGTCTAGCCTTACCATGTAACCGAGTACCCTGCATGCACTCCTCCCAGACCCTGCCCATGTGTACACCCTCTTTCAAACCACATGCAATTGCATTTTGCATATTTTATAGAATAATGACTAGCCGATATGTTGGCAATTACACATGTGCACATGCCTGTATTCTAATCATTTATGCTGGTTCTTGGCTCCTAAATGTTGACTCCCTTTTTCTAGAATTATCCCCTAATTGATGTAGCTTACATTAATTCAGAAGTTAAGGCGTATCAATGGGATCATTTTATGTATTTAAAAGTTTATAAACCATCTAAGGACTAAACGGTGTACAGCAATAAAAGCACTTAGAGACACAATGTACCATAGGTTATTATGGTACTGTGAGGAGCATTTTTGATAGGACGTCTAAGTCTGTGTTTGGATGTTTTGGGAAAGATGTCTGGAAATCCAAAAAGACATTAATTTTCAAGACTGCAAGACTTTCTTTTTTAAAAATAACTTATCTAGATATTTTGACCCTTAGTACATCTATGTTCACATCACACCTTACCTTCAACAATTACACTGGCTGCCAGTTGCATTCAGAGTCCAGTACAAAGCAGTGATGATTTGTCATCAATCCCTGATCTCTATGTACCAACCGAAAATTCAGCGCTATTGAAGGTGAATTTTTACCCAAACCAGCGCAATGACCTTTTTGCTGCGCAGGGGTAAAATTGTGGAACTCACTTGTGGGGCAGATATGGCAATGTGGTAATAGAGTTGCATTCAGGAAACTACTTAAAACACAATTGTTTGTAAAAGCTTTTTGTAGGCATTGATTTTTCCTGTTTGCTGATTTTCTGTGGATCTGATTATGTTTATTTGGGTTTTATATTGTATTTAAACTTATGTATGTAAGATTTTGTATAGAAAATTTTAAAATAAAGAAATAATAAATGTCTGTATTACCATCTGAAGCTGTAGGAAGGGGTGCTGAAAAGTTCTTAGCCCAACCAAGAAGAGAATGGCATAGATATGGTTCAATCAATGATCTGAAACAATGTCAAAAAACATAGAATTTTGTTTCTGCAAATTGGCACTTAACAAAATAAGATAACACACTTTACAGCTATAGTGGCAAAATAACACTCAGAATTTAGGAAGTTGGTTGCTTGGGCTGAGAACTTTTCACATCTTTGGGTGATGGGAGGAGGTCAGTGACCACTGGGGGTGTAAGGGGGGGTCATACCTTGATCCCCACCAGTTGTCATCTGCTCAGTTTGGGCACCTTTTTGATCCTTACTCGTTTTTAAAACAGGTCTAGCACAAACATCTAAATGGTGCTCCGGACGTTTTGTTCAAGGTTTGATTATCCCTGCAGGATGTCCAGGTTCTAAACCTACCCAAAACATGCATCTAATACACTCCCTTACGATTTAGACGCACTGGAGAGAAATAGACCAGAAAGCCATCTGGAAAGTCTGTTTTGAGAATGCCCACTTGGACGTTTTGACTAGTAAGACATCCAAGTACTGGTTTATGCTGTCTTTTGGATGTCTGTCTTTTTTGAAAATGAGCCTGTATGTCAGTAGCGTACCAAGGGGGGGGGGGGCGGGGGCAGTCCGCCCAGGGTGCAGCCTTAGGGGGGGGTGCACAGCTGGCCCGGTCCCTATCGCGCTCCCACCCTCCCAGCGAAAGCAGCATCGCCATTACCGACCCCCCCGCTGACCCTCCTATCTCTCCCCCCCCCAAAGTGAACCTTTCCGACCCTCCAAGCGAAAGCAGGAAACCTCCGTCCAGTAGCGTCGGCTGCTTCTCTGCTTTCTCCTCCCTCTGCCGCATCACTGATGACATCATCAGTGACGTGGCAGAGGGAGGAGAAAGCCGAGAAGCAGCCGATGCTACTGGAAGGAGGTTTGCTGCACTCGCTGGGAGGGTCAGAAAGATTCACTGGGGGGGAGATAGGAGGGTCAGCGGGGGTTCAGCTGGGAGGGGGGAGAAGCGGTCTGCCTCGGTGCTCCATTACCTTCTTCGGGCAGCAGCAGCTTTTACAATTCGCTGCTGTTGCTGGCTTCAGGCCTTCCTCTCTGCCGGGTCTTGCCTACTTTCTGTTTTCATGAAGACAGGACCCGACAGAGAGGAAGGCCTGAAGTGGGCAACAGCAGTGAATTGTGAATGCTGCTGCTGTCTGATGAAGTTCAGGACATCAGGACATGGGGGAAGGAGCAGGGAGAAATCGGCTGCTGGCTTGGGGGTGAGGGTAGGGAAAGAATCGTGGAAGTGGAGAAATTGGCACCATGGCTTTGTGGGGGCTAGGGGGAGAGAGAAAGAAAGGCAAAAATAAAGAGGGAGGCCAGGGGGAGAGAGAAAGAAAGACAGAAATAAAGAGGGGGGCCAGGGGGAGAGAGAAAGAAAGGCAAAAATAAAGAGGGGGTCAAGGGGGAGAAATAGAAAGGCAGAAAGAAAGAGGGGGCCAGGGGGAGAGAGAAATAAAGAGGGGGGCCAAGGGAGAGAGAAAGAAAGGCAGAAATAAAGAGGGGGCCAGGGGGAGAGAGAAATAAAGAGGGGGGCCAGGGGGAGAGAGAAAGAAAGGCAAAAATAAAGAGGGGGTCAAGGGGGAGAAATAGAAAGGCAGAAAGAAAGAGGGGGCCAGGGGGAGAGAGAAATAAAGAGGGGGGCCAAGGGAGAGAGAAAGAAAGGCAGAAATAAAGAGGGGGCCAGGGGGAGAGAGAAAGAAAGGCAGAAATAAAGAGGGGAGCCAGGGGGAGAGAGAAAGAAAGAGGGGGGGGGGGGCCAGGAGAAGAAAGAAGAAGGACCAGAGACTCATGAAATCACCAGACAAAAAGGTAGGAAAAATGATTTTATTTTCAACTTAGTGATCAAAATGTGTCCGTTTTGAGAATTTATATCTGCTGTCTATATTTTGCACTATGGCCCTCTTTTACTAAACCGCAATAGCGTTTTTTAGCGCAGGAAGCCTATGAGCGTCGAGAGCAGCGTGGGGCATTCAGCGCAGCTCCCTGCGCTAAAAACCGCTATCACGGTTTAGTAAAAAGGGAGGGGGAATATTTGTCTATTTTTGTATAGTTGTTACTGAGGTGACATTGCATAAAGTCATCTGCCTTGACCTCTTTGAAAACCCGCGGAATATAAATGATAATTAACATTTTCTCTGCGTACAGCGTGCTTTGTGTTTTTAAAATTTTATTGTTGGTAGATCATTTGGACTTGGCAACAAAGGTAAGGGGAGAGAGGGAGGGGAGCTGCTGAAAGACATCTAGTAATCCTTGCAGGCTTGACTGTGCAGGGAATTATTTTTGTAAAATCATGTTTTGTTATGTTACTGGCATTATCTAGACTTTAATTTCTATGAATGAATAGAATGAAAATGATATAAAATTACTTGCTTGTTTTTATGTGCGTGCGCTGAAGGAAAGTGGAGAGAGAGTGGGCTGAGGATGCTGAAGGGAAATGGGGAAGAGAGTGGGGAGAAGACGCTGATTTATAAATTGACAATTGTACAGAATATTGTTTCTTTTTATACTTTAATATAAACAATTCAAGGCTTGTGTGGATGGAATCAGGTGGTTTGCAGGGATGGGGACCGAGCTTACGGGGATTAGTCCAATAAAATGGTATTTTTTTATTTCTCATTATTTGTTTTATTTTTATTTGTTAATTTGTAAAGTGGTGATTGTTATGTATCAGTTTTTTCAAATTTACATCTACTGTCTTTATATTTTGCACTGTATTAGAGGACATGTGTTACTGTTTTTGTGGTGTTGCATTGTATCCAGGGTCTGGTTTCTTGGCGGTTCAGTTTAACTTTTGTCTACATATTTCTATTTTTAGTTTGTGATTATTCCATATTGGGCGAGGGTGTATCTCTGTTCTGTGTGTATGAAAAGAACATAGTTTTCAGTTGGCATTGACTACAGGATCAATTGACTGTGCGGGATCTGGCTTGTTTAGTTTGTGTTGGTGTTCTAATCTTCAGCGCGCACTAAAAACGCTAGTGCACCTTAGTAAAAGGAGCCCTAGGTCTTATAGGCATTCTAAGGAAGTCTACTTTTGAGCATAGTTTAGGCTTCATATAGACCCGAGTTCTAAGGACGGAATTTAGGCAGTTTGGACATCCTTAATGCGATCTGCTAAATAGCTCTCTGGGTTTTTATTTTTGCTTTATTAATGGTATTTGCTAATTAGAGGAAGCAGAGCACATGAAAAAAAACAGCTTTATGTTTCTTGCTAAAAAGCTACCCTCTTTTTCTCACTAAAGATTGCTCCAATGAGGTCATTCTTGAAACAGGTGGATTCAGCAAATAAAGTACATGACAAAAATATATAGATTGCATACATAACTTCATTTGCAAAAGGTTAAAAACAAAAAAAGCCCCAGATACAGACCTTAGCATGGCTTCTACTTCATTGCAAATGGAAGTTTGCAGCTGCACAATGGTGACCTCATTGTGTGATCATCAGTGTGCACTTACAAGGTAGAATGCCACAATTAAAATATGTGCTGGGGAGCTGGTTGGGATTCAAACCCATGACCTCTGGAAGATGAGCACAGGGCTTTTACTTATTGAGCTATAACAGCTTCCAGGCAGGTGTCTCTGACTGCCCTGTGATATGATAGCTTAGCTGATCCCTAAGCTATCATATCACAGGGCAATCAGAGCCACCTGCCTGGGGTCTACGTCCTTTGGACACCTAAGTACCAATTATCATTTGTTAAGACCCTTAATTGGCTCATTAACCACTTAGATTGCATGCCTAAATGTCTTAAGGTGTGACAAAGAATCCAATATACACTAATGAATGAACATTTCTAATAGGCTATATTATTTCAAACTACAGAAAATTTAGCTTGCTGACTTTATTTTTAAAAAAAATATATCCTGTAAGCTGCATTCTCAGATAGGGTAAAACTTGATCTAAGCATTCTTCCATTCAATGGGCCTGATTTCTAAAAGTGATTTCCTGAAAGTGACAAATAGGAGAAAACCTCTTTTAAATCTGGTTCAATTTTTTTTACTCAAAGCAAAAGTCTTTGAGAAAAGATTTCAGAAAATGGTTTTGTACTGTATATATTTTAATAACTATTTTAATGTATTTTAACAAGTCCTTTTTTTAACCAGGATGTGATCCGTGCCATGAATGTCAATCCTAAAATTTCATTTCCACCAGAAGTGGACTTCATTCTGATCAGCAGCTTCATTCGGGAAGTGTGTCGCATAGTCTTTGCCATGCAGACCCTCGATCCACCCTTGGACATAGCTTTTAGTGCAGATGGGGAGCTATTCAATGAAAGCAAGTAAGAAGATATATATAAATATATATATATATATATACTCTGTTGTAGACCTACAGATATGTGCCTGCATTTGATTCAATTATAAGATAAATAGTTCATGATAAAATTGTAAAGATAAACTGAATTAGAGATAAAGTTATTTTGGGGGACTTTGCTTTCTCCTACCGTGTTTCCTCAAAAATAAGTCCTACCCCAAAAATAAGCCCTAGCATGATTATCAGGGTAGGTCTTAATATAAGCCCTACCTCCCAAAATAAGCCCTAGTCGCCGGCAGCAGCGCTTCCCCCGCGCCCCCCCCTGCCATGCAGCTGAACCCCCGCTGACCATCCTTCCCTCCCAACCGAACCCCGCAGACCACGAGCCATACCTCCCTCCAGAGCAGCATCGGGCTGGCATCACTCTAAACAGGCTGCTTCATGGCCTTCTCTCGTCGGGGCCTTCCTTGTGCCGCGTTACTTATGACATCATCAGTGATGCAGCAGAGAGAATTCCCTGATGAAGGCCACGAAGCAGCCTGTTTAGAGTGATGCCTGTCCCAATGCTGCTCTGATGGGAGATATGGCTTGCAGTTGGGGGGGGGGGTTCGGGTGAGAGTGAAGAATGGGGATGGTCTGCGGGAGTTCGGCAGCATGGGTGGGGGTGCTCAAGGGTTCTGCTGCACAAGGGATGGGAGGGAGGGAGGGAAGGATAGAAAACTGGGCAAGGGTTCTGCACAAGGGATGGGAGGGAAGGAAGGATTGAAGCTGGACAAGGGTTCTGCTGTATGAGGGGGAGGAGGGAGGGAAGGATAGAAGCTGGGCAAGGGTTCTGCACAAGGGATGGGAGGGAAGGAAGGATAGAAGCTGGGCAAGGGTTCTGCTGCATAGGGGGATGGGAGGGAGGGAAGGATAGAAAAATGCTGCAGAGGGAAGGCACAAAGTGATGGCTGAGAGGGGTGGAAAGATGCTGCACATGTGGGGGAGAGAAAGGAATGAGGAAGAGTTGGGGTGAAGGAGAGGAAGGGAGAGATGATCATGTACATGAAAAAATAAGCCCTACCCTATAAATAATACCTAGTGCCCAAAATTAATATAAGATACTGTCTTATTTTTTGGGAAACATATCCATGCTAAATACCTTATGTCATTTTAGCACAATCTGAGGGCCTATTTACTAATCCGAGTTTTTACAGTCAAACTTAACATTTGTTAGATACAAAACCTCAGCCAACAAAACCACACAATAGTAGAGAGTTTTGCGGGGACAGAAATCCCACCCGTCCCCGCCAAAGTCCTACCCGTCCCCACCCGTCCCCGTGAGGACTCCCACCCGTCCCCACCCGTCCCCGTGAGGAATCCCTCCATCCCCACCCGTCCCCGCGAGGAATCCCCTCCGTCCCCGCCCATCCCCGCGAGGAATCCCCTCCGTCCCCGCGAGGAATCCCCTCCGTCCCCGCGAGGAATCCCCTACATCCCCACCCGTCCCTATAAACTACAGAAATAATTATTTCATTTAATTATGCTACTGAATTAAAGGCTCTGGTAGAAACCCATTTAAAAATAAGCAAAAAGACTTTATTAATTTGGAAATATTAATTGGGAAGAATACATACTTTGTAAACGGGTTTCTACCAGAGCCTCTAATGTTTATAAATTTTTATCAACACAACTACTTTATCCTTAAGCAAAAAAAAAAAAAAAAAGAATTTTTTTCCTACCTTTGTTGCCTGGTTTCTGCTTTCTTCATGTTCTCATTCAATTCCTTCCATCCACTGCCTCTCTTCTCTCTGTGTCTTCCATTTGCTCTGTTACTGTGCCTCTCCCTTTCTCCCCCCTCCCAAATTGGTCTGGCACCCTTCTTTTTCCTTCCGCTCCCCCCATAGTCTGGCACCTCTGTCTTCTTCCCTGCCAGCGACTTCTCCCCATTCCCTCTTCCCCATTTCCTTTCAGTGTCCTTCTCCCCCATGTCCTGTCAGGCAGCATCCTTCTCCCCCCTCTGTCTTCCCCATGTCCTTTCAGCGGCCTTCTCCCCCCCTGTTTTCCCCATGTCCTTTCAGCGGCCTTCTCCCCCCCCTGTCCTTTCAGCGGCCTTCTCCACCCCTGTTTTCCCCATGTCCTTTCAGTGGCATTCTCCACCCCTTTGTCTTCCCCAGTGCTTTCAGGGTCCTTCTCCCCCCCTCTGTCTTCCCCATGTGCTTTCAGCATCCTTCCCCACCTTCCTCCCGTTTACCCCATGTCCTTTCAGCGTTCTTCTCCACCCCTTTGTCTTCCCCAGTACTTTCAGCGGCCTTCTCCCCCCTTAAGCGTCTTTTCTTCTCCACTCCACCTTTCCTCCCTCCCTTTGTGGCGCTTTCGCACCCGACCGACAACAGAACAGGCCCGGTTGGACAAATCTCCCTGTCCTGTAGCCGCGAATCTAAATTACCTTCTTACAGCAGCTGGAGTAGTGAAGCTGCTGTAAGAGGTAATTTAGATTCGCGGCTACAGGGCAGGGAGATTTGTCGGCCGGGCCTGTTGTCGGTCGATCGGGGGACCTGACCGGCTGTGCACATTCTCCGGGGCGGACCGCCCCCTCCCCCCTCTTTCGTACGCCATTGCCTTCTTCCTACCTGCCCTGCCACACACAGCCGACCGGAAGTCTTCCTGATGTCAGCGCTGACGTCGGAGGAAGGGAGGGCTTTGCTTAAGCCCTCCCTCCGACGTCAGCGCTGACATCGGGAAGACTTCCGTTCGGCTGTGTGCTGCGACAGGGCAGGTAAGGAGGAGGAGACTACCCTCGCGGCTCGAGAGCACTGCGATCCAACCCCGCAGGAACCCCGCGACCCTCGGAGGCGTCCCCACGGGATCCCTGCGACCCTAGGGGGCGTCCCCACTGGATCCCCGCGACCCTAAGGGGCGTCCCCATGGGATCCCCGTGACCCAAAGGGGGAACCCGCGGGATCCCCGTCATCCCCGTTCCCGTGCAGCTCTCTACACAACAGATCAAAAATATAGCAAACAAGGAAAAAGTTTTAAAAATGTATGAGCGTAAGAATTGTCACACTGGGACAAACTGAAGATCCATCAAGCCTAGTATCCTGTTTCCAACAGTGGCCAATCCAGGTCACAAGTACCTGGTAAGATCCCAAAAGAGTAAAACAGATTTTATGTTGCTTATCCTAGAAATAAGGAGTAGATTTCCAAAGTCCATTTTAATAATGACTTATGGACTTTTCCTTTAGGAAATTTTTCATACCTTTTTAAAATTCTGCTAAGCTAACTGATTTTACCACATTCTCTTGGAATGAATTCCAGAGTTTAATTACATGTTGAATGAAGAAATATTTTCTCCAGTTTGTTTTAAATTTACTATTTAGTAGCTTCATTGCATGCCCCCTAATCCTAGTATTTTTGAAAATAGTAAACAAATGATTAATATGTACCTGTTCTACTCCACTCCACTTACTATTTTATAGACCTCTATCATATCTCCCTTGAGTCGTCTCTTCTCCAAGCTGAAGAGCCTTAGCTGCTTTAGCATTTCCTCATAGGGAAGTTGTTCCATCCCCTTATCATTTTCGTTGCCTTTCTGCTATATCTTTTTTGTGATGCACTGACCAGAACACAGTATTCAAGGTATGGTCACAACATGGAGTGATACAAAGGCATTCTTATTTTTGTTTTTCATTCCCCTCCTGATAATTCCTAGCATACTTTCTAGTGCAATAGGTGTGTCATTCTGGATGGACAGGTAATATCCCTATGCTCACAAGCCATGCAGAAGGAATCCACTCCAGCTTTTGAATCCCTCCTCCTTCACTAGAGAGCTCTGCTGCCTGCTTCAGTTTTTCTTTGTGCACGCCAGCTGGAAGGATTCTTTCTGATCTGCTTTGTATATTTCTTTATTTTTTTCTGTTCTTTTCACAAATTTTTGACAGCTTTTGGTGCTTTGAGCTCCCTTCATCGAGAGTTCAGCTCTGCCTGCATGAAAGAGAAGCAGACTGAGGTCTGCAGCGGACAGACTGATTCCTCTGTGGTACCTGTTGGTCAGCCTGAAGAAACTTTTTTGGACCTTGGGGTCCGTTCCTCTTGTTGCACTACTTACCTACTGCATTGCAGGGGCTTGAATGCAGGCTGTCCGGTACCCATAGGAGGTTCAGTACGGTTCCACAGGGTGTCGGCTGGGTTTCACCTCCACCTTTCGGGTCCACAGGGATTTGAGACTCAGTCAGACACCGGACTGACAGCCCGAAGATTTAAAATTGGAGGAGCAGTCTGTTTGAGGCAGTGATATCTTCTTCCAGATCCAGCTACCTTTGGAGCTGAGGCAAGCTGCAGCATATTTTCCACCTATGAGAAAGATCAGGGAGGTCTTTAAAACTTTTTTTTTTTTTAAGATTTCTGCCCCTTCCCTTAGGTTTCTCCACCTCTAAAATCGCTGTTTTTTAAAATTTCAGTTAAAGCATTTTGGAGCCGTTTTTTTGTTTGTTTGGGTTTTATTTTTTTTTTTGGGGGGGGGGGCACCAGAATGCTGCTACTGAGCAGCCATCTTGGATTTCCCAATTTTTTTCAAAATTCTCTAGAACCTTCAAATCACCTTGTTATGCATCAAAACTGGTTTTGATGGAGTCCTCGGTCTTCTTTACCCCTAATTCATGCCAGGTTTGTGCTGGATGGATGCCCAAAAAGCGCCCTTGCACCTCATGCCTCGCAGCATGTGAAGGGGGATGGGAGCAGTTGGCTTAGCCTCCCCTTTGCTCTCTAGGGTTGAAAAAAGTTTTTTGGGGGGTCTGTTGGTGGGGAGTAAATACCTTTCAGAGCCCTGGAATGGCAATCCTTCTAAATGCTAGAGCGGGGAGAACACAAAGCCCAAGAGATGTAAACTGGAGTCATCTAAAGGAGATTCTGCACTGCCTAATACTACATTTTCTTCAGAATTAATCAGTCTGATGTGGAGAGCTTATCTGGATAGACGAGATCCCCAGGGAATTCTAGCAGTTTACCAGGAGGCACGGGAGGGGGTTTGGGCTCCCCAGGCATATCTACCACAGTATCAGAGCCTGGCCAGGATCCAGTGGGCCTTCTGAGAGAGTCTCAGATGATGAGGGGTCTATTTGTTTGCCTTTACTGTCACAGAGCGAGCCCCCTCTGTCAGGAGATGCAGGATTGCAGGTTGGTGCAAATGCATAAGATACCATGGTGACCCTCGATCAAGGGGATGACCCTACGGTCTGCCGGCTGTTCAGACCCGTCCATGCCAATTGAGGGAGGTGTGGTATTAAATGATATGCAGGATCGCAGAGTGGATGTGTGATTCTTAAAAGACAATTTGAAGCGCTAGCCTTGTGAATCAAGGCAGCTGCAGCAGCTTCCTGTGTCACACGCGCCTGTCATATCTGGTTGCAAAGGCTTGAGATGGCCAATGATGAGCCTTTGCCCCAGCTCCTATTAGCAGGTATTGATGCCCCTGTATAAGACTTTGGTGAGACCTCATTTAGAATATTGTGTACAATTCTGGAGGCCACACCTTCAAAAAGATATAAAAAGGATGGAGTCGGTCCAGAGGAAGGCTACTAAAATGGTATGTGGTCTTCATCATAAGGCGTATTGAGACAGACTTAAAAATCTCAATCTGTATACTTTGGAGGAAAGGCGGGAGAGGGGAAATATGATAGAGACGTTTAAATACCTAAGTGACATAAATGCGCATGAGTCGAGTCTCTTTCATTTGAAAGGAAACTCTGCAATGAGAAGGCATAGGATGAAGCTAAGATGTGATAGGCTCTGGAGTAATCTAAGGAAATACTTTTTTACAGAAAGAGTGGTAGATGCATGGAACAGTCTCCCAGAAGAGGTGGTGGAGACAGAAACTGTCTGAATTCAAAAGGGCCTGGGATAGGCAAGTGAGATCTCTCGGAGAGAGAAAGAGGTTACTGTGGATGTGCAGACTAGATGGGCCATTTGGCCTTTTTCTGCCATCATGTTTCTGTTTCTATGTAATCAATGCTCTCTATGACATTATGAGCAAAGTTTTGGCTTATTTTATCTCAGTCCACAGAATGCTCTGGATCATGCAATGAGCTTGGAGATTTCTCCTCCAAGGCTGCTCTTAGCAGACTTCCTTTCAAGGGACAAATGTTGTTCAGAAAGGGTCTGGATGATGTCATGGTCAGCATGGCAGATCATTGGCTGAAATCTCTACCTGACAGCAGACCACAAGCCTCTAGAGGTCCTGGGTGGTCAACTGTTCATGGTTCTATCGCTTTTGACAGTACTCTGGTGAAACCTCCTCTCACAGATCCAGACAGAAATTCTCAGGTCCCAGGCGAATCCAAGCCTCCAGTTCTCGTTCCACTCAAACCTCCAAGAAAGCACAATGATACCAAGTCCCAAGCAGTTCTCATGAAGATAGGGGGACGGCTCTTGGAGTATGTGGAGGCCTGAGCACAGATCTCATCAGAGATGGGTGCTGGAGATCATTCAGAGTGGTTAAAAGCTCAAATTCGCCCAGCTCCTAACAGACTGGTTTGTGGACTCTATTGGGGGATATCCAGAGAAAGTGAGCAAGGTCGCAGCTACAGTTAGACATTCAGGCCACAGAGTTTTTGCCACCTGAAGATTCGGGCTCAGGCTGATACTCCATATACTTGGTCTTGCCCAAGAAAGGTTTAGATGATTGGAGACCCATTCTGGATCTTGCACACATTAATGTGGTGTTGAAAGTGCTGCAATTTCGCATGGAGACTGTTCAGTCATAGCAGCAGTAGCACCAGTGAAATTTCTGGCCTCGCTGGATTTGACGGAGGCCTACCTTCACATTTCCATCTTTCCGGAACACAGAAAGTTCCTGAGTTTTCATGTCCTGGAAAACCATTACCAGTTGTTGTTTCTTCCCTTTGGGCTGGTGACAGCTTCTCGCCCCTTTACCAAAGTGATAGTGGTAGAGCTGCCCATCTAAGCAAGATGGGCTTGCAGGTTCATCCATACCTGAATGATTGGCTGATCAGAACTCCATTGTTCCTGGAAGGAAAACAAGCAGTGGCTTATGTGGTCCAGGTCCTGCAGAGCCTAGGCTCGATAGTGCTGGTTCCGTCCCAATCCCTGGACTACCTGGAAGTCTTCCTCAACACAGCAGAAGGTTATGTCTACCTTCCAGAGGCATGCAGACAGAAGCTTTGCACACAAATAACAAGCTTGTTGGCCAAACCAGCTTGTCGTAGCTCCAAATGCCCATGGCTGCCACGATTGACATGGTCCCATGGGCAAAGGCTCACATGCATTTTTTTCCAGAGTGTGTTGCTATCGAGGTGGTCTCAGTTGGACCCCCTGCAGATGTCCCTGCCAGGGCCAGTATGAGCTGGTGGCTCCGTCCACAGATATTATCAAGGGGCAAGCCCCTCAGAATTGCCTTGTGGGTAATTGTGACAATGGATACCACTGCAGTTCACTGCAACTGACACCTGATCCAGGGTTGTTTGCCCCCCAAAGGAAGTGGTCAATCAACAGATTGGAACTTCTTGCCATTCAGTTGGCATTGCAGAGGTTGGGGAATAGTCTGGAGAGACAGGTAGTCTGTGTCTTTTCAAACAATGCTACTGCAGTGGCATAGGCACCAAGAGTGCACAACTGAGTTTGGAGGCCTGCTTACAATTCAAGTGTGAGAGTCTCACCTTCAGGCTCTTTCAGTGGCATGTGTAGCAGGAGTGATCAATGTCCAGGCCCATTTCTTTAGCAGGCAGACTCTGGATCCAGGAGAATGGACGCTGTCTGTAACAGCCTTCCAATCTATTGCTCAGCATTGGGGTCACCCAATGTTCCATCTGATGGTGACAGTAAAAAATAAGAAGCGCAGGTCTAGATGCTCTAATCCAGCCTTGGCTGAAGAGCAAGCTCTTGTACATGTTTCCTCTGTGGCCTATGATAGGCTGGATACTTCACAGGGAGCAGTCATTCTCATGGTTCCAGATTGGCCCTGCAGACTGTAGTATGCAGACCTAGTGTGTCTTCAGAAGGGCACAAGTCTCAGACTGCAAGTTCAGCTGGATCTTCTTTCTCAGAGACCTGTGATCTGCCTGTCTCTTCAGACTCACTTTGCTCTTACAGCATGGCTCTTGAGTGCACTGTGTTAGTGCGCAAGGGATACTCAGAGGTAGTAACTGCTACTCTGCTCAGTGCCAAAAAGCCTACAACGAGCTCTGTTTATGCTAAGGCATGGGAAACTTTCCAGCACTGGTGCATTAGAGAGAAGGCAGAGCCTTTCTTTGCTCCAATCTCCGTGGTCTTAACCTTCCTTCAGGCTGGCCTTGACAAGGGATTTACAGTGACATCCCTCAGAGTCCAAGTAGTGAGACTCCTTTTTCAGGATTTGAATGCGTAAGGCATCGTTGACGTCTCATCCAGACATTGCCAGATTCCTAATGGAGATAGTTCAGCTCAGGCCACTGGTAAAACACCTGTTTCCCTCATGAAACCTTAACGTGGTTTTGCAAGGTCTCAGTCAGGCCTAGATGCACTAAAAAGGGTCGGTAAAACCGTGTGGGTCTGCTGTGGTCCGATTTTTGGGCCGATTCCAAAAGAGTGACTGATGTGCAAACAAGTTTTCTTTCTAATGATTTGAGCAGAGGTTTGTTGTATTCCCTGTCCGATCCCACCGATGAATCACTGTTAGAGTGACTCTCACACATGCGCAGAGCCTGCAGGGGAAGCCCGAACAGCTGAAAGGCAGAAGAAACCCTGAAGCAGCCTCCTGCCACTCGGCTGTTCAGGGGACACAGATGTTGTGCATGTTGCCCACACTCAATATTTGCTTCTATTTTTTTAAAAAAAGCCATGCATACTACAGCCATCACACCTCCCCCCCCCCACCGCGGATCTCTGAACTCCCCAATGATGACTGAAACCTCTGCGTCAGCGATGCACCCAGAGAGACAGGAGTGATGCTCACTCCCTCCTGTGTATCCGGGCCACCTGGACACATCCCCCTGCACCCCTCCACCCTAAACAAAGATCCCCCTCCCACCACCCCACCAACAAAACCTCAAAAGACTGGGGATGGGGTCACCTTCCCGGTGCATCCTGAGATGCACTGGGGAGGGGCCTAAGACTCCGATTGGCTTGGGTATCTAATGTCCCTCCCATAGGTGGTGAATGCCTGGGATGCCCTCCTGAGGGAGGTGGCAGAGAGGAAAACTGTGATGGAATTAAAAAAAGCATGGGATGAACAAAGGATCACTAATTAGAATATGAATGGGCTAACTTTCATGGTCTGAATCCCACAAACGAGATGGTTTGGAAAGGCTGGTGCGAGCTTCAATGGCAACCCCAGTAGTTGGAAACTAAGGTCAGTACCAGGTAGACTTCTAAGGTCTATGGCCCAGAAATATCAAAGACAAAAGGCAATTTAATCATGAAATTGTGATTACAGGGCAGACTGGATGGACCATTCAGGTCTTTATCTGAAGGCATTTAATATGTTACTATGTTTTTTTGAGGAGTATGTCTTCCTTCTTTAGCATATTTGAGTTTGACAAATATTGACTAGAGGTATCCAGAGGAAGCAGTTCTCTTCTCTAGAGTCTTTCGCTCGTATCTTTTCTCCTTACTTTCCAATTTACACCTGAATAGCCATCACAATTTAGGAAGTTTATTGATGTGGAATCCTGTTGAAAATGCATTTTGGAAAGTAAGAAGACAAAGGTTGAGAGTTATTTTTCATGTTTTGTGGAGGGTTTTTTTTTTTTTTTTTTTACAGATCCATGGTGAGTGTAGACTCCATTTGACACCTTGTGAGTCTGGGAGTCTGGGAGCCAAGTTATTGAGGTCTGTTTTTCTGTACTTTATCTTTATAATTTTCTTGTTATATTTGTGGTCTTGGGTGAATGGTGGTCCCAACTATACTTCTATAGCAGTACGTTCAGATTAAGATTGGTTTTATCTTGATAATTAACACCCACCTGAGATTTGAGATTAATATTCTATCCAAATGTCTTAAATTTTGGTAACACTACTACAACACTTCATGAGTTCAGAAGAGATTTTGCTGATATTTAGTATATTCTGCAGCAGCTTGTTGCTTAGATTAATAGGCTTATTCATTTAATAAGTATAGATTGTGATGAAGGCATCTTCTATATCCCATGAAATCCCTTATGCCAGAGATCAGTCTATAGCAGTGGTTCCCAAACCCTGTCCTGGGGGACCCCCAGCCAGTCGGGTTTTCAAGATATCCTTAATGAATATGCATAAGAGAGATTTGCATATAATGGAAGCGACAGGTATGCAAATCTCTCTCATGCATATTCATTAGGGATATCTTGAAAACCCGACTGGCGGGGGGTCCCCCAGAACAGGGTTTAGGAACCACTGGACTATAGCCTTTTTTGATGCAGGAAATAGTAATGATTCACTATTTGCAATGCCATGATAAAAGCCAAAAATAGAAAATACAAATAAGATAAACATAATTCTACCATGGTCTTCTTACTTTTGGCTGAAATCTCTCATCAGCCCCAGGGACCTCTTTACAACAACATTGATTAATACTTGCACCAAATACATGAATCAAGAGGAAGAGCTGTGGCTCACTGGTTGAGCTGCTGCCTCCATTCCCAGAGGTTGTGAGATCAAATCCTGGTGCTGCTCCTTATGACCCTGGGCAAGTCACTTAATCCTCCAGCGCCCACTGCTTTGAAATGCCAAAGTGACAAAAAGGCAGTACACAAGTCCCTTTCCTATTACTCCATGTCTGATCTGGATTTAAATTTCTGATCTAAAGAAACAACAATAAGCACTGCAGGGTTTAATGCACCTCCCTAAATTAGGGAGTAATACCTAATCCCTTCTTTTGTATGGGATCAATATGTACCAATTTTAGCAAACATATTTACTTTTGCTTTAGTTTACTTTTCTGTGCTTAAAAAAACCTTTTTAAAATTGGAGGTAAATTTTAATGCACCAGAAGGTGTGTAAGAAGGTGTGTAAGGTGCACTAAAGAAGGTGTGTAAGAGTGTGTTAATGTTAATGAATCTCATTTAAACATCAGCCTCAGCATGTCCAGTATATATGCCACAGTACATTGTATCAAACAGAGAGCAGACTTTTCAATTTCTAAACATTTTATAAGAAAGATCATTCATACAGTGTTTTTCTCGATTTACATAGATACCGTCGCAGTTTTGACTCTGAGTTCTCAGCTCCTCTTGTGGTATACCATGTATGGCCTGCTTTAATAGAAGATGATTGTGTTGTTATGAAGGGAGAGGCAGTTACAAAGAGAGGTTCCCTGGTAAGTGATCTTGCAAAATTCAAACATGAAAAAAAAAAAAAAAATTGAAACCCTTTTTTTTACTTCTACAAAGATATTTCTAGTGACAAATTTCTATTGAGTTGAGTGTTTGGGCAGCTCTGTGGTAGTACTTAAGAGATCTTCGTTCCATTCCTGGCTGAGGTCTTCTGCTCCTTGGGTGAGCTAGGGCTTGGATGCTGCAGAAGTGTCATTCACAGTCCTGTGGGAGGAAGTCCTAGACATCATGCTCATATGTAGGGACCAGAATGTCGCAATCCAGAAGCAGCCTTGTTGCATGGCTCTTGCCTAAGGGTACATATAAAATATAGCCTAAAGGTACATATAAAATATAGCAAAAAAAATCATGGATAGTCATGAATAAAGGCTTATGGACCAGGGACATATTTACCATTGAGCAAGACCCGCAAAATTCCCAAAACTGCACAATGGTAGGGGCTGCCTGCTGCCCTTTGCTCTCCATCAAGCTTTGTCACATCTCTGTCTCCCTTCCTCGATACCTCACTATGCTTCCCCCAGGTATTTGGCATCACTCCCTTTTATTGCATTTGTGTGTGTGGGTCGGCATCACCATGCAGCCTCCCCAACTCAGGTCCTTCAGAATCCCGATAGCTGATGGTAGAGGTAGCCTGTGTGTAGGTCTGCCAGTACTTTTCTTTTGCTGCCCTGCTTCCTTTGATGTCACTTCTTGTGGCAGAAGCAGCAGAGAAAAGATCCTGGCAGGGCCAGGTACAGGCAGAAGTATTTACATTGCTGCATCTTCTGCTTAGCCGCCAGGACTCTGGAGGACCTGGGGAAGGGGAGCTTCAGGGTAATGCGGACCCCTGAGGGGGAAGCAGAGGGACACTGGACTTGAGGGGGGAAGAGAGAGATGGGGGATATATGAGAGGGTAGGGGGAAGAGAAAGAAGTGCCAGGCTCATATGGGGGAGGGAGCAGCAGAAAGAGATACTGGATCTGCATGGGGATAGGGAAAGAGAGAGAGAGAAGAGATAATGGATCCGTGGGGATGTGGAAGGAAGACAGAGACCAGGCCCAAAAAGGGGAGGAAGAGAGAGTGAGAGATGCTTACCCTGGGGAAATGCAGGAGGAAAGGAAGAAGAGAGGTGTAAAGTTAGACATGGGAGGCACAGGGACACAGAGAAGGCACAGGGACACAGAGTTGAGATACTAGGCATGGAAGGAGCATAGGGACCAGGAACACATAAGGGCAGTACTGGATGTGGGGAGGCATAGGGACACAGAAGGGAGAAGGTGCATAGGACAGATAAGGGATTCAAAGGGAAGGTGGATAGTGGACATATTAAAAGGACAGATGATCCTAGAAAGAGTTAAGAGAAAAGCAGAAAAGAGACACTGGGACAAAATCAATACTCGGACAACAAAGGTAGACAAAGTAACATAGTAAATGATGGAAGATAAAGACCTGCTTGGTCCTTCCAGTCTGCCCAATAGTCACACTCATCATCAAGAAAATGTTGAACCAACAATTTAGTATTCATTCATTTTATGTTTATTCAGAATTTGATATACCGCTCCCGCATTTTACTGACTTAAGCAGTTTACAATGTAACACTTAAAACAGAAAGGAACTCCATAGATAGGAAAGGTAGAGATAGAGAAAGATAAAAGATATATACATAATCCTAACAAGTAATCATTATGGGTGAAAACAAAAATAAACCAAAAATTACTTTAAAAATAAAAATAAAGTAAATTTAAGCAAATTAGAAATTTTAAAATAAGGCTCAGTCCTATGCAAGGCAAAGGCAGGACACAATGGCCGAGACGAAGGTGAGGTAGAAGAGGCAGGAGGGTCCCACGGCTGGATCCATCATGCCAAGGAGAGCTAGATTACCAGACAAGCCATGGTAGGTCCCTTGATGTTAAGCCACACAAAGTCAAAGCGAAATCAGGCAACAAGGAACCACTGATTTCTTTATAGGTCACCTCCCCAAATGTGAAGCGTTGCACTCCTCTCAGCTGACTCTCCATCAGCACACTATTTTACTTACTTAGTTCTACTGTAAGATGTCCTCCCCTCTCCTCCACAATAGGCAAGACCTGTATTCAGATAATATGAATGTGGTATAAAATATGCATACTTACTCCTGACCCATCTGTCATATCAGGGACACAGGCTGTAGAAGTCTGTCCAGCAATGACCATATTCTTTTTCTGAATTTATTAATTGCAATATGTAAGCTTTAGGAAATGTGCATCTCTGTTATCTTATATTTCAGTTTCCATTTCTATGACATGTTTTCTGTATAGTTCTGGAATGTGTTTGATTTTGCAGGATTTGTTTACTAGAGCTTTGTCTGAAGTGGTTTACCCTCCCCTCCCCACCCCGTACCCACTACCTTGGGAGAGATATGGTGTTATAGGGGGCCCATCTTACTTTTTTCCATTTGGGGCCCATTCATTCATAGCTACACCACTGCTTATGGCACTAATCATGACTTATGGAAATGAAAAAAGAAGTAGGACATAACTGTTCATCAATGTCTACTCCCAGAGATGCCAAGAGTGAACCATCCCAAAAAGTGAGATTTCTAGTGCAATAGGTATGTCATTCTGGATGGATAGGTAATATCCCAGTGCTAAAAAGCCATACAGAAAGAATCCACTCCAGCGTTTGAATCCCTTCTCCTTCACTAGAGGGCTCTGCTGCCCTCTTCAGTTTATCCTTCTGACCGCGAGCTGGAAGAAGTCTTTCTGATCTGCTCTGTATATTTCTTATTTGTTTCAGTCTTTTGGGGAGGGATTTGATGGATTATAGTGCTTAGAGCTTCCCTAGTCAAGGGTCTAGCTTTGCCTGCATGAAGGAGAAGCAGACTGAGGTCTGCAGCTGACAGGCCAATCCCTCTGTGGTACCTGTTGGCCAGCCTGCAGAAACATTTTGGAGTTTGGGGTCTGTTCCCCTTATAGCATTGCTGTCAGGCATTACCTCCCCCCTTTCGTGTCCGTGGGTCTGCAGGGGTTCGAGGCTCAATCAGCACATTCCCAGCACAAGTCACAGTGAGTAAGGCTGTTACAGCCTATTAGGAAACCTTTTTTTTCTAAGTTTCTGCTCCTTCCATTTAGGTTTCCCCACCTCTAAAATCCTAAAATCACTGGGTTTTTGCTTAAATTAAAGCATTTTAAAGCTGTTTTTTTTGCGTCAAAATGCTGCTGTAGTGGCCATCTTGGATTTCCCAATTTTTTTTTTTTTAAAGCTTCAAATCACCTCTTTTTGCCTCAAAACTGACAGGGATGGAGTCCTCTGGCTCCTTTACCCCCCAATTCATGCCAAGTTTGCACTGGATGGGCTCTCAAAGAATATCCTTACACCACATGCCACGTAGTACGTTAAGGGGGGGGCAGGAGCAGTTGGCTTAGCCTCCCCTTTGCTCTCTAGGGGTGAGAAACGATCGGGGGGGGTATCTTTTGGTTGGGAGTAAATCCCTTCCAGATATCTGGAATGCCGCTCATCCTAAATGCAGAGGCATGGAAGGCCATGGAGCCCAAGAGACGCAAATTGGAGTCCATCTAAAGGAGATCTGCGCTGTCTAATACAGCATTTTCTCTAGAATTTGTTAATCTAGTGTGGAGAGTTTTTCTGGATAGCTGAAATCCCTAACGGATGTCAGGAGATGCACGAGGGGGCTGGGGCTCCCAGAGTGCGTCTGCTTTAGTATTAGGAATGTTACTTTTTTCCTTTTATTTTCTAATTAAATTGAGTTCTTTTCACAATTTTGATTGAATTATATTGTAAACCGCTCTGATCCTTTTTTGGTTATATATGCGGTATATAAAGGTTTTAATAACGGGGGGCGTGGCCTGATGAACATGGCGATCTGATGCACAGACTGAGCTCTCCCGAAGGATGGTGCTTCATATAGACAATCGAGATCATCTCTGACCAATCTGATGAAGCAAAATCTATAAATGGCTGCAGCAAAATCTTCTAAATCTGAGCAGCAACTCTACACTCCCAAGCGGTAAGAGGCCTAAACATGAACCTTGATCACCAGATAAAATGGCGCCAAAATCAATCGATTAACAGAGGAAAAGGATAATTTATGATATTCACATTAAACAATCTTCTTTTGTACATCAGTGTCTTAATTTATTTATATTAATATTTCATTCTTATTCATCCACTATTCTAATCATTTAGATAGTACCCTAATTGAACAATAGAACTCATCTCCAAATTTAATTGAGGTTGAAGTATCATAAAATATGCATTGTTCTCAGTAAAGAGACCTCTTATAACAGATGGATTTTAAGGTTTGATATCACAATAATAAATGAAATAACATTAAAAAAATTAATTAAAGGGTTGCACCCCCAGTTAGTTAGACCGCTCTTTTAATTAATTTTAAAAAAATAATAATTAGGGTTAGGAAGGAGATTTTGAAGTAAATGATTACACCACATGCATTTAGAATGAGGATTTGAAATAACATCTAAGTTATAAGAGGTCTCTTTACTGAGAACAATGCATATTTTATGATACTCCAACCTCTATTAAATTTGGAGATGAGTTCTATTGTTCAATTAGGGTACTATCTAAATGATTAGAATAGTGGGTGAATAAGAATGAAATATTAATATAAATAAATTAAGACACTGATGTGCAAAAGAAGATTGTTTAAAGTGAATATCATAAATTATCCTTTATACCCCCTTTTTCTCTGTTAATAGATATTTAGTTGCGGGTTGGATAATCTAAAAGTTGATCTGTGTGTGTTATTGTGAGGGCCAAAATCAATCGAGGCGCAATTGGAGCTCTTACTCTCAGATATGAGATCCTTTAAAGGTATAATGTCAAAACAAGTTGAGGAAACTCAGATTAGAACAGAAATTGAAATGATAAATGCACAATTTACTGATGCTCGACACAGAATTGATGCACTAGAACAGGGGTGTCGAACTCAATCAGAGAAGGGGCCAAAATCTAAAATCCAGCCTAAATCGCGGGCCGAATGGTTTACTGAACAGTCATAAACTGACAATGTTAACCAGAAATGTGAATTTAAAATGAGTGGAACAATCTTTTCCTTAACAGTGCTGTTAACCAACTCACATGCTATCAAGCAAAACAGTAATATTGGTATCAAGCAAAACAGTAATATTGGAATGTACCTAAAATGCTCATTGTTTTGTTTTCTGGCTAGATGTCTGACACCGTTTTCCCCGTATCAATGAGTCAATGTTCGGTTTTATTTCTTGGGCTGTAGCAACCCGCAAAACAGCATGGAGGTTGTCATCGGTAATGCGTGATCTGTGCTTGTTTTTGTTCAGATTCATTATTGAAAACATCTGTTCACAAAGATAGGTGCTCCCGAACATGGATAGAATACGGGCAGCATGAAGTCGGAGCTCTGGCATTGAGTCAGGGGGCAGTAGAGGGTAGAAGTCCTCAATTTCAACATCCTGAAACCTTGATTTCAGGCCACTGTCAGACTGAAGCTCGATTATCTCCATCTGAAGGTGATGGGGCACATTGTTGACATCAACTGTAAAAGGATTGGCAAAGATGTCAAAGCCTGAGTGCTGTGTTCTAAAGTCAGAGAAGCGCCGCTCAAATTCACTTAGTAAACGGCTAACTTTGGTAGCCAGCTGACTGCAAGGAAAAGTACCAGAAATAGTGGTTGAGATACTCAAACAAACGGGAAAGTGGGCAAGATTGTCCTGTTCCAGTTGGGACTTCCATAGTTGAAGTTTACGCTGGAATGCTGTGATCATGTCAGACATCTTCGTGATGACTTGTTTGCGTCTCTGCAGCTTCAGATTCAGTTGGGCGAGATGCTCGCATATATCACACATCATAGCAAAATCACATAGCCAGGCGGGATCCGACAGTTCAGGCAAGGGCTTTCCTTTACTTTCCATGAAAAGAGCAATTTGTTCTCTGAGCTCAAAAAATCTTTTGAGGACTGCGCTCTTGCTCAGCCATCTTACTTCTGTGTGGTATGGCACGTCTCCATGCTCTGCACCCACCTCCTGTAAAAACTGCTGGAACTGGCGATGATTCAGGCCACGTGCCCTTATAAAGTTAATAGTTTTAATGACTGTGGTCATTATGTCATTCATGTCCAGAACTTTTCCACACATAGCCTCTTGGTGGATAATGCAATGATAAGTAATCAAGGGTGTGTGGCAGTGACTTTTTTGCATTCTTTCCTTCATTAGTCCAACCAAGCCTTTCTTTTCTCCGCACATTGAAGGTGCGCCATCGGTAGTTAGCCCCACCAACTTTTCCCAGGGTAATTTAAAATTATTTATAGATTTCTCCACAGCCTCAAATATATCTCTACCAGTCGTCGTCCCATGCATGGCAGCTACATCCAAAAGTTCCTCAGTGACAGAGAGGTCGGTCTTCGTAGCACGTATAAAGATGGACAGCTGCGCTGTATCAGTGTTGTCTGTGCTTTCATCGATAGCAAGTGAAAAAGCGAGATAACTGCATGCCTGTTCGGCCAGCTGTGATGATAGATTTCCTGAGAGTTCTTGAACTCTGTCTGCAATGGTGTTTCTTGACAAACTGACAGTTTGAAAACTCTGTATCTGGTCTGGGCATACTTTCTCACACACTTTTAGCATGCATTGCTTCAAAAAGGCACCCTCTGAAAAACACCTTGAAGTACGGGCAATTTCTTCAGCCACTATAAAGCTTGCTTTCACTGCAGCATCATTTTTCGCTGTAGCCTTTGTAAACATTTGCTGCTGTGATTGTAGTTTGCCTTTTAGTTCTTTAACAATTTTATGCTTTTCTTCCAAAGTATATTTGCCATACTTAACATTATGTTTGGTGTCAAAATGACGACGTATATTGTACTCTTTCATCACCGACACTGTCTCATAACACAATATACACACTGGTTTGCCCTCACTAAGCACAAACATGTATTCATTTTCCCATTTGTCATTAAATTGTCTGCCTTCACCGTCAACTTTTCTTTTCCTGGACATTTTGGGATCAATATTGGCAGTAAAAGATGTAGTTTATTGGAAATCTGCGTTAGAATGAAAAAGTCAGTCAATAAATGCCTGGCTGGGTACAGATAGCAGATTCTGTTGCGATTTTTATGCCTACACTTTATGCCAGGAACTGGCAGCTTCTGCTGTGTATTTTTTTTACATAGTTCCCCCCCCCCCCCGACATCCGATTCACCCCAAGCAGGACCGCTCGCACGCACCTGCTCCCCCACCCCGAAGGACCGCCGACTCCCCGACTCCCAACACGATCGGGGCAAGAGGGAGCTCAAGCCCTCTTGCCCCCCCGACTCCCCGACACGATCGGGGCAAAAAGGAGCCCAAGCCCTCTTGCCCCGTCGATTCCCCAACTCCCCGACAATATCGGGCCAGGAGGGAGCCCAAGTCCTCCTGGTCCTGGCGACCCCCCCCCCCCCCCGCTAGTTGTTCGGGCCAGGAGGGAGCCCAAACCCTCCTGACCACGGCGACCCCCTACCCCCACCCCGCACTACATTACGGGCAGGAGGGATCCCAGGCCCTCCTGCCCTCGACGCAACCCCCCCTCCCCCCATCGACCGCCCTGGCCGACCCCCACGACACCCCCACCCCCCTTCCCCGTACCTTTCTGTAGTTGGCCGGACAGACCGGAGCCAAACCCGCCTGTCCGGCAGGCAGCCAACGACGGAATGAGGCCGGATTGGCCCATCCGTCTCAAAGCTCCGCCTACTGGTGGGACCTAAGGCTCCCGGGTCTATTCTGATTGGCCTAGGCGCCTTAGGCCCCACCAGTAGGCGGAGCTTTGAGATGGATGGGCCAATCCGGCCTCATTCCGTCGTTGGCTGCCTGCTGGACAGGCGGGTTTGGCTCCCGTCTGTCCGGCCAACTACAGAAAGGTACGGGGAAGGGGGGTGGGGGTGTCGTGGGGGTCGGCCAGGGGGGTCGCGGGTCGGCTGGGGGGGCGGTTGGAGGTTCTTGGGGGGGGCGGTCGATGGGGGGAGATAGATAGCAAGTACGGCCGGCGAGATCACAAGCCTCCTATGTCACCGCGCGTCATTGTGATGGAACGCAGCGGCGTGCAGTGATGACAGCGCGGTGCGGGCCACATTGCAAGGCCTGGCGGGCCGGATTTGGCCCGCGGGCCTTGTGTTTGACACATGTGCACTAGAAGATCTCACAATTAAACATTCAAAAAGTATTGTGCTGGTGTCTAAACATGATCAAGATATTGCCCACCTGAAAAATGATCCGGAGTACCTGGCTAATAGAAGCCGCAGAAAGAATATATGTATTCTGGGCATACCTGAAAATTCCGATGGCCCTGATATGATTATTTTTCTCACAGATCTCATTCCATCACTGTTGGGCCTCAAGTTCGCTGAGCCACTGGAGAAATAGAACGAGCGCATCGAATGCCTTCGAGACCATCCACGAGTTTAAAAAGCCCACGTCCAATTGTGGCAAAAATACTAAGATATTAGCACACTCTCCTAATACTTAATGCTTTGAAAGAGAAGAAACACCTTTTATATCAAGGGAGAAAAATCCTCTTCATTCTTATCTAGTGAAAACGACTGTAGCTCGACATAAAATCTTCCTACAGCAGCATCAGAATTTGAAAGACATAGGTGCAAGATTTGGGCACTGATATCCTACGCATATGAAAGTCATCTATAACAATAAAACATCTATGTACTCGGATCCTTCGGATCTGTAAAAATTCATTGACTCCATCAAAATGCAGAGAGGACCATCATCCTGCACAATATCCTATGATGGGAGCTCCGTAAAGTCAGAATGTTATTGCACGTTGCTTCTCATCTTGCCGTTTGGTGGAACTGGCCATCTGTGCTGATGTCAGCCAATAGTGGTTTTCAGACCCACCCGATCCTATTTCTCCTTCTTTCAGAAGGCACATCTTTGGCTTTTTGAGCCTCTCGTGTTGTGCCACCTTGTTATGTTCATTACTTCAAGAAGTCATTTATCTTTGTATGTTGTACTTTTCATGCCTAATTTCTCAGATTTATTATTGTTATTACCCTTGAGCCTTATCCAGATTATTCTGTACACCTGTTCTAACTGCTTTTAAATGTTGAAATTACATATAATTTCCTTTAATGTCAAAGGTCTAAATCACTGTATAAAATGTAAGAAGGTATCAAAATATTTATGATCCTTTAATCCAGATATTTTAATGCTTCAAGAGACACATCTCTCATCCACAGATAGCTCCAAAACTTTAATTAAAGGGTACTCCTCTCCATACTTTTCACCAACTAATAGGGAAAAAATGGTGTTTCAATTTACGTAAAATCCTCTCTGCAATTATCTATCATATCCCAGGATAATGATACTGAAGTTAGATGGTGTCTTATTTATGCCTCACTTCAAAATACTTCCTTTATACTGCTGAACATTTATGCCCCAGTTACGGATTCCACTGAATTTTTCAGAGCTTTACAGAAATCTTTGGGGAGTAGCGCGGGCCATTCAGTGTAGCTTCCTGCGCTAGAAAACTGCTAGCTCAGTTTAATAGAAGAAGCACTTAGTGATCTGGAATCTAACATTAAAAATGTTGAAAGTCAATACATGTTAGACCCCAAAAGAAATTCACTCTTGTATACTCAACTGCTGAAAATGAAATATGAGTACAATTCAATACTCTCTTGTATTGCTAAACATGATATTTTTATACAAAAATCAGGACACTACCTTGGAGATAATAAAATGGGTACATCTTTGGCAAAATATTTAAAGAGTAAAAAAGAAAAATTTCATATCTCCTCAATTAAAAATTCAAAAAATCATACTCTTACAGATCCTAAACAAATTCAGACTGAATTTGAACAATTTTATTCCCAATTATATCAATCTGAAATTTCATCATCTGAACAAGCTAATTCTCAATTTTTAGACACTATAGGCTCCTTTTCCTAAGCTGCGCTAGCAGTTTTAGCGTGCGTTTAGTGCACGCTAGATGCTAACGCCAGCATTGAGCTGGCATTAGTTCTTGGCACATAGCGTGTGCGGCAATGCAGCGTGCGCTAAAAACGCTAGCACACCTTAGTAAAAGGAGCCCTATCTCTCATCCTGTTATACCTTAACACCTTAAACAAGAACTAGATTCCCCTATCACATCCCAGGAAATTTTAACTACCATATCTAAATTAGCCTCAAATAAAGCCCTAGGTCCAGATGGCATAACCAGTGAATTTTATAAAAAATGTAATTCCCAACTGACTCCTCATTTAATAACTTATTATAACTAATAAACATAAACATTTCTATGTCCTTATTGTCACAGAGTGAGCTCTACCTGTCAGGAACTGCAGGGTCACAGGGCAGGTGTGTGTGCGCTAGATACAGTGGTGACCCTCAATCAAGGGGATGACCCCCATGATCCACCTGCTGTTCAGACCCTCAGCTCTGTTAGAGCTCATCAATGACTCATTGTGGGAGTTAAACTTGGTCTCCCAGCAAGTTTCCTCTGCGCCCTGCTCTATAATGAGCAACGTGAGAGCCCAGTCTTCTTTGCATCCCGGCATCCTGATATCATTGTATTGATCACAGAGCATTGAGATGCTCGTGAAGGGTCCCTTAAGGTAGCCAAGACTATGGCTTAGCTGTATCTGATGGCATAGGAGTGTCAGCAACTGTTCGCTCAGCCCAAGGTAGATTCCTTGGTAGCGCAGGTAACTAAGCACATATCCCTATCAAGTGAAGGAGGCATGGTATTAAAGGATATGCAGGATCACAGAGTGGATGTGATTCTTAAAAGACAATTTCAAGCACTATCCTTGGGAATCAAAGTAGCCGCAGCAGCTCCCTTTGTGACATGCACCTGTCATACCACGTTGTGGGGTCTTGAGCTGGAGGAGGGCGAGCCTTTACCCCCAGCTCCTATTAGCTGGAGTGCATTATGTAGTTGGTGTTCTATACAACATCATCAGTGTTAAGAGCAAAGTTTTGGCTTATTCAAACTCATCCTTAAAAGGGACAAATGTTGTTTGGAGAGGGTCTGGATGTTCTCATGACCAGCATAGCAGATCATCAGCCAAATTCTCTACCTGATAGTAGACCTTGAACCTTGACAGGCTCTGGGCTGTCTAATTTTCGTGGCGGCATGCACTTTCGGCAGTTCTCAGGAGTCTCCTCTTGGAGATCCTTCTACGGATACAGACAGAGATTCTTGGGTCCCAGGTGAACCAGGTCTCTAATTCTAGTTCCACTATATCCTCCAATAAAGTACAATGATACCAGATTCAGAGCTCCCTTGAAGATAGGAAGATGGCTCTCAGACTGTGTGAAAGCTTGGACAAAGTTCTCATCAGACTGTTGTGTACTGGAAAGAGGTTACAAGCTGGTTTTTACAAAACTTCACATCTAATCTAATCTATTTGTGTGTCGCTCATACCTACGAAGGCTCAAGGCGACTTAAGGGAGAGGTGAGAGGGAAGAGGAAGGAGAGGGACAGGAGCAGGGCAGGATTAACCAATAGGCCAAGTAGACACGTGCCTAGGGCCTGAAATGGTCAGCATTGATCTCCCCCCCTCCCCGCGATTGGCAATGTGGTCCCCACCCCAATCGGCAACGCAGCCCTCCCCCATCGACAGAAAGTAAGACAAGCAAGCAATGCGGGTAAGAAAGGCAACGGGAACTGTAATTGTGCAAGCGGTGCTGCTTGCCCAAAGCTTCCCTCTGACGCAGCTTCCTGTTTCCGCCTGGGCACCTGGTGGGGTGGGGCGGGGCACGGGTCCCAGTGTACTTGTGTGCCTAGGGGCCTTCGACAAATTAATCCTGCCCTGGACAGGAGAAAGGGAGAGGAAGAGAGGATACAGGAGATTAAGTGTTGAACAGATGGATTTTCAGAACATTTACAAGAACTTTTTGTAAAAGTAAGTTTTTAACAGTTTCTTAAAATTCTTGTAGGATGTAGAGATGGAGAAAAGCTGACAAAAATCAGAATTCCAAATAGATGATATGATAGCAAATGGTTGTAGTAACTTTTATATTGACAACCCCTAACCAAAAGGAATTCAAACAATGATGAAATGCGCAAAGAACATCTTGAATTTGGAAATTTATAATGATCTCTCAAATAACCAGGAACGAAACCATGTATACTTTATAAGAAAAACATCCTAGCTTGTAAAACACTCTGACATAATATATGACATATGAGGGAGGGTGGGGGAAGGGAAAATTTGATTATTAAAGAAATAGATCATTATATATATATATATATATATATATATACTAGTCTTTAAGCCCGTTACATTAACGGGTGCTAGAACATATGTGTGTGTGTCTGTCTTTATTTCTTTCTCTCTCTCTCCTTAGCCGCTTTTTTTCTTTCTGCCTTTCTTTTTCCTTGGCTGTCCATCACCACCCCTTGCCTGCTCCCCCTGTCCATTTTCCCTTCCTTTTACCTCCCCTATGTCCACCACCACCCCTTCACTGCTCTCCTTATGCAGCAGCAGCCCTTCTCCCTTTGTTTTACCTCCCCCCTGTCCAGCAGCACCTCTTTCCTTCTCCCCCTGTCCAACATTAGTCCTCCGTTCCTTTTCTTCAACCCCCTGTCCATCAGCATCTCTTTCGTTCTCCCCCTGTGCAACAGGTGCTAGAGTAGACGACTGTTTTTTTTTTTCCTTTCTCTCTCTGTGCTTGGATGCTGTCTGTCATTCTTTCTGTCTGTGTCTCTGTCTTGCGCCATGCCTGCCTATCTCTCTGTGGCCCCCTTCTCTTCCCCGGCATGATTGGTGTGTGCCCACAGAACACCCTTCCCCCCAAAGCAGCCCCGTTTCCCAATGCCCCTGCCCCCTTTTGTGCCATGCCTGCCTGCTCCGTGGCCCCTTTCTGTTTCCCCCCTATGATTGCTGTCTGGCCCAGGAAACCAAAGTAGCCCCCTTTCCCTCTCACCTTGTTGAGCCATGCCTGCCTGTTCTGTGATCCCCTGCCCATGACTGCTATGTGCCCCCAGCACACCCCTACCCCCAAAGCAGCCCCTTTCCCTCTTCCCCTGCTTGCCTGCCATGCCTGCCTGCTCCCTGTGCATCAGCATCAGCATTTCCCTCCCCCTCACCTGTTCCTTCGTAGCAGCATGGAGATAAAACGGCTCCCTTAGTTCTTTGCTGGATTTTTTTTTAAGTTTAAAGATGCCTACGCGGCTCCTCTCACGATCCGGCCTGCGTCGGAAGCCTTCTCTGACACAGGCCGGGATCGTGAGAGGAGCCACGGCGGCAGTTTTAAACTTAAAAAAAAAATGCAGCGAACTAAGGGAGCCGTTTTCAAAGCCGCCGCCGCGGCTCCTCTCATGAGCTGCACTTATATTATGTCGGAAGATGAGAGAGGAGCCGTGGCGACGGCGGCAGATTTCAAATTAAAATAATTTATGCGGCCAGCCAGCTCCCTCGAAACCCTCCCCCCCTTTCCCTTCCCGCGGTCTGTCTGGCTGCGTTGTTCTCTCCCTCATTCTCAAACCGTCCGTGCCAGCTGAAGTGGGAGTGGGGGGGACTCAGCACCGGCTGGGTGACTCGAGCCGCCGGCCCCCAGGAGCTCGAGGCCGACGGCGGACATGGCTTGCGTTGCCGAGTTTGGTGACGTACAACCCGCGCATGCACACTAAAAAAAACCCGACAGATCAGGGAACACGTTTTTTTTTAGTGCGCATGCGCGGCCTAGCATTTTATTATATTAGATATATATATAAATAAATATATATAAAATGAGGGGGGTATAATATTTTAGAATGATACGATCAAATGTAAGAATTCAAATGTTTTTAAATGAAATGAATAAAGATTTATTAAAAAAAAAAAAAAAGTAAAAGGCACTCTAACTTTTTCAATCTAAAAATCAGATGAACTTAGAAACATAGAAACATGATGGCAGGTAAATCCAAATGGCCCATCCAGTCTGTCCATCCGCAGTAACCATTCTTCTCTCCAAGAGATCCCACATGCCTATCCCCCACTTTCTTGAATTCAGACTCAGTCTGTCTCCACCACCTCTTCAGGGAGACTGTTCCACGCATCTACCACCCTTTCTGTAAAAAAGTATTTCCTTAGATTACTCATGAGCCTATCACCTCGTAACTTCATCCTATGCCCTCTCAAACCAGAGTTTCCTTTCAACTGAAAGAGACTCGATTCATGTGCATTTATGTCACTTAGGTATTTAAATGTCACTTAGGTATTTATGTCACTTAGGTATTTAAATGTCTCTATCATGTCGCCTGCTTTTCCTCCAAAATATACATATTAAGATCTTTAAATCTGCCCCAATATGCCTTATGATGAAGACCACACATCATTTTAGTAGCCTTCCTCTGGACCGACTCCACCCTTTTTATATCTTTTTGAAGGTGCAGTCTCCAGAATTGTATACAATCTTCTAAATGAGGTCTCACCAGAGTCTTATACAGGGGCATTGATACCTCCTTTTTCCTACTTGCCATACCTCTTCCATTGTACCCTAGCATTTTCACCGTCAACTTTTCAACATGTTTGGCCACTTTAAGATCATCACATTCAATCACACCCAAGTCCCACTTTTCTGTCGTGCACATAAGTTCTTCACCCCCTAAACCAGGGATATCAAATGTAGGTCCTCAAGGCCCGCAATCCAGTCGGGTTTTCATGAGATCTATTCGTATACAATGAAAGCTGTGCATGCAAATAGATCTCATGCATATTCATTGGGGAAATCCTGAAAATCTGACTGGATTGTGACACTCGAGGACCGACATTTGACACCCCTGTCCTAAACTGTACCGTTCCTTTGGGTTTTTGCAGCCTAAATGCATGACCTTACATTTCTTAGCATTAACTTTTAGCTGCCAAATATCAGACCATTCTTCAAGCTTCACTAGGTCTTTCTTCATGTTGTTCACCTCATCTGGGGTGTCTACTCTATTATAGATTTTGATATCATCCGCAAAGAGGCAAATCTTACCTGATAGCAATATCACTTATAAAAAAGTTGAAAAGAACAGGCCCAAGAACAGAACCACTGGTAACATCACTTTCCTCAGAGCGATCTCCATTGATCACTACCCTCTGTCATCTTCCACTCAATCAGTTCCTGACCCAGCCTGTCACTTATGGGCCCACTGTCAGAGGTTTTGCTACAATGTTTTACTATTGTTTGTATATGGAGCTTGTTGTTTTATGCAACTCTTAATAAGATATCACAACAGTAAGTAATCTAAATTCTAGCCCCTAAATGAGGAAGGACGCTTCAGATTAGCTCATTTAGAACCCTTGACAAAGCCTATGTATGGTTAAACGGGTCCCATCGGGGCAGTTTGGGGCAGGCTAGTGATTCTGCATATTAAAGATAAGTGAAAATACTGTTGTGATGTCTTATTAAGAGTTGCATTTAACAAGTTAACAACAGCAAGTTTTTAGCAAAACATTAAGGAGGAGGTGGTAACAAGGGCCAATGATTAATATTCTAATCCATGATGCTATGATAATACACATTAATATGTTTAACCAACGGGTTTCTGAGACTCTTTACCCTCCTTTCTTATATTGGACACTCTGACGTGGGGTGGTTTGTCTTTGTGGATGGTTCTAGTTAACCTCACTTCACCATCTTCCATATCCTATTAGTGATTCACTGCTTTTGTACATCCCTTCTGTCCAGAATGACACACCTATTGCACTAAAAAAAGAGATTAAGTTCTTATCTTGCTAATATCTTTTCTAGTAGATAGGTGTTTAATTCTGGAGCACTTCCCTATCAGTTATCTCCTATGCTTACCTACTATCTCTATCAGAAAATTTGAATCCAAACTGATATTTGCATGTCAGTCAGTCTTTAAGGGTATAAAGACCAAACTATTGCTATAACACTTTGGGGTTATACTTGTGTCACATAAATGTTTCTGTTTTGATTGTTTAATGGCAATGTTTAATATGTTTATTATGATTTCAGAGCAGAACGGAGTTTTCCCATACCCCTCTATGGGGCCATTGCCTGCTTTGGTACAAACTGAAGGGGGCAGTAGAGCTCTCTAGTGAAGGAGGAGGGATTCAAAAGCTGGAGAGTATTCTGTCTGCATAGCTCGCTAGCACTGGGATACTACCTGTATGTTCAGAATGACACATCTATCTACTAGAAAAGATATTGGCAAGGTAAGAACCTAATCTCTGTATACTAACTAGAATTTTAAGTTTGAAAGCCAAAAAGTGAGATTTTTCAGATAGTATACACATGGTATAAAACTAGAAAACTGTATCATATTGCTTTGCAAATGAAAAAATTGTCAAAATATTTGTTTCTCATTGGGGCCTCTGAAAAGAAATTTTCCCACATAATTAAACTGTTACCTAAATAAATGTTCCAGGCTGAAAACTGCATCCACTCTATTGCCAAAAATATGCAACAAAGGTTTCACAGCATGGGGGGGAGACATTGTATGCAGGAAGACATGCTTAGATTTCTTTTTACTGGTGGGACCACTTGGCTGTTATTAAGATTTTGTTGGTGAAATCCACTGTTTATTTCTAAAATAAGCAGTATAAAATCTGTTTTACTCCTTGGGATCTTGCCAGGTACTTGTGTCCTAGGTTGGCTGTTGCTGTTGAAAACAGGATACTGGGCTTGATGGACCTTCGGTCTGTCCAATTATGGTAATACTTATGTTCTTAATTTAATGTGACGCAGTCCTAATTAATGAGACTTGGCATCCTTGCTGCCCTTGCCCCTGCCCAACATTTCATTGAGTTTAAAGATGTAATTTCATAAAATATCCTAATTGCTCATCAGCCTTTTTTCTTAACTATGATATCCTGTGCAAAGATAAATAATTTCTGTGCATAAAAGTTCAAGTGGTATCTGATGTACTGACATGCTACAAATTATGTAATTATTTCTTTATTGAATTTCAAGTTTTCATGATCATAACCAATCATAAACATAGCAACTGTACAATGGAAATTATAACACCACAAAAAAAATTATTACAAAATGAAATAATAGGAAACAATCCTTAGATTGTACAGATAATTAGTCCCTAATAATAGAGAGGGGCGATGATATCAACGGAAATTTTATACACAAATTTTTTTTTAAAAGGTAAAGAAAAAAACAAGTGCTTTACTATGGGCTAACCTTTCTTTTCTTACGAAGTTTATACCTGAAGATCCAATGGGGTACTAGAAGAAGCAACTACTTTACCCGCTATAAATTTAGTTAATTGTGATGTTTCAAAAAATATGTATTTAACACCCTGAAGATTAATTAAACATTTACAGGGATACCTGAGAGTAAAAATTGCCCCTAACTTTATGACCTGGGGTCGCAGAAGCAAATATTGCTTCCGTTTTTTGGGGGTAACCCTCGACACATCTGGAAACATTCCAGTTTTTCTATTCATAAACAATTTATTCTGATATTTAAAAAACATTTTTAACAGCCATTCTCTATCTGAATCCAACGCAAACTGGACGAATAGTGTGGCCAAGATTATGACTTTTGTCTCAAATTTTTCCAAAAAGTTTGTTAGGTCCAAAGTATCCATTGAGAGATCTTGCTGACCCCGCTGACCCTTCTCTGATTTCTTCTTACCAAATGGTAGATACTGACATGCTATAAATTAAGCGTTTGTTGGAGCCTAGATGTGACCTAAGGAGTATGCCTTTGTCTATATTTTTGTGTTTAATACTAGTTTGAGTAATAATCTTATTTTATTGTAGTGGAGTCCTGGGAGGAGCAAGAGTAGAGGTTCAAGCCCTGTTCGAGCTCGCTCTGCTAGCCCTGGTCGAAATATGGTAGGCCACATTTATATTGGTTTCTATATCTTAAATCTAGATATTTGGGGTGGGGGGGGCAGTTTCCAGTGCAATTTATTTATTAAATTTTCTATACCGTTCTCCCCAGGGAGCTCAGAACGGTTTACATACTTTTTATTTTATTTTTTTAATTAATCTTTATTCATTTTTAAAGCTCCCAATAAGTGTAATATATAATACAATCATTTATACTTAAATAACATTTAATATATCATCAAATTCTAAACTACATCAAATAATCCCTCTCCCTTGTATCCAATAGTTATTCATAAGCAAAAGAAATCATAAAATTTCCCCATCCCCCACCCCACCCTGGACATATATGAACCAAAGGGGAAAAAATAATGTTTATTCTATACAATACTTTCAATATTTGCAATATTTTGTTAATGGCTCCCAAATAACCTGAAATTTTTAAAATTTCTCTGCTGTATAGCATTATCCTTCCCATTTTGAAAATGTGGCATAAAGAGTTCCACCAAAAGCTGTAATTCAGCCTCTTCCAATTTTTCCAGTTATTCGTAATCTGTTGTATGGCAACCCCTGTCTAATGAGTAGAAGCCTGTTATTATTAGAGGATATTTGGCTTTTAGCCCTCATTGACATACCAAACAATATAGTGTCATAGGATAATGCCACTGGATTTTCTAACAAATTATTTATTTGACCCCATATTGATTTCCAAAAAGCAAGAATGAATGGACAATAGAATAACAAATGATCTAATGTCCCAGCTTCAAGATGACAGTGCCATCTATTAGATTTAGAGCTATCTACCTTCTGTAACCAAACCGGGGTCCAAAAAGCTCTATGTAACATAAAAAACCAAGTTTGTCTTATAGATGCAGACACTGTACATCTCATCCTCCAAGCCCAAATACGTGGCCATTGAGATGCAGTAATTTAATGCTTGATCTCAATGCTCCAAATGTCCCGAAGACCAGTCTTTGGTTTCTTATTTAAAAATCCAGATATTAATTTATACCACTGAGCGGTCTGATGTCCCAGGAAGTCCACCTTAAAGCATAATTTACATAAATTTATTCAGGTACAAAAGCATTTATCCCTCTCTATCCCGATAGGCTCACAATCTATCTAATGTACCTGGGGCAATAGGGGGATTAAGTGACTTGCTCAGGGTCACAAGGAAGCAGCATGGGTTTGAACCCACAATCTCAGGATGCTGAGGCTGTAACTTTAATTACCTCGCCACACTCTTCCTAAGTACTCTATTAAAGATCAATTGTTAATGTAATTTTAACATACAGAGGCTAATTTTCATTGGTCCAAGGACTACCTAATATCACTTAAAATCTACAAATAAACACAATGGGGTAATTTTATATAGGTTACCCAAATAGATATTTGGGCTCAATTTCAAAACAGAAAGACATTTAAAAAAAAAAATCATCATAAAGTGGCATTTGGACGTGTTAATTGCCCAAACATCTAAATTGCCATTTCCAAAACTTACTTCCTAGACATCTTGCTAATCTTTTTGCCTGCAGTGTGTCCAAAGTTCAAGGGGGCATGTTAGAGGCATGTTATGGGTGGGCATAGCGCTTGGATCTCTTGCAGCGATAATTGAACATTTACCAAGACATCCAGGATACCATTTAGACATTCAGAGCTAAACCTGCTTTTAAAGAATCTAAGGGCCAAGAAGGTACCCAAACTGACCAGATGATCATTGGAGGAATGAAAGCATGACTCCCCACACTCCCCCAGTGGTCACTGACTCCCTCCCACCCCCCTAAAGATGTGAATGAAACAGTACATACCTGTCTCTATAACATAAGCACCTGGTATGGGGCATCCTAGTAGAGTAGGTGTCTGGAGTAACCTGATGGGTGGTATAGTGAACCATAGAGAGGGGGACGCAGGCCTATATCCCATTCTACATTTATGGTGGAAAGTATGAGCCTACTAAAACCCACCAAAATCCTACTGTACTGCCATATAGGTGAGATCTGCAGCCATAATGGGTGTTGGGGTGGTGGACAGATGGGTATAGTAGACTTGGGGACATTTTAGAGGGCTCACCATAATTATAAGGGAGTTATGGTGAGATGCACTCCTGGAACCCTTTATGTAAAGTTCACAGCACTGCCCTCTAAGGTCAATGTGGCCAGTCTGCTAAAAAAATGCTGGTCCCTCCTACGTCCAAATGGCTTGTTTTGTGCATTTTTCATTTGGACGCCTGTGTGAATGGGCAAAAAGATGGCAGATGAGCTTCGACCTGAACAAACTGTGTGAATGGGCAAAAAGATGGCAGATGAGCTTCAACATGGAGAAATGTAAGGTCTTGCACATGGGGAAAGGGAACCCCATGTACAGATATACGATGGGAGGAAGGGTGCTGGGGAAAGGCACCCTAGAAAAAGACCTAGGGGTATTGGTGGATACAACAATGAAGCCAGCGGCGCAATGTGCAGCGGCCTCAAAGAAAGGAAACAGAATGCTGGGCATTATCAAAAAAGGTATCACTACCAGAACGAAGGAAGTTATCCTGCCATTGTATCGAGCAATGGTGCGACCACATCTGGAATACTGTGTCCAATACTGGTCACCGTACCTTAAGAAAGACATGGCGATGCTTGAGAGGGTCCAGAGGAGAGCAACTAGGATGATAAAAGGAATAGAGAACCTTTCATATTCTGAAAGGTTAGACAAACTGGGGCTCTTTACCCTGGAAAAGCGGAGACTGAGAGGAGACATGATACAGACGTATAAAATCATGAAAGGCATAGAGAAGGTGGAGAGGGGCAGATTCTTCAGACTAGTGGGGACAACAAAAACAAGAGGTCATTCAGAAAAACTGAGAGGGGACAGATTCAAAACGAATGCAAGGAAGTTTTTCTTCACTCAGAGGGTGGTGGACACCTGGAACATGCTTCCAAATGAGGTAATAGGACAGAGTACAATACTGGGTTTCAAAATGGGGCTGGATGACTTCCTGGAAGCGAAGGGGATTACAGGGTATAGATAGAAGGTTATTCTACAGGTCATAAGCGAAAAGCGTATGACAGTTTTAGGGTATGAGCACTATCAGGTCTTGGACCTGAGGGGCCGACGCGTGAGCAAACTGCTGGGCACGATGGACCTCCGGTCTGACCCGACAGGGGCAATTCTTATGTTCTTATGGTCAAAAATGGCCAAAAAGATAGATGCACTGAGGGCGCAAGACATCTAGCAGATAAATGTTGAAAAAAAGTTTTCTTAGGATTTTATATACCGCCTATCAATGTTTTACAATCAGGTACTCAAGCATTTTCCCTATCTGTCCCGGTGGGCTCACAATCTAACGTACCTGGGGCTATAGAGGATTAAGTGACTTGCACAGGATCACAAGGAGCAGCGCGGGGTTTGAACCCACAACCTCAGGGTGCTGAGGCTGTAGCTTCAACCACTGTGCCACATGTCTGTGGTTTCAAAAATAGACATTTTCTCCATCCAATTTTTGGATGCAGTTCTCAAGACGTCCAAAGTCAGACTTAGACGCATTATCCAAAATGCCCCTCATTGTGTCTTGAAAATGGGCCACTTAAATATTTGCCTGTAGTTTATATACTGTGTAGAAGAAGCTGCACAATTCATAAAATATATGTATCTCAACCTCTGACATACATGCCCATATCTACAAGACTTAGGGGTGATCGTCAGTGAGGACATGAAAGCTGCCAATCAAGTGGAGCAAGCTTCATCCAAAGCAAGACAAATCATAGGTTGCATACGGAGGGGTTTCGTCAGCCTAAGTCGGAAGTCATTATGCCATTGTATAGATCCATGGTGAGGCCCCACTGGAATACTGTGTGCAATTCTGGAGGCCGCATTATCGCAAGGATGTGCTGAGACTGGAGTCGGTCCAGAGAATGACCACCCGGATGGTCTCGGGACTCAAGGATCTCCCGTACGAAGAACGGCTGGATAAATTACAGCTATACTCGCTCGAAGAGCGCAGAGAGAGGGGTGACATGATCGAGACATTCAAGTATCTCACAGGCCGCATCGAGATGGAAGAAGATATCTTCTTCTTCAAGGTTCCAGTGGCAACAAGGGGGCATCCGTGGAAAATTAGGGGCGGAAAACTGCATGGGGACACCAGGAAATTCTTTTTCACTGAAAGGGTGGTTGATCGCTGGAATAGTCTTCCACTTCAGGTTATTGAGGCCAGCAGCGTGCCTGATTTTAAGGCCAAATGGGACAGACACGTGGGATCTATTCACAAAGAAAGGTAGGGGAGGGTCTTTGGGGTGGGCAGACTAGATGGGCCGTGGCCCTTATCTGCCGTCTATTTCTATGTTTCTATTTCTATCTAGAATAATAAAACCCTAAGCTCGCATGCGCACTCCTATCTGTGTGTTCTGTGATCTGTATGGCCACGGAGAGACAGGCAGGCATGGCACAACAGAGAAATACAGGCAGGAGGAGGCCATGGAGACAGAGACAGAAAGAAAGACAGAAAGACAGGGGGCCTGGGAGAGACACAGACAGAAAGAATGACAGACAGACAACGTCCAAGGAGAGAGAGACAAATTTTTAAAAAAACAGACAGACAGACATCTACTCTAGCACCCGTTAATGTAACAGGCTTAATTAAACACTAGTCTATACATATACATTTCAGAAATAGAGTTTTCAGTAAGGATTACAAAGAGATGGTGTAGCATAAACTGTGAATCATTTATGAAGGTTTTTTAATGTCTATGATGAATTGCCCATGAAGTCTTACTAAAATTTACTGCTGGAGGTGGGGCTTTTTCCTCCATTTTAGTGTTTAATTTTTACTTTTGTTCTGTTTCTGCATTGTGGTATTGAAAATAATGAATGTGGACAAATTACTAGGTCTCATCTAGCTTGCTTTTTGATGGTATTGGGAGAGTTTTGTTGGAAAAGGGAGGGGGCACAATATTTACAACTGGAAGGTGGTCTCTTTGGGGAGGTGAAGGGGAGATGCTGGAACTATGTAGAATTAAGTTTTAATCAGCTTACATTGTTTATCATATATTACAGACTGACTCTTCAGATAATCTGATTTTGCTTTTTTCTCATTTGCATTATTCGTCCTCCAGATTAAGTGGTACTTTATTACTACATTTTCCACAGATTAGAGCAAGGGTCTTCAAAGTCCCTCCTTGAGGACCGCAATCCAGTCAGGTTTTCAGGATTTCCCCAATGATTATGCAAGAGATCTATGTGCATGCACTGCTTTCATTGCATATTCATTAGGGAAATCCTGAAAACCCGACTGTATTGCGGCCCTCAAGAGGGACTTTGAAGACCCCTGGATTAGAGGGTTACGATATAAACGACAGCTCACCTCCTCTTTTGCTTATGCTGCCATTAATTAGAATTTGGAATAATCTCCCTGTTTACATTAGGACTGATATCAATTGCTTAAAGTTTCATAAAAATGAAACTTTAAGCAAAAACCTTTTTATATGACTTGTAGTATTCATGTTGTGATGATATTTTAATTATTGGAGCTCTTTTCCCTGGAGAAGCGGAGACTTAGAGGGGACATGATAGAGACTTACAAGATCTTGAAGGGCATAGAGAAAGTGGAGAGGGATAGATTCTTCAAACTTTCGAAAACTACAAGAACGAGAGGCCATTCAGAAAAATTAAGAGGGGATAGATTCAGAACCAATGCTAGGAAGTTCTTCACCCAACGGGTGGTGGATACCTGGAATGCGCTTCCAGAAGGTGTGATAGGACAAGGTACGGTATTGGAGTTCAAGAAGGGTTTGGACAATTTTCTGAAGGAAAATGGGATAGAAGGGTATAGATAGAGGGTTACTATACAGGTCCTGGACCTGGTGGGCCCCCGCGTGAGTGGACTGCTGGGCATGATGAAACTCTGGTCTAACCCAGCAGAGGCACTTCTTATGTTCTTATGTTGTATTTTCCTGTAGATTTTACAGCCTTTTTGAATATAAATCGCCTTGAACCTTTTTGGTATAGTGCGATTAATAAATTGTGTATTAGATTAGATTAGAAGGTAAAGGACAGAGTGACCTCTATGCAAGTCATCCCATGGACATAGAAATTAAGGTAAAAAGTGTGGGGAGGGGGAACCTATGCATTGGGACGACTTATAAGGGAGTGTATATGGTAATTCCTGTAGTTGAGAGTGATAAGCAGACTTATTTTGTCTACTCTGTGTCTTGCAGTCTTGCAGAAGTCGCAGTCCTTCCCCTGTCAGGAGAAGTGGAACTCCAAGTAAGTGCTCAGTGCTTAATGCCCCATGTTTAAGAAATGCTTGAACCTTCAGGTAAACATGGATTATGTAAACTGTGGATTATGTGTTTGCAGACACAAAATCTGTCAGTCCGATATGCAAACGGCCTTATCTAGTTAACAGAACCTACTAACCAGATAAGTCCCAGTGAACCCAATATTCAGCGGTACTATCCAGATAGTTTCACTGAATATTTTTTCTGATCATTCCAGAACTGTCTGGATAGGTCAGAAAAAGGCTGTCCTAAGTGTATGTGGAGTAGCAATCTGGATAGTGGTTGTATATCACTGCTATCTAGGCATTCAGCAGCAGCCAATCTCCAGATACTGCCGCTGAATATTCATATTATGTACATATTTGTGTTGAACAGCATTTAATAAAGTTCTAACTGCCATGGGCTCGTTATTAATTTCTTTGTGTCTACTGAATAATGACTAGGCTTTCACATAATTTATTGAACCTCACTCCCTCTGAACCTAGAGTCATGCCCTTATTGATACCTAGTTCAATTTAGAAATCAGTGTGGAACTTCTGTATTCAGTTCACTAAACTTTAACCTGGAATCTTTGTGGGTAAAGATATTTGTTCCATGTAACTATTAATGGTACTTTTCTAGAAAAAAATTACCCCTGACTGTAGCCTAAAGTTGTGGAAGGTTTCTGTTTCAAAGTTAGTAACTAACAATGGAACCGATATATATTTAGCAGTAAACTATTCTACTGCCAATAATTACCAGTATGAACAATATAAAATACCTCTATTGGATCATTATCTTTATCATTGCACCCCATAGTCTTTATGGAGCCAGTGATGGGAATTGTCCTTTTTGCCTAAGCTCCTTTCCTGTCCTGAGTTACACATATTGTACTTTGGATGTCTAGTCCAGTCTAGTATACCCCTAGATATTATCCAGTCATCCAGTTTGTTTTCCTCACTCATTTGGCACTTCCAAGCATCACTGTTTTGATTAACCTGTCATCTTCCATGCTACAGATGTGTCCAAATCTTACCAGTTTCCATTGGTTAACAGACAACAATACTCCTACAGACTGAAGTAGATGCAATTAGAATACGTATGCCATTTAAAAGTATTTACCATTTCATAAAGGATATAAGGGATAGTTTATATGCAAAACTGAAACATTTGGAAAGCAGAGGATTCTGCTGTAGGCCCTATTCCAGTATAATAGGGATGGTATGCTAAACCATAGGGTTATCCATCTGTGCCTTCAAGCATACTGCAGAAGATGTCAATCACAGCTTTTCAACTTCTTTTCCTCCCCCACAGTCTCTGCTGCCCCCTTCAGCTCTTCCTTCTTCAGGTGAGCATGAAGGTGTCTATCTGATCTGCTGCATATATTATTGTATTGTACTAAGAGCAGGCTCATTTATCCCACCCTGGAGTTTGAGGGCTGCTTAGGTACGTCACTATGGTTCAGCATATCATCCCTATTGCATTGGAAAAATATATTAGGTTCTTACTTTGATAATATCTTTTCCAGTAGATAGGAATGCTATGCAGAACCCCCTACATAGCAATTTATTTGATGTGCTTGCTTTCTTACTTAAGCTTAATAGTTGGCTCCATAGCTAAGATTTCACTGTCAAGTCGGACTATTGGATTAAGAAGAGACTATATATAGGATTACAAGGGAGGAATAGTTGAGCTCCATATGTGTCTTGCTTACCTAGTGTTTTTCTTGGATTTATTGTTGCTCTCAGAGACTTGTTAATGTTTTAACTACATTATTGTTTCTTCAGTGATTGTTTTAACTTCATCTGAGCAGATCAGACACCTGGTTTCGGGAAATTTCTTGTACCCCTCCTTTTCCTGTCTTCTTCTATCATCAGCTTTGGTATGAACTGAAGGGGGCAGCAGATACCATGGAAAAGGAGGAGGAGTTGAAAAGCTATTAATCCGGATATTAGAGAATGACACATGGATAAATTTTTTCCCATCCCTGCGGGAACTCATTTTCCCAACCTGGCAAGTTCTTTTCCTGCCCCTGCCCCATTCCTGCAACCTCTGTTCTCATCTGCACAAGCCTCAAACACTTTTTTTTTTTTTTTTTTTATTCTTTATTTATCATTTTAAAAATTTTAACAAAATCAAAACATTTTGTACAGAAAGATTGTCAGATCGAACACAAAATAATAAGTAAATCATTAACATAATAAGAACAAAATTCAAATCGGACAATCTCAAGTCCTCAATAATTATGTGATCCAAGATATATATAAGAGTGAACTTTTAAGGAAATCAATTATAAATTCTATATAATAAAGAACAGTATCATGTGTCTGACTTGAGGAATTATTCTATTACCAAGTCCAACAATTACTTAGTTGTTATTGTGGTAGTTGTTGTTATACCCTCTTTTTCCAGACGTTTCAGTGTCAGAAAAGCTGTAAGTTGAGATGGCTCAAAAAACACATACTTATTATCTCGATATCTTACTATACATTTACATGGGAAACGTAAAAAGAAAATGCCACCCAGCTGTGTAACTCCTGCTTTCAACAAAAGAAACTGACGTCTACGATTCTGAGTTTCTATACTAACATCTGGAAACATTTGAATTTTCAAACCCAGAAACTCCTTACTCTTGTTCCTAAAGAACATTTTCAAAATCCAATCTTTATCCGGCAACAATGCCACAGATAGTATAAGAGTTGCTGGTTTAACCAAATCTTTATCTGATGTTTCCAAAATTGCTGTCAAATTTTGTTGAAGGTCTTGTATTTCCTGTCTCTTATCCTCCGAATGTTGACCCTTTACGTTCATAGGCAAATAATATACTCGAGTGAGAGGAGGCAATGATTCCTCAGGAATATTAAATATCTCCATGAAGTACCTTTTTATCATCTCTCTCGGGTTTACTGATAAGATTTTAGGAAAATTCAACAGTCGTAGGTTATTAGTCCGATAGTTATTTTCCATAATTTCCAATTTTTTTCTAATACTTTGATTATCTTTTATTATTGTAGATTGAACTTGTTTAATCATTTTCACTTCATTTTCAATACCTCCCAATTTTTCTTTGACATTAGAAATTTCCTGTTTATTTTCCTCTATTGTCTGTTTTTGAATTTTTATATTCTTTTCACCTTCTTTAATTTGTTTAGTTAGTGAGTCTCCCAGTTTGGAAACTAAGTCCCAAATTGAATCAAGAGTCACTTCAGCTGGTTTCTCATATTTAAAGAAAGTCTCATGTAAAGTTGGGGAAGACTCACCTTGGCTGCCTTCTGTCTGTTGGTCTGGATTTTTTCCTCCTTCTGCTCTATCCGCTGGAACCATCTCTGGACTTAACAAAGCCATAGAGACTTCACCTTGCTGGCTCCCTGATGTTACAGCCTCATGATCAGAGAGTGCTGCTACTTCTGGCCCACTCCTTTCACATGGGGAACTCGCACTCAGCGGTGGGGGAGGTGGACTCCTCTGGTCGGGGCTCAGCGTGTTATCCAGCCCAAGGACTTCCGATCCGGCGTCACTCCACGTCGCAGAGTCCAGCGGGCGATTCCCCGAACCTACTGACTCCCTCTGAAGACGCTGAAGAAAATGTTCAATTGAAGCGAGAGGGGGGTGTTCAAGACGTCGCGAGGCTGCAGCGGCGCTCTTACCCCGTCTCTTCGGCATCGCGACTGACAAATAGTCTGATCGCTGTTGAAATATAAACAATCGTACCCTCAGCGTCTCACCAGGCACTGGTACAAATCAAATCATATATCCTGGATCTGGAGATCTCCTGTATTCGTTCCTATATTCCAATAGGCAAATCAATAATCTCCAACTCCCTGGCTCCTCGTGGCTCCAAGGGGCTCCCAAGGGGCCTGGCGAGCCCCTTAGGGCACGCCCCTTCGGCCACGCCCTGCGGCCGCAACCGCGGCAGCGTTCTGTTTTTAAATTGTTGGAGACGGACCCGGTGACGTCAGGGGTCCGTCTCTGAAGATGCCTGCTAGGAACAAGTGGTAAGAAGCAGAACCGCTGCTGCAGGAAGCCAGGGAGAGAGGCACAATCCCCTCTGATGAAATACTCCGATGCAGGAGATCTCCCGAGTCTCCTGCGGCGGCGTTCTGTTTTTAAATTGTTGGAGACGGACCCAGTGACGTCAGGGGTCCGTCTCTGAAGATGCCTGCTAGGAACAAGTGGTAAGAAGCAGAACCGCTGCTGCAGGAAGCCAGGGAGAGAGGCACAATCCCCTCTGATGAAATACTCCGATGCAGGAGATCTCCCGAGTCTCCCGCGGCGGCGTTCTGTTTTTAAATTGTTGGAGACGGACCCGGTGACGTCAGGGGTCCGTCTCTGAAGATGCCTGCTAGGAACAAGTGGTAAGAAGCAGAACCGCTGCTGCAGGAAGCCAGGGAGAGAGGCACAATCCCCTCTGATGAAATACTCCGATGCAGGAGATCTCCCGAGTCTCCCGCGGCGGCGTTCTGTTTTTAAATTGTTGGAGACGGACCCGGTGACGTCAGGGGTCCGTCTCTGAAGATGCCTGCTAGGAACAAGTGGTAAGAAGCAGAACCGCTGCTGCAGGAAGCCAGGGAGAGAGGCACAATCCCCTCTGATGAAATACTCCAATGCAGGAGATCTCCCTGCCTCAAACACTTTAAAATCATAAGTGTTTGAGGTTTGTGCAGTTAAGGCAGAGCTTACAGGAATGGGACAGGGATAGCAACAAAACTCATGGAGATGGAACAGGGAAATTGAGTTCCTGCGGGAACAGGGTCAAATTTGTCTCCTTGTCATTCTCTAATTGATATCTTCAGCAGTATACTCACAAGCAGAGATGGTTGCGCTTCTATCTACTGGATGGTTCAGCATACCATCCCTATCTACTGGGAAAAATATTATCAAGGTAAGAACCTAATCTTTTATATACAGAAAGTTGAGATTAGAATTAAAATGTCTGCATTGGGCATACTCACTTTCAGCAGTATCTTTAAAAAAAGCACTGCTAAATATGGAGCTTTTTATAAACGATAGCAACATAGTAGATGATGGCATAAAAAAAGACATGTATGGTCCATCTAGTCTGCTTGCAGGCTCGCCACTCTAAAATCGCAGGCCTTCCCTTTCCCAGTGCATCCTGAGATGTACAGGGAGGAGCCTAAAGCCCTAATTGTTTCAAACACCTAAGGCTCCTCCTAGGGGAGGGGCCTTAGCCATATGCAACAAAGATTTCACAGCATGTGTACTTTTAGGTACAAGGAATTTAAGCGATGGGGTGGGGCAAACAATGTATGCTGGAAGGCATGCTCAGATTTGTTTTTACTGGTGGAGCCACTTGGCTGTTAAGATTTGTTGAGGAAATCCACTGTTTATTTCTAAAATAAGCAGCATAAAATCTGTTTTACTCCTTGATTGGCTCAGATGCCCCCTAGGAGGGGCTTTAAACGTCTGAGCCAATCTGGGCCTTAGGCCCCCTTGCCCCAATGCATCCTAGGATACAGAGCTAGGAGCCTAAGGCCCTAATTGGCTCAGACGCCTAAGGCCCCTTCCCTGGGTAGGCTCAAACTGTTAAAGTGGGGAAGGGGAGGGGAGGGGTTAGTTCAGAAGGGTCATGGTGGGGGGTGGGGGGGGTCATGGCATCAGGAGAGAGTGGGCATTCTTCCTGCCAATTTTTATTGAAGAATGGAAAGAGAGTCCTATAGGAGGAGGGGTCGGTTCAATACTGGGGGGGGGGGGGTTTACAGTGGCAGGAAGGAGTGGGTATTCCTCTTGCCTCTTTTTTGGTTCTGGGGGTCATCATGGGGGGACCATCATCGGGGGTAGAGGAAGGCAACAGCTCACTTTTTTTTTTAATGGGGACAGATATTGTGCATCTGTGCCATTAAAAAGAAAAAAGCCCCAACAGCTGACTGGCAGGAGGTTGCTTTGGGGCTTCTCCTTCCATTCAGCTGTTTGGGCTTCCCCAGACTGGCTCTGCAAATGTGTCAGTCACTCTCACAGCGACCGATCAGACAGGATTATGGTGAACCTCTGCGAAAATCATTAAAATACAAACTTGTTGGAACATCGATCGCTGTTTCAGAATCAGCCAAAAAATCAGCCCACAGCAACCCACACAATGAGTTGTACAATCAAGAATGAACATCTTGTCAACATAAAGAACAACCATCTTGTTTACTCCCCTCCCCTTTCAAACTAAATGCCCAACCACTTCTATCTCCCAAAGGATTTGTGTTCTTATAACAATTTGTGTAAAATAACCCATAACCACACAGCCCTTCCATCTCTCCCAACCCCATCCTGGATATCTTCATTGGGATTTCATCAATGACCCACCCTAAGTAAAATATTGCAGCTTATAAGGTATCCAAAATAAAACTCCTCCCCCCTTTGGGACTTAGACTGAAGATAGGGATTCCAAAATGTAAGCGATCATTCCAAAAATGATCTCTTATATTTAAAGGACACTCATACATCCCTCACTTTCCATGGCATTGACGGCAACCGTTCTCTTCCAAGTGGCTGCTCAGTCCAAAGCTTCCCCTTTGATGCGAGCTGTTCAGGCGGAAACAGGAAGCTACGTCAAAGGGGACACTTTGGGCCAAGCAGCTGCTTGCAAGAGAATGGTTGCCGTCGATACCAGTGCCCGTCTGAAAAAGAAAACATTGTTTTTGAAATGGAAAGGTGACTGAAGGTGAAGGGAAGGGAGAGAGATGGGCCAACTAGGGGAAGAGATTGAGTAGTGCTTGAGGTTTATTATCTTCAGCCATCAGGAGCATGTGGGAAAGTAGCAGCAGCATTGAGGGGCAGGATAACTCGATGGAATTAGGGTAGAGGGAAAGAGAGAGAGAGAAGCAGGCAGGTGGTGGAAGTGGAGTGAAGGGAGAGAGAGCAGAGGGCAGACATTGGATGTCAGTTGGGAGGGGAGAGAGGAAGGAGCAGATACTGAATGGAAGTGGAGAAAGAGAACACATATTGGATGGAAAGAGTAGATAAAGAAAAAGGGCATATGCTGGATGGGGGAAGATAATAGAGTTAGTGAGAGGAGGAGTGTGTGGCGCAGTGGTTGGAGCTACAGCCTCAGCACCCTGGGGTTGTGGATTCAAACCCCGTGCTGCTCCTTGTGACCCTGGGCAAGTCACTCAATCCTCCATAGCCCCAGGTACATTAGATAGATTGTGAGCCCACTGGGACAGAGAGGGAAAAATACTCAAGTACCTGATTGTAAAACCGCTTAGACAACCTTGATAGGCGGTATATAAAAAACCTAATAAACTTGAAACTTGATATTGGAGGGGTGAAGGAAAGGGGTGGCAAGCTGTGGGTAGACACAGTGAAAAGAGGGAAACTGAGGATTGAAAAGTAAGAAATAATTTAGACAGAGGCAGAAAATAGAGAAAGAATACCAGAGAAGAAAAGGAAAGGGAAAAGAGAAGAGAGAGAGATGTCAGAGCATAGGGGGAAAGAGACAGAGATATCAGATCTGAGTGGAGGAAATAAGAAGAGAGAGATGCTAAAAACCACAGGGGGCAGGGAAGGAGAGATGGAAGGAGAGAGATACCAGACTATAAGGGGAACAGAGGGAAGAAGATGGATGCCAGAGCAATGGGGGGGGGGGGGGGTCAGGAAGAGAGATGGAAGGAGAAGGCAGACAGTTTCTGGAAGGGACAGACAGGATGACAAGAAGATGAGGAAAGCAGAAACAAGATAACAAAGGTAGAATTTTTTTTTTTTTTGCTTTAGGATAAAGTAGTATTGTAGCTGTGTTGATAAATGTTTATAAATAAAAAATGGAAATATGGTGATCCTTTTATTGGACTAATTTTAATACATACTTGACTAACTTTCTGAGACCGAATTCTCCTTCCTCAGCTCAGGACAGGGTACTGTAACAGCAGTATACTTTACTGACCTGAGGAAAAAGGTTTTGACCTCTGAAAGCTAATTAAAAAAAATATATTAGTCCAATAAAATAGTATTATCTTATTTTCCATTTTTTAAAAATTTTTATTTGTTAATTTGTAAAGTGATTTGTTTTTTCTCTTTTTTCAAATTTATATCTGTTATCTTTATATTTTGTACAGTATTAGGAGCTATCCACCACTGTTTCTATGGTGTTGCAATGTAAGCAGAACCTGGCTTCTTTTTGGCCCAGTTTTTGAATACATATTTCTATTCCCCCCACCCTTTACAAAAGAGCGGAAGAAACATAGAAACATGATGGCAGATAAAGGTCAAATGGCCCATCCAGTCTGCCCATCTATAGTAACCATTATCTCTTCCTCTCTCTAAAAGATGCCACGTGCTTATCCCACACTTTCTTGAATTCAGACAGTCTCTGTCTCCAGCACCTCCTCTGGGAGATTACTCCTGAGCCTGTTACCTCTCAATTTCATCCTATGCCCTCTCATTCCAGAGCTTCCTTTCAAATGAAAAAGACTTGACTCGTGCATTTATGCCATATAGGTATTTAAATGTCTCTTATCATATCTCCCCTCGCCCGTCTTTCCTCCAAAGTATTTATATTGAGATCTTTAAGTCTGTCCCCGTACGCCTTATGATGAAGATCACGCACCATTATAGTAGCCTTCTTCTGGACTGACTTCATCCTTTTTATATATCCTTTTTGAAGGTGCGGTCTCCAGAATTACACACAATATTCTAAATGAGGTCTCACCACAGTCTTATACAAGTGCATCAATACCGTACTTCCTTTTTCCTACTAGCTATACCTCTTCCCTAGCTTTTGCTATCACTTTTTCAACTTGTTTGGCCACCTTAAGATCATCACATATAATCACACCCAAGTTCCACTCTTCTGTTGTGCACATAAGTTCTTCATCCTCTAAACTGTACCTTTCCTTCGGTTTGTAGCACTGGCTGGCATGCTGAATGCTTTGCGCTGCTCTGATGGTCAGAGTTCCTATGAGTGTCAGAGCAGCGCAGAATATTCAACGCTAAAATCAGAGCTAAAAATCTCTTCTGTGCTTTTGTAAAAAGGGGGAGGGGGGGGGGTTAGTGTGTGATTACTTATTCCATACTGGGTGAGGATGGTTCTGTAATCTGTATGTATGAAAGACATGGTTTTCTGTTAGCATTGACCAGCCTTGTTTGGCAAAATGAATCGGGCATGGTTCTTGGGAGCACCTTGAATAAATCTGATTTGAATTCCTTGGTGGACCAGTTGCCTTGTTGTTTCTTTACAAGTTAACATGCATGGAGTGGAACGTACTAGAGGAGTTAGGTTGTTTATACATACTTATAGGTTATTGTTGGATGACATAGAATGAGGCAGTTGAGAGGAGTTGCAAACTTGTTATTAATATTATGCTTCGAATAGTATTACTACTTTACAATACATTTGAACAATGTGAAAAATTCTAGTTGTAGACCTGATGATGAATCAAGGTTGAAGTACACTTTTATATAAGTATTGAAAGGGTTCAGAGTTTAAGGGCTCCTTTTACGAAGGTGCGCTAGGACCTTAACATGCAGAATAGCACACGCTAAAATGCCACGCGCGCTAGCTGCTACGCCTCCTCTTGAGCAGGCGGTAGTTTTTTGGCTAGCACGCACTAATCCGGTGCATGCGCTAAAAACGCTAGCGCACCTTCGTAAAAGGAGCCCTAAGTCTTAGTTAAGTAGGTGAGAAGGGAAGGAAGGGGGATTTGGTCTGAGACAGAAAATATTACCTAAGCAGAGGGAGTGGCTCCATGTGCAAGATGTCTACAGCTTGAATCTCTCATGAAAGAAGTAAAGAAACTTCGAGAGGAGGTGGCAAGACTGAGTAGCATCCACAAGAATGAGAGGTACATTGATGAAATGGTTCATGAAACATCAAAGATTTCCAGCAATGGGGAAGATGAGGCTGGACTCAAATTACAGAACACTGTAAGATTGGTACTGTGACTCCTCCCGTACTTGAACTGAAGAACCGGTATGCTGTTTTAGAAGTGGAGGAGATGAGAGCATCCCAAGCAGAGGAAGAACCAAAGTTGAAATCCCCAAAATTACTGGATCCTTGACCACTAGGAGGCATAAGGTAGTGGTAGTTGGCGATTCCCTTCTGAGGGGTACAGAAGCATCCATCTGCAGACTAGAGATGATGTCACGAGAGGTATGCTGTCTGCCTGGTGCTAAAATCCAAGATATTACAGAGAGATTGCCAAGACTCATCAAGCCTGATGACTATTATCCGATGCTGCTCATCTACATTGGCACTAATGATACTGCCAGATACCCCTGCAAATGTATCAAAAGTGACTTTGTGGCTTTGGGTAAGAAGGTGAAGCAGTCAGGTGGTATTCTCGTCCATCCTCCCTGTTGATGGTAAGGGCCAAGTCAGAGAAGCATGCATCCTGGAGATGAATGCTTCATCCTGGAGATGAATGCTTCATCCTGGAGATGAATGTGTCATTGAGAGCATTTTGGCTTCCTGGACCATGGGATGATTTCCCAAGGGCTGCTGAGCAGGGATGTTATACATCTATCAAGGAAGGGTAGAAGTGTTTTCGGCAGTAGGCTGGCTAATCTACTGAAGAGGGCTTTAAACTAGAAGTGATGGGGAACGGTGATCAAAGCCACTGGGTGAGTATAAGCCTTCAGGTGAGTAAATCACTGAATTCCTCTACATGGATGGGAAAAGGGAACAATGTCTGGAAAGCAATGTATACTAATGCTCGAAGTATGGGAAACAAAATTCTGGATCTAGAAGCAGTGATGGAAGAAGATGAGTTGGATATAGTAGCGATCACAGAGACATGGTTCACAGAGAACTATGACTGAGGTATAGTTAGACCGGAACCATAACTGGGGTGTAGTTAGACCGGGCTACTGATCCAGGGCGAGTGGAGGAGATACATACATCTTAATTGAGTTTGAATTGTAGATCCTTTAATCCAATAAAATTGAATTGGACCTGCCATTTTACCTCATCACTTGGGAGCAGCAGTTTCTTTTCCTCTGGTGTATAAGACTCTGTTTAATACTGAAAAAAAAAAAATTGATTTATGCTGTAGTAGCTGCCTTCTCATACTCAATATCTGGTTAAAGATTATAATTTGAATATTGTTAACTGGAAGAACTGACCTACTATTATTAAGCATACCAGAATTAAGAGCAGGCACTACAACCGTGTTCTAGTGTAATAATAAGAAAACAAAAACTGTGTTCTAGTTCAACAATAAGAAAGTAATTATGGAAGCGTGCCAACATATTTGCAGACTACACCATTAAAATTCTACATTGAGGCATTCCAAACCTGTCCTGTGGCCTCCATAGCCAGCTGGATTTTCAAGATATCCCAATTGACTACACTTAAAATACAATTTCATATGTTGGTTTTCCATTGTATATGGCGATAGCTTACACATGTTCATTGTGGATACACTGGAAAGCCCACTGTACTCTGGGGTCTCCAGGACACTTTTGGGAAACCTTGTCCTGTATGGAGACCATACATTCCCAAGAGATCTCTGTATAATTCATTTTTTCTCCATAAAGAACAGCTTCTATAATGGAAGCTCCTGGCTTGACTGTTCATAGAAGTTTGTAAAGTTGAAACAGCACATACAAATTTGCAGGTGCTATTTAGGCCATGTCATAAAATTCTTTGCAAAAAATATGCAGTGGGAAATTTAGCATCATTCAATATGTTGGGCTCTGTGTCTATTAGGACAGCAGACTGTCATGGATGCTGTTGAAGCATAAATATTTAGTGTGATCCCTCCGCCTACCTTTTCTGATCACACTTATCTTTGCCTGGTCTAATTTATGCAGGGATGCTCAATTTAAATCCTGGAGAGCCAGAAAGAGATCTGATTTTAGGATAGCTAAAATATGCACATTTACCTTGCATTCCTAGATCAAATCTATGTAATTGTATCTTATAAATATATTTTTTGATGTCCTGGAAACTAAAATTGTTTGCACATCTGAAGAATGGTGCTATGTACTCTTGCTTATATCAAAATCTAGACACGGAGGGTCAGAGCAAAATTAACAGTGACTTCTTGATATGTATATTGTTGATACTCTAGAGCAGGGGTAGGCAATTCCAGTCCTCGAGAGCCGCAGGCAGGACAGGTTTTCAGGATTTCCACAATAAATATGCATGAGATAGATTTGCATCTCAAGGAGGCAATGATTGCAAATCCATCTCATATATATTAATGGTGGATATCCTGAAAACCTGACCTGCCTATGGCTCTTGAGGACCAGAATTGCTCTAGAGCTTCACTATAAAAATTATACTCAATAATATATTGACCTCAAAGAAATGTGCTTGCTAATAATTGTTATAGAACATTTCTCTTTGTTTTTTTTCCACTCCCATTTTTTTCTTTTTGTTCACTATCTTTGTGTCTGTCTAGTATATCAGTACAGAACACAAGAAGCTCCTCTCACAAATGATGGATCTGGTTGACAGGATTTGGTACTCAGCATCGTATCCCTTCCTTTTTAATGTGGAGGCTAGGCTATGTCTTGTGATGTTCCCCTAGCACTGTACTTTGAAAACTCAGTGTATGAAACTTCTAAATATTAAAGTCATCTCTGGCATTGAAGAGCATCCAGGAGAAACTTTAGTGTGCCATAATAAATTTATATTTTTCTTTAATAGGATTCTAATAAACTGGACATGTATATGACCCTGTTCATCGGGATCTGTCAAACTTCAGTGGTGCTTCTTTCTGTTTTCACGAGTACCTCAAACAAACCTCACTTAATGTGAATGGCAGTTATCTTTCATTTCAAATGAAGAGCCCAATATTACTAGGGCTTAGTGTGTTTTTATAGTGTCTGTAATATTGTGTATGTGTGTGTGTGTGTTTTTACAATAGACATTAATTCAACAAATTTGATAAGAAATTGCATGACCTTTTGTAATCATATTCATTTGACATTTTATGTACAATTCTTTGTATCCTATGCCGTTACTGTTGTATTGTACAAGCTGAGAAATCATGTACTGTATAACGTTAATGATACCAAATGAATTCTTCATTTTTATAGGATTCTGTATGTAACTTGAAATACCATTATCAGCTTAAGAATACATGGTGTTACATGAACTTTTAAAGGCTATGAGCCTGAATCAGTCTTACCCTTAGGGCATGTATGTCTAAATGTATAACTGCACACCTGCATAAAATGTTTATGTATTATTTTCTTTGGACCATCTTTGCCAAATTTTCATAGTGAAAGTATGCCCACATATTTACATCAACACAGGTTTTCAGAGTTAACTTATGCCCATAAGATATGCATGTAAATGCAAACTGTAAACCTGCCCCTGGGAATGCCTTTGCTCACTCTGGGTAAATTTACATACACATATAAGTTTAGCTGCATTTTGGGTGTGCAGTTTTATAAAAGCCTATTTCCACACATAAAGCATTGTCATACCCATGTATGGTAAGTGCTTTTGGAAAATTATTCTCAGAGGAATTGTGCACCAGCAAAAATTGAACTAGCCAATGAGATCAGCTTTTTCAGTCTTTTTCTAGCTGCAACACACCTGCAAAGAAAGCCGGATCTGGGCCCTATATGAAGAGATGGTATATTTTTCCATCAGTCCCTAATACACTGGACATTACTGACATTAGTATGTGAGAACATAAAGTTAATGGGTAACACAATTTTGTTTTTACATGTTTATTTAGAAGGTATACTTTCTCCAACAGCGGCAATAACCAAGCCATTTTCTTGGGCAAAATGGTGTTTTATCTGCAGAAATAGGTGGTTTGAAAATTGGTCTTAATGTGGTTAAAATTATGTGGTTTACTGTATAATCCCCCAGATTCTATATATGGTGGCATGTGCCCAATTTGCTCATGAAATTTAATTAATGAGCTAATCAGTACCGATAATTGGCCACTTGAAGCAATTATTGGTACTAATTAGAATTTACACTTGCATCTTCTATACAGAGGTGCACATAAATTCTAGTGTGTAGAACCAAAAGGGAATGTGGCCATGGGAAGGGCATGGGTGGGTCAAGGGCATTCTGAAAATTTACAGGCACTGTTATAGAATATGCCCATCCATGCCTAAGTTAGGCTTGGGAATTTACACCAGGTTATAGTTGGTGTATATAGTCGTGAGTGCTGACAGGGCACCAAATATAGAATTTCCTCCAATGTGCATAATTCTACCTGCAAAGACAGATGGCATTCTAGAGGGCATAATTACATTAGAAGAGAAAAATAACACACATTCCTCCAGATTCTTTAAAGGTCATCCAAAATTGTGCATGGAGCCCAAATTCGCATGCAACTAATTAGTTAACAAGCCGCTAATAATTATTGACAGTAATTGGCACTAAGTAGGACCTGTGCATAGTTCTGCCTACAGCTATTCTATCACACTGCACGCCTAAATTGTCTCACTTGTACAGCAAAGGGGATGTGGCCATGGGCATGACATAGGTGGGTCAGGGACATCCTAAAATTTAGGTGCAGTGTAATAGAATACCAGGTTACACACCCAACTTGCAAGCCTGGATTTTCACCAGTTTTCATCAGGCCTAAAAATTAGGCATGATTAGTTCAAAGTCTAATAGATGCTGGCACTGTCATCTTGATGTAGGGACACTAGATCATTTGTTGTTTTATTGTCCCTTGACACTCAATTTTTGGAAATCAATATAGTGACAAATTAATAGAATACTGGATACATTGATTCCATTGTCCTACAATGTGGTCATCTGTGGGACATTGGTGAATGCTAAACCTCCATTAGGCTTCTCATCATTATGACAGGGATAGTCATGCAAATGATTACCAAGAATTGGAAAAATTGGAACAGGCTTAATTTTTCCTTTTGGTGGGAAACTTTATGTTTATGTTATCGATATGAAAAAATGAATTCAGAAATATTGGGTCGTAATAAACTATTTAATATTACATGGGGTCCATTAACGAATTTTGTTAACTCTGATTAGTTGTTTATTGCCTTTATTTCCTATTTGATTAGCACACACATCCAGGGAGGGGAGAAAATATATCTTGTATTATTCCTTCATGGATGTAGTAGAAGGGAGGGGGGGAATATATTTTGTATTGTTATTGATTGATTGTAAGTGCTGTTTATGATAATAATTGAATGTAAAATTTAGTGCACTTTGCTCTTGAATTGAAAACTAATAAAGAATATTAAAAAAAAAAAAAAAAATTGGGCATGAAAATCTGCACTAAGCTCTATTGTAGGAAGGGTGCAAAGCCCAGAGTGCCCTTTATAGAATAGCACTTAGCACTTGATTTTGAATGCCGTTTACTGAATCTAGCTCATTATTTCCAAGGGAAAAGGTCCCTTCAGAAATATCAGATGCATATCTCTGAAGGTGCTATACCCAAGGCAATAATTTAAGCAAAACTGTGTCTAGTTTTGATTTGTTTATTGACACAAACCCCATAGATAAAATGTTTGCTCCTGTGTGGGTTGTTTGATTATTTTCCCTTTTATTCATTTGATTTTGTTACAGTAGTGCAGAAAATGTACAAGGTGCAGGAATTTATTCAATTAAAAGTAATTAAAAAAACATGTCTAATAGCATCAATAAAAGTAATAAAAATAATAATTATTATAATATCCAAAAGATGGTTCTTGTGGTAAGGCGTACTGGACCTGACACTTCTTCCTCAAGGGTCCTATGTAAAATGGTGATATGGTACGGTGTAAGATAATGAGTATGAGAATTGTACTAAACCAGTAATATGAAAGTGACGTGATGAATCAGAATGAATGGTGACAACAATGGTGTAGATTAAAATCACTGGACAGCAGAGAAACAGTGGTGAAGTATTGGTGAGGAAAAGCTTGATAAAGTATGTCCAAGAAGAAACCACTCAGGAAATGAAAAAAACACTAATGTGTCTGTGATCAAAATAAGAACAAGAATTGCCATCTCCGGATCAGACCCTAGGCCCATCAAGTCCAGCGATCCGCACACACGGAGCCCCCGCCAGGTGTACCCTGGCATAGTTTTAGTCCCCATATCACTCTAAGCTTCTCATAAGGAGATGTGCATCTAGTTTACCTTTACCCGTATCACTTTATGTCACTCATAAGGAGATGTACATCTAGCTTACCCTTAAATCCTAGAACGGTGGATTCCTCAATTACCTCTTCTGGGAGAATCTATAAATGGGGTAGGGGGTGTTCAAGCAGAAATTAAGCTTGAACACTGTGTAGGTGGGCATGCTTCTTTGCATGATAAACCTAATAAAAGAGATGTGGACTGCAAAAAAATAATAAATAAAATATAAAATAAACAATAAGAAATAAAAATAGACATACATACCAGAATGTTCAATACAAAAATTTTTCAAGAACCAATAGGGTGGAAATAATTATGCAAAAATCCTACAAATAGAAAACAAAAATTAATGAATGATGATATAATGAAGCTGGTAAAATTAGAGAACAGGAATGTGTGAATGGCCTATGATAGGATCTATGGTGGATTCTTATAGGAAATCTATAGGATCTGTACTAAATGACATGCACATGAATATGTCTCAAGGATGGCAAGAGGGAAACCTACCCCCTCTTCTACGAAACCACGCTAGCATTTTGTAGTACAGAGAGCCGTGCTGCTCCCGACACTCATTGAGTTCCTATGAGCATTGGGAGCAGCGCAGGCCATTCAGCACAGCTCTCTGCACTAAAAACCACTAGTGCAGTTTCGTAAAAGAGGGGGCTAATGCCGCCCATATGGTGATGTAACAGTATCGACAGCAGCTATGTGCAGACTCAGTAAAAGAAGAATATGTTACCACAAAAACCAGCCTTTGCATATAATAATTATTATTTTTATTACTTTTATTGATGCTATTATACATGTTTTTTAATGACTTTTAATTGAATAAATTCCTGCACCTTGTACATTTTCTGCAGTTTGGTTTTGGTTTTTTGCGTTGCATTTTCACTATAGTACCTGTTGGTTCCTTTTCTGCTTTGCCTTATGTTACAGAAGTTGCATGTGTTTCCTGTCTCCTTCACCTGCTTTCAGCAATTGATTTTCTTGTTTTTCCTGCTGCCTAAGTGACACCATTTAATTTAAAGCACTGTTGAAACTTCCTTTGCTGTTTAACATAAGACACACATCACATACAACATGCGTAATTAGCTGACTTTCTAGCTTGAAGCTTCAGTGTATGGGAGAAAAGGAGGAAAGGGTGCATGCACGCACAGATTTGAAAATTCCATTTTGCACACATTCTCTGCTCCCCTGACCTGAATACTCTTAATGTAGCAGCAAAGACATGTTTGGTGAACCCTACATGTTTAGTCATTTTAAGCAGGGCATTTTCAGACAGCCCAATTTACTAGGCAAATGACTTTGAAAATTGTCCTCCATGAGATTATAGCATGTGTGTGAAAAAGCAAATAAATGGAATACACCAGTAATATAGATTTCTCAAATGCCACACCTTAATTGCAAAGGCAGACACCACACACTGATGAATGGTAACCCTATGTACTGTTATTGTATCCTTGTAAGTGATATCTGGAACCTATATACTGTAGCTCTATGAATGTTAAATGTAACCCTATATGTCTGACTTTACAGTCTACATCCCAGAAATATCAAAGAAGAGACAAGTTAATCTAATCATGTACAGTGGTACCTCGGTTTACGAGTGCACCGGTTTGCGAGTGTTTTGTAAGACGAGCAAAACATTCGCAAAATCGGCACCTCGGAAACTGAGCGTGCCTCGATTTGCGAGCGCCCCCCCCTGAGAACCGGCACCCTCCCCCCCCCCCGTGATCCGGCACCCCCCCCCCCCCCCGCTGCCATCGGGCACCCCCCCCCTGCCGCGACCTGAGGTCCCCCCAACCCACCCGAACCCTCTTCTTACTTTAGTGTAGCCTCCGCACTGGCACCTATGTGTGTTCTCCGCACTGGCACTGTGCATGTCCTGTGCGTTGGTGCCGGTGCCTGAAGATCTGCCTCCTGTGCTGGGCCTTGAGCATGTGCGCATGCTCAAGGCCTGAGAGTTCACGACGCACAGGACATGCTGGTGCTGGTGCCGGTGCGGAGGATACACTAAAGTAAGAAGAGGGTTCGGGTGGGTTGGGGGGACCTCAGGTTGCGGCGGGGGGGGTCCTTTGGGGGGAGCAATACCGGTTCTCGTGGGGGGAGGGGGAGCAGCGCTGCTGGCCTCGGGAAGGGGGGGAACATATCAAAGCGAGTTTCCACTATTTCCTATGGGGAAACTTTCTTTGATAAACGAGCATTTTGGATTACGAGCATGCTCCTGGAACGGATTATGCTCGTAATCTAAGGTACCACTATATTTTTAAATTATAACTTATGGGCAGACTGGATGGACAGTTCAGGTCTTTATCTGCCGTGATTTACTATGTTACTATGTATATAATGTAATATTGTAACACTGTGAATGTTAGTTTGTAACCCGCTCTGAGCTCTCTAGGGAGAATGGGATATAAAACCAACCAACCAAATAAATAATAATATGAAAACAAGAAGAGTAACACCCAAGGATAGGACTGTATATTTGGTTTGCGGTTTCAGTTCAGAAAATTTGTTGTGCATCAAGAATATAACCTAAATCATCTTTAAGCGCACACAGCTCCAAATTAAAGTTAATTAACACGTGACAACAAATTTTTATGTTTAGTAACCAAATTGGACAAGCATTAATTAAAAAAATGAACTGAAGAACACACACACACTTTTCTGTGGAGGAGGGCAGGTGTGATAAAATCTACTAAAATAAAGACTGACCAAATGGGAAAATAAATAGCACCTCATAATGCACACACATAGCTCACAGGTATTTAAGTTTGCCTCAAATTTGCATAAATCCAGCTTTTAGGCAAAGGAAGGGCCCCTCCTTCGCCTAATTGGTTCAAAAGCAGTCTAGTTAGTAGTTCAATATAACAATTAGCAGCAAAAGATGTCATTGTACAGGCTGGAAATTTAGCAGGACGACATGTCAAATGAAGCAAAATGACTGCTAAGAGTGGTGTACCAAGGGTAGGGCAGAAGGGGCGGTCCACCCTGGGTGCAAGCCATGTGGGGGTGTTCCTGGCCTTGGAGTCATGGTCCAGGAACTTCCCCTTCTCACGGCTTGGTCCCAAAGCTCTCGGTGGTCCCCGTGGCCTAGCATGATTTCCCTCTTCTCTCTGCGCCGGTCTGATGTTATGCTGAATCACTGCCGGCCTCGGCAGTGATTCAGCAACATTGCCTGCAGATCCTCTTCCTGCTTTCCATCAGCTGCGAGTGGAAACAGGAAGTTGCATCATTGGAGACAGACCACGGCAGATGGAAAGCAGGAAGAGGAGCTGTGGGCAACATTGCTGAATCACTGCCGAGGCCAGCAGATTTTTCAGCGTGACAGAAGGTGAGGGTGACATCAGATCGGTGCAGAGAGTAGGGTGAGAACGTGCTGGGTTGAGGAGGAAGCCTCCTGGACTAACAGAGTAATTTTTTAAGTAGGAGGGGGGTGGTGGTGGTATTAATTAAGAGGTGCCAGATTGGGCATGGGGAGAGCTTATGGGGCCAGAAACAGAAGACAGAGAGAGAGAGAGAGATGGTGGATAATGGTCTGAAGGAAAAGAAATTGGACCTGGGATGGTGTGGAGGAAGAAGGAAAGAGATACTTGAAGGGAGAACTTTTGGGAGGAGAAATGGTGGACCTGGGGGAGGGAGGCAGGCAGGGGGAGAGATGGGATGGGGGGCAGTTAGGAAGAGAAACGAAGGGAAGTTGGATCTGGAGATGGAAGGGAGAAATGTTAGGCCTGGGGGTGGAAGGGAGAGAGAGATGCAGCATCTTTTATTTTTCTTCCATCTCATTATTCAGCATCAAGGGGTGAGGGAAGAAGAACAACAACAGAAAAGAGATGGAGCATGGGGAGAGAGGAAGAGAAATGGACCCTTGGGAGGGCAGGTGGGAAGAGAGCTGGGATAAGAAGATGCTAAGGAATGAAGAGAAAGTAACAGGGTGATATATATAGCTTGACCAGAGGATTCTGAAAATGAGCCTTGTGGATGAGGTCAAAAGGGAGATGAAAGATGAGTGAGAGAACAGTGGTAGAAATGTGGTAATGGGAAGTATATAGAAGGAAATAGGAGGCTGGGAAAGGAGTGAGATAGGAAATAGGAAAGCTAGCGACTGAGAGGAGATGGAGAATTGTCAGTTGGTGAGGCTTGGGGATCTCTACCAGCTACAGCAAGGGAGATGTTTATTTTGAGGGAGCCTAAGCTTAAAGTGGGAGGCCCAGCTTCCTCTCATGGTTATACTATGGATTGTGTTCAAAATGAAGTACTTGCCGAGTTTAACTTTTTCTTTTCTGACCATTCATTTCATGGTTATTACTAAAAATATTTGTTTACATGTGGTGTGCGTGTGTGTTAAAAAATGATTGGTCCTGGGTGTCACATGCTGGAAGTTGCAAATGAATTTGATTAGTGGACTATGTGATGTGTGATTATTGTAATATGATCAAAGTGATAATAAAATCATTTTCTTGTGTGTGAGAAGTGTATGTTTTATATCCTTTCTAAGACTGTAAAAAATGCATGTCCTGCACAGCAGCACTTTCATCACTGGGTTGAAGTGGCTAAATGAAGGGTGGAGAGGTCATATCATGATTGTAATTTATGAATTTCATTTCTGGGATTAATTTATGCTTTGTATTTGTTTTGTTTTCACATTGAGGGTGGTCTCCAGCACATGTTTCACAGTTTAGACTTAGCTCATGGGTGGAGCGATTGGAAAAGAAAGGCTAGGAGGGGAGGAAATATAGATATGGGAAGGTCTTAGTGGGAAAGGACTTGCTACCATTAGTCCATCCTGAAGCTGTCTCTGTCACCACAAGAAATCATCCACTGAGAACAGTGAACACTTCTGGAGGTCCAGCTCAGCAAAGGCTCACATTCCACCTCTACAAATATGGATAGAGACATTGTTTCTGCTGTTCTTTGGGGAGTACAGTTGAAATATCTTGCTGCTTTCCACCCCTTGTGGAGTTTGGCAACTCCTCAACTGATAACGTATGCATTGTATCTCATCATTGCACACTTAAAGGTCCATTCCCAAAAAGGAGTATAAGCGTGCATGTCTGCTAAAAGTACCATTCAGGTGATTTCACTGGTAACCATTCCTTTTAACTTGTCTCAACAAATTTATTTGTTTTTATTCAGTGTGGAGATTTGGGATTTCTATGTGGCAAGAGAACTGATCTCTTGAGTTTGGTGTACAAGAGATCAAAGTTTTAATGTTTCATTGTAAAAAAAATATATATATGGCTTGCCTTTCTGGGCTATAGATTGTAATTGTTCAGTACACCAGCTACATTATTTATTAGTGTTGTACTTTAGCTCCTCTTTTTGGAATATAAATGATTCTGCATTTAAATAAAACAAATGTGCAGTTTTCCACAGTTAAAATCTGAGAGTGACCCATAATCTTTTTGAAACTGAAGGATAGCATTTGAAAGGAAGGGGATCTCACCACATTGTGCTGTTATGATCTGGTCTTTATTTGGAGGTGCTAGGATGTGGTCATATTACACTGCACAACAAAGTTTTTGCTTCCTGAACACTGCTGGGTGTTTCTTATAGAATTTTGGGTGCTGATCATGAATATTACATCAAAAATTACCCATCACGTACCATTTCAGAGAAATCTTCAATTTTGTCGTGATTTTTTCTTATATTTGGATGCAAACAATTTTTTCTCCCATAAGTGTCTTATCAACAACGGTTTGTGCCGCCTGGGTATGTCCATGCATAAAATCTAGCCAGGTTGGAAGCTGTTTTATGGAAGATGACATCCTGGGCATGTCTGGGCAGGTCTGAACGAGCTTGCGCTGTCTCACCATGCTATAATGGTGGCTTCCATACACCGATCCTGCTCATTTGGTTAATATAGATAGTCCGTGTGTGTATATAGTATCAGTATAGTAAAGTATAGTAGTATAGTAGCTGTAGCAATATAACAGTAAGTAAGCTTGATGCTATAGACGTTTTGGTGTCGGGCAATATGTCTCGTCGGTGTCGTAACAGCCGCGACACATTCTGCTATATCTGTGGGGAATATACACTTACGCCTCAGAGACGTTCGATGACTGCCCTTGTAAAGAAAGCCTATCATCTGTATTTTGGCTGCAAAATAGGTGATCAAGACAAGCAATGGGCGCCTCACATTTGCTGTGCGACATGTGCTGTTAGTCTGAGAGCCTGGCTCAGAGGTACTCGAAAGACGATGCCATTTGCTGTTCCGATGATATGGCGAGAACAGAAAGACCATGTGACGGACTGTTATTTCTGTTTGACTAATGTGTCTGGTTTCTCTGCCAAAAACAAGAAGTCAATTGAATATCCTAATCTGCCTTCAGCAATGAGACCCATGCCACATGATGACAGTCTTCCAGTTCCGAAACCACCAGAGGATTGGACCTTAGACGAACCAGATGAAGAAACTGCAGTGCAGGGTTCTAACAGTGACATTGACCCGGATTTTGAACCATCCTCATCAGGCGATCCACATCTGATAACACAGTCCGAATTGAACGATTTGGTCAGAGATTTGGGTCTGTCAAAAGCAAAAGCTGAGCTGCTAGGTTCGAGACTGCAGGAATGGTGTTTGCTATCACCAGGTACGAAAATTTCTGTGTTTCGAGACCGGCATCATGATATAACCAAATTTTTTGCACAAGTCGACAGTCTCTGTTTCTGTTGTGACATTGAAGGATTGTTCTCGGTCTTTGGTTGTGATCACAACCCGGAAGAGTGGCGTCTTTTCATTGATTCGTCAATGTTAAGCCTGAAAGCTGTTCTGTTGCACAATGGCAACGTTTATCCTTCAGTACCTGTTGGCTATGCAGCACATATGAAAGAAACATATGAGAATATGGAAATGTTACTAAAGTATGTCCAGTATACCAGGTATAACTGGAATATCTGTGGAGACCTCAAAGTCGTTGCTCTGTTACTAGGACTGCAGCTTGGCTATACAAAGTACTGCTGTTTCATCTGCGAATGGGACAGCCGAGACAGAGAGTCGCACTATTCTAGAAAGAACTGGCCACTCCGTAAAAAGTTAGTTCCAGGACAGAAAAATGTAGCACATGAATCGCTTGTTGACCCGACAAAGATATTTTTGCCTCCTCTTCACATTAAACTGGGACTCATGAAGAATTTTGTGAAAGCAATGAACAAGGAAGGGGAAGGTTTTCGTTATTTAAGACAGATGTTCCCAAGAATAACTGATGCCAAGATCAAAGAGGGTATTTTTGTTGGCCCCCAGATCAGACATGTTATGAGTGACAAGCGATTTGAAGATCTGTTAGTTGGGCCGGAAAAAATTGGCTGGAAAGCCTTGAAAGACGTTGTTGACAATTTTCTGGGCAATTACAGAGCCCCAAACTACATTCAGCTGGTAGACAAACTTCTCAAAGCATACAAGAGAATGAAGTGCAATATGTCACTCAAGATTCATTTCCTCCATTCACACTTGGACTTCTTCCCCGCAAATCTCGGTGCTGTGAGTGACGAGCACGGTGAAAGGTTTCATCAAGACATAGCTACGATGGAGAAACGATACCAGGGCAATTGGAATCCGTCAATGCTTGCCGACTATTGTTGGATGCTACAACGTGATGCACCAGACACTGAATATAAAAGAAACTCGGGAGCAAAACACTTTTAATTCTGTTTCATTTAGTCGCTTGTGCGAAACGTAAACTTGACTATATATTTTATTGTCAGTAAACATAAAAATGTCTATTTCTCATAGTTCTTACGTGATGCAGTAAAACCAAAACCATATTTGAGCATACCAAGTTGGTACCTGTCATAATCACCAAAAACTTTTCAGGAATCAAGACTTAACCAAAAAATTGTTGTGCAGTGTTATAGGTGCAGAAAGAACAGCAAACCACCAAAGATGAGAAATAAAGGCTTTAATTGCAGCAAGAAACACAATGCCCAACATTGCCATGTTTCACCTATAAGGCTGCATCAGGGGTAATAACTAGAGGGAGATACAGAAATCCTATATAATAAAAGCTTACCGGCGCATGTGATGTTAAAACAGCATGATCCCTGCCGCTGTGGTGTGTGATCCGTGGCCGTGTTCCATTTTAGAACCCGGCGGCAGGGAACATTCTGGCCACTCCCCTCCTCCCACCCTCACTCACCAACTGCTGCTGCGAGGAAGCGCAGGCAAGCTCTCTTTCTGCCTGCGTCCTTGGCAGGGAACACACCTCCCGCTCTCGCTCACCGCTACCGCTGCTGCCGCTGATCCTCCTCATCAGAGCAGCCTGCGATCGTGGCTGGCTTTAAAGAACCTCGCAGGCCACTCTCCAACCTCAGTAGCATGTTCCCTCTGATGCACGGGATCGCGTCAGAGGGAACGTGCTACCGAGTTGGAGAGCAGCCTGCGAGGTTCGCTAAAGCCGGCCACCACAATCGCAGGCTGCTTTGCTGAGGAGCAGGCCAGAAGATGCCGGGATGGAGGGAGGGTAATAAGGGGATCAATAAGGGGCCAGGGGGAGAGGGAAAGGAGGCTGCTTTGGGGGAGGGATGTGCTAGGGGGAGACAGTAAGGGCCATGGAGAGATAGGGATAGGGAAAGGGGGCTGCTTTGAGGAGGGGGAGGTGTGCTGGGGACAGACAGCTTTGCTCTGGGGGGAAGACAAGGGGCCATGGAGAGACAGGGAGAGGAAAAGGGGGCTGCTTTGGGGGGAGGAGTGTGCTTGGGGCAAACAGCTTTGCTCGGGGGGAATACAGATGGGGCCATGGAGAGACAGGGAGAAAGAAAGGGGACTGCTTTGGGGGAGGGGTGTGCTTGGGGCAAACAGCTTTGCTCTGGGGTGAAGACAGAAGGGGCCATGGAGAGACAGGGAGAGGGAAGGGGGCTGCTTTGAGGGGAGGGGTGTGCTTTGGGCAAACAGCTTTGCTCTGGGGGGGAAGACAGAAGAGGGCCATGGAGAGACAGTCAGGGAGAGGGAAAGGGGGCTGCTTTGGGGGGAGGGGTGTGCTGGGGGCAGACAGCTTTGCTCGTGGGGGGGGGGGGGGAGGAAGGCAAAAAGACACAGACAGCGGCCAAGGAGAGAGAGATAAAGAAACACAGACAGACACATCTAATCTAGCACCCGTTAATGTAACGGGCTTAAAGACTAGTTCTATATAAAGTGCTTGGAGGCTAACTGCCTTTGACTAGCTCAAGAAGGGAAGTATATATTTACCCATCCTCCTCAAGTTACTGCTGCTAAAGCAACCTTGTAGGTGAAATGTGGCAATGTCAGGCATTGTGTTTCTTGGGGCAATTAAAGCCTTTATTTCTCATATCTTTATTTGATGGTCTGTTCTTTCTATTGTTTTAAGCATTGCGTATTTTCACCTCTGGGGTTTTTTTTTGTGTGTGTGTTGCACTTCGGTTTACACCCACATTATAGGTGTTTCAACACATTGCTTCACTCCAGCAGTCAATTCACAGATATGTCAAGTGGTTCATATGGGGAGCTTACTCCTGATTTAATGCCGTGGACAAAAAGAGGATAAAAGAGTCAGTTCTCAAAGTGTTGTTGTTGTTCAATACCTTGAAAACAAAAGTGTGGCAAGTGGAGGATAAGAGCTACCTATTAACCATTGCGTTCTGTCAGTAAAAGTAATACACTTCTGAAGCTGAGAGAAGAAACAAAAATGCCATACAGTGGCATCAGCTGTACTACACAGTCAGGCTGTCCGTTGTAATTCCCAGATTGACTAGATCAGTGGTTCTTAAACCTGTCCTGTGAGATACCCAGCCAGTCGGATTTTCAAGATATCCCTAATGAATATACATGAGCCAGATTTGCCTATAAAGTAAGTCAGTGGTCTTCACTAATTTTTAAGTAAGGGCCATTTGGGGTCCAAAAGAGATGAAGGAGAGCCTACAAATATCTTCCTACTTGGCCAATAATGCTTCTCGACATTCATTCTACCAGAATACCTGACCTTGGCCACACAATGCAGAACACAGATGAATCCAATGCAAATACCCATGTTGCCAGACTGCAAAACCAGAGAAATAGAAATGCATTTCTTCCTGATCAGTGCAAAAATATAGACAGCAGTGATGTATCAAGGAGGAGGGGGTGCAATCTGCCCTGGGTGTAGCCCATAAGAGGGTGTTCTGAGCGAGGGGCCAACATAATGGTCTGATTCTGGGTACATCTTGTGTCAGTATTCAGAATTCACTGCCAGCATTGAGCCTTCCTCTCTGCCAGGTCCTACCTTAGAGGAATAATCATTGGACATGGGCTGGAGAAGAGGAAGGGAGATGCGACAAAGAGATAGAAAGGGGTGAGAAGGATAAATCCTGCATATGGTGGAGGGGAGGGAGACATGCATGGAGCAGAGAGAGGGAGAAATGTTAGGGTGGAGAACAGGGAGAGATGGTGCATGGGGAGAGAAAAAGAAATGTTGCACATGATAATGGAGGGGAGGAAGGGAGAGATGCTGCATGGAGAGAAATAGAGAGTTTTAACCTAGGGCACAAGGCAGGGAGAGAGAAAGAGAGAGAGAGAGAGAGAGATGGTAGGGACCTCCCCCCCCAAAAAAAAAATCTAAATAAATAAATAAATAAAATGTTGGATTATAGCAGTGGAAGGGAAGGTACAAAGATGGAAGATGTTATGGTGAGCATGAAGAAAGAAGAAAACATCAAATGGACAGGAGACCCTGGCAAGCAAGTTAACAGAAGACAAACAGAAAACAGAGCCTGGGACCAAGATGATTTGAAAAATAAAATGACAACAAAAGGTAGAAAAAATAATTTTGTGATTACAACATGTCAGATTTGAAATGTGTATCCTGCCAGAGTTGGTGTTAGCGAGCGTGAGCTAGGACCTAAGAGAGAGGAAAAGTATTTTTATTTTGTTTACACCCAGCAAGTCGGGTTTTCAAGATAACCCTAATGAATATGCATGAGAGAGATTTGCATACCTGTCAATTCCATTATATGCAAATCTCTCTCATGCATATTCATTACGGATATCTTGAAAGCCCGACTGGCTGGGGGGGTCCCCAGGACAATTACAAATCATTTAAAACCAAAAGTGAACCAAAGGACCCAACACGGCTCCAATGTCACACAACCGGTGATGGCCCAGCTATGGGTTGCCTTCACCAAACGTGCTGTGAAACATATTTGCAACCCACAAATAAAGGAATTGAAGTACAAAATATTTGTTCACCATAAACAAAATGAACATATTTGCAAAATAAAATTGTAATTAACATGGTCTATGAGCAGCAACTATAAATAACAATTGTTTTATTGAAAAAATAAATTAATTAGACAATTACAAATGATTTAAAACCAATGAACCACTTTTCTTATGTTCTTATGAGAAAGGATTATCCAAACAAATGTTTAGCAAAAACATGAAATGATGACTATGTGATCGCTTTACATATTTCTTCCATAGACACATTATTAATCTGTGTCCTAGATATAGCCACTGCTCTTAAAACTATGCACCATAATTCTTCTCCTCCCCTCCCCCCATTCTTCTATTGCTTGATAGCAGAAACGAATGCATTTTGTTATACAAAGTTCTTTTCTTTACTGGATGGATAGAACCCTTATTGTGGAATGGCAAGAACAGTTGAGAGAGTCTGTTTGCATCCCTGTATGGAAAACAGTTTCATGAGGAAGAGGGTACAATTCTGGCAAAACTAAAGGCTCATTCATATGATACTCTGATATCATCTTGGGAAGAAACTTCAGATGAGTTCTCAGAACTACTCTATCCAAAATAACTTGAGTAAAGGGGAAATAGTATACTAGTGCTTGAATCTCACTAATTCTCCATGCAGACACAATAGTAATGAGGAACAAAGTTTTCTAAGTCGGATACTTAACCTGAGCCAACCCCAACAGCTCAAACAGTGGCTTAGTCAATTGAAACAGGACTAAACACAATTCCCATGCCAAAAGAGACAGTTTTAACAGTGATCTCTGCAGAATCAAAACTCTCATAAACCTTTTAATAATTGGATGTGCTGCAAAAGAATTGCGGTACACCTTGGCTTGGAAAGTGAAAACTGGATTCAGATGCACATGAACCAAACAGAGACTCAACCCCAAGTTAGACACAGCAAATAATCTATGTAAAATGACCACAACATCACAAGTGAATGAGTCCTACTTCCAAACCCCACACCAAGCAGAAAATCTTTACCATTTAAAGTTGTAAGATTTTTGGTGGAATCTTTTCTAGACATGAAAACTATATCACACACTCTTGTCAAACAAAGTGCAACCTTTCAGCAAATTACTCTCAATTTTCACGCTTTCAATACTAGAGAAGTTAGGTCTGGATGTATTGTAAATCCTGATGTTTCCCAGGGATACAAAGGGAGGAGCCTTAAGCATCTGAGTTAGTCAGGTACTTAGGCCCCTCCCCATGCATCCCAGGATGCACTGGGATGGGGAAGGCCTGTCATTTTGCAGTGGTGGGCCTGAGGAGCAGGAGTGAGTGGGCATTCCTCTTGCTGTCTCTAATTTATAGGTAAGGGGGGGGTTGGGGGAATCCCTCCTGAGGGGGGTTGGGGGAATCCCTCCTGATGATTTTTTCAATTTTTAGGAAGGGGAGCAGGGAGGGGAGGGGTCAGTGCAGGAGGGGGGATTGCAGTGGGCAGGAGGGAGGGAGTGAGCATCCCTCCTGCCGATTTTGGCTGTCACGGGAGGGGGGTCGTTGGGGAGGGCCACAACCGGGATGGGGGGGGGGAGCTGGCATAACATAACATTTTTTTTATGGGCCAGATATTGTATGTGTGTAGAACACACACATCTGTGCCCATAGAAAAAAATGAAAAAACAGGCAGACTGACAGGTTAGAACTGTTGGCTTTTCTGGGTCATTTCTAGCAACCCGATTCTGGCATGCAAGTTTAGGGCATTGATCAGATGCCTGGTTTTAATATTAATGACCTCATTTGCATGCCAGAATCAGAGAATGTAGGACCAAATGGAAAACCATGTGGTTAACCTGATTAGAGCACAGGGACTTAGCAATCACGGGGTATGGAGGGCTATGTATGTTAATGCACACAGTTTAGGCAATAAGATTCTAGAATTAGAAACCGAAATAATGAATGCCGACCTTGACGTGGTGGTTCACAGACTCTCATGGGTGGGATATGGCTATACCGGGATACAACTTATTTCGTCTAGGCTTCACTGCTCCACCGCCCACCCCTACCCACGAAAAGGGGCACTCCATTGACATCATCAGCTTTCTTGACCTGACTGAGCACAAAACTTCCACTGATGAGACCCGTTGGGAACATGTCCCCTGCTCTGATCACCTCCTAGGCTCGTTCTGCCTCCCTATCTTCATGTCAGTCCCCTTGAGCCACATACTCTATTACCTACCGCAAAAAAATCACAAGTGAACTATTCTGGTCCCAGTTTCTCAACAAACTCCCTCCTCTTCCCAAACACATGGACCCAGACTCAATCTGGCACAACTGGGTGACTCTTTCCAAAACCACGTACCGTGCCCTTGCCCCTCTAGCCACTAAACCCATCTCCTACTCCCATAAGGCTCTCTGGTATCTCCCATACCACAGGGAATTAAAACAGAAATGACGGGCCATGGAGCGAAAATGGAAAAAATCGAAATCCCCTTCAGATAGACAATCCTGGAGAGAAAACATCAAATTCTACAACTCCGTACTAAAAAAAGCTAGGAAGAATTTCTATGGAGATAAAATCTCCAGGTCAAAAAACCAAAACAGTACACTGTTCCACATCTGGCGAAACCTAACTTCTAAAAATGACTCCTCCCCCTCCCCCTCCCTCCCATCTCCAAATGACCTAGCCAAATTCTTCAACGAGAAGATCACTACCATAAAGAGTTTGTTCCCCCCAGCTATCTCTTACAACTTTCTTCCTCCGAATGACTCTGACCCTATCCCTGCTGACAGATCATGGACTACTTTCAAACCCGTATCCAAAACCCAGATCTCTAAACTTTGCCTCAAACTTAAATCCTGAAAATGCATCCTAGACCCTTTCCCATCCTACCTTTACGAAAACATCCCTGCGCAGGCCATCTCTTCCCTTACTAACCTTATAAATAAAGTTTTACTATCGGGCCTGTTCTCCACAGAAATGGGACACATTGCCTTATCCCCTCTTCTGAAAAAAGCCGATCTCGACCCTTCCTTACCATCGAACTACCGCCCCATAGCAAACATCCCTCTTTTAACAAAACTTCTAGAGACCATAGTCGCTACTCAGCTCTCCTCTTACCTAGAAAGATTCTCCATTCTCCAACACTACCAATACGGATTTAGACCCAATTTCAGCACCGAGTCCCTCCTAATTTCCTTAATTTCAAAGGTGCAACAACTACACGCTCGAACCAAATTTGCTGTTCTTCTACAGTTCGATCTCTCTGCGGCTTTCGACGTCATGCACCATGACATACTAATCTACCAACTTTCTGAGATAGGAATAGACTCCTTTGTCCTAAAGTGGTTCTCAAACTTCCTTTGCGCTCGTTCCTACATTGTCAACACAAACGGCTCCAAATCTTCTCCGTGGACACCATCCTGTGGTGTCCCACAGGGCTCTCCCCTATCCCCTTCAACATGTAAATGACCTCCCTGAAGCTCCTCTATCCCTCCTTGAAACAATATACACATACGCAGACGATATACTTATCCTCCTCGAAACAGACCAGAACCTCACAAACCTCCAAGAGAATATCACTTCATGCATAATGAGACTTCACGCCTGGTCCCTCTCTGCACAGATGAAATTAAATGAATCAAAAACAAAATTACTCTGGCTCGGCCCAAAATTAGTACACCTGCCCACCCTCTTCACACTGCCCACAGGCCCTGCTCTGCACCTTGAATTCTCAAGCAAGGTCCTCGGCATCACTATCGATTCCTCCCTCTCTCTCAATGATCACCTGAATTCCGTGGCAAAATCATGTTTTTTCAGCCTCCACATGCTGAGGAAAGTAAGATCCTACTTTCACCAAAAACATTTCACCGTCCTTGTTCAAACCATCATCCTATCCAAACTCGATTACTGTAATGCCATTTATTTATGCCTAACAAAAAAAAGTCTTCGCAGACTCCAGCTTATCCAGAATACTGCAGCCAAGCTGATTTTTGCTAAACGCAAATTTGATCACATCTCCCCACTACTTACCAATCTTCACTGACTCTCAGTACTTTCCAGAATTCATTTTAAATGCTTCTGCCTGGCTTTCAAGATCATTCAAGGCATCCTTCCGCCCCTAATCCCTCTATCCTTCCTCGTCCGGACGCCTGCTACCACCAGATCCGCTCACAGATATAAACTATCCTTCCCCTCTCTACACGGCATCCTCCACGCTTGCAAACTGGGAAGATCCCTCCAATCCAAAATCACGGGCCTTTGGAACGATCTCACTATCCCGCTGCGGAACCTAGGCTCCCTCCAACTATTCCGAAAACAACTGAAAACCTGGCTTTTCTCTAACATATAACATCTCTTCTCCTGTTTACATCCACTCTATTCATATGCTCTTGTAAATCTTTCTCCTCTCTCTACCTACATTTTTAAGCTTTGTAAATCGTGTCGAGCTCCACTTCTGTGGAGATGATGTGGTATATAAACTTAAGGCTTAGTTTAGTTTAGAGAGGGAAAGTCAGGGGGAGGGGTGGCACTATACATTAAAGAAGACATCAAAACTACCAGAATCACAGATGTCAAGTACACCGGGGAATCCCTCTGGGTGAACCTGGCCAGAGGCAGGGAAAAATGCCTGTATCTTGGTGTAGTATATAGACCTCCAAGACAATTGGAAGACAAAGACTCTGAATTAATTGAAGATATAGAGAATATCACTCTACGGGGAGACGCTGTTCTGCTAGGGGACTTCAACATGCCTGACGCAGATTGGAACTCATACTCAGCAACAACCAGCGGCAGCAGGAGACTGTTAACATCCCATAAAGGGAGCACGACTCAAACAAATGGTATTGGAACCCACTAGGGCCCAGGCGATCCTGGACCTGGTACTCACCAATGGGGATAGTGTCTTGAAGGTCTCGGTAGGAGATATGCTAGCCTCCAGCGACCACAACATGGTGTGGTTCTACCTCAGGAAAGGTTTCCCTAGATCAAACACGAAAACAAAAGTACTCAACTTCCGAGGCACTGACTTCGAACGCATGGGAGATTTCATCCACCGGACACTGCAGAACCAAGCTACGACCAATGATGTGGAAGCTAATTGGTCATCCCTGAAATCTACCATACATGAAGTGACAAGCCTCTACATTAAATTAGTACACAAACGGTGGAGAAACAACAAACCCCAATGGTACTCCGCAGAAATCTCGCATCTCGTCAATGAGAAGAAAAAAGCATTTATTTCCTACAAACGAACAGAGACTAGGGAAGCTAAATTAGAACATAGGGCGAGGTCTGCAGCGGTCAAAACGGCAGTCAGGGAGGCCAAACTTCGAGTGGAAGAGACTCTGGCAAAGAACATGAAGAAAGGGGACAAATCCTTCTTCAGGTATATTAGTGATAGGAAAAAGAACACAGACGGGATAGTACACCTTAGAAAACCAGATGGGAACTGCGCAGAATCAGATTCCGATAAAGCAGAACTACTGAATGAATACTTCTGTTCGGTCTTCACCTGCGAGGCACCGGGACATGGTCCGCAGTTGCAGGCAAGGCCCAGCGTGTAAGACCCATTTCAGAATTTTGAGTTCACACCTGGCGATGTCTACTACGAACTGGCAAGACTCAAGGTGAACAAAGCCATGGGACCGGACAATCTACATGGGTGCTCAGTGAGCTGCGTGATGTCCTGGCAGAACCGCTATCAGGACTCTTCAATCTCTCCCTAAGTTCGGGGAGAGTCCCCATAGACTGGAAAACAGCTAACGTCGTTCCACTGCACAAAAAGGGTTGCAGGGCAGAGGCTACAAACTACAGACCAGTGAGTCTCACATCAATAGTATGCAAACTCATGGAAACACTAATCAAACATAAATTAGATGCAATCTTGGATGAGGAGAATCTACGGGATCCCAGTCAACACGGATTCACCAAGGGTAGGTCCTGCCAATCCAATCTCATTAGCTTCTTTGACTGGGTAACAAAACAGCTAGACTTGGGTGAATCCATGGACGTCGTATACCTAGACTTCAGCAAAGCTTTCGATAGTGTCCCGCATCGCAGGTTGTTGAGCAAGATGAAATCAATGGGGCTGGGAGAAACACTAACTACATGGATCAATGACTGGCTGAGTGGCAGACTTCAGAGGGTGGTAGTTAACGGTACCCTCTCTAAAACATCGGAGGTGACCAGTGGAGTACTGCAGGGCTCAGTCTTGGGCCCGCTCCTTTTCAACATATTCATAGGGGACCTAACTCAGGGGCTTCAAGGTAAGATAACGTTATTCGCTGACGACGCCAAACTATGCAATATAGTGAGAGACGGCAATTCACCCGATAGTATGACACAGGACCTACATTTGTTGGAGCTTTGGTCCTCGACCTGGCAGCTGGGCTTCAACGCTAAGAAATGCAAGATCATGCACCTCGGCAGCAGAAATCCGTGCAGAACTTACACCTTGAATGGTGAGACCTTAGCTAGAACTTCAACAGAACGAGACTTGGGAGTGATCATCAGTGCAGACATGAAAACTGCTGGTCATGTGGAGAAGGCTTCATCTAAGGCAAGACAGTTGTTAGGTTGCATCCGCAGGAGTTTCGTCAGCCGGAAGCCTGAAGTCATAATGCCATTATACAGAACCATGGTGAGACCTCATTTGGAATACTGTGTGCAGTTCTGGAGGCCACACTACCGAAAAGATGTGCTGAGAGTAGAGTCGATGCAACGGATGGCCACCAGGATGGTCTCGGGGCTCAAGGATCTATCGTATGAGGAAAGAGGGAGAGAGGAGACATGATTGAGACGTTTAAGTATATTACCGTCCGTATCGAGATGGAAGAAGAGATTCTTTTTCTCAAAGGACCCTCAGCCACAAGAGGGCATCCGCTCAAACTCAGGGGCGGGAAATTTCATGGCGACACCAGGCAATATTTCTTCACCGAGAGAGTGGTTGATCCTTGGAACCAGCTCCCGGTGCAGGTGATCGAGGCAAACAGCGTGCAAGAATTTAAGAGCAAATGGGATGCCAATGTGGGATCCCTTAGAGGGTTAATCCAAGGGAACCTGTCACCAGGAGTGGGATCCCTAGGATAGTAGACTTGGGGGTGGGTCAGTAGAGTGGGCAGACCTGATGGGCTATGGCCCTTATCTGCCGTCATCTTCTATGTTTCTATGTTTCTAATATGTTCGGTCGCTAAACCAGTCAAACTGGTTTAGCGATGATCATTAGACGATTGGAGGCTTTAGTGCATCTAGCCCCTAGACTCCATTCAAGGGGGTCCAAAACACAGCTGAGACTGTCTGCCAAAACATTGTGTTTTCCTGGTAGAAATCTGGCTACAAGAAATTTTTCATGCTGCAACACTTAATTCTAAATCAACATTGCCTCTCTGCATAAGTGGTAAGATCCCAAATTGCCTTGGTTGAGTATGTAACACATGACAACTTGACTGTATGAACATTTCCACTACGGACTCCCTCAGCACAAACTGAAAAGCCTTCAGAGCATAGCACATTACCCCTAACTAGCAGATTTACGTATATGCAGATTTAATTTTACATGAGACCAAGAATCTTGTATCCTCCGCCGCTGACAATGGGTTCCCCAAATGGAAGCATCTGTGGTCTCAGAGATGTTGACTTGCAAAAGCCCCAACTGTTTATCTTGCAGAACATTTCCTAGGTTCCCCTACCACATAATTCCATGTTTGAAAGCTTCTGTGAGGGGCATTTGATGAAGAGGGGTATGTTTTTTCTGAGACCACAGGCACTCTATGGTGCAACTTCACCTTGAGTATTGAATTCAGTTCTGGTCACTATATCTCAAAAAGAGAAAAGGTTCAAAGAAGAGCGACCAAGATGATAATGGGGTTGTAATTCATGTCATATGAAGAGAGACGGCTGATGAGAGATATGATTGAGGTCTACAAAACCCTGAGTGGTGTAGAGCAGGTACAAGTGAATCAATTTTTTACTCCATCAAAAATTATAAAAACTAGGAGGCTCATTTTCAAAGCACTTAAATACAAAAAGTATCATAGAAAGTATCACAAATTATCATGGAAACCTTTGTGTGCCTAAGTGTTTTGAAAATGAGCCCCTAGGTAACACGCAATGAAGTTACAGAGAGATATTTTTAAAACCAATAGGAGGAAATATTTTTTCACTCAAAGTATAATTAAGCTCCGGAACTTGTTGCCAGAGGATGTGGTAACAGTGGTTAACATAGATGGGTTTAAAAATGATTTGGACAAGTTCCTGAAGGAAAAGGTCCATAGTCTACTACGGGGAAAGCCACTACTTGTTCTGGGATTGGTAACATGGAATGTTGCTCTTATTTGGGTTTCTGCCACATACTTATGACTTGGATTGGACACTATTGAAGACCAATGGTCTATCTAAGGGGTGGTTTTTATTTTTTTTTGGGGGGGGGGCTCACAATGACCCGTAAGGGAGTTGTGAGATGTTTATGTGGCACCCTTTTTGTGAGGTTCACAGCAGTGCCCTGTAAGGTGCCCCACTACTCTGTCGCCGTGTCTGAGTGGCCAGTCCATCACTTTGCTGGATCCTCCCACGTCCAAAAGGTCTTGTTCTAGTCCAGTGGTCCCCAACCCTGTGCTAGAGGTCCACCAGGCCAGTCAGGTTTTTGGGAAAGCCCTAATATACATGGGACAGTTTGCATGCCTATTACCTCTATTATATGCAAATCTCTCTCATGCATATTCATTAGGGCTATCTCAAAAACCTGACTGGCCTGGTGGTCCTCCTGTACAGAGTTGGGAACCACTGTTCTAGGTGTTTGGGACTTGGACGATTTATTAGACAAGAATGTAGTTTTCTTACATACAATTTTGCTTTCCTGGCTTATTGGGGGGGGGGGGGGGAGTCTGTTTTTGATAAACTACCTAAATAGTGCTGCCAGTTTTTTGGGAGTACACCATTTTTTTCCTACATCAAAGTGTGCTCTTTTTTCTGGCAACACCCGCCAATGATAGTTTTCTGTGCGCCAGAAAAGCATAACTCATTTGGACAGGTTTCTGCTCTCTATGCTTGTTGAGTCTTTGAGGCTGTTTTTCTATATTGTTATAAGCATGTGTCACACCCTCAGCAGGAAAGGAAAAGAATCAAATACACACTAGTTGCTGTATACAATTGTTAGTTTGAAGGGTGTTCCCTCATTTTTTGTGGATATTTAAGTTGTGTCAGGCTAGGCAATTAATGAGATCCAAAACAAGCAAGTTGCATTAGGGCCCAAAAATCATGGTGAAATTATCACAACTTTTTGCTGGAGTTATTTCATCGCCCGCGAGCATTGAGTACATAGAATTACGCTGCTTGAGAGGTGGCTTGCAAACTGCATTTGACTTTTACCATGGGATACAGCAACCTGCAATACCAGGATCCTACAGGTTGCAGAATCCCACAGGGAATCAAGGTGCAGTAAAAGGCGATCTTTTATCACACTTTGATGAATTCCCACCTTAGCATTTAGCGTGTGCTAACAGAATTAGCACACATTAAGCTTTAATAAAAGGGCCCTGTACTTTGGAACAGGAGATGCCAATTATGAATGCCCCATAGATTTCTTATCTTCAGTAGCCTAACACAAACCCAATTTTGGAATCGTAGGACATTTGCATCATTTAACCAAAATCATTTTTTTTTTCACTTTTAAGGTGTAAAAACACCATGTGGAAGCAAAGACACCAATAGACCAACCGTGATCTGCTACAATCAGTTGTGTGATCCAGGCCAACTACTCTCATGAGCTTCATCTGTAATAGGAACACTGCAGGAGCAACCTAATTTTTCAGAAGGACACATAATGGAGCCCTACTTAACTGAAGACAAGGCCTATTTCAATCGGTTCAATAAACAAATGATAAACAATCTATTAACTTTTTTTGTTCAGATTTCAAAATGTGCAGTTTCTTTGCAGTGAGGTAGCTTTTAAAAAATGCTTTTTCTAAGTAAAGGCAGAGGATTATAAAGCCTAAAAGTCTGTTGATTCATTTAACAAGCGACTCCTGTATTCACAATCTCTGAGCAGCCAGGCTTTCTAATGATCAAATGCATTCCATGTCATAATACAAATGCACTCATCAGTTTTACATACTTCAAAGTAATGAACAAGCAAATCACAGTTCCACAAGAACATGTTCATACTGCTGAAGGCCACGTTTTGGGTTCTGTCTACATTCAGAACAGACTAATGTCAATAATACACTCAGTAAGCAGGAAACTTAAAAGGGGATGAACCAGAGCTTAGGTTATGTACTCCTACACTGATGAAATCCAGTTTCAAGTCTATATTCAGAAATCTGAGCTAAAACAAAGGAATATTTTAGTAATTTCTTTATGCTAAGAGTGGAATTTTATTCATGAGGGAGGTTAGGCAGAGATTTCTGGGCACATGAAAAACCTTGGAGGGAAGGAACAATTCCCTTTTGGAGTGGTGGGTGTTCAATTCAAATTGACCTCAGAAGTGAGAATAAAGAGTTTGAATATAATCCTTGACTCTTCACTATTCCTGGAACTTCGAATGAATTTGCCTCCTCTCCCCACCCCAGTTCAGCATATCCTCCTTTGTCTTAACCCATCCCACTGACAACATTAAAACAGTTCCAGGGGACCCCGATGACCTCGCATCTCTTCCCTTTCTCTCCATCCCAGTCTGACACTTCTCAATGTACTGTACCTTACAATGCATTTTTCTTTATGATATGATATGGCAGCGATTCTGATGTGACAAGGATGAGACCAAATGGTTTATTTTTTCCTTGCTTATAAAAAAAAAATGGTATTTAGAGTGCAATAAAAAAGTTCAACGTTCCCCCACCTTGTTTTTCCTCAACAATTACAGTGGAATTTAGAAATCAACCTTGCTTTTTCAATTCTCATCTCACACCAGCATTATCACCTTGGACCTTTTCTGGAATGGAATGTCACTCAAGAGGCATATTTGATAGTCTACACCCTTGGCATAGTTTGCATTCCACTCAGATAATAAGAACACATTGATTTATTTAAATTTTGCTGCAATCAGGTTTTTCAAGATGGGGTACAGGAGGCTCCACAAAATGGGAGATGTTAAGGACAGTTTTTTAAATAACACATCCATCCTTTCAGTTTCATTAGTTTCATGGCCAGAACCTGCTATCTGTGGCCATTCTAACTTCAGTAAGGTACTGGATATGGAGGTTAGACTCATTTCTCAGCCTGGAAAACTCCCTCTGTGCTTGTCCCTCATCCAGAGATTTATTTATTTATTTTTTAAAAAAATATCTTTATTCATTTTTAATACTTTCATTAAGTGAATACAAGAAAAAATACATCCAGAGATTTCTTTAAGTAAAAAATTTATAAACCGCCCAAGAGTCTAGGCAGTTACAAGCAATATACAAAATACTTAAAACAGTACATCACATCTCCAATAATAAAAAAAACCCTGCCCTGCTTGAGTCCTACCCTGCCAATAATGCCTGTTTCACTCACATAAAGGCATCAACAAATAACTGTGTCTTCAGAAGTTTTTTTAAAGGTATCTCTGGTCTTACTTCAACACAATTGGCCTGTCAGTACATTCCAAAATTTCACCCTTGCTACAGAGAACATCAAATTTCTAACCCTTGTATGCATCGCAATCTTTTCTCTCTCCGTTGATAATTTCATACCACTTTCAGATCTTAATTCCATTCCTGGGCAGTACAGCTTCAACAACTTGAAAACATCCAGGGGCTTTGCGATATAAAACCTGGTGTACTATCGATACCACTTTATATTGCATTCTTTGCTGTATGGGAAGCCAATGCAGCTGCTTCAAGATTGGCTTCATATGGGCCAAACATGAAGCGCCCACAATCAATCTTGCAGCAGAGTTCATCAAAGCCTGCAATGCCCTACTCTTCATTATCACTACACCCAAATAAGAACATAAGAACTGCCATCTCCGGATCAGACCCATGGTCCATTGAGTCCGGCGATCCGCACACACGGAGGCCCAGTCAGGTATACACCTGATGTAGTTTTAGTCACCCATATCCCTCTATGCCTCTCGTAAGGAGATGTGCATCTAATTTGCCTTTGAATCCTAGCACAGTGGATTCCTTAATAACCTCCTTTGGAAGAGCATTCCAGGCGTCCACCACTCGCTGTGTGAAGACATTTGTCCTGGACTTGTCCCCCCTTAGCTTCAAACCATGTCCTCTTGTCCGTGTCACGTTGGACAATGTAAATAATTTATTTTCCTGCTCTATTTTATTGATGTCTTTCAGTATTTTGAACGTCTCGATCATGTCCCCTCGCAGCCTCCTCTTCTCAAGGGAGAACAGTCCCAGTTTCTTGAGTCGTTCCTCATATTCCAAGTTCTCCATACCTCTTATTAGCTTCGTTGCTCGTCTCTGCACCCTCTCCAGCAGTTTTATATCCTTCTTTAGGTTGGGAGACCAATGTTGGACACAGTATTCCAAGTGTGGTCTGACCATTGCTCTATAAAGCGGCATTATGACTTTCTTCGATCTACTCGTGATTCCTTTCTTTATCATGCCTAACATTTTGTTTGCTTTCTTTGCCGCTGCCGCGCATTGTGCCGATGGCTTCAGGGTCCTATCTATCAGTACACCCAGGTCCTTTTCTTGTTCGCTCTTACCCAGAGTTGCGCCTGACATTCTATACTCGTGTTCCTTATTCTTACTATCTAAATGCATTACTTTGCATTTCTCCACGTTGAACTTCATCTGCCATTGCTCTGCCCATTTCTCTAACTGATACAAGTCGCTCTGGAGTTCCTCGCTATCCTCCTGCGATCTGATTGCCCGGCATAGCTTTGTGTCGTCTGCAAACTTAATGATCTCACTGGATATTCCGTCTTCCAGGTCATTTATATAAATATTAAATAGGATCGGCCCAAGTACCGAGCCCTGGGGCACGCCACTAGTCACTTTCTCCCAGTCTGAGAGCTTCCCATTTATGCCCACTCTCTGCTTTCTGTTTTCCAGCCATTTGCCTATCCACCTTTGTATATCTCCCTCTATTCCATGGCTTTGTAGTTTCCTGAGAAGTCTTTCATGTGGAACTTTGTCGAATGCTTTCTGGAAGTCCAAATATATTATGTCCACCGGCATTCCACTATCAATTTACTCGTTCACGGTCTCAAAAAATTGAAGTAAATTCGTTAAACATGATTTCCCTTTCCTGAACCCATGTTGACTGGGTTTCAGCAAGTCGTGTGTATCTAAGTGCCGGACTATGCTATCCTTGATCAGTGCTTCAACCATCTTTCCAGGGACAGACGTAAGGCTAACAGGTCTGTAGTTGCTCGGTTCTCCTCTCGATCCTTTTTTGAAAATTGGCGTGACGTTCGCTATCTTCCAGTCATCTGGTATCTGTCCAGTTCTGATTGTCAGATTGGCGAGTTTTTGCAATAACTCTCCGATTTCAACCTTCAATTCCTTTAAGACTCTCGAGTAAATTCCATCCGGTCCAGGGGATTTGTCACAACGCATTACAATAATCTAATCTACCTAACATCAATGCCTGCACCACAGTGTGGAAATCAAAGGGCATTAACATTGGCTTCAACTTATACAATGTGTGCAATTGCGCATAGCCCATCTGGATAGTTTTCAAAATTTGATATCCCATTGTCAATGCTGAAGCCAACCAAACCCCCATCACCAACATTTCTTTTTTCACATGGAACTGAATCTCCATCACGTTAACACACTCCAAATCACTCTTCCCTTTATCATTCCCCACTATCGTAACCTTAGTTTTATTTATTTTCAGTTGCAATCCATGCAGAGTCATCCATTTCAAAACATTCTTCATATCAAGGTTCTTAATAGCATCCGAGACAGGTCAACTGCCTTCCAACATTCATTTTTCAACATTCTCACATGCTTAGCATCCATTGTTTCCCAATCTGCCAGTCCTGTTAATAACTTAAGCAAGTTAAATACCTGGGGGTGCTGAAAAGTTCTCAACCCGTCCAACCAGCTTCCTAAATTCTGAGTGTTATTTTGCTACTGTAGCTGAAAAGAGTGTTATCTTATTTCATTAAGTGCCAATTTGCAGAAACAAAATTCTCTGTTTTGACATTGTTTCAGATCATTTATTGAACCCGATGGCTTAGTAAGGGGAGGGGGGAAGTCAGTAGGGGAGTCGGGAGGGGGGGGGGGAGAGGCGGTCTGCTCTGGATGCCATCTTGGAGGAGGACGCTGGCACCTCTCCGCTCCCCCGATCCTTCCTATTCCTCCCCACTGTGTGTGCGCCTTCATTTCCCCCCCCCACTGTATCTCTAGCTGTTCGCTAGCGTGAGCAGCAGCTCCAACCTGTTGTTCGCGCTGGCCTCGATGCTCCCTTCAGATGTTACTTCCAGGTCTAGGAAGTGACATCAGAGGGAGAGCCGACGCCGGTGTGGGCAGCAAGTTAGAGATGCTCCTTGCGCTGGGAAAGCTAAACAATTATGGGTGAAGGGAAGGGGAGTGTGCATGGCAGAGGGGGCAGGGAAGATGCATTGGGGGGCTGGAGAAGGTGAGGGGGCACCACCCCCCTGGGCATCTCCCACCCTCGCTACGCCACTGATTGAACCATATCCACATCATTTTCTTCTTGGTTGGACTGAGAACTTTTCAGCACCCCCTCGTACTGCATGTCATGGGCATAACATATAGGGAGATATTTTAACTTTGATATGTCCATTTGGCACGTCTCTTCAAAGAACTAGCAGATTCTGGGGCCATTGTTGGTAGTGAAAATGAGTATCGATATACCATGCATTATCACACTTGTACAATTGTAGCAAACAGCCATCCATGATACATTTCAGGATCTCAATCGCCTCCCCCCTTTCAATAAATCTGAGCCACAGTAAACAATAAGTGTAGCGTCTGAACTAATTTTATCAAACAGCAGTAAAACATGGCCTTAGCATGCACTTTTGCAGGTCATTCCGGTGTGTGAAGCCTATTTTTACCGCTGGGTAAAATGACTGGTCTGCCTATATTTAGTATTTCCCATTATCGCATGGCTATTAGCATATGAGCCCCACTACCACCTATTTTGTAGGTGATATGGGCTCATATACCTAAACCTGCACTAATTGGTTAGAGCAATGCCCATGTGCTAACTTATTGGCACAAAATATGCCCACTCTCCACCTCCAGACCTGCCCCACAGAATGCCTCAGCAAGCCCCATGGTAAGCCATTTTTTGCTGCAGTAAGCACACATTAATACTTATTGCAACTTTGTAAAAGGGCCCCAATGTTTGTTAAAGAATATTTCTGTGTGGTAACAATAGGACCATGGTGGGCATGCCCCCAAAAGTTAATACACAAACTTTGCACATGCCACAATTTTGAGCCTTCAGCCCCTCCCACTGCATCCCAAAATGCAGTGGGAGGGGGAAGCCCCATCATTTGCAGCATACAGCCCTGTAGGCTGGAGGGAGTAAGGGAATCCTATGGTTTTTGGGGTTTTTTTTACGCTTTTTGGGTGGTGGGAAGGGTTCATGCTTTAAATCCTCCAGTGGATCTTGTCATTTTGGGCACCATTGTGGAACTTAGACACAACTCAAACAGGTCTAACTGCCAGCATCTAAGTTCCCTCTAGGAAAGCTTTGATTATGGCTGGGGTATGCCCAGGTTGAAGCTTGCCCAATTCCTGCCCATAACACACCTCTAAACATGCCCCTTTGCTCTCTGGATACACACCAGCTTAGAAGTACTACTGCACATCCAGAAAGTTGGTTTTGATTATTGGCACTTGGACTTCCCTGCTATTGGGATGTCCAAGTGCAGACTTAGGCTAGTTTTTAGACATTTAAAAGTTTTGATTATGAGATCCATAATACAGCAAACCCTGTGAATTTGCGGTTCGCAAATTGTGGATTCAGTAATTTGCGGAATTTTCCAACCGCCTCTTCCTGATACTAAAGCCATGGTTACACCAATCAGGAACTGCTTTGACACGCTATCTGGTGTATCAAACAGCTCCTGATTGGTGTAACCATGACTTTAATACCAGGAAGAGGCGGTGGGAAAATGTGCCCGGCTTCGTAAGTACAATTTACGGTGCCCCAGCTGCCCTCTCCTGCCTTCGATCAGCTGAAAAACTGTATTTGCGGTTTTTCGAAATTCACGGGTGTTCCTGGAATGGAATCCCCGTGAATTTCGGGGGAGTACTGTATGCAGTTTATAGATTAAATTTGTCACAGTTACAGTGCAAGATTTTTCAATACAAGTTTTTATCCTAATGCAACACATTCCGAGGATCTTGTGTAAATGTACATTTCTTTGTAACCTATCAGTCGTGGGTGGGATAGTTAGGTGAAAAGGTATGTGGGAGGTAGTTGATTCCAGTGAGTTGGTATGAAGTGGCAGTAGGAATGTCGTTTGGCAGTTTGCAGTTGAAGGGCATGGCCAGGGGGGGGGGGGGGGCGTTTTGAGGCTGTCACCAACCCTCCGTAGTGTAGGGCTGCCAGGTGACAAACACAGGGATTCTGGCGTGTCCCCTACAACCAGGGGTACCTTCAGGACTTTTTCAGGTGGCCCTAGGCAATTGCCTGGGCCTAAGAGATGCAAGGTAAGTAACAAGGTTTCACCATATTACCAGCCAACACAAGTTCTTTAGGAAAGAATAAGTTGTTTATTCTGACCCACAGGTCAAAAGTATGCAACAGAAAACAAACATCACTTTTGCAGGTCATTCAACAAAAATAGTAGATTTGCAAAAATAAAGCTTTACTGCAAACTCAAAATAAATCAAAACTCCTTAGGCAAACATAGCCACAGCAAACTCTGGTAACAGTTCAGCTTTTCTCTCAGCTCCCACATGCAGGCAAAATCACACAGCTGAGACGGTTAATCTAATTAGCTCCCTGCAACGGGAGTCACAGTAACTTTCCTACAGTTCCAACAGCACTTTAAACAGTTCAGCCTGCATCTGGTTCACAAACTTGTCTTTGAATGCATAACTTGATTCAGACTTCAGGCAAGTATTATTCTCCAACTTCCTATGCTTATACAGCTCAATATATATATCCCCTTCTTCAGATTTAACTTGGGCAGCAGAGAGAGAAAAAAAAACGATATGCAAAAAGAAAACACAAAGCACAAACAGTTTCCCTGTTGCTGCATTCTTTCATTCAGAATTCCATACCTTCTAACTGGCCTTCTACCCTAGGGCCAGCTATTTCTATCTCCATGCCTTCTACCTGGTCTGGCACTGGATAGTTTGAAGGGGTTAAGCCTTCCTCCAAATCCTGCATGGGATAATCCAGCACGTTCTCCTCTGCTGCCCTGTTCCACAGCTCCTCTCCTGCCTTGGGCTGTGGGAGTGACTCGCCCTCGTCACTCGCTCCTCCCCCTCCTGTTTGTCTCAGCCTGCTTTTAAACAGATCAGAGCCAATCCCCTTCAGCCAGTAGCGGGGGATGGGTTTTGGCTCTACAGCAGCTTTTCTCTGTCTAGGTTTTTCTATTGCAGTTACCTTCCTCGTGGCTTCACTAGCTGCTCTAAAGCCAGGAGGCTGTTGTTGCCAATCTGCCTGCCTCTGTTCCAGTTCACTATCTCTTTGGTTATGGGGGCAAGGGAGGTCAGCCTCAAGGTGAGTGCCAGAATCGATCTGGTCTGCTCTTCTGCATCCGATCCTATCAGGGACCGGACTAGTGCTGGTGCTGGGTTTGTCACATTCCCCCACCCTTAAAGGATGACCCTCGCTTGTACCCTGAGGAGTCCCTATATTCTCGGGGATGCGTGACAGAATATCTACATTGGTGTTAAGTTTTCCTGGCCGATGCACCACCTTAAATTTGAACACCTGAAGGGCTAAATACCATCGTGTAAGTCTAGCGTTATTGTTTCGCATGGTATTTAACCATTTCAGGGCTGCGTGGTCCGTCACCAGTGTAAACTCCCTGTCCTGTAAATAATGCTCAAGAGTCTGAACAGCCCATTTTACCGCTAAGCACTCCTGCTCCACCGTTGCATAATTTTGTTCATTAGGATGGAGCTTCCGACTCAGATACATAATGGGATGTTCTAACCCTTGGCTTTCTTGACTTAGGACTGCTCCTAATCCAGTGCCAGAAGCATCAGTTTGTAAGATCAATGGTTGGTCAAAATCAATAGCTTTGAGCACGGGCCTTTCACACAAACTAGCCCTCAATCTTTGAAAAGCCTGTTTACTCACATTGTCCCAACACAGTGTCTCTGGGCTCCCTTTTTTCAACATGTCAGTCAAGGGTCCTGCCTGGGACGAAAAGTGCGGGATAAACCTCCTGTAGTATCCTACCAATCCTAAGAAAGCCCTGAGTTGTTTTTTGTTGTTAGGAGCCGGGTATCCCCGAATGCATTGCACTTTATCCACTATAGGCTTTATCTGCCCCTTTCCCACAATATATCCCAAGTACTTTACTTCTTGTTGACCTATAAAACATTTTTTTGGATTTATTGTGAGGCCGGCTCCCCTCAGAGCTTCCAGGACCGCCTTAAGGTGTTGCACATGCTGTTCCCATGTACCCGAATGGATCACTATGTCGTCAATGTAAGCGTCCGCGTACCCATGGTGATCCCGTAGCACCTCGCGGACTAGGCGCTGGCAAGTAGCCGCCGCCCCATGTAAGCCAAATGGCATGCGCCTAAATTGGAATAGGCCCCGTGGCGTGCTGAATGCAGTTTTAGGCTTAGCCGATTCGGTAAGCGGTATTTGCCAGTAGCCTTTTGTAAGGTCAATGGTAGTTAAAAACTGGGCTGATCCTAATCTATCCAGTAATTCATCTACCCGTGGCATTGGAAATGCATCAAACTGAGACACCTCGTTTACCTGGCGAAAGTCAATACAAAAACGTGGTGTCCCATCAGCTTTAGGAACAATCACAATAGGGCTACACCATGGGCTTTGCGAGGTTTCTATAACCCCTAAAGTCAGCATCTCTTGTACTAACTCCTCCACCAGAGCTTTCTTTTCCTCTGACAGTCTATAGGGGCGTACCCGTACCACCTTCCCTGGTACTGTTATAATATCATGGGATACTACCCCCGTTTTCCCTGGCACCGAAGAGAACACATCCCCAAACTGTCGGACTACTTCCTTCACCTGATGAACTTGTATCTGTGTGAGGGCAGTTCCTACATTAACTTCCCCCTCAGCCTTGAAGTCCGTAACCTGAGGTCCTAGGTCATCTTCCTGCCCTTGTTGTGCCACCAAGGCCAACACCTCCCGATCTTTCCATGGTTTCAATAGGTTGACATGATAGGTCTGCAGTCTCCCTTTATCATCCTTGACCCGATAATCCACCTCACCTATCCTTTCCACAATGGTGGCCGGGCCCTTCCATTGTGCCAAGAATTTGTGCGGATCAGTGGGTACTAATATAAGGACTTGATCACCTATCTGTAATTCACGTTCTTTAGCCCTTCTGTCATAGTAAGTCTTTTGCTGTTTCTGACTCCACTCCAAGTTTCCTTTTCCGAATTCCAGGGACCTCTGCAACCTATCCTTAAGCTGAGCTAAATATGTGATAACATTACTCCCCGATTCCTCGGGAAACACCCACTTCTCTTTCAACATGTCCAGCACCCCCCTAGGTGGTCTCCCAAACAATAATTCGTAAGGACTAAGTCCCAAAGAATTCTGCACCTTCTCACGCGCCGCAAAGAGCGCAAAAGGAATAAACCTATCCCAGTTCTTAGAGTCTCCTTCTATGCCCTTTTTCAGCATTTGCTTAATTGTCTGATTAAAACGTTCCACCATACCATTAGCTTGAGGGTGGTAGGCAGACGTTTTAATATGACGGATGCCAAATCCCTCATAAAACATCCTCATTTCGCTAGATAAAAAATTACTACCCTGGTCCGTAAGAATCTCCCGGGGAAACCCTACCATGCAAAACAATCCTAACAGTTCTTTCATAATAATGGTAGATGTGGCCTTCTTTAATGGAAAAGCCCAAGGGAACCGTGTGGCTACGTCCATGACTACCAAAATGAAATTATTTCCCCTAGGTGTTTTCTCCAAGGGTCCCACAATATCCATGGCCAACCGCCTTAATGGTTCCTCCACCACAGGTACAGGAATGAGGGGTGCCCTGGCCGGTTTCGCCAAAGACAGTTTTTGGCACGTGGAACAGGACTGACAAAAATTTATCACCGCCTGCCTTAATCCCGGCCAGAAAAACCGTCTTTCTATCTGTTTGATAGTGGCTTCTGCTCCTTTATGACCCGATAACGGGTGATCATGGGCTATCCTGAGTATCAGTTTTCTAAACCCTTGGGGAATCAATAACTGTTGTACCATTTCCCCTTCTAGGTCACCCGGGCCTTCTCTATACAACAAGCCCTGTTTCTCGACCCAGCGTTTACCTTCTGTACGCTCCTTTCCTACTCTCTGCCATTCTTCTTTCAGGGTTGGGTCAGTTTTCTGCTCCTCCCGAAATGTAGGAAAAGTATCCATAACATCCTTGGGGAGCCATGGGACTTCTCTAGTTTCACCCGCCCTATTCATGGCTCTACTTCTTCCTTGCTGTTGTCTCTTGTTCTGGGCCCGGGTCCTACGCTCCTGCCTTTGTTCATATTCCTGAAAGGCTTCTCCCGTAAAGGGAAATATCCTGCCTAACCTCCCTTCAGGTTCAGGATTAGAGGATCCATGTGATCTTGTGTTAACTAAACACTGTTTTTCCTGTAATGCTACAGGGAACCCTTTCCAATCTTTCCCCAGTATCACATCATAAGGTGCCTCCGGCACTAACGCAAAGGAAGTTTGATACACTCTATCTTTATACTTCACTGTGGTAGGCCTCAATGGGTATTGTTTCGTGTCCCCATGAATACACTTGATTCTTACTCTCCCGATAAAATCATGCCCCTTTTCCCTAGGAAATACTGTGTTCCAGCACCGGTGGGCTAACATTGACTGGTCCGCCCCTGTATCAAGTAAGGCCTCCATGTCCTTGCCTCCTATTGATACCACCACCAGATATCTCCCCCCTGGTGTAATCTTACCCTTTTCTAGGTCACAGGTTACCGTAAAACCTTTTCTTTCAACACACTCCCCCTGTCGGTGACCTTTTCCCCCACACCTGAAGCAATAGATGGGAGCTGGATTAAAGGGTTTCTGTATACGATTCTGAGGGTTCCTGGGTGGCATGTTATTATTAGTAGGAGCCTGAAGTGTAGTGTCCCTCTGGAACTGTGTCTGGGGTCTATAACTTGGGCCTGGTTTCTCGGGAAGTCCCTGGGCGTCCAGATAAGCTTCTGCCACAGATAATGTCTGTGTCAGATCCTGGCATCCTTGTTTCTGGGTCCACCCCTTTATGTTCTGGGGCAGAGCTTCTAGGAATTGTTCCCTGACTAACTCAGCGAACATCGCTCGTGGGTCTGCCAAGAAAGGCTGTAACCACCTCTCTGCAGCTTTCGTTAGGCGTTGTAACAGCGCCTTAGGTCTTTCTCTAACCTTTAACTGGAGAGCACGAAAGGTTTGCCTGTAATATTCTCTTGTATACCCCAGAAAGTCTAGGATATGTGCTTTCACAGCTGGGTAACTACTGGCCTGATCCGCAGCAATGGTCTGAAAAGCCGCAAGGGTCTCGCCAGCCAAACATGGCAGAAGGCGCACCGCCCACTGCTCTGGAGGCCAACCTGCTGCAGCAGCTACCCTCTCAAAAGAGTTTAAAAAATCATCTGGGGCATCCTGTGGTGTTATTTTGTTCAAATTCAATAAACCTAGAGAGTTTTGCCCTACCACAGGTAGATTACCCCCAGTCCCCAATACCGGTATAAGCATCTGTCCACCAGTCGTAGGCTTCAATAGCTGCGCCATTAATTGAGACTGCTGCTCCATGGCTCGCATAAAGTCACTGTGATGACGTTCACTAGCCTCCTGGCTTGCTTGCCATAGTCCGTGGCTAGTCTCCAGGCCCTTCTTTAAGTCCTCATTCTGCCTCTGACGTTCTCCCGCAACCACTGCTAACGCCGCCGGCTCCATGCTGACTCTGTAAAAAAAAATGAAAAAACACACACTCCAAGTGCGATACCACACAGTTCTTTCTCCCCGAAACTATCTTCACCAGCCCCTCTGTTGTATATGCTTACCAGAGGTACTGATGCATCATCGCCTGCGTGCTCATTACAGGGTGCACCACCCTTCTTCAGAGACCTATTGGTCCCCCTTTTGTTCCTCGCCAGCTCAGGATGATGGCCTTGACCCCCGGTCTGCTATCCGCACCTCCTGCAGCCGCCAAACTCAGGACACTGGAACCGATATCCTTGCACTGTTTAAGCCGCTTCCCTTCAACAGCAGTTGTAATCCTGGTTCCGTTGAACCACACAATTGTAGAAAGTAAATAAAAAAAAAAATTTTCCACCTTTGCACTCCCTAATCTTCACCTGAAGAGGTACCAGATCCGCACTCCTGATACCAAATTGTCACCAACCCTCCGTAGTGTAGGGCTGCCAGGTGACAAACACAGGGATTCTGGCGTGTCCCCTACAACCAGGGGTACCTTCAGGACTTTTTCAGGTGGCCCTAGGCAATTGCCTGGGCCTAAGAGATGCAAGGTAAGTAACAAGGTTTCACCATATTACCAGCCAACACAAGTTCTTTAGGAAAGAATAAGTTGTTTATTCTGACCCACAGGTCAAAAGTATGCAACAGAAAACAAACATCACTTTTGCAGGTCATTCAACAAAAATAGTAGATTTGCAAAAATAAAGCTTTACTGCAAACTCAAAATAAATCAAAACTCCTTAGGCAAACATAGCCACAGCAAACTCTGGTAACAGTTCAGCTTTTCTCTCAGCTCCCACATGCAGGCAAAATCACACAGCTGAGACGGTTAATCTAATTAGCTCCCTGCAACGGGAGTCACAGTAACTTTCCTACAGTTCCAACAGCACTTTAAACAGTTCAGCCTGCATCTGGTTCACAAACTTGTCTTTGAATGCATAACTTGATTCAGACTTCAGGCAAGTATTATTCTCCAACTTCCTATGCTTATACAGCTCAATATATATATCCCCTTCTTCAGATTTAACTTGGGCAGCAGAGAGAGAAAAAAAACGATATGCAAAAAGAAAACACAAAGCACAAACAGTTTCCCTGTTGCTGCATTCTTTCATTCAGAATTCCATACCTTCTAACTGGCCTTCTACCCTAGGGCCAGCTATTTCTATCTCCATGCCTTCTACCTGGTCTGGCACTGGATAGTTTGAAGGGGTTAAGCCTTCCTCCAAATCCTGCATGGGATAATCCAGCACGTTCTCCTCTGCTGCCCTGTTCCACAGCTCCTCTCCTGCCTTGGGCTGTGGGAGTGACTCGCCCTCGTCACTCGCTCCTCCCCCTCCTGTTTGTCTCAGCCTGCTTTTAAACAGATCAGAGCCAATCCCCTTCAGCCAGTAGCGGGGGATGGGTTTTGGCTCTACAGCAGCTTTTCTCTGTCTAGGTTTTTCTATTGCAGTTACCTTCCTCGTGGCTTCACTAGCTGCTCTAAAGCCAGGAGGCTGTTGTTGCCAATCTGCCTGCCTCTGTTCCAGTTCACTATCTCTTTGGTTATGGGGGCAAGGGAGGTCAGCCTCAAGGTGAGTGCCAGAATCGATCTGGTCTGCTCTTCTGCATCCGATCCTATCAGGGACCGGACTAGTGCTGGTGCTGGGTTTGTCACAAGGCGTATTTCATCCTGGGAGTGGAGAGACCTATTAGGCACACAAGGAAGAAGCTTGGTCATCATGTAGCCCAGTGCCATGTCTTGTAAGGATTTGAATGCTAGCATCAGGCTCTTGAAGACACAATGTTTGGCTATGAGCAGCAAGTGAACTGATAATAGAGCCTGGGAGAAGGGGCCCTGAGCATGGATAATTTTTAGAAGTCTGATTGCCACATTTTGTACATTCTGAAGATGTATGTTCTTAAGAGATGCCACCATATATTATATATAAAAAAGACACTAATAAAATTAAAATACAAAACAGAGACTATCACTGGATTTCCTTCTTACTCTACAATGAATTGTACATTTCACTGTGTAGTAAAATCAGCATTTTTGTTATGTAAAAGTGAAGTCCATGCTTTTCACCACTCGATGTCACCCTTGCATAAAGAATTCTTAAGACAAAACTGCAGACATAGGTTAAAAATATCAGTTTTAGAACATTAAACTTTGCACGCAGTACATGTTAATCTCCTAAGTGCCTTAGGTTCACTGAGCTCATTACATGTATTTATTTTCATCTGGGTGGTGGTGGGGAAAAGTGCATGGGGAGTGAAGAAAGCATTTGATAAATACAGAGTAACCTTAGTTGCAAGCAAATGAAGTAAAGCCAGAGGTAGGGTGGTCTCTGTAGCACTGCACATGAGAGGGTAATAGGTAGACAAGATGGGCCTTATGGTCTTTATCTGACATCATATTCTGTAATTTTCTGCTTTAATGCCAAGAGCATAGTTATATAATGATTCAGCTGAAAGATCAAAGGTCCACTGAGTTAAATTCACATCTGTAATCCAGAGGCATCTGAAATAAACTTATTTTGCATCTGTAGTCAATCTGAGTGCATACAAATTGTTGCTTTACATTCATGTTGGTTTTTATTTCTATAAAAACATTGAGAGTTGTGGATATTAGGAATTCAGAAAAGATTACCTTCAGAGCGGTCTTTTTTTCAAAAATCAACAATTCATAAATGGCATAAAGTGGCATTTGGTTGTTTTGCTAGCTTCGATGATGGACTGGTTAACAAGTGAGGTGGAGGCTATTAGAGCTAAATGAAAATCCTTCAGAAAGTGGAAGAAGGATGCAACTGAAAAATAATTGCAAACAGCACAAGGAATGCCAAGTTAAATGCAAGGCGCTAATAAGGAAGGCCAATAGAGACCTGGAAGCAAAAATCACACAGCAAAAACTTTTTTTAGGTACATTAAAAGCAAGAAACCAGGAAGAGAATTGGTGGGACTGCTAGATGACTGAGGGATAAAAGAAGCTCTCAGGGAAAACAAGGCCATAGCAGAGATTAAATTAATTTTTTGCTTCATTCTACACTAATGAAAATGTGGGAGAGTTACTGGTGACAGAAATGGTATTAAATTCTGATGAATCAGAGAAACTCAAACAAATCTCTATAACACTGAATGATGTAATGGGTCAATTTGACAAAATGATCAGTAGCAAATCACCTGAACTGGATGGTATACATCCCAGAGTGCTGATAGAATTGAAAAAGGAACTTGCAAAGCTATTGTTAGTAATTTGTAATTTTTCTTTAAAATCCAGCATAGTACCAAAAGACTTTAGGGTGGCCAACATGACGCTGATTTTTAAAAAGGGTTCCAGAGGTGCCGGCAAAATGGTAGAGAATATTATAAAGAACAAAATGACAGAACATATACGTAAGCATGGATTAAAGAGAAAGTCAACATGGATTTAGTTAAGGGAAATTTTGCCTCATCAATCTACTGCAATTCTTTGAAGGGGTGAAAGAACATGTGGATAAAGGTGAACTGGTTGATATTGTGTATTTGGATTTTCAAAAGGCATTTGACAAAATAACTCATGAAAGACTTCTGAGGAAATTAGAAAGTCATGGGATAAGAGGTAATTTGCTATTATGGATTAAGAACTGGTTGAAAGACTGAAAACAGAGAGTAGGTAATGGTCAATTTCTCAATGGAGAAGGGTAAATAGTGGGATTCCCCAGGGGCCTGTGCCGGGACTGCTGCTTTTTAACATATTTATCAATGATGGTGTTTTTGGGTATAGAATTGGATTCTGATCGGATAGAATCTTGTTTGCCTGATTTTAAGGTTCAGGCTTTGCATAGGGAGATCAATAAAGCTCTTATGAAGCACAAGTTGACCTTGGTAGATGTTCAGTCTTTGGTGGGCCGTTTGGAATTTTGAGCCCCGAGCGATTCCTATGGAGCGTGTTTTCACCCGTTGTCTCACTTTATTGACCAGAGGAATTTTAAGGAAGCATTATCGTATTCGCCTTTCGTGTGGTGTGCGGGATGATTTGTTACTATGAAAGCCTTTTTTGGCTAATTTTAATGGGGTGTGTGTATGGCCTCAATCTCCTGTGTCTGCTGCTGATTTGCAATTATTTACCGATGCAGCAGGAGGGTCTGGCTTTGGTATTTATTTTCAGGGAGCCTGGTGTGCCTGGCCTGATTGGTGGCGGACAAATGGTTGGTATACAAATGTGGCTTTGCTTGACTCATTTCCTGTGTGGGAAGCGCTGGAGTTGTTTGGTGACCGTTTAAAGAATAGGCGGGTGGTGCTGTATTCTGACAACGTAATTGTATCTCACAATAGCTCCTATTAATTTATACAAAACTGGAGTCCTGGTATCTGCTCCATAGAGTCTAATCTTCAGAGATAGAAGGTAAGTATTTAATAAAAAATTTTTGTCTGGACCTTCAGAGTGCAGCCGGGTACTGAATACTACTGGTTGGTATCGTCTTCATCGGTCCAATTTTTATTGATTTTTATAAATACTTCTATTTTTACTCTCAATTTTGAAATTTTGACTTAAAATATTATTATCACTTATAATCTAACTAGAAGAGAGCCACATAACTTATAGTGGACTGAATCTCGGTCTTGCTGCTTTGGGTATCAACATTCAGTGGCTGGGACATTGTGGGATGCACTGGAATCAACTTATCACCCATTTTGTTTGCAGCGGAATGTTCCTCCTATCCAGATTTGATTTTAGTGCATTTGGATGGGAATGATTTATGTCACATGAAAGGTATAGATTTAATTAGGCAGATGAAATGGGATTTTATGGTGCTTGCATGTCATTTTCTTTTAACTCTTCTTGTGTGATCCCAGATTATTCCTAGGTTGGTGTGGAAGGATGCAAGAAGTGTGCCTGCAATTGAGCGTTTAAGGAAACGGGTGAATATAGAAGTGTCACGTTGGATTGGTGTGTTGAGGGGTATGGTGCTTAGTCATGATTTGTTGACTGTAGACTGTCCAGGTCTTTATAGGCCAGATAGTGTGCATTCATCAGATATAGGTCTGGATATTTTTCTCTCTACGGTTCAGGATTTGTTGGAATCTCTTTATGGGGATTCTTGTGGCTGCAGTTAAGTGGGGGAACGGTGACAAGCTATGGCTGACACCGCTTTGGTGGTAAAATGGGGGTGGGGGTCCTTCCAGGCGGCCACAGGTTGGGTGAAAGGTGTAATAAGTATTCTAAGGTTTTTATACTGTGTGCGGCACTGCCACAGATAACTGTGAGGCCTGGAGACACTGCAGGTCTGGCAAATGGGATATGTGAAAGTGAACATGATTACTGGAATTTGGTGGAAGAGCAGCTAGGTTATGACCGACTAGCTGATGGGTGAAATGAGAGGTGGAAAGGGGGAGTGGCCGCCTAGGAAGAAGGGTGATAAATTGTAGAACACTGTATTGAAGTCTTGAAGTAAAATAAAGCTGTGGCCAAGTTATTGCCAATACATGAGTTGGATCATTATTTATTTAGTGGTGTTATTTGTGGAGTGCAGTGGTGCGAGTGTCAGATGTTATGCCTTTGTATCACTCTATGGTATGGCCACAACTTGAATACTGTGTGCAGTTCTGGTCGCTGTATCTCAAAAAAGATATAGTGGAATAAGAAAAGGCACAGAGAATGGCAACGAAAATGATAAAAGGTTTGAGATGACTTCCCTATGAGAAGATGCTAAAGTGGATAGGTCTCTTCAGCTTGGAGAGGAAATGGCTCAGGGGTGATATGATAGAGGTCTATAAAATACTGAGTGGAGTGGAAAAGGTAGATGTGAATTGCTTGTTCACTCTTTCCAAAAATACCAGGACTAGGGGGCATGCGATGAAGCTACTAAGCAGTAGATTTAAAACAAACCAGAGAAAATATTTCTTCACACAATGTATAATTAAACTTTGGAATTAGATGCTGGAGAATGTGGTGAAATCAGTTAGCTTAGCGGGGTTTAAAAAAGGCTTGGCTAATTTCCTAAAAGAGACGTCCATAGGCCATTATTGAGATGACTTGGAGAAATCCACTGCTTATTCCTAGGATAAGCAGCATAAAATCTGTTTTACTACTTGGGATCTAGCTAGGTACATGGGACCTGTGTTGGCCACTGTTGGAAACAGGATACTGGGCTTGATGGACCTTCGGTCTGTCCCAGTATGGCAATTCTTATGTTCATAAGGCATAGGATGAAAGTAAGAGGTGATAGGCTCAGGAGTAATCTAAAGCAATGCTTTTTTACAGAAAGAATAGTAGATGTGTGGAATACTCTCCCAGTAGAGGTGGTTGAGACAAAAAGGCTGTGCCTGAATTCAAGAAAGCTTCAGACAGGCAAGTGAGATTTCTTAGGGAGAGAAGGAGATAGTTCATGCTGAGGATAGACAGACTGAATGTGTCATTGGCCTTTATCTAACATCATGTTTCTATATGTTGATTTTATTATGTTTGTTATTTTCATACCTCACCTAGGATTTGCTTTTCACTGCCTAACTTTATCCGGACACTTGGTTTGAACTTTGTCACTAACAGGGTAAGCCCTAGCTATGTCCTGACTCTGCTTCTGGACAACCCTCATACTAAATGGATAGTGCCATGGAGGTCTGTGTTGATATTCAGTGGCATTAATGAGTTAGGTATCGCTGAATATGAGCAGTAGAGGTGACCAACAGGATTTAATCAGGTAGAAACCTTCCTACTCGGTTAAATACCGCTGAATATGTACTGCAGAATGTCCTACCATGCTGCACAGACTTCACCAATATATATGCACATCTGTAAAATTTGTGCTATGTAAAATAGTATTTAGATGGAATTTTGGCATTTACATGTGTAAGTGCACATACGAACATAAGAGTTACCATACTGGGACAGACCAAAGGTCCATCAAGTCCAGTCACTGATTATTTGATTGTTGAATATCCGGATGTCCAATTATCCAGATTGCTTCGGGGGTCTCAGCTTATATTCATGTTCTCCCCTGAAGTTCCATTCCTAACATTCTCCCTCCCACTAGTGTTCCTTCTCTGCTAGTACCATGAGTGCACCCCCCCCCCCCCAAACCAGGAGACTTTCACCTGCTGCTAACATGCCCTTGTAGAGTATTCCCCTTTCTTCCCTGAACAGACACCACCAACCCCCTCATGGACCCAGAGGAAGGACCCTAGGCCTTCCTTATTTCCCTAGCGGCTCACTGGGGACAGGAACAATTCCCATTTGCTCCTATACATGCTCTATCAGCGATGAAAATGGCTGCTGAGACTTCCAGCAGCAGTCTCCTTCCTTTTTCTCCCTCCCTCCCTCCTTTCCCCCTGCTCTAGCATCTGTCTCTTTCCCTTCCCCCATGCCTTGACATCTCTCCCTCCCCTTCCCCTTCCATGGTCTGGCATCTCCTTTCCTTCCTTCCTTTTCTTCCCACTCTCCCTTCTCCAAGGTCTAGTATCTCTGTTTCCTCTCCTTTCCTCTCTCTTCCCTGGTATTCCTTCTCTCTCCCTCTTACCAAGCGGGTGCACAATTTCTCTCCCCATACCTTCCACTCCCATCCTCTCCCCTTCTTACCTCTTTATTACCTCCCCCCATTGGCAGCACAGCCTTCACAACTCACTGCTCTTACTGGCTTTGGGTCTTCCTCTCTGCCAGGACCTGCCTACCTTCTGTTTTTGTGAAAGCAGGATCTGACAGAGAGAAAAGACCAATGCCAGCAGAGCAGTGAGTTGTGAAGGCTGCTGCTGCCGGAAGGGGAAGACACTGGCTCTCAGAGCATTCCCTTATGGGCTGCATCGGAGCAGATTGCCCCCTTTTGGTATGCCATTGAGTCTAGTATCTTGTTTCCAACAGTGGCCAACCTATGTCATAAGTACCTGGCAAGATCCCATGGAATAAAACAGATTTTATACTGCATATCCTAGGAATAAGCAGTGGATTTTTGTGGCTTATGTACTTTTGTTTTAGGAAATTATCCAAACCTTTTTTAAACCCTGCTAAGCTAACTGATTTCACCACATTCTCCAGCAGCAAATTCCAGAATTTAATTGCACATTTTGTGAAAAAATATTTTCTCTTGTTTGTTTTAAATCTACTACTTAGTATCTTTATCGTATGCCCCCTAGTCCTATTATTTTTGAAAAGAGTAAACAAGTGGTTCATAATCTACCTGTCAGTATTTTATAGACGTCTATCATATCTCCCCTGAGCTTTTTCTTCTCCAGGCTGAAGAGCCCTCGCTGCTTTAGCCTTTCCTCATAGGGAAGTCATCCCGTTCCTTTTATCATTTCCATTGTACTTCTTTGTACCTTTAATCTGCTATATCTTTTTTGAGATGCTCAACAGAATCGCACACAGTATTTGAGGTGCAGCCGCAACATGAAGTGATTCAAGGGCATTATAACATTCTCATATTTGTTTCCAGACATAGGCACATATATGTCATTGTGGCCCGGATTCTCAATAGGGCACCAATATCAGCAGCCGCACAATGGTACCCTAAGGAGAATCGTGCCTCTGCAAAAGATGAGCACCAGAAATGTAGGCCAGGGTTTTCTGGGCCTACATTTCTGGCCCCTATCTATGCCGCGAATCACACCTAAGAACATAAGAATTGCCGCTGCTGGGTCAGACCAGTGGTCCATTGTGCCCAGCAGTCCGCTCAAGCAGCGGCCCTCTGGTCAAAGAACAGCACCCTAACTGAGACTAGCCCTACCTGCGTACGTTCCAGTTCAGCAGGAACTTGTTTAACTTTATCTTGAATCCCTGAAGGGTGTTTTCCCCTAAGATAGATTCCGGAAGAGCGTTCCAGTTTTCTACCACTCTCTGGGTGAAAACGAACTTCCTTACGTTTGTATGGAATCTATCCCCTTTTAACTTTAGAGGGTGACCTCTCATTCTCCCTACCTTGGAGAGGGTGAACAATCTGTCCTTATCTACCAAGTCTATTCCCTTCAGTACCTTGAATGTTTTGATCATGTCCCCTCTCAGTCTCCTCTGTTCGAGGGAGAAGAGGCCCAGTTTCTCTAATCTTTCGCTGTACGGCAACTCCTCCAGCCCTTTAACCATCTTAGTCGCTCTTCTCTGGACGTTTTCGAGTAGTATCTTGTCCTTCTTCATGTACGGTGACTAGTGCTGGACGCAGTACTCCAGGTGAGGGTGCACCATGGCCCGTTACAGCGGCATGATAACCTTCTCCGATCTGTTCATGATCCCCTTCTTTATCATTCCTAGCATTCTGTATGCCCTTTTTGCCGCCGCCATACATTGCGTGGATGGCTTCATCGACTTGTCGATCAGAACTCCCAAGTCTCTTTCCTGGGAGGTCTTCCCAAGTACCGCCCCAGACATCCTGTATTTGTGCATGAGATTTTTGTTACCCACATGCATCACTTTACACTTATCCACGTTGAACTTCATCTGCCATGTCGATGCCCATTCCTCGAGCCTGATTATGTCACGTTGTAGATCTTCGCGTCTTCACTACTCTGAATAACTTTGTATCGTCCACAAATTTAATCACCTTGCTCGTTGTACCTATGTCCTGATCGTTTATAAAGATGTTGAAGAGCACGGGTCCAAGCACCGAGCCCTGCGGCACCCCACTGATGACGCTCTTCCAGTCCAAGTATTGTCCATTTACTCCCACTCTCTCTTTCCTATGCTCCTATGCTCTTACTTTTGTAACTGGGACAATGGAGGGTTAAGTGACTTGCCCAGGGTCACAACAAGCAGCAGTGTGAATCGACTTCATCGACTTGTCGATCAGAACTCCCAAGTCTCGATTCCACGGCTCGCAATTTTCCAAAGTAGTCATTCATGTGGAACCTATGTAGGTGCTTTACAGTGCCTAATGCCACTTCCAACAATAGCCACACCCATAATGGCATTAAGCACCGTAAAGTACCTACTTAGGTGCAATTCTGGCACCTTTTGAGGCGTTTTATTTTTACCTTTTATTGCCATTTTAAATATCATTTCTCAAATAACTTAGGCACCAGTAGGGCACCTACCAGCATCTAAGTTTCAGTGTCATTTATAGAATATCCCTTTACATGCCATTTTGTGAATGAATTACATGTTTAGTCAGTATGTAACTGTTAGTGTGTACTTTATAAAAAATCTCTGGATTCTGTTGTTCTGCCTGTGTTCAACCAACCAAAATCGAGTATAACTTGGCATACACTGAATGGTTTTGTTGAAAGCCTTTCTAGTAAAAATGTAAAATGTGCTTTAAGTTCAGCTTTCTTTTGTGGTTCATTAAAAGTGAGGATGAAAAGAACTGTATTTGGTTTTGTCATGTGTGTGTATGGTTTTTTTTTTTCAATGTTGAACAAACCACTGAAATAAGACTTGAAGTGTATGGTACCTATCCAGGAAGCAGTCATAAAGTGAAGACTAGAAAATATTTTAATTACAGAACTATCCTGTCACTGAAATGTGTTTATTTCATAGAAATAGAAGAAAAAAAAAAAAAGAAACAACTGACATCTTCTGCAAGTTGTGCCAAAAGAGACATTTGTTTCCTGTTACAACTGGCATATCTCTCCTTTCTTACACTATTTCAGAATTGTGATTTGCAGCTCTGCGACATGGCTGGATATAATCCAATTTAGAAATATGTAACACATTTCTGATAAAGATAAAGCTGTTGTTTGATTTCTGATGATATCTCTGCTTTTAACATCCAAATGCCATTGTATCAAACTAGCACAGTAAATAGCAGCTAATAAAGACCAAGAGGCTCCATCCAGTCTAATTAGTGAGGTGCAGGTTTATATGGTAACTACTGCTCAGTGCAAGCTCCTTCCCTCAAGCTGTGCTTTTTTGGTAGTTCAGTTAGTACAATCATTTCAGTGCTGTTTTGGGCTAAACCACGGTTCCTTGCAGATATCCTAGTGCTTCTTCCCACCATTTAGGGATCCTTGGTGTTTGTCCTGTTAGCCTTTCAAATTCTCTTTACCATTTTTGTCTTCCCCTCTTTCCAAGGAAGTCTGTTCCATCTATGCACTACCTCTCTGTAAAAATATATTTCCTGATATTATTCCTTAATATTTCTCCTTGGAGCTGTGAGTAAAGAAGTAGCCTAAGAACCAGAGGAGTTGGGTTTGATTCTGACTGCAGCTCCTTGTAACACTAGGCATGTCACTTAACCCTCTGTTACCTCAGGTATAAAATGAGTACCTGTATAAAATGTGTAAACTACAGAAAGGCAGTATATTAAATCCCATCCCCTCGGCCTTTTAGGTATTTGAATGTCTTTATCATATCTCTCATGTCTCTGATCTCCTCTAGGGTATTCATATTGTTTTTTCACCTTGAGGCCATCTGACACAGTTTCTCCACTATCTTTCTCAGTTATCTTAACAGGGTTTAAAAAATGTAAAAAACAAACAAACAAACAAACAAAAAACCCCTAGTGGAGATGTGATGCAATTACATTACAATTTAATTATAATTTAATGTATGAGATGTTATAACCACGGTCAGATGTTTCAATAGGTTTTCCCTTTAATTCACATCAACCCAGAGGTTAAACATTTAAATATTTGTATGTATTTATTTGTTGCAACTTAACCCCCCCCAATAACAATTGAGGGTGAAAGAAAACTAAATTGGTATGTTCAACAATTCTTGTTATGAGATGTTGTTTAAACAAGGTAAATTAAATTTAAATATAAATTAATATCAAAGCTAATATACCATTCGCATGTGACCAAATTTACAATGATACCATTATAGCTAGTGATAATATTCAAACCTCAAAAATGTCATGCCTTTCAGCTTAATACCAACTTTATTCCAGGATATACAGAACCACAAGTAAGTATTTGACTAGGTAACTCTTAAAACCAGAATGTTTCTCAGTCCCAAAGTTCAATAAAATACCAAAAGTATATATATACTGTATACGTGTACATAAATATAAAGTGTTAAAAAAACCCTTTTTTACCAGTATTGCCACTTTCTTGTGTTAAGTACTGCTGCATTTTTCTGCCACCTGTCTGGAATCAGCAGGTCCTCTGGAGATCTGGATGGTTGCTACTATCCTATCTGTAAACAAATGAAAGGAAGCAAAAACCTAACTTCCCTAGATGACCTCAGGCTAAAGTCAGTTTCTTTTTAGGCTAAGGCCATGTATTTCTAACCAAATGTGCAAAGGAACAGATAATTCTTCAATCCCTAAGCTGATCCTCCTATGAAAACAAAAAAAAGTTTCTTATATGAAATCAGTTCACAGAATTTCAATATACACATTCACACAATATCTGAGCAACCTCAGCTTGATCTGTATATCCAAATATCTTTGATTCAGAAATAATGAAATTCCTCAGTAATTATCTCAGTTTTGCAGCTTCCTCGATTTTTCACTCCATCAAAAATGACAAAGACTATGGAACACTCTATGAAACTGCAGGGAAATACTTTTAAAACCAATAGGAGGAAATATTTTTTCACTCAGAGAATAGTTAAACTCTGGAACGCATTGCCAGAGGTTGTGGTAAAAGTGGATAGTGTAGCTGGTTTTAAGAAAGGTTTGGACAAATTTCTGAAGGAAAAGTCCATAGTCTGTTATTAAGACATGGGGAAAGCCTCTGCTTGCCCTGGATTGGTAGCATGGAATGTTGCTACTCTTTCAGTTTTGGCCAGGTATTAGTGATCTGGATTGGCCACCATGAGAACGGGCTACTGGGCTATTCTTATGTTCTTATGACCCTGTTAGTATATCAGGAATTCTGAGTGGAAATAGGTCTCTACCATAGAACTTCTTAGAATTCTAAGACAAGAGCTCACTCTTAAGACTTTAGGACGATAATAACAATACTTTTAAGATGACATTTTTACTTTTATTCGCTTTTTTATTTTATCCTACCTATTGTTCTTGCCCTGTTTATTTTCTATTGTTTCCAGTAAGTCATTATGTTATGTTTAATGTTAATAAATATTTGATTTTTGTAAGGCTACATGCTAATTTTAAATGTAAACTGCCTTGAAACTACGTATAGGCGCTATATCAAATTTTAGATAAACTTTGAAACTTTCTGTTCTCAAAAGAATATTTAGTTTAAAAAAAAAAATAGTTTCAGATTCTCCAAGCTTCACACAACTGTATATACTGGTTAAGATCTCAGCAGATTAGTATTCAGAAAAGACTGTAGGAATGCACTCCAACATTGCAGCAGAAAAACAGCTGGATACTAAATTAAATATAAAATGTTTGCTTTAAACATCAATAACATTAGGCAATCTGAGTTGAATTGGTGGTCTTACACAGTGAAGGGATTAAAATTCTCTATTTCCCAGTACTTCTTTTAAGCAACAGGAGTCACAAAAATCCTGTTTAAATTCTGAAACACACTTTAAAAGTTCTTATCAATTTTCCTTTGAAATATAACTGCAAACTTAATTTAGAAATCTCAGTAAATCATGCGAACCAGCAGGTTTCAAGTTTATTTTTAACTTAATGAATCGCTTATTAAAGTTTACTAAGCGATGTACAAATTAAAACAAATGAAATATAAATTTATATCAATTTAATCGATAAATAATATGGGTTAAACAGACTGACATACAAACTTACAGATACATAAGGAAAAGAAGGGCTGAACTACAATTATTATTATTAGGTATAGAAGAAGACATAAACGGTAAAAACAATAGGGAAGGGGAATAAAGAGTTTTTTGTTTTTTTGTTGTTTTTTTTTAAAAAGGAAAAATGAACGTTAAATATATTTATAAGTTAAAAGCGTCTTTAAAAAAAAAGCTCTTCAGATTGCCTTTAAAACGGTTTAAGTCATTTTCATCTCTAAGATACTGGGGTAGGGCATTCCACAATTGTGGAGCCATTACAGAAAAAAATGTCATGACGACGCGTTCCAATAATTTTCAGTAAGGGAACTGCTAAAAGGTATCATATAATTGTTGAAGTTGTCTGGGTCTCACTGTATCTGGGTAGGTAGAACCGAAATTTCAGTCATCATACTGTGGCTTTCTTCAGTGCAGCCGTACCATACAAGGGCATTATAACATTTTCATCTTTGTTTTCCATTCCTTTCCTGATAATTCCTAATGTTCTATTTGCTTTCTTAGCTGCTGCCACACACTGAGCTGAGGGTTTCAACATATCTTCAACAATGACACCTAAATCCTTTTCCTGGGCAGTGACTCTTAACATAGAATCCAGCATCCGTAGCTATGGTTTGAGTTCCTCTTTCCCACATGCATCACTTTGCACTTGCTCACATTAAACGTCATCTGCCATTTTGATGCCCAGTCTTCCACTCTAACGAAGTTCTCTTACAATTTTTCACAATCATCTTTATGATTTAACAACTTTGTGTCATCAGCAAATTTAATTATCTCACTAGTTATTCCCATCTCTAGATCATTGATAACTACATTAAAAAGCATCAGTCCCAGCACAGACCCCTGGGGAACCCCACTATTTACCCTACTTCATTCAGAATATTGACCATTTAAACCTACTCTTTGTTTTCTGTCACATTGGCCACCCTCCAGTCTTTCGGTACTATACTGGATTTTAAAGAGAAATGGTAAATTACAAACAATAGCTCTGAAAATTCATTTTTCAATTCTATCAGCACTCTGGAATGAAACCTCAAGTTAGATACCTTAATGCTGCGCATTGAGTGTCAATTTTATATCAGCATCTGTGAGCCAAGAAGCCATTAGAGAATACAGGTACAGTACTAGCATAAACCCAAACTGGCATACATGGCAGGTGTAAATGAGGGTATCTATTTGCAACAGGCATCAAACTTATTATACTACAGTATAATTTAATTATAACGGATTCGCTTATAACGGAACCTCGTTTATAGCGGACGAGGTCCACTGGTCCCGACCGTGCGCCTTTATAAACATGCAAAATATCATCACTTATAGCGAACTCGTATATAACGGACTTTTGGATATAACGGACAACCAATTTGGTCCCCAGAGCTGCTTTTAGCTGTAGTTTTGTTCGGCTATAAAGGACATGCAAGCTCCGCCTACAAGGCGCTTGGCATGCCAGTGATATAGTATCAAAATGCAGCCCAGAAAAAAATGACAGATTATTTTTCTTTCCAGCACAGTACGACATAATGCTTTAGAACATCTTTTAATATTCTGGTTTTGCAATCATTTCTGCCATACCAATGTTTTGCTGAGTTTTGTTATTCATGTCGCTGATATGCTTGTGCGGTGACTGTTCATTGATTGTATGTTGTTTCAAGCTGACCTAAATAAAGTTTTTTAAAAAATGCAGCTCTGGATATAACGGACTCTGGATATAACGGACTGTTTTTCCAGGTCCCTTAAAGTCCATTATAACGAGATTATGCTGTATTCTGTAAAACACCTGCATAAGTTTGAGACGCTTTCCTATTTCCTATGCAACACCCACATGTATGTCCTCCTTGCACTTACATACTAACCACCAAATTCTACATATTTATTTAATTTATTTTCTTTATAACCCGCTTAAAACCTAATCAAAAAAACAAACCTAATAGAAACAGACATGACAATCATGATATACAAAATTAATAAAAAATTAACCTAGACAGTATGGTACTTCACCTGTTCTCAAAAAGTCTTATGAAAACAAGTACCGACTATCCTAAAATTACATTGTGTGTGCAGATCAGTTCATACAATTTTCACATTCAGCTTAATTGTTTAACGTGCCTAATTGGTGCTGTTAATTGGCAATTAATACCTCATAATTGATGCTAATTGTCACTAATTGAAAGTTGCATGCACAGCCTGGTCAACGTGTTCTATAATATGCCGCGTATCAGTTGTAGTGCGCAAATCTGAAAAGGTTGCATGGCCAAGGGAGGATCATGGGCATTCCTCAAAATTATGCATACTGTTATAGAATACACCTGATGAATGCCGAAATTAGGTGCAGGTATTTATTCTGGGGTTTACTGTCCTAAATGGGTGTGCCTAAAAGTTATGCGACACATTGGCGCTTAGTGCGATTCTATGAGGTGCATGTACCTTTTGTAGAATTGCGTTAAGCAGCATTCCAGTTGGTGCCAATTTTTTGGGTACAATGTATAGAATATGGCCCTAAGGCATTTATGCACTACTTATAGAATATTCAAGAATGTAACTGCCAATTTTAGCACATATGTTTAAGTGTCAAGTTATAGAATTGCTCTGTAGGTCTGTATGAGATAAACATGAGCCCCTTTTAGGTCATGAGGCCCATGCTAAGGTGGATAAGGGAAACCTTACATATGTAAGCATAGTGATGTGGAAGAGATTTGATCCCTACTGATTTCCCCTTTAAAAAAATCATTTATATTCTGCATATCCTACAATTCTATGCGGATTACAAATTATTCAGGTACTCAAGCATTTTCTCCTAACTGTCCCGGTGGGCTCCCATTCTATCTAACGTACTTGGGGCAATGGGGATTAAGTGACTTATCCAGGGTCACAAGGAGCAGTGCAGGATTCAAACCCACAACCTCCGGGTGCTGAGGCTGTAGCTCTAACCACACACTCCTTTTACTTTATATATATCACACTGAATGATTTCTGATCTTTAAACAAAGTATAATATTAGACAAAGGGAACATGAGTACACACATAACATTTTTACATCATTTATTTAAGAAACAAAGAGGCCCTTTTACTAAAGCTTAGTATGCTCTAAATGCTACATGTCCTATTTTATACCTATGGGCCATTTAGGGCTCATAATAAAAAAATTAAGAGGTCCAAAAACCATCATAAGTTGGCACTTGGACATCCTAATTGCCGGGATTTTCAAAACCATTTTTCTGGATATCTTGCAAGGCGTTCTAGCTGCTCTGCATCCAAAAATCCAGGAGGCATGTTGGAAGGCGTGTTATGGGTGGGTTTTGGGCTTGCTTAGACTTGGACGTCCTGCACCTATAATCAAACCTTTCCCAAGATGTCCTGGATGGAACTTAGACGTTCTGAGCTAGACATGTTTTCAAAGCATTTAAATGTCATAACGGTACCTAAACTGACTAGATGACCACTGGAGGGATTAAGTAATGATCCCCACACACTCCCCCAGTGGTCATTATCCCCCTCACCCCCCCAAAAAAAAGAATGAAACAGTACATACCAGTCTCTAGAACAGCAGCATCTGGTATGGGAAAAGTTAGTGGAGCATCACACAGTGTTATAACTAGCCTAGTAGATAGGCTAATGAACCATAGAGACCCATAAGCCCTTCTAACCAGTACATTTATGGTGGAAAATTTGAGCCCACCAAAATCCTACTATACTGCCATATATGTGCTACCTGAAGCCATAAGGGCTTATGGGGTGGTAGACAGGTGGGTATAAATGCATTTGCCAATGCGGTAAATCAAATACTAAATAAACTTGGAAACTTTGGGGGCATTTTGGAGGGCTAACCATAAATTATAAGGAGGTTATGGTAAGATGTACACATGGCACCCTTTATGGCCCCAGTGCTCTATTGGTCGTCTACGTGGCCAGTCCATTACAATGCTGGCCCCTTCCATGTCCAATAGACTAAATTTGGACATTTTCAACTTGGATGTTTCTGTGGTTGAAAATGGAGAATAAAGTTAGGCGTCCTAAGGTTGGATGTCCCGGTGGCCAAGATGTCCCAAGTAGATGATTTTCGCTAAAAAATGTTAGACATCCAGCGGTTTAAAAAATAGACCTATCTCCACCACCTGACTTTGGACACCTTGCAGGTAATGTCTACGTTGGGCTTAGACATCCTTTTTGAAAATGGCCCACCACAGCACTTAGCGCACACTAATGTCCGTTACCATTTGCTATGCTTTAGTAAAGGACCCCAGAGTTACTCAATACCAATATCATCCATGTGAACAAGTAACTTGTCCCTTTGTTAATCAGCCAATTGACCAAATTTAATTGATAATCAGATTCAACTGAGTGATGAGAAAAGCTGATATCAAATTATAGGCAATATTTGGTTGCAATTATTGTTGCTAAACACAGTGCAGCCAGTTATTACGTTTAAGGGACTTTTGCATATGGGTGACATGGGCGGGGTATTGGATAACTTTGATCCTTAAATAAATGAAGTACTGTAATAATTTAAAAACTGTGTTATGTGTTTACTCAGGTTCCCTTTATCTAATATTAATTTGGTTTAAAGATTAGAAACCATTGGTTTGCCATATATGAAATAGGGGAATATCAGGAAGAGGCAAAAACTGTTTCATCTATTTCATTCACTTGATTTCGGAAAAAGATCTGTTATGCAAACTTGTTGGTAGAGATATTATGCAGTGAGGTCCTGGAGGTTGTAGTATGAAGGGGAAAATATGCAGAGGATGTTTCTTTCAATATTAGAAAAAGATTTAGAGATCCTACTCCACATCTTCAGATTCCTTGCCTTGGTGGAGCTTTTTTGAGTCATAATACCCTGAATTATTTGTACTTTAATGCACACTCAGTCATAAATAAGGCTCTTATTATTCATTATTTTATTATAAATTTAAGACCTAACATGATTTTCGTTGTTGAATCTTGGCCAACAGAATTAGAGGGACATCTGCTTGCAACATTTTGGCCATTGACTTAGGTAATAAATCATAGATTCAGAATGAGAGAAAATGGAGAGGGGTTGGCAACTGAGCATTGAAAAAAACAAAACAAAACCCCACAATGGGAAATTTGTTTTATACAGCTCATATATCCAATGAAAGGGACTGAATGTATGCTGATTATGATGAGATGTTACTCAATATTATTTAATCCCCCAAATTCTATCCACTGAGTTGGAGGAATGAGTAAGATTAACATATTATCTGATGCTCCCAGGGAACTTCTTAAAGGGACTCTTGAAAAAACCTAATAACTCTGGTTCATACGCCTATGCCCATTACAAGGGGTGGGGCCATAGGTGGGAGGGGCATAGACATCTGAACCAATCAGGCTTAGGTACCTCCCTCTATATCCAGGATACTGAGGGAGGAGTCTAAAGCCCTGATTGGCTTGACCAATTGACTTGACCAATCAGAGCCTTAGGCTCCTCCCTCAGTATCCTGGATACAGAGGGGGTGTCTCTTTCATTTAAAAGGAAACTCTGCAATGAGAGGACATAGGATGAAGTTAAGAGGTGATAGGCTCCGGAGTAATCTGAGGAAATACTTTTTTACAGAAAGGATAGTAGATGCATGGAACAGTCTCCCGTAAGAGGTGGTGGAAACAGAGACTGTGTCTGAATTCAAGAGGGCCTGGGATAGGCACGTAGGATCTCTCAGAGAGAGAAAGAGATAATGCAGGGGTGTCCAATGTCGGTCCTCGAGGGCCGCAATCCAGTCGGGTTTTCAGGATTTCCCCAATGAATATGCATGAGATCTATTAGCATACAATGAAAGCAGTGCATGCAAATAGACCTCATGTATATTCATTGGGGAAATCCTGAAAATCCGACTGGACTGCGGCCCTCGAGGACCGACATTGGACACCCCTGAGATAATGGTTACTGCGGATGGGCAGACTAGATGGGCCATTTGCCGTCATGTTTCTATGTAATCCATATATGTATATAAATTCTCTGCAACATTTATACTATTTTTAACCCACTTAGAATTCCTTTCTGTGAAGATTTGGCATGATATAAGACTACATATAATATAACGTAACATATTGATAAGGATCAGCCAGCATCATTTTAAAAGACACAGCCACCAGGGCTGGAGCAAGTGGGGTCATGCCTTCCTTCAACTCCTCTGAACACCTAGAGGTGATTCGGGGTTCTGAAGAAGGGAAGGAATGGGTTTTAAAGGAAGAGGAGTTGTAATTGGAAGGACCCCAAATGAGAGGAGAAACAGATTGGAGAAATAAGAAGGTAGCAGTTGCCTCTGGGGAAACTCTGTATGATAGAAGAAGGAGAGTACAATGAATCGAGAATTGCAAATACAAACGCAGCACTCTCAGAAATAAGATACGTTTTTTCTATGCAATACTAAATGCGCTTTAAAGGGAATACATATAGAAGTTTGTTTGCTGACATTTTTGAATTTAGGATGTTACTAGAGCGCTAAAGAATTAGAAATATAAAAGAAAACATTTTTATAAAAATTAATAAAAGAATTTATAAGCAATGTTATGGCATCGGTCGAAGTGCTTGTTTTAATATTAATGACCTTGTTTTAATACTAATGATCTTGTTATACTACATTTGTATAGCAAAGTCGGAGGCAGCAATGAACCCATGGAGAAGCCCGTGGTGAGCCAGTTGGTAAATTACTTTGATACTAAACTGGTTCAATCTGGTTTAGCGTCAATCGTTAAAGACATGGTGAGTGTAGAGCATCTGGGCCCAAGTCTGAAAGAAATCCAGTGGTTAGTGGGGCATTTCAATTTTGCAGCTCAGGCTAGGTTGTCTGTTGGGCTGCGATGGTCTCATTTTTGGGTGCGGATCTCCTGGGAAGACTAGGGGGTTTGGCCATAGGAGCATTTCTGGAGTTTTTTAATGGAGTGTGTGTGTGTGTGTGGCAATAGCCCCAAGTCTTGTCTGTGGATTTGCACCTGAGAAGTGGGATTTGGTGCTTATTTTGGGGGAGCTTAGTGTGCTGCCACATGGCCTGAATGGTGGAGAGCAAATGGCTGGAATGTAGTGCTCTTGGATTTTTTCTTCCTCTGTGTGTGTGGTTCTCTGGATTTGGGGGCATGGGCTGAGTGGTATTGTTGTCTGACATAGGGGGGTTTAGTCTGAGTGGTATTGTTTTCTGACAATGTGGTGGTAGTGTATGTGATTAATCATCAGTCCTTTTGTTGTCTCCTTATGGTAGAGCTGTTGCATTTAATTATGTTGCACTGCTTATACTTGAATGTGCTTTTGGCTGTGAGGCATGTACCTGGTATTTTCAATGAAGTAGTGGAGGCACTTCCTTGTTTTCAGTGGGCTCGCTTCAGAGCATTGGCTCTGGCTGCGGAACTGTACCCAGTGGAGATGTTTAGTTCCTTGTACAGTATGTACTTTTTAACCTTCGGATGTACAGTACACCGCCTTGAAATTTGATTTGGTAGTATAAAAATTTTTTAATAAAACTTGAAGAAGAAGATATTATAGTGTAATTTAGGAGACTAAGAACTGTGGTTTTAGTTTCTTTGTTTCTCTACAGTTTTTACTTTGACCAGGGAAAGGGAGAATTTTATGACACTGACCTCAGGGATCCTGACAATGTAGAATGCTGCTTGAAGCAATAAGTCATTCTACAATGAGCCTTGTTTTTGTTGGGAATACCGTAAGCATACACGTAAGATAAATTCTAATAGCTTTTGACAAAGTAATTTTATTTGGCATCTCTTTTAACATAGTGATTATACGCTGCCATAGTCTATGTTTCCTGGGGATGTCAAAAGACCACTTCTTCTCCACTGATTGACTCGGGCCCTGGATCTTGCAATTGGCAACCCTGAAGGTTCTGTTGGGAAATCATGAATAAGGCCAACACTTTTCCCTAAATGTGGTTGTTGTTAGTTATTTAAGCTCAGTACTGTGAGTTTTGTGCCAAAGCAAAATTTGTGAAATTATATTTTAATTTTTGTGCTTTTGCTATCCCAGTGGCAGCCACGGAAATAATAAAAGCAGCTTGATCTTGGCACAAAAGTGCTCACTTGAACTTTTTCTCCTACAAATACCTTCTGGAACCAATATAAATTTGTGGTACAGGACCACAATCCAGTTAAAAAAAACCCCAACTTATCAAGAAGCAGACACCAAACGACCACTTTCGTACAAAATCCATTTTGGACTTTAGGGGGCGGTGATTGGCCGGCGCTGAGGTGGAGATCGTGGTCAGGCCCGCCGAGAGAGGAGAGATGCTTCTCTTCGGAGGAGGAGATGGCCTGCAGAGATTTTGGCAGAAGATTGAATGTGAGGTGGAACGACGCTTAGCATCGGAGGAGGTGGCCTGCGGGGGTGTCCGATTTGCTGACGAGGGCCTGCAAGGTTGGTGGTGGCAGTTGCCCGGCTGGTGATGGAGATGCGGCTTCATGTGTGATTCGTTCCAGCGATGGGCCGATTTCGTTGCGGCTGTCAGCTGTTCAAGCAGGCAAACTACTACTACGGAAGTATAAGGCAACTGGGGAACAACCCTGTCGAGGACGGCTGACTGCTGAATCCTCTTCTTCTATTTCTTTCTCTCCTTTGGCTTGTCATCTATGCAGACTTCTAATATCAGGACTTAATGTCTGACTTAATTACTTAATATTTAATTTTTTTTTAAGGTAATCCTTATGTTTATCCTCATTGAATAATTGTTGGATTGTACATATCTTGTCTCTATCTCTATTTTATCTTTCCTATCTGAATATGTGCTATGGAGTTCCTTTCTATACTGAATTATTACATTGTAAACTGCTTAGGTCAGTAAATGTGGGAGCAGTATATCAAATGTTTAATAAATATAATGTGCTGTTGCTAAATAAAGGATTATGGTATACACTATTTTTCTAATAATCTCCATCTTCGGTCCAAATGACAACCTGTGACAAGACAGCAAGGTTCATAGGCTAGCCAGGGGCACAGGGTTAAAAATTAGCTTTAAAATTTCAGAAGTAACTTTCACATTGAAAAGTTATTTTTAATAAAATATTTTTTCAAGAGTACTTTTCGGCTCGGTAATGTCAAATTGCTTGTCTAAAGTAATGGGGAAGAGGAGAATAATTTAAGCCTAGAAGTACATAATAATACATTTACAACATAGCATTTCATGGTGAACTGTGAAAGCTATAGACGTTTCTTTTCATTTCCTTCAAACTAATAATTTAAAGTAAATGTTTGTTCTTTTCATCTTGCTTAATATAGAAGCTTTTGATGTGCTTTACCCTATTCTTCCTGTTAATACTACAATCCTGTTACCCGACATGTGAAGGAGCTACTGTAGAATGACAGGCCTCCAGAGGCTGTGCTTTGGATTAACCACGCATTGGCTTCTTTAGGATATTTTTAAACTGTTCTATTAAAGTATATTTTTAAACTGTTCTATTTTGCTATAAGTTCATTAAAAAAAAAATCTACAATCTGATAGTTAAGCCAACAGTGAATGGAATAGGCGGAGTTGGTCCTTGCTGTTTTGTCTGCCTGATTAATTGCACTGTACAGTGCTTTTGGCAAGGTTTTAGTTCAAACTGTTGCAATGTTCTTTCATTCATCTATATCAGGGGTCTCAAAGTCCCTCCTTGAGGGCCGGAATCCAGTCGGGTTTTCAGGATTTCCCCAATGAATATGCATGAGATTTATGTGCATGCATTGCTTTCAATGCATATTCATTGGGGGAATCCTGAAAACCTGACTGGATTGCGGCCCTCAAGGAGGGACTTTGAGATCCCTGATCTATATGCTAGAGGTTCAAGAAAGAAGAATAGAAAAGGCAAACAACATTATTTTAGTGGCTCTACAACGATTTCTCTACTAATTATTTTCATGCTATACAAATAAGGTCAGGTGCCAGGAATGCTTTCCAGCCTACTTTTTCTTCTTTAATGAGAGAGACTTTCTTTTGCTTGCATATTTTCCCCTCTGCATACGGGAATCACTGTGAAGTAAGATTTCCTGCTGGTCAAGGGCTGAAAATATAAGCTTTTCTCAAGACTGAAACAATCACTTCCCTCTTTTTCCTACAGAAGTCACTTTTGTAGCGTGTGTTCATTCTTCATATAGGGTTACCATATAGCTCCTGAAAAAAAGAGCACGGATTCAGGTTTCCGGATGGCAACCCTCCCTTCATGGGGACCATTCCATGTCTCCTCTGAGATTTCAAGTAGTAGAGGGTTCTGGATCTTCTTAGAGGCAGTGTTCAATTCTTCTGCCAAGCCCTGAAGTAAACTAACCTTTATTCCTTTCCTACAAAATGTTTTTTTTACTGAGTTAACTTTAACACCATAGAGGAGAAATGTGTGCTTGAGATCACAGCACTTCAGGCCGCTACCTGGAAGTTATGCAGCCGCTGGTCAATATTCAGTGCTGGCACCTGCGTAGCTAAGAGGGCAAAGCTAGGACTGAGGTACTATTCAATCATTTCCACTTGCTTGGTTTGCTATGTAGGTGCTGGCACTGAATATGAGGGGGTGCTGAAAAGTTCTCAGCCCAACCAACCTCCTGAATTCTGAGCACTATTTTGCCACTGTAGCTGAAAAGAGTGTTTTATTTTGCAAAGTGCCAATTTGCAGAATTGTAATAGGGACAGAGGTGGTGTAATTCAATTTTGTCTTGTCTCACTTGCCTCCTCTCAAATGATCCTGCATTTTCCTCTCTTGCCTCCCCTTGCCACAGGCATCAGTCCCTCCCCTCAAACCCTGATTTGCATTTCCAGGTCCCTCTTTCTACTGTCAGCATTAGCAAGTACAGTGCCACCGTGCAGAGACTCTCAATCATGCCTGTGTAAAGTGGAGAAGCGAGGGTAGGAGGCACCTGGGGCAGTGGTAACCCCCATACCATCCTGTCTGCCCTCCTTTACACCCCATTCTCCTCCTATGCACAGTCATATCCTCCCTTCCCCCTTACCTATTTAAATCTTCATCAGCACAAGCTGCTTCTCTGGCCTGCTGCTCACACTGGTGTTGACTTTCCTTCTGATGTCACTTCCTGCCCCTTGACCAGGAAGTGATTTCAGATAGGAGCCAGGCCAGCGCGAGCAGCACGGCAGAGAAGTTGTTTGCGCTGGTGAAGATTTAAAGAAGTACAAGGGGAAGGGAGGGTGCAAGTGTGGTGTAGGGGGTGGAGAGGTGCCGGTGCCCCAACCAAAACAGTGACCCCTATCTCTGCTGGTTCCTGCCTCTAATACAACAGAAACTGCATGTCAGAGAGGGAAGGACCTGGCTCAACTCAACCATGGTTTCTGCTCAACCATTTTTCTAGGTGCCGACCAATTTAGATGCTGTTTGCAGAATCTGGCCCATAGTGCATAATATCATCTATAGTGCTTGTTTCATATGAATAATAGTTTGTGTATTGGGATCCTGTGTCTTTTCAATGAAATTCCATGTTTAAGTTTGAAACTTACTCAATGCTTCGCTTTTCACTTACTGATATCCCAGATAAGCCACTGTGGTACAGTATACTAAGGCATCCAGATGGACAAGGGGGTGAAGGAATGTATCATGGAAGAAGTAACTAACCTATGAACCTGTAATAATGATCCCTTTGTGTTTAAGAAGCCAAATTTCCTATATAAGGGGCTGGCTTCTAACTTAGAACATAAAAGTCTTAAAAGCAGACAAGGTATGTCTTCATATATCAATATATTAATAAACAATTGTTAAACTGAGCACAGGTTAGTGTATATTTATTTCCACAAGATCTCTATCACTAATGTCACTCTGATTCCACTTATTCCTGCACTCAGTGGTGTAGCGAGGGTGAGAACTGCCCAGAGCGGTAGAGCCCCTCCCCCCAATCTTCTCCACCTCCCCCCCCCCACTGCTGGGCACACTGCTTTTCTTCCCCCGTACCTCTGGAACATTCCTGGCACGAGCAGCAACCCCCAACCTGCTGTCATGCCTGCATGGGCTCTCCCTCTGATGTCACTTGCTAGGCATGGGTCCAGGAAGTGACATCAGAAGGAGAGCTGATGCAGGTGCAATAGCAGGTTGGGGGTTGCTGCTCACATCAGGAACTTTACAAAGGTATGGGTAGTGTGACCATATGGCTCCAGAAAAAAGGGGACGGATTGAGACATCCGGGTTTTACTTCCATTGAAAGCACGTCTCAATCTGTTCTCCTTACTTCCATTGCTTTCAATGGAAGTAAAACCTGGATGTCACAATCCGTCCCCTTTTTTCTGGAGCCATATGGTCACACTATGGGGGAAGGGAAGTGGTGTGTGCGCACGGCAATGGGTGGGGGAGGAGTGGGGTGGGGGAGGCAGAGAGCAGGATGGGTGCTGCACCCCTACCAAGATGGTGACTGGGGCGGACTGACCCCTTTTACTAAGCCACTGCCTATATTAAGCAGCTAATACAGGATTTTTACAGCAGCAGTTGCCTTTTTAACATCGGAGACAATAGTGTGGGTCTGCACTAATATCGACTGAACAGTAAACCCGTGGTGGCTGATTACTTTGTTTTCTCATTACCATACTTTTTGTATGTTTCTGTTTTCTTCTCTATTCCTCTCCTTATGGCTTCAATTCACTTTCTATTTCTCATGCTCACTCTCCCCCTATCCCCTTCCACTCCACCCCAGTAGTCCTCACTATCCTTCTCCTTTTCCTATCCCCTCACCAGCCATCTTCTCATCTACCTTATTCTCTACTCTCAAGCTCAAACATTCTCTCCCTTCCATTCATCCATCTCCTTTCTCTTTGAGAACCCCCCCATCTTCGTCATTGCCGTCAGTATTTCCCTTTGCTTCGACGCACTCTCCTACTCAGTTTGAATGTTAAAATCCCCACGAAGGAGGAAGGGAGACGAAAAGCCAGGAGTCAAACTCAGTGAGAAAGGAGGAAAAGTGGCTTGCTCCTTTGTGACTCTAATATAGGGCTGCGTACATCTGGTAGCGCTCTAGAAATAATTAATAGTAGTAGTAGTAGTAGTATTTCAGCTTAGTAAGAAAGAAGGCCTTAACTCTTCCTTTCTTCAGATACAAATTTAGGGTTAGATTTACTAAAAGGCATTACTTCATTCTAATGTATTATTTACCAGGTCCCATTTTATGCAATAGGATCAATTTACTAATAATGCACATTAACTGGATTATTGCATGCTAACATACAAATACAATTTAGAACATCTAGCCCTAAGATTGTAAGAAATACCTAGAGAAATACCTAGGGCTAGACTCACTAAGGACACCGATCGTGTCCTGACCACTTTGCAATCACTTAACAACCCCGACCCGATTCACTAACCTTACTTCAGATCTGATCTGCACATGCAAATGAGGGGGAATGCATGGAAATACAGGCAGGCAGCGATTCACAAAAAAAAAAATGAGAGACACCGACTGGGCTGACCGATTGAAAAATAAGCGACTGCAGAGGACCAGTTGCTTAGGTCCGTTCTGACTGCCCTGTTCTCTGCCGTCCTGCTCTCTGCCCTGACTCTCCTGCCCCTCCCCGCAGTGCAAGCCTGTGGTTTTAACCCATGGGTTTAAAGCGGGTTAAAACCATGGGCTCGCAAAGTAAAAAAAAAAGTAAAGCAAAAAAGTTTTCAGCTCTGCTGGGCATGGAGAGCCAGCGCATGCGCAGACCATCTACAGGCAAAGAAGATGGTCTGCACATGCATGAGGACGCTTTGTCAATCAGTCCCCCCGGCCACAGATCAGATCGGATCCGTGGCCTTAGTGAATCTAGCCCCTTGTATACCAGAATGTAACTCTCCTAGAAATACCACTGAATAAGGTGCCCTTTTATGAAGACACGTTAGGTTTTTTTATCACTGGCCTCGGTGGTAATAGCTCTGACGCTCATAAGAATTCTCTGAGCCTTGGAGCTAACACTGCCGTGGGCGGCGATAAAAAAGCCTTCGTAAAAGAGGGCTTAAATTTCAGCCAAATCTTAATAAATATTACTATTTCAAAACCCATTGCTAATTTATTCCTCTAAACCCCATAAATGAGGCTCCAGTAGTTCTAGATGGAAATTCTTGGACCTTATAAATGGAGTTAGGAATCCATGACTCTGACATAGTGCAGTGTTTTAAAATCCTTCCCCATTTGTAAGGGTGGGACTGATTAGCACATTCCTTCTCAGACATCTCGGAAGGGTCTTGCAAGCAACACTGCACACCACCTGCCAGCTGTGCTTTGCTGTTTCAGTAAATGTGAAAACACATAAATCTTCACTGCTGAGTAAAAGATTTTGCAAGAGTCAGATCCGGTGAGACAGCACAGATCATCAGAGCCATGAAAGAAAAATCGAAGAGGAGACCACATATACAAGATATAAATAAATACAGGCAAATACATTTCAGTTTGTTACTAAGCATGGAATTTCCCATGTCGACATTTAAAATACTTTTTTTTTTTGCATTGTAAAGTTCCAAGAATCCCAAGTTGTCAGAATAATTTCTTGACTTTGTTTCTGTAACTCTTCATATTTTCTTTGCTCTTAATCGTTCACAGTTGATGGCTACAGAGGAGAGGTTAATGACTTCTAATGTGAGCAAAGCATGATGTTGAAAAAGCCTCACTGTATTCTTCACTCTTATGAAATTAGCCATTTCATGTTGATCTGGGCAAATATTGTACATTAGGTGTAGGAATATAAGATGCAGATATTTGCCCCGATAGTAGTGGTATAAAGGTTCTGTTCTCTGGGTGTCAACAATGTGGGTGCAATCCCTAATGTTAAGGGCTGCCTTGAAGTATAGTGGTTTTCGAAAACATCTTCACTGCTGTCTTTCAGAGGAAGATTCTCAAAACTTGCCTGTAAAATCCGGTGAGTCGATATAGTACCCGTAGAGGATTCTCAGCATAATATAGCATGCAAATGATATTTGTGTGGAGAATCCCCAGTAAGGAGTGGGAAGAACTGTGCCTGGCGTTTTCTCAGAAGAGCAATCGTTAAGCACAGCTCCTCCCTCCTGTCAAAGCTGCCCTCCCTGCCCCAATCAACTGAGATGCAGGTCTCCCCAAGTCCTGCTGGCTCAGCTGATTAACTGGCAGCGAGAGCAGTAGAAAGAAGTGACCCCCCTCGCCCGCTGCTACCTGGATCACCCCCAACATACTCTGACCCAATATTGGCAGGAGGGATGCCCACTCCTTCCTGCTGATGCTGCCGCCACAGGGTCCCAACAGGCCCCCAACACTTCAACAAGGGGGGGTGCCCATTCTCTTCTGCTGCTGCCGTCACTGGACCCTGACAGCCCCCTGACACTCCCAGCAGGAAGGATGTCCACTCCCTCATGCCGCTGCCGTCACCACCGAGCCCTAAAAATCCCCCCTATACCTGGCAGGAGGGATGCCCACTTTCTCCTGCCGCAGGGTCTCCTGCTCTCCAACACGCCCTAGACACCCTCTAGACACCCCTCATACCTTTCAGATGCTGGCTAGCCAGAGGGATGCCTACTCCCTCCGGCCAGCAGGCCCGCCTCTTCCAAATGGCAGGCCTTCCCCTTCCTGGTGCACTTAAGGCAGCAGCAAGAAGACGTGGACATCCCTCCTGCCGGGGGTGTCAGGGGTTGTTGGGGGGAAGGGGGCATCCCTCCTGCTGTCTTTCAATTCAGGGTTTGTTTGTTTTTAATTTGCAGGTGAGTGTGTGTGTGTCTGGGCTGTGAAGCCTTACTTTCCTGAGCCAATCAGAGCTCAAACACTGATCGGAAAGTAAGGCTATGACAGCTCAGATCCTGTCGGAAAATTTGGACCACAAATGTGGCACAATGAGGTTAGGGAATCACCTGGTGATGATAGAGAATCGCTCGGAGTGCTCCTTTTACTACTATTTTAACCTCGTTGTACTACATTTGCATGGCATAGTCGGAGACTGCTAGGAAGCTCGGAAAAGGCTGTTCTGATAATCAGCCGGTAAAATTACTGGTACCCTAAACTACCTAGGACCGGTTTAGTGACCATGTTAAAGGCACGGTAACTTTTGAGAATCCTCCCCTCAGTCTCAGGGATTGCAAGGATTGGTGACAGTTGGGTTTTGAACAGAATGCACCTGGCAAGGAGAAGTTATCATAGGAACAGAGGTTTGTGAGTAGACTTACTGGCTCCTGTGAAACTGACAGTCTCCATGTTCAGTGGGGACTGGGAGTTTCTAGAAGCTCAGCTTTCTGAGAGACTGACAACTCTTGGACTCCCTGGGGAGTGGTCTTAAAAAATGATCTCAACCAGAGAAGATTTAAGATCTGTTCTTGGGTGGGAGTTTTGTATTCTGGTTGATCTCTTGTTCTGAATGACCAAGATCCAATTCCAATACAGAGGATCTATATAGAAATTTATCAGCTTGTTCAATTGCCAAAAAGAAGCGACTGTATGAGGGGGCCACTGAAAAGTTCTCAGCCCAACCAACAAAGTTGGGGCAGTCTCCACTGAGGGCTATACACGCGAGTCCAGTACTTTTCCACTTATGTCATTCTGCCGGAAAAATATGGAATGAAAAAAGTGGAAAAATCGCTGGCTAAATGTATAGCCTTTGATGGAGACTGCCCCAACTTGGTTGGGCTGAGAACTTTTCAGCAGCCCCTCATATAAATAGTTGGAGTTTGTTAAAGAAAACTGGGTTTTGTTCAAGCAAGTGCCCTTTCTTACATTGAAAGAGTAAAGTTAACAGTTTGGATTTTAACCTTTTGGTGTGGTTTGCCTCTTCTTGAAAGAGCAGAGAACTGTGGAAGTGTACTTGCTGTGGCTTGCCAGTGCAAAGTTGGTCCAAGTCCATAGCCCAGAACTAAAAAAACGTTTTATGTGACCCCCCTTCCCAGCAGCCGGGTAAGCAAGGGGCTTATATAAATACCTTATTTGTGTTCTCTCAGCTGTGTACTGACTATATTCTCTTTTGCATCTCATTAACTCATTCACTTTCCAACTGCTTAGCCAGCCACACCATCACTGATACAGACTTTTGTTTTTCACAGAAAGATATTGGCAGGAGATGATAATACAAGTAGTTGCAGGGAGCTGTTCTTGGGGTTAGGGCAGTTTTCGGGATGGTGGTGCATTTGGGCGGTCTATATGGGGGCGAGGTAGGTTTATGGAATGGGGATAGTTTGGAGGTTGGTGTTATAAGAAGAGGGAGAGGCAGTGTGAAATGTACAATTTCCCAAACTGCTATGTTTCACTTCTGTAAGCTTCTGTGCTATGGAAGCAGAATTCCTTTTCCCACAGAACTGCATTGGATTGAGGGGGTGCTTATTTCTCTGGAATTCCCTGGGTCCAATTTGGCCCCTTTTTGAACCCAGTGTGTCTTTTTACCAGTTTTCCCCACTTACAAATTTTCATGTAATTCCATTACATTTCCAGAGTTATTTTCCTGCAGAAACAGATAATTCTCAACCCTTTTGTATAATTCGTTCCAACTTCCATTGAGTTGGAAAGAATATAAATGACTTAACTTGGTGCTCTTTGTACTGAGTAAGATTGATAGGGATCTTATTTTTGTGCTATCTTCTTTCTGCGTAACATAATTCCCACTGCAACTCCTTATGAACCTGGGCAAATCATTTAACCCTCTATTGCCTCAGATACAAAAACAGATTGGGAGCCCAGAGAAAGCTTTGGTTGTACACAGAAAGGTAGTACTGTATATCAAGTCCATGGCCCTATGTATAAAAAAAGACATGATTTTCTGTTAGCATTGACAGTGCAGGATCAATCCTCTACCATAATCTCCCCAACCCTGAAATATCCTGTCTAAATTAGATTGTAAGCTCTTCTGAGCAGGGTCCGTCTATTGTATGTTAAAATATACAGCGCTGCATATGCCTTTCAGTGCTTTAAAATAATAAATAGTAGTAGTATTCTGGAATGTTTGGTTTTTCAATAACTTTATTGATGTTCTAGAGCCTGCCCACTACAGTATTTGTGGTGCTGTGTTTTCCTAGGCATGTCTTTGTTGTATGCCCATATTATGGTATGGTAGAACTGCTCTGTGGGTTGTGTAATATTTTGTAGTACCGTATATACTCGAATATAAACTGTGGTAACATTTCCCCCCCAAAAAAGGTTGACTCGAATATAAACCAAGGTCAGAAATTTGGGTTATGTGAGTGTCATTTGTCAGGGATCATGCCATAAGTAATTATCATTAATTTTTCAGTTGTGGCTGTTTGGAGTCCAGAAAAGCTGAAGGAGAGCCAACAAATATTTTCCTACTTGGGGCCACAACACCAACCAAAGTTTCTGGACTTTTATCCCCACCAGAACACCTTGCCTCAGTCACATATCAGAAAACAGAAAAAAAAAAATCCTTTTCAAATATAAACCCACAAATGACACCCTAATATGCCAGACTCTGCACACAAAAGAAACAGAAAGAAATGCATTTCTTCCTGAACAGTTCAAAATATAAAAACATATGTAAATATTCAAAATTGACATATTTCAATCACTAAATTGAATATTAAAAACATCTTTCCTACCTTTATCTGGCAATTTTATTTTTCTGATCATCATGTTCCATCTGTGTTCTTAACTCTGTTTCCAAGGCCTCTTTATGCATTTGTTTCTTTCCTCTCTTGCCTACATTCATTTTTGGCACTAATTTTCATGTTCAGTTTTCTTCTTCCATGTCAAATCTATCTTTCCAACTCTTCCCTTTCCCTCCATTCATGTGCACCTTTTCTTCCCCATCCTTCCATCCATGTGCCCTATCTCTTCCCATTCCCTCCATCCAGGTGCCCCATCTCTTCCTCTTCCCTCCATCCATCCATGTGCCACCATCTCTTCCTCTTCCCTCCATATATCCATGTGCCATCATCTCTTCCTCTTCCCTCCATCCATGTGCCCCCATTCCTCTTCTTTTGCCCCTCCCATTCAGCATCTCTGTCTTCTTCCTCCCCCCACCCTGGTTCCACCAAATGTTCTCCCCACCCAGTTCTGAAGCCCTCTTCACCAAGAAAACCAAGGTCGTCAGCATGGGAGCGATTCTCTTGGACTGCCCGGGCCTCCTCTGTACTGTTCCTTTGCTGCAGTCCACCTAACTGGAAACAGGAAGTTGCTTCAAAGGTGGGTGGACCGCGGCAAAAGAAAAATACAAAGGAGGCCATTGGTGGTGCCGAAGAATCAAAGAATAGTGGCATAGGTACTCCTATCCTCCAATACCCGCTCCCCCCTGCCCCAGGGGGGCACTTATAGGCCTGATGCTCTAGAAACTGTCACTGGTGCTCTGTGCTCGTGAAGGGCCTTGAGCATCTGTGCATGCTCAAGGCTTGCTGGACTCCCTTTGAGAATACCAGAGAGGGCGGGAGCCAGCAAGCCTTGAGCATGTGCAGACACTCAAGGCCCTTCAGTCCAGCACAGAGCGTCAGTGTCAGCTTCCAGAGCAATGGGACTGTAAGTGCGATGTTGGGTCTGGGGAGAATAAGAGTGCTGGTCATTGGAGGGGAGTGTGTGTGTGTGTGGGGGGGGAAGATAGCAATGTCAGTCATTGGGAGGATAGCAGTGCTGGACATCATAAAGGGTGGAAAATAGCAGTGTTGGTCATTGGGTGGATAGCAGTGCTGGACATCATAAAGGGTAGAAAATAGCAGTGTTGGTCATTGGGTGGATTTATACTAGAATATAAACCGAGACCCTCATTTTTGGACCATTTTTTTGGCCCACAAATCTCGGTTTATATTATACTTCATAGTATGCCTGATACTGAATTTTGGATTTAGATCATACCTTTCTTAGTAATAGCTCAAGGCAAGTTACATTCAAGTACAGTGAGTATTTTCCTATTCCCTGGAGAGCTTACAATTTAAGTTTCTTTCCTGAGGCAATGGAGGGTTAAGTGATGTCAAAAATTTCAAGGAGCAGCAGGCTTTGAACTTTGACCTCCCTGGTTTTCAGCCTGCTGTTCTAACAATTAGGTACAGGTAATGTATATTATCTGTATTGGCGTACCTAATGTTTGGTAATTGAACATCAAACTAAAGTCTACAGAGCTGAAGCCTGGTGGCCATTTGGCAACCTACCAAAAACACTGATAGGTAACATAAACATTGTTTGTCCCAAAATGGTGATGCTTATGCTCTTATGTTCTTATTTTATGATTCCATGAATAGATTATATCACAGAGAACTAAAATTATAATTATTCATAAACATATCAACTAAAAACACGTAAGTGCTTAAAGTGCTTAGACCAAATCACCAATGTGCTCAAGGGTACGAGCATCGGTAGCTACGGGACCATCATCGCACCTCATCAGTCCCGCACTGCCAAAAGATATTGGTATACAGAAGCATACACCCCACGTATAGAACTTATCAGAATGACGTAAGTTGGAAAATCCAAGCTGAACACAGCCAGGTGGTGTTGAATTACTGCTACCTGATGATTGACCCCCAGTGTGATGTGATAAAATAAAAAATAAGCTTTCCCAGCAGTGTTAACCCCTAGACCAGGGTTTCGCTAAGCTTCTTCAGGATGGGAACTCTTAGCAGCTACATAGGGAGAAACACCCCCAACAAAGCCAATAACCCTGTCAGGAATGAGCAGCCCCGCCCATGGACAAAACAGTGTAGGGGATGCCAGTAACCTCAGGATTTCTGTTACAATGCTGCCAACAGGAAGATGGTGGATTGAGAAGCTAACGCTGACTGGGAGTCAATATTTAAGTACTTGCATATATATATATATCTATCTATAATACCACAAATACTATTCCATTGTATTTTGTCATGCATGATTTTGATTTTCCTCTGGAGTGCATACAGTGTGCATAGAATACTATCAGTATTTTTCATTTATTTATTTATTTAAAATTTTTATCACCTACAATTATCCGCTAGTACCGTATTTTCACGCAAATAACGCGCACCCGTATAAAACGCGCACACGGGTATAGCGCGCAGAAATCACGATGATATGTACAAAAACTTTGGTATACCGCGCTCACGGGTATACCGCGCATGCTGCCCGACGCTCCTTTCGCCCGCCCTGACTTTCCGACTCTCCGTTCACCCCCCCTGACTTCCGTGCACTGTCCCCCCTTGAAGGTCTGTCCCCATCCTGAAAGCCTGATGCCCCCCCCCCGACGTCCGATACATCCCTCCCCCCGAAGGACCGCCGACTCCCCAACAATATCGGGCCAGGAGGGAGCCCAAATCCTCCTGGCCACGGCGACCCCCTAACCCCACCCCGCACTACATTACGGGCAGGAGGGATCCCAGGCCCTCCTGCCCTCGACGCAAACCCCCCTCCCCCCAACGACTGCCCCCCCCCAAGAACCTCCGACCGCCCCCCCAGCCGACCCGCGACCCCCCCTGGCGACCCCCACGACCCCCCCACCCCCCTTCCCCGTACCTTTGGTAGTTGGGCCAGAAGGGAGCCCAAACCCTCCTGGCCACGGCGACCCCCTAACCCCACCCCGCACTACATTACGGGCAGGAGGGATCCCAGGCCCTCCTGCCCTCGACGCAAACCCCCCTCCCCCCCAACGACCGCCCCCCCCAAGAACCTCCGACCGCTCCCCCAGCCGACCCGCGACCCCCCTGGCGACCCCCACCACCCCCCCCCCCCCCTTCCCCGTACCTTTGGTAGTTGGCCGGACAGACGGGAGCCAAACCCGCCTGTCCGGCAGGCAGCCAACAAAGGAATGAGGCCGGATTGGCCCATCCATCCTAAAGCTCCGCCTACTGGTGGGGCCTAAGGCGCGTGGGCCAATCAGAATAGGCCCTGGAGCCTTAGGTCCCACCTGGGGGCGCGGCCTGAGGCACATGGTCGGGTTGGGCCCATGTGCCTCAGGCCGCGCCCCCAGGTGGGACCTAAGGCTCCAGGGCCTATTCTGATTGGCCCACGCGCCTTAGGCCCCACCAGTAGGCGGAGCTTTAGGATGGATGGGCCAATCCGGCCTCATTCCTTCGTTGGCTGCCTGCCGGACAGGCGGGTTTGGCTCCCGTCTGTCCGGCCAACTACCAAAGGTACGGGGAAGGGGGGTGGGGGGGTCGTGGGGGTCGCCAGGGGGATCGCGGGTCGGCTGGGGGGCGGTCGGAGGTTCTTGGGGGGGGCGGTCGTTGGGGGGGAGGGGGGTTTGCGTCGAGGGCAGGAGGGCCTGGGATCCCTCCTGCCCGTAATGTAGTGCGGGGTGGGGTTAGGGGGTCGCCGTGGCCAGGAGGGTTTGGGCTCCCTTTTGGCCCGATATTGTCGGGAAGTCGGCGGTCCTTCGGGGTGGGGGTGCGAGTTGTCCTGCCGGGGGGGGGGGGGTGTATCGGACGTCGGGGAGTCGGCCGGGCAAGAGGGCTTGGGCTCCCTCTTGCTCCGATCGTGGATGCGGGTGCGGGTGGGAGCGCGTGCGAGCGGTCGTTCGGGGTGGGGGTGCGAGTGGTCCTGCCGGGGGGGGGGGGATGTATCGGACGTCGGGGAGTCGGCCGGGCAAGAGGGCTTGGGCTCCCTCTTGCTCCGATCGTGGATGCGGGTGCGGGTGGGAGCGCGTGCGAGCGGTCGTTCGGGGTGGGGGTGCGAGCGGTCCTGCCGGGGGGGGGATGTATCGGACGTCGGGGAGTCGGCCGGGCAAGAGGGCTTGGGCTCCCTCTTGCTCCGATCGTGGATGCGGGTGCGGGTGGGAGCGCGTGCGAGCGGTCGTTCGGGGTGGGGGTGCGAGCGGTCCTGCTGGGGGGGGTGAATCGGGCGTCGGGCGGGGTGGGAACTATGTTTTAAAACTTTTGTATACCGCGCTCACGCATATAACGCGCGAGGGGTATGCGCGGTAGGTAAAAACGCGTATAACGCGCGCGTTATATGCGTGAAAATACGGTACTGGGGAAGACAGTGAAGGGGTCCTTCCCTGCTATGTTCAAAAGTGCCCCTATTCTTTTTTTAAAGTAGTATTCATACAGGGGGAGCATAAGAACATAAAAATTGCATACCGAATCAGAGTAATGGTCCATCTAGCCCAATTCAGGTTACAAGTACCTGGCAGAATCCAAAATAGTAGCTAGATTTCATGCTTCCTACAACAAGGAAAAGTCTACTTTAATAGAAGTTAATGGGCACTTCCTGCAGGAACTTGTCCAAATCTTTTTTGAATCTAGATAGGATAACTGCTTAAATAGTTTCTTTTGGCAACAGAGCTTAAATATTCATTGAATTTTTTTTTTTTTTTAGAAGTTCTCTCATTTGTTTTAAATTTATTACTATGTTTCTTTAAACTGCGTTAAATATCCTGTAACTGAGTAAAATTCAGAGTAGCTATAACCATAAACTACAGGTGAATAAGTAGGGAAAGCATGCAGAGCATGGCTCGAGGAGTTTTTTTCCTACTGTCCTGCTAGTGTTTATGTATATTTGTGTGTGTGCATGTTTTAAGAAAGGTTTGGACAATTTCCTGGAGGAAAAGAAATTGAGAAAGACATAGGGGAAGCCACTGCTTGCCCTGGATCGGTAGCATAGAATGTTGCTACTCCTTGGGTTTTGGCCAGGTACTAGGGACCTGGATTGGCCACCGTGAGAATGGGCTACTGGACTTGATGGACCATTGGTCTGACCCAGTAAGGCTATTCTTATGTTTTTAATTTATCTCCTTTCTTCTCATTTTACTAATTCATAACTGAGCAACGATAAGAATATCACTCTCTTTGAAAATTTTCATCCAATCTATATGCTATGCAGATATTGCTGACAAATCTGCCCTAGAAGCAGTTGCATATTTCTGTAATATGAAATTGTAAGGAATGATGCGATCCTCAGAATATAGTTAGTATTAATATGCCTCTAGATGTCACCAAAACTCCATCATTCCCTTGCATGACTAAGTATTATTAGTCTTTATGGTTAAATTCCTAGACAAAACTTAGAGTAAACACAATGATTTTACGGGTTGCTAATTTCCCCCCCCCCCCCCCATTTATAAAGGCGCAGTAAAGGCTGCTGCGTGGCAAACACTCCGACACCCATTGAATCCCTATGGGCGTTGGAGCAATTACAGCGGCCTGCCGTGATAATCATCTTTGTAAGAGGAGGCCTTTAATTTTTCTATTTTTTTCTACAAAATGGAATATTTTGATTCTTTCTGTCTCACTTTGTGGTGACCACTACTGTGCCTGGCTTGCAGAAATATGCCGTAATTGCACTTAAGAATCCTCCTTTCTTCTAAGACTGCAATTCTGAGAGGATATTGATTTTATTGTAGCGTGTCTGTGATAGTCTGAACCTAAGCACCCTACAACATGTTAGAGACAGATTCACTGAAAAACTTACACTCTAACCCTCACATTCTGTGTATGATATCGGTGTGCAGAGCTGATTTGTACGCACAACTTAATTGTTTAAGAAAAGCTATCGGTGTTGAAAACTGGCAATTATCATCTAATATTTGACACTAATTGGCACTCATTAGAAGTTATGTGCACAACTTGGTAGACGCATCATTTCTAATATGCAAATCTGAAAAGGGGGCTTGGACAGGGGAGCAGCATGGGCGGATCGTGGGCATTCCTAAAAGTTAGGCGCTCTGTTATAGATTATGCCTGATCCATGCCCAACTTAGGTGCAGGTATTTAGGCCAGGCTTTTCTTGGCTTAAATGGGTGCACCTAGATGTTATGCTCAAATGTGTGAGAAGTCCTGGCATGCTCAGTGCAGAAAGGAAGCAGCAAGGAGCAGCAGCACTGTAATAATTTGGCTGGCGCTCAGCATCCCTGCCAGTAAAGGTACTATTAGCAAGCTGGGGTGGGGGGAAGAGGCATATGTTGCCCCCCCAATCCACCGCTGAGCCCTCCGTAAGTTGTAGGTCTGGATATGCTACTGCATAGATGACCCTAGAAACCTGTAATCAATCTGCCTCTTCCTCTCTCTCTCACCTCCCACCTGCCCGTAGCCTGTCTGCCCTATTCTTTCTCTCTTTCACTTTCCGTTCACTTTTCGTTCAAATTCCTCATTTGACTCATGCAGAAGTGAGGCAGGACACAGAGGCAGGAGGCTTGGGAGAAAGTTATAAGTGGCAGTTATAAGTAGTACCAGTCGTCTGTCAGCTGGAAATAAATCAAAAGGGATGTAAGAAGTGAGGGAGTTGGGCAGAACTACAAGCCACTTTATGTCATTAGTGAAGGGGCACTTTTGAACAGAGCAGCCATCCCTTAACTGGGTGGATCTGATGCAGCTGCACCAGTTGCCTTCCCCGAAAAACCTATGCTACTGATGATGAAATAAGCATACTGCATACACTCCAGGGAATTGTACACCAAAATAATACATGATAGTAGACAAAATAGCATTTGCAGTATTCTAGTTTAAGGCATCAAACATAGAAACAAGGCCGAATGTCTCATCCAGTCTGCCCCTCCACAGCATCCATTATCTCTTCCTCTCCCTATGAGATCCTACCACCTCATCCACCGGGAGATTATTCTACACATCTACCACCCTTTCTGTAAAGAAGTATTTTCTTACATTACTCTTGAGCCTATCACCTTTTAACTTCATCCTATGCCCTCTCCTTCTGGAGTTTTCCTTCATTAGAGAAAGACTCACCTCCTGTACATTAGTGCGTAAGAGATATTTAAACATCTCTATCATATATGATATCTCCTCTGTCCCTTATATCTTCCAGAGTATACATATTAAGTTCTCTAAGTCTGTCCCCATATGAATTATGTCAAAAACCACTAACCAACGAAGAGATATCTAATATTTTTGTTGTGTTACAGTATGTAAAAAATGTGTCACACATCTATTGTAATGCAAACACAATAAATGAGGGGAAGATAATTCAATAATTATATAGAATGATTAAATCGTTAACTCTAACAACATTCCTAATTGAAATCAAAGCCATAATAACATCTAATACATCAAATCTAAATAAAAAAATTCTAAAAATATCTTCATAAATATTAAGATTTAAAAATTAGACATATCATAAATTATACAAACTTCAGTCTTTGGAACCTCTTATGATGTATATCATTCCAAGTTCCTGTCTTGTATATTGTTGTAATCATCTATGTCCACCATCCCCTACTGACAAAACGATTAATTTACTTAATTTAATTTAAATCCCTATAATTATTATGATTATTATAATCACTAAATTTATTTGACTATATTATCAGCACTAACTTTATTGCAATAATACTTTTAAAAATTAGAAAGTAATAAATCCATCCTGGCTTCTGTATGGGAGATGGGGCTTGAGAGTGACATGCATACTGGCTCTGTTCCTGGCCTATACTCTTGCTGCAAACACTAAGTCTGTTGTTGGATCTTGAATCAGCCTCTGCTTCAAGAAGAAAATATATGTGGGATCCATCTTTGTTTCCTCCTCTGGCCTGCAGCGGGAGGTGCAGCGGGAGGAGCGAAGTCTCAGCTGAAGAAACTGGCTGCGCCTCTGGACCACCAGGCCAGAGGAAGAAACAAAGATGGATGTAGGGCAGAAAGTGAAGGAAAGAAAAACAGCAAATGGATAAGGTACCCTGGATACACAGTTAAGAGCACAGACAAAAACTGGGAAAGATGATTTGAAAAACTTAATCACCAGACAACAAAGTGATAACAAGTATTAACCACTCTGGTCCTGATGAAGCTCTCCTATTGTAAATGAGAGTGAAACGGAGTTCTTCCGTCATTGTTTTGTCCAGAGGTCCGGGTACAAAAAACACATACCCGAACTAAGTATTATCATGGTTACATTATAAAGTTGAAATAAGGATAAATATGAATTCAAGAACTGAATCATATTAGAATGATATAAGGAATGATGTAATACATAAATAGTATATAAAGTAAATGAAACAGAAAATTTGCATATTAAATTGAATAATAAAAAGACGTAAGGACTGATGATAGTTCGCAAAACAGTTATGAGCCAAGACTAGTTCTAAAAAGCTTGAGTGCTTGAGATCCCTGGTCATTATTTCAATTTAATTTGAATCTAGTGTATGGGCTTTTGGATTTAGCATCAGCCTATTTTTTGGATGGAATAGTGTGTTTCACAAGTTTTTCGGAGGGACTTTTTTTCCCCCAACATGTTAAAACTGTGAAAGAGAATAAATTTAGGGCTCCTTTTACTAAGCTGCGATAGTGCACACTAAACCCGCGCTACATGGCTAGAACTAACGCCAGCTCAATGCTGGCGTTAGCATCTGGCGCGCATGGCAATTCTGCACACGCTAAGCGCGTGCTAAAACTGCTATCGCAACTTAGGAAAAGGAGCCCTTAATCTAACCTAATCTTTGATTTTTTAATATCGACTCATCCCAACAGGAGCACTCTCCTCGGTTAACAAAATATTAATAAAATCATACAGGCGATTAGAACAGAAACTACGAGTCTTTTAGGCCAGAATTTTATCTTTTATGATTGATTATTTGAAAAAGAAAGATCATTAGTAAATTTCTGAAATAAATATGTCTTCAGTACTTTATGAAAAGTGGATAGATGAGAGAGAACTCTAAGGAAGGTCATTCCAAACTTTTAAGAATAAGAAATAAAAATGATCGACAAAAATTGGCCATAGTTTTTATTTCTTTAACAGTGGGAAAGCCAAGTTTATATTTCTGAGAGCTCCTAGAATTAGAGATTTCTTGTGAATTAAATGAGACAGGAACCAAAGGAGAACCCCCCCCCCATATAATACCATACATACCATATAATTTCATATATTATGAAATTATTAAAATCAAGAGAACTCCGTACAAGCAAATATGTGAATAAGTGAATCGCACCTTTAAATTTAAATTTATGCAATTAAATAATTGAGTATTATACTGCTTCACTGCAAGTATTCTTATGGACAATTAACCGTAACGACTAGCAACTAATTTCCAGATTCAATTTAAAGATTAGTCACAGTGCCAGAGCTACCTACAACTCCACGAATTGACACTGTCAATCGAGGCCAAACAAGTATGAAGAAATAATTCGAAATATAAAATTACGATTTAGTATTAAATAAAGTTGTGAATAATATTAATATTAACTTGATATAGAATATCAATAGATTTTGAACACAATTTTAATTAATGCATTCGAAATCTACCAATACCCCCTTTTTTTTTGCAGATTGGAAAATTAGTTCAATTAGCGCATTTCCGCACAATTATTCCATGGGCTGGATAAAATCATATTGTAGGCCAGATGTGGCCAGTGGGCCGTACTTTGGAGACCCCTGTTCTAAAAGAACACTTTCACACTCATTCATCTTTTTCTCCTCTAAGCTTTTCATCTCTCCCCTCCATTCCTGTTACCCTTAAATTCACTTCCACAAACTGACATAAATAAAGGCAAAAAGAGTAGTAATCACCAAGCACACAGGTAAGAAAAATGATTTATTTTCATAAGAACGTAAGAATTTCCGCTGCTGGATCAGACCAGTGGTCCATCGTGACCAGCAGTCCACTCATGCAGCAGCCCTTAGGTCAAAGACCAGTGCCCTATTTGAGTCTAGCCTTACTTGCGCATGTTCTGTTCCAGTAGGAACCTAGCCAACCTTGTCTTGAATCCCTGAAGGGTGCTTTCCCCTATAACAGCCTCTGGAAGAGCGTTCCAGATTTCTACTACTCTCTGGGTGAAGAAGAACTTCCTTATGTTTGTATGGAATCTTTTCCCTTCTAACTTTAGCGAATGCCCTCTCGTTCTCTTCACCTTGAAGAGGGTGAACAGTTTCTCTTTCTCTACCAAGTCAATTCCCTTCTATATCTTGAATATTTTGATCATGTCCGCTCTCAATCCCATTTTAGTAACTAACAGGGCCAACCTAAGAGGGTAAATTGGGGGAGGGCAATCAGAGCGGGCAGACTTGATGGGCTATGGGATATATAGGAGGGTAAAGTTAGGGGGGTGGGTCATTAGTGTGGGCAGACTTGATGGGCTTTGGCCCTTTTCTGCCGTCATTTTCTATGTTTCTATGTAAAGCAACACAAGTTTTGGGGTGGAGCTGATGCAGTAGTGGCAACACAAGTCATACACAATTTTTGGCTATGAAACTGCTGGGAGCAGTTAGCCATTGAGCCAGTGCTGGCATCAGTGCACTGCCAGCAGCCACATCCTTTGGCTCACTCTGGGCAGACAGCCAACACCCACTCCTCCTCACAGGAAATGACATCAAATGCAGCTACTGTGCCAGTAGAGGGAATGCATGTGATGTCCCTTCTACTGAGTGACAAATAATTTCTCTAGTTGAGCGGTATAACAAAGGCAGCAAAACAATTTTAGTCCACTGTATATGGTGGTGGGGAGGGGACACATGACTGAAGATTTACCTAAGGTGTCAGATATCCTTGACTTGGCTCTTGGTATGACCACCAAAGGAACGATGCGGTGAGATGACAAGTCAGAAATAGATGAACTCTTTTAGCCCACCGAGAGAGAGAAATTCTTCCTGTTTTCAATAGGTTTCTGTGCTGTAGCATACATGGGTCTGCTTAACCTTAAGAGACAACTTCTGCTCTCTGTAAAAGAAGTTCCCATCCTTCTATGTGAGAATAATGGGACGCTTGAGACAGTGCACATTGAAACATTTATTCTATTGGAAACTTGATGAAAGCTCTTTGGAATCATAGCTGTGCTGGATCTCAGATCAAGCACTGGAAGATGTGAAATGCCCAAGGTGTACACCTGCTCTCAATCCATATTTTCCTGCCTTATATAATCCTCTTCTTTTACAAGACTATTAAACATAGACACATAAACCAGATGTAGCTTTTCTTTTAGGGATACGCGGTCATTTATTTGTTTTTTCATTCAAGTCTTTATATGCAACATAAAATTATTAGGGCTGCACATCGATTAATCACGATTAAACACAATTAAAATTTTTAATTGCATAAAGTGTCCCCCTGCCTCAAATTTCCTTCTATACTCGTACAGTGGCAAATATAGACAGCAGAAGTAAATTCTCAGAACCGAAAGTTTCTCAGAACCAGAGAGTTTCTCAGAACCAGAGAGTAAATTCTCAGAACCAGAAAGTTTTAATTACTAATACTTGTCTTCTGAAGTACTTGATCTGAAAGGTCTTATTTTTGATGGCGGTCATCACTGGCATAGTAAGGTAGAAGGGTTGAAGTCTGGAGCTGGCAATGGAGGAGAAGGGTACGGATAAGAGGGACTTACCCAATGAACGGAGTTCATGGCGGGAGCATAGAGGGAGATAGGAGAGGAGAGATATTGGGAGGCTGCAGAGTGAATGCACTTGTAAGTCAGTAAGAGGAGTTTGAAATGTATACGGAATGGATGAGGAGACAATGAAGTGACATGAGGACAGTGGTAATGTGAGTATGGCAGTTCTGGCAGACTATAAGTCATGCAGCAGAATTTTAACAATTAAAAGTCCAGTTTTCTCTGTCTTTGAAATTTGATAAAAGGCAAATAGCCTTAACCTTCTGTCTGGAGCAGATTAAAGCACTTAGAAAGTCCACCAACTTCTTTTTTATTTTTACTTTGTTAATCTTTATTCATTTTTAAAACTCACAATAAGTGTAACATATAATACAATCATTTATACGTTAACATCAGTTAATATATCATCAATTCTAACTTGCATCAAATGTCCCCCCTCCCTTATACCCAACCCCCTAAATATTCCCACCCTGGACGTGTATAAACAAAAGGGAAAAATTAATATTTGTTCTATGCAGTAATTTCAATCTTTACAATATCTTGTTAATGGCTCCCAAATAACCTGAAATTTCTTAAAATTTTAAAAGTATAACAAAGGGATTCCCACCATGGTGATTGTTCTAATAGGAGAATTAGAGAATATTCTCTTGGTACTCAGGAAAGCAGATGACCGAGATGGTTCAAAAAAGACATATTTAAGAGACTTCCATTTAATAACACATTTGCAAGGGTGTGATTTTTAATTTTTAAGAGTGCATCTATCTGACTCAAACCAGGTTTATCCATTAAGAAACTTTTCTTCCTTTTCTGGGTTTCCTTACTCAGGTTAGGAAGCATTCTAACCTGACAATCCAGAAAGGAAGTACTGTACATCTTTTCTTGAAGAAAACATGCAGAAGCCATTCCTGATCTGACGGTAAAGCCAAAGAAACAATTAATGTGGCTTTAGCTACTGCACTGCATTAGAGGTCTCCATTATCTCAGAGACACTTAAAATGCCAGCCTCAGATTTCAATGTAAGACCTGGGTATTGATTGCACTGGTTTCTTCTTTGCCAATGGCAAATAATACAAATATGTCAATTGTGATATAGACTCCTGTGAAACAAATAACACTTCTTTCAAACAATGATTATCTGAATATCTAACAGTATTTTCCAAGATTTTCAATCACAGTAACGTAGTAACTGAAGGCAGATACAAAGACCTGTGTGGTCCATCCAGTCTGCCCAACAGTCACATTCATTCTCAAGGCAATGTTGAAGCAACAAACTTATTCATTTTACTTGCTAAGTTTCAGCATGTCTTCCCCTCCCCTCTGAGATAGATAAGATCTGTACTCAGTTCATTTGAATGTGGTTTAAAATATGCATAATTGCTCCTGATCCTTCTTGCCACATATAAAACAGCAACTTTAGAAGTCTGTCTGGCAACGGCAACACCGCCCAACACTGCCCCACTGCTGGAGTCGTCGTCAAAGCTAACTCCAGCCCCTCCTGATCCATTTTGACATATTTGGGACACAAACCGTAGAAGTCCATCCAGCATCATCTTCACTTCCCCTTTGCTGGGCTTCCATTTAAGCACCATTTCTGTGGATCGTAAATGAAGTTATAGATTTTGATCTATCGAGTTTTGCGTCCTATACAGAATTGGGCCTACAGCCGCCCAAAGATAACCCAATTCTGTAACCGACGTCCATGTTGCAGATGCCGGTTACAAAATTGGGTTTAACATGCCCAACCCCCCTCCCCGGACCCCCCAACGGCCCCCCCCAAAGATCGCCGGCAGGAGGGTGCCCAACTCCTCCTGCTGGACCCCCTAACGCCCCCCCCCAAGATCACCAGGAGGAAGGTGCTCAACCCTTCCTGCTGACAGAACCTGCCCCCTGACGATTGCCGGCAGGAAGGTGCTCAGCCTTTCTTGCTGACAGAACCTGCCCCCCAATGATCGTGGCAGGAGGGTACCCAAACTCTCCTGCCGACCCCCCCCCCACTGGCCCTCCCGAAGATCGTGGCAGGAGGGTACCCAACCCATCCTACCGACCCCCCCCAATGGCCCTCCCGAAGATCGTGGCAGGAGGGTACCCAACCCCTCCTGCTGACCCCCCCAATGGCCCCCCCTAAGATCGCCGGCAGGAGGGAATTTTGAATGGCAGGCCCTTTTCGAAGTACATAGGAAACCATATGTTCTATGAGGGAAGGAGAAGGCTGATTAAAAGTTCAGAGGGAAAACCCCTCACTTTTCCCTTCTTCTTTACCATAGCAAAAATCGAGCCTAACGTGGACCAGCTATGCTGCTGCTGCCATCTTGGATCCACTCCCATGCTTTTTGGCTTTCCTCATTCTTAGCCCAATGCTCTAACCACTAGTCTAGTTACTCTGTGCATACGGCTTTAAAATCCATTAATAAGAACATAAGAATAGCCTTACTGGGTCAGTCCAATTGTCCATCAAGCCCAGTAACCGGTTCTCATGGAGTCCAATCCAGGTCACTAGTACCGGGCCAAAACCCAAAGAGTAGCAACATTCCATGCTACCGATCTAGGTCAAGCAGAGGCTTCCCCCATGTCTTAATAACAAACTATGGACTTTTCCTCCATAGTAAACACATATTTCAGCCCTCTGACATTTCATGTACTGCAATCATATAGTCAAATGCTATTTTTCATTATATCTTGTAGTTTTTGATGAGTGAATCTGTGATGTAGTTTTTAGCCATTTCTCAACTTGAAAACATGAGTATGTCATTTACTTAAATAATTTTGTGGAATAAAAGCTATTTTCAGGCCATAAATATATTTGATTGATTCTGTCCACCTTTTTGCAAGAATTCATCCGTTCTGCTCTGCCAAAAATCTTTGGCCAAATAATTTGAACTGTACTGCAGCAAAAGGAAAGCAGTAAAACACCATGACTGACAACTTAATTATCAGCACAATTTTCTTTTTGGAACAGGTATTAGCCCAGATGAGCTCTTTCTGATCGAAAACAGAAGCAGAGGCCGCAGCAAACTGGTAGCTCTTCCATTCATCAGCTGGCCCAGACCCAGGAAGGATGTTCACTGTTCAAAATTAGCTGTGGTGGTTTGGTGTGCTTTCTGTTTCACAGAAACAGAGAGGCTCATCCTGAAGCTTGACATTTTTCTATGCCAGAGGCAATTTTATAAAGTGTTTTCTGTGATTAAAGCATGTCTCACATGTTGAAAATGACTCTTATGAAATTATGCAGCTGAATATTTACATATGCAGAGATACTTACAGTACCTCTTCCCATAAATCCAGTCACTCCCTTCAAACCATATGTATTCTAATATATGCTGAACTACATCCACTTTGGTTGTTAACTGAAGATGGAAATAGCCGTATGTTAACTTAAAGACCAAATTGTAAACTAAATATGTCTCTGTATATCTAGCATTACTGTACAAATGTAAATTCATGATTTGTTTGTCTATGCTTTGTGCATGTCAATCTTGTTACCCGTTCTGAGCTCGTTAGGGAGGATGGGATTTAAATTAACTAACGGGGTCTTTTACTAAGGCGTGCTAGCCAATTTAGCGCGTGCTAAATGCTAACATGCCCATTATATTCTACAGATGCATTAGCACTTAGGGCTCCTTTTATGAAGCCGCGTTAGCGATTTAACGTGTGTAATAGCGCACGCTAAACTGCCGGATGCGCTAGCCGCACCACCTCCTCTTGAGCAGGCGGTAGTTTTTCGGCTAGCGCAGGGGTTAGCGCGTGATTAAAAGCCACACGCGCTAAAGCCGCTAATGCGGCTTCGTAAAAGGAGCCCTTAGCGCACGCTAAATCGGCTAGCGCGCCTTAGTAAAAGACCCCCCATACTAGCTAACTAACTAAATATATGCACCCCACCAAGATCACTTGAAGGGGAAAGCTGCATTGTTTCCTTGCTCCAAGAGTTGTCCTTCTACTCTGGCCTCAGCCGCCTCAGTCTTGTTTTAAGTTCACTCTATTTCCTCCTAGACATGAACTGGAAGATATATGGACATGAATCTACCTAGGCAGATCACCATTATGACTTCTAAGAGAGATAAACTATGAGGGCAAGTGAAAGTAAAATGGTGGATGTTTCAAAAGTCGTGCAGGTGGTGAACAATTCATTGATAGTGCAACTTAAGGATTCAGTAGTTCAGGCACTGCAGGTTGAAAAAGCCAAAATAAGGGGATTATAATGAAGCAGGCATCAACATTTATTTCAGTATTTTTATATACCACTTATAACCCAAGTGTTTTACATTTAGGTACTCAAACATTTGTCCCTATCTGTCCTGGTGGGCTCACACTCTTCTCTAATGTACCTGGGGCAATGGAGAATTAAGTAACTTGAAAATATCAATTCTAATAGCAACACCCCACTCAAATTATCACACAAGTATCTCAATATGTTATAATAACAGCCCACACTTATCAACATTCTAGCAGGCAGCTCTGGCCTGACGGGACCCGTTTCACCTCAATTCACAAGCTTCGTCAAGGGTTTACACAAGACTGCTATGTGGCTTTCTTCAACACCACCACCGTTGTATGGGCTGCTGCTGACACTTGTGTGATAATTTCACTGGTTTATTTTATAAAGTAGCATATACATAAAATGCATAAAAAGTAAATAAGTATGATAAATTTTGAAGAGGATTTTTAGGATCTACGATAGAAATGTGGAACCTTGCAAGACTTGGGGCTCCTTTTACAAAGGCGTGGTAGCAGTTTAACGCTCATAATACCGTGCGCTAAACCGCCGGCCACGCTAGCCGCTACCACCTCCTCTTGAGCAGGCGGTAGTTTTTAGGCTAGCGCGGGGGTTATCGCATGATGAAAAGTCACACCCGCTGAAGCCGCTTCGTAAAAGGAGCCCTTGGTCTAGGTAACAGTTCCTGACAACCAAGCTGGTTTCTGAGATCCTTTTCCTCTCCCATATAGTAATTTATTGTACACTGATGAATGGGGTGTTGCCATTAGAATTGAAATTTTCAAGTTGATCCCACAAACCATCTTGAAATGACTGAATATGATTAAGTGACTTGCCCAGGATCACAAGGAGCAGTGAGGGATTTGAACCCAAAACCTCAGGATGCTGAGGCTGTAGCTCTAATCACTGCACCACACACTTCCTGGGAAAGTGTATAAATAGCAAATACAGCAACAAAGGTGACCAATTGGTGTTCAGTCTCTTTTATTGTAATGGACTCGACACGATCGTGTTTCGGCCCACTAGGGCCTGCTTCAGGAGTCTAAATATAAAATTTAATAAATAAATGAAAATTTACAATTGAAAAATGCAATTATGTCAACAATTATAAAGAAGAAGAAGAACAAAGATCAAAACATGTAAATGGACCATATACAATCTACATATATGTGTTCATCATGAAATCATAAAACATTACTTATGGACATTGGAAAAAATTCAAAATAAAGCCTTGTTGTGCACACAACTTAGACACATGGTTTAGGCCAGGGATCTCAAAGTCTCTCCTTGAGGGCTGCAATCCAGTCGGGTTTTCAGGATTTCCCCAATGAATATGCATTGAAAGCAGTGTATGCACATAGATCTCATGCATATTCATTGGGGAAATCCTGAAAACCCGACTGGATTGCGGCCCTCAAGGAGGGACTTTGAGACCCCTGGTTTAGGCCAATATAATCCTGGCATAAATAGGGTGCACCTAAAAGTTAGGACTTCTGGAGGGGCATTTTCAATAGGACAGCTAAGTCTGACTTTTGTCATTCAAAAAAAGAGAGAAAGTTCATGTACTACCGGTGTTTAACATTTATCAAAAACAAGGAAAAGAAACCTCAAACACCCAACTTATAATTAAGTGCCTTTGTGGATTTCCACAATGAATCAAGTGTGTAGCATGAAAAATATCAAACGGCTACCTCATAAATGCTAATTTTATAGAAATAGGAACTTCTTCCTAGTTTCAAATAGCAGCCTCATTCACAATCTTCTCAGACCCTCAGCGTCACCACTCAGAACTCAACGTATCATTGTTCTGAGCTTTACGTGGCAAATCGTCACTGGATCTGTATATATTATTTTATGTTATTTTTTAAGAGCTTAATTTATAGTTTTAAATAGTATTCAATAACTTTAAATTGTTTTTCAATAGTCTTGAAATAATGTACTTAGCTTTATATGCTGTTCTTCATTTAGTAAATGTCTATGGTAAACAGGGTGTCTTAGCTGACATGTTTCGCGGGAAACCGCTTTATCAAGGCTTCACCCCTATTAGAATGCAAAGAATAGACAATACTTTAGTGCCAACTCTTATTTAAGAAACCCGAAATATATTCAGACTTTAAACATATAAGACAGGCTTTAGAAATAAATTCTTACTTACTCTTTCACTGTCAACTTCCTCGAATACTCTATAAAGGAGCCAGCAGCGTACTACTGATTAAATAATCGGGGAAGACAAGGAAGCCAGGCCCACTTGCTGACGTGGGCTCTTGACATCACAAGCCCCGCCCCTTACAGTAACTTTAAATCATTTCTGCGACTCTTCCCCCTAGCTGATTATAGACCAGGATTAAACTAAAGACATCCACTCTAGTTCGATATTTAACCCGTTAGGAATAACAGTATTTAAAGAGTAAATCCAACGTTGTTCCTTGTAATTTAAACTTTCTTCTAAATTTATCCTACCCACCTTCCCTACGTCTACCTGGTCGATCACTCTCCATTTCAGTTGACTTATTTCATGCCCAAATGTTATACAATGTTCCACTATAGGGGCTTGCAAAGATTTAGTTTTAATGCGGGACTTATGCTCATTTAATCTCACATGGATAGGGCGCTTAGTGCGACCTACATATACTAGATTACAGGGGCATATCAGAACATATACAACCCCTGTTGTTTGACAGTTAGTATTAGTTGATGATGTTATAATTCGTTTGGTTTGAGGATCTTTCCATGTCTCACCTTCAATGGTGGTAATGCACCATTGACAATGTCCGCATTTATTATGTTTGCCTATGGTCCGCTCTTGTCTCCGACCAGTCTTTTGATTAATTAAGACTTGACCTATAGTTTTAGCCTTCCTAAAAGAAAACATCGGGATCTCTGCAAAAACATGGTGGAGCTGTAAGATGTGCCAGTATTTCTTCATTTGGGATATCAGTTCCTTTGCAGCTTCTGAGTAGGGGAGTACACAAATTAATCTATCGGGTTTCTTAAATAAGAGTTGGCACTAAAGTATTGTCTATTCTTTGCATTCTAATAGGGGTGAAGCCTTGATAAAGCGGTTTCCCGCGAAACATGTCGGCTAAGACACCCTGTTTACCATAGACATTTACTAAATGAAGAACAGCATATAAAGCTAAGTACATTATTTCAAGACTATTGAAAAACGATTTAAAGTTATTGAATACTATTTAAAACTATAAATTAAGCTCTTAAAAAATAACATAAAATAATATATACAGATCCAGTGACGATTTGCCACGTAAAGCTCAGAACAATGATACGTTGAGTTCTGAGTGGTGACGCTGAGGGTCTGAGAAGATTGTGAATGAGGCTGCTATTTGAAACTAGGAAGAAGTTCCTATTTCTATAAAACTAGCATTTGTGGATTTCCATGCATATGTGGATATAGTTTGTAATCCTGGTGAAAGAATTCACTTGATTTTTGCAATTAATAAATTAAATGAATAAAATAATTAAAAATTAACAAGGTTTTTTGGACCGACGATAAAAACCATACCCCAGTAAGACTCTCATTAGAGGGTGAGGGTTGGGTGTTTGAGGTCCTTTTCCTTGTTTTTTGATAAATGCTAAACACCAGTAGTACATGAACTATCTCTCTTTTTTTTGAATGACATTTCTGTACTTTGTGAGGTTGTAGAACTCTTCAGCAGTTTAAGAGACATTTGAAAACCTATTTATGTACAGGGCAGGATTAACCAATAGGCCAAGTAGGCACGTGCCTAGGGCCCGAAATGGTCAGGGGGGCCCGATGAAGGAGGGCATCAACATTGTTTTTTCCAAACGGCGATGGGCCCATTCAGCATTGATCGGCAACACGGGCCCCCCCCCCCGATTGGCAACGCAGGCCCCACCCCAATCGGCAACGCGGGCCCCCATCGACGGAAAATAAGACAAGCAAGCAACGCGGGTAAGAAAGGCAACGGGAACTGTAACTGTGCAAGCAGTGCTGCTTGCCCAAAGCTTCCTTCTGACGCAGCTTCCTGTTTCCGCCTGGGCGCATGGTGGGGTGGGGCAGGGCATGGAGTCCAGTGTACTTGGGTGCCTAGGGGCCCTCGACGAATTAATCCTGCCCTGTTTTTGTATGCAAGATTCAGTTCCATAGTTTTTATGGGGGAAAGATGATTTTGTTTCCTGTTTTCATTTATTTCTGTAATTTCTTTTCAAAGATGATTCTTTCAAAGATGATTCTTTGAATTTGTACATTTCAAAACTAATGGCCCCTTTTATCAAGCTGAGCTAGAGTTTTTTAGCTTGGGCCAGCTCGGTAAATGCTCTGATACTTATAGAATTCCTATGAGCGCTGGAGCACCTACCTCATTGGCTCGAGCTACAAACCTCTAGCGCAGCTTGGAAAAAAAGGGGAATAATTAAGTAAAAGGTAAGTTCCACCTACAGATTTGCAAAAGGTAGTCCAAAATTTATTTTTAAATTTGCTAGCTGTTGACTTTCTGCCTGCAATTTCTGGACAATTCCCTACTAGCGTTATGTGCTGTAGATGGAGTAAAAAAAAAAAAAAAAAGGAATTTTGAAGAAATACTAACAGCTAAGCTACACTTACCCCCCCCCCCTTTTACTAAGGTGCGCTAACTGATTAGCATGCGCTAATCAAATTAGCACGCGCTAAACGCTAACGTGCCCATAGACTAACATGCACGCATTAGCGTTTAGCGTGTACTAGTCGGTTAGCGCACCTTAGTAAAAGAGGGCCTGAGTTCTAATTGCTGTGTTCAATATTGTTCACATGCTAGACAGATACTGGACTCTTTACAGCTGGAGGTTTGTGAGCCAGCAACAAGCTCCAGGGAGAAAGGCTATAACTGAACCTCATGTCCAAATATTACATGTAAAAAGAACATTCATGTGTAGCACTGAAGGAAAAGCCGCCAGGAGTTCAACATCTGGTTTTGAAAGAGTCCTCGTGGACCCAACCCTTCTAGGATGGTGTAACAGAAGAAAACAGGAAGGTCTATTTATCTTACTGTCTCTCTCCTTTCCAAGTACAGTCTCCAGCTGCTTACATCAACTTCTTTTCCCTGGGAAGGACCATCACATAGAGCCTTACAAAACCATCACCACTCCTCTTTAATGTGACTTTCTTTTTTTGGTTTGAAAGTTGAAACCTTGTCTCAGGTTGTCCTTTGACAAAACACTCAGGCCTAAGTCTCCTTCTTCTTCTCCCAAAAGAAACAGGACTTTCCTGACTTCCTTTCCACAGATGAAAGGAGGAAGTGGGGGCAGTAATTAAGAGCCATGAACTTGTGATGCTGAACATGGAGATCCTGAGACATATTAAAAAAACAAAACAGTAAGATTCTGTTGTCCAGGAATGTGTGTGCTGAAGAATAAAACAAAGTGCTCAGTGTTGGCTGCATTCTAAGAAAAGTCTTATTTGCTCTTAATCTGCATAAAATTAAGCACGTTTAACAGGCTGTAGCTGTGCTTCAAAGTATTACACAGACTGCAGTACTGCCCTTGTGAATCATTTTGACAGCTTTTCAGAAACCATATGTATCCTTTCTTAGTACTTATCATTTTCAGCATAAAAGGACAAATAAAAAGGACTACTGTTATATGTAGATGTGGAGGTGCATTTTTGGTATCACATCTAAATCAGAGTTTAGATGTTTTCGGAAGTATGTCCAAAAATCAGGTAGAGAAAATGGCCATTTTCGTAAAAGCAAAATGTCTATCTTGTTTTTTCAAACATGACCATTTCTAGATGTGGGCGCCCTTAGAATGTCTTATCTTTCTTGTCCATTTTTAAAGAAAAACGCACAAAACAAGCCATTGGGATGTAGGAAGAGCCATCTTTTTTTTTAGTAGACTGGCCACGTAGACATCCCAGCAGAACAGTGGGGCATCCCAGAAGGCATTGCAGTGAACCTCACATAAAAGATCCCAGGTACACATCACAACACCCTTATATTGTATGATGAGCCCTCCAAAACCCGCCCAAAACCTACTGTACCCAATGGTATACCACACCAATAGCCCTTATCCCTGCAGGTAGCACACACAGTATATCTAGGTACAGTGGGATTTGGGTGGGTTTTAGTGGGCTCATATAGACCACCATAAGTGTAATAGTTAGAGTAGGATATGTTCCCCCTTCTCTGCAGTTCACTGCATTGATCACCAGGCCTACTCCAGGGACCTGCTGCTGCTCTAATAGTCTGGCCATACCATCTGAATCTGTCATACAAGCAGGTACGAGTCCCGAAAGTGATGACAGAGAGAGCACCGATGCTGATGTGGGCAGCAACCTCGCCCCAGGGAAGTAAAAAAGGTATAGGGGAAGGCAAGGGGGGCCTTCGCATGGCAAGGAGAGGAGCTGGGGAGCAGAGAGGAGGAGGGGTACTTTGCCCGGGGTGGACTGCCCCCCACAGCACCCCCCTTACTGTTTGGATGTGGTAATCCGTTGGATATGTTTCCATCTGAGATTATTCCATCTTCGTTTTTTACCGCAGGCCAGCGTGCTGAATGCTCTGCGCTGATCTCGACGCCAGCCAGCGTTAAAATCTACTTTCATGGTTTTGTAAAAAAAAAAAAAGGGGGGGGGGGATGGTATGTTTGATGATGTGAAGATTCCAGTATTTAACCAATGGAAATACTTAGGCATTATTCCTGACTCTTAAACCACAAGTTAAGGCTGGGGTGTCAAAGGCTTTTTCTTAAAGATTCGTTTACTACAAAGATTGAGGGATTTTCTCTCATTGGATAACTTTTCTGCAGTGCTAACTCCTGTGTTTGATTATTGCAATTCACTTTGGTCCTCTTTTATTAAGGTGCGCTAAGCATTTTAGCGTGCGTTTATCATGCGCTAAATCAATGCCTGCGCTAAATGCTAATGCGTCAATAGGATAGCATGCAGCTCCTCTTTAAACCCGTGGGCTCGCACTGCAGGGAAGGCGGCAGAGAGAGTCACACTTCCTGCCTTCTCTTGTTAGAACCGGCTCCAAAGCAGAGCTCAGGGCAGAGAGCAGAGCAGGGACAGGAGCCACACGATTCCCCCGGTGCCTGAAACCTCTTCCTACACAGCAAAAGATCGGGGCAGAGAGCAGGGCAATGGAGCAGGAGAGTCGGCAGAGACCTGTGCGACTGGTCCCAAGCAGTCGCTTCTATTTTTGATCAGCCAGCCCAATCAGTGTCCCAAATTTGCATTGTAAATTGCGTCCCTGCCTACTTTCCCTGCGTTTCTCCTCATTTGCATGCACGGATTTGAATCGGATCGCTGGAGAGGATAGTGAATGGGGCCCGAGGGAAATCTGGTCACAAACCGATTGGTTTGCTTTGTGAATCTAGCCCTAAGGCCTTACAACTTGCACAGAATGCTGCTGCACGGACTATTATGCGTGCTTATAAATGTGATCATATTACACCTATTTTGCTTGATCTGAATTGGTTACCTGTTTCATCTTGCAGTGAATTTAAAGTGTTATGCTTGATTTTCAAAGTATTGAGTGAAAATGGTCCTGTTGTGTTACGCTCATTATTTCAATCATACCAGTCATTATGATCACTACATTCCGAGAGCCAAATGCTGCTTGAAATTCCTTCATTTAAATCTGTGACCCATTCAATTTTTGGACGCTCCATGATATCGGTACAGGGTGTGGAATGCATTACCTGCTGAGGATATGGGGAGCTTCTAGTGTTTTGCAGTTTAGGAAACTTATGAAGACAATTTTATTCAAGCAAGCATTTCCTTGAATGTTATTTTTATTTTTAAGGTTTGATTCTGTTGTTTTGTGATTATGTCTTGATTTTATTGTTTCCCGTACAGAATTGTAGGATACTGCAGATAAGAAATTGTTAAATAAATAAAATATTGGACAATCACATAAGAACATCAAATAACAGGCATATTTTATTCCACCTACATTCATAAACCAATATTCAGCATCTCTCGAAAAAAAAAAAATAGGACATCAGTCCAAACCAAAGGCTTTTCCAGACAAAAATTCCCATACTATCTGTATTGTGTTGAACAGAAAAGGCAGCAACAGGCCCAGGCAGAAGTTAGTAAAATGCAATTATTTTGTTCAGATGAAACCCAACATGGCCCATTTTCGGCAACAGTGCCTGTGTCAGGAGTCAGTACTTTCCAGATCCCAATACAGAGCAAACATAGAACTTTTCCCTCTCCCCAGCTGGTGGCTGGCAAGCTGTACAAATTGCTGTCAGTGCCAGTGATGTCAAAGATAAGTTTGAAGGTGTGTCACTTGTTCATTAGATGTGTTTGCTCTGCCGATCATTGCACTGGTTGCCAGTGGAGGCACGAGTAATGTTTAAATTCTCATGCCTCTGTTTTAAATCAGTTTGGGGATTGGCACCTACATACCTGCTATCTCATTTTGTGTGGATAACCAGGAACTGCAACCTATTTGCTTACCCGAAGATTTTAGGCTGTAAACTCAGGTCTTATTTAGATAGGATGCTTGTTTTTCAAGCAAGCAAACAACAGTCCTGGTTGGGTAACTAAATCAGCGGAGCCATGTTGTCTTATGGCGCTTTTAGAAAAGAAATCAAGACAATATTATTTGATAAATTAATCTCTTAATCTGTGCTTTTATCTCTATTTTTTAAACATAATTTTATTCCATCAATTTTATATTTTTAATGTTTTTTTAATACAACAGGTTGTATTCATTTTTTACTATTTTGTATTTCACTGATTGTCCAGTTTTTCTCTTTTGTGGAAACCGCCTAGAATTCTTTTGAATAAGGCGGTATATAAAAATAAAGTTATGTTATGTTATGTATACATGCATTAGAGAAAGGGAAGGGGATTTGATATACTGCTTTTCTGTGGTTCCATTGATTCAAATCAGTTTACATGTTAAAAGTTAGGTGTTTGACTCCTAGCAACTTGATGAATTACGGATCTAAAAAGAAATCGGTTTTGTGCTAGTCTGGTAAGGTCCTCCAGAAGCATCCCCAAGGCTGTTTTTAACATGTCCAGCCATCTGATTGCAGGTCACCCTCTTCACCTAGTTCCTTCGATCTTCCTTAACATTACATCCTTCTCCAATGATCTTTCTCTTCTGACGGTGTGACATAGCTGGTTTCATTTTTTCCAGAATTGATTTGTTAGTTTTTCTGCGATCTGTGGCACACATAAAATCCTTCTCCGGCACCAGGCCCTTATTTTGTGCCTGGGGAAACGGAGAGTTAAGTGATTTCCCAGCGGGAATTGGACCTAGTTCCCCTGGTTTGTAGGTCATTCCACTAGACATTAGGCCATTCCTCTACTCCAATTAACCTTTTTCCCACCACTATCTTGCAGTGGTGTCATTAAGTAGGAAAACTGAAAATCTTGAATGATTTATATGTTACCTGTACAGATATTAGTGTAATGTATGTAATACCCACTGTTTGTTCATTTGTATGACACTGTATTTGATTAAAAATCAATAAAGATTAAAAAAAAAAAAAAAAAAAGTTTTCTCACAATTGCATAGCTATGAGGAAGTCACTGCACTATGGACTAGATCAGGGGTCTCAAAGTCCCTCCTTGAGGGCCGCAATCCAATCGGGTGTTCAGGATTTCCCCAATTAATATGCATGAGATCTATGTGCATGCACTTCTTTCAGTGCATATTCATTGGGGAAATCCTGAAAACCTGACTGGATTGCGGAGCCTCAAGGAGGGACTTTGAGATCCCTGGACTAGATGCTGTAAACGTCACCCAAATTTGGGCCTGATAAAAAATGAGTGCTGAGCTCTATTCTATAAACAGTGGTCCGAGTTGGACGCCATTTATAGAACAGCACAAAATGCCAGGATCCATGCCCAATTTTGGGCGTGAGGATTTACATCAAATGAAACCTGATCTAAATCCTCATGTGTACATGAGCCCCCAGATACTACGTCTTATCTTTAGTGAATGTGCCTGACCCACCTATTCTCCTCCCATGGCCATGCCCCCTCTTGAGTTGTACGCTATAAGATTTATAAATTGGGCTTAGCAAGATGTGCATGTAAATCCCAATTGTTGCCAATAATCGATTGTTAGCTAATTGGATCACTGTTTAAGTGCTCTGCTCACACTTTTGTGGGTAGTGTACACTTATACGTGTAAGTGCTAGTATTCTATACATTTATGCACATAAGAGGCACATAAGTGCGGGGTCCAGGTTATAGAATTGTCCTTTATAGGCAGAAATGAGTTTGGCAGCTCATTATTCCTCCTTTGTAGCAACGTCACATTTTCTGGCGCAGCCCAAAAAATGAGCAATCCTTACAATATTTAGAAGCTCTTTTATTAAGCAGTGGTAAGCATTAATGTGTGCTTACTGCCGGTTAAAAGCACTACTGAGAGTGTCCTGTGGTAGTTTTTTTTGGGGATCCGCGCACACTTTCCACACTGGGAGCCTGTTTGGGGCAGGGACGGGCATCGGCGTGTTCCGTGCTAATCAGTTAGCGAAACTACTTTGCCGCGTGTCAACCGATTAGCGTGTAATTAGCACAAGAGCCCCTACTGCCTAGAAAATAGGCGTTTTTAAGTGCTCGCAGACTATTGGGGAAATTAGCATGTGGCCACTAACAATTGAAATGGAAAACGTGGCCATATTGCAACCACGCTGAGTGGCCTCAGCATGCGGGAAAGCCCCGTGCTAGTGATAGCGCAGGCCACCTTTTGGCGCAGCTTAGTGAGAGCGAAGTTAATGTAACGTAAGAATTAATGCACAGTAAATTGATTTGCACACTTTAACGCTATTTTATTATAATTAATGTGTGGATCAAACAAAAAGTCCAAAATGAACCAAAAAAGAATCACAGCTTTTGCCGTTGCACATCCTTGACATGCACATATATGCCTCAGAAACAGGCATAAATTAGTGGAAGAGCAGCTGTGTGGTACCAGGGTTGCTTCTGGTTGCTTAGTTCGTAGGGGCACAAAAAAGTTAACTGCTCTGATTCTGACTTCTCTAATAAATTCGTCAAATCCAACACATCTATTGCGGGTTCATTTTATAGGGGAATGCCTATAAGAATATCCATAAAGCACCTATGGGCTCCTTTTACCAAGGTGCGCTAGCGTTTTTAGCACGCGCGCTGCATTGCCACGTGCACTAACCCCTCACTACGCACCAAGAACTAATGGCAGCTCAATGCTGGCGTTAGCGTCTAGTGCACGCGGCAATGCAGCCCACGCTAAAACCGCTAGCGCAGCTTAGTAAAAGGAGCCCATAGGTGCTTTATGGATATTCTTATAGGCATTCCCCTATAAAATGAACCCGCAATAGATGTGTTGGATTTGATGAATTTATTAGAGAAGTCAGAATCAGAGCAGTTAACTTTTGCTACACTTTTTGTTCAATTAGCTTTAGATTCAGATAGAGAGCGGCTTTTAAAGCTGCTTATATTTACGTATCATACACTTGTTAATTCTTGTTCTTATTCTTTTGAAACGCAATAAACATTTTTGAACTTAAAAAAAAGCTGTTTTTCAAACATAAAGATGCTTTGTTTGTGAATCAAAAGATAAGAATGTATTCAGATGTATCCAGGTGAACACAAAAAAAACTGGAAACAATTTTTGCTTTTTAGGCCTCAGGTTTTAAAGATGAGTGCTACCATTGTATTAAGATTCCCATGTAAGTGTTTGGTGAATTTCAAGGGAATTAGATATATATTTTTTGATTCTACACAGTTATCAAGATTTATTTTGGAAAAGGAGGTGACAGCTGCAAGTATCCCTATCAATAGCCAGGAATAAAGCTCGTAATTAATAACTTGGGTCCACTTCAGGTTGCCTGATTTCTTTCCTTTAAAAAGGTGACGGAGTAAAATAGTCTTCGATTTTGTTGATACTCCTCCCTCAATGATTGTTGACTAACAGTTGGAAAAAAAATGTTTAATTTCCTTGTTTAATTATTCCTTATACAGTGCTCTCCCATGAATTCACGGTCTGCGATTCGCAGTCCCAGTCATTTGCGGTATTTTCCGACCGCGAATGACTGGGCAGGAGAGGATAACCAAAGCGCTGGCGAATGAAGGAAATCATTTGTGGTATGCTCCAACCGCCTCTTCCTGTACTAAAGCCGGGCCTCACCAATCAGGAGCTGCTTTGACACACACTTGCCGAGTCTCTGGCTGCCCTCTCCTACCTTTCCAGCTGCCCTCTCCTGTCTCCCCTACTAAAAACCGTATTCGCGTTTTTTCAACATTCGCAGGGGTTCCTGGAACGGAACCCCCATGAATATCGGGGGAGTACTGTATAACTAGTTATGTAATTGGATATATGTTGGAAACTGTTTAATTTCATTAAGATTGTTATTATCATAAAAAAATTGAAACTCAATAAAGATTAAATTACAAAAAAAAAAAGAACCCCCCTGCAGTGTTACAGATACAAATATTTATTATCAACAGCAGCTAATAAATTCTAGAATACTTAAGCAACACATGAATGCAGTAATATTTGAAGCAAACAGGAAGGTTTATTTTTTGATAAGTCTCATAGGGGTTCTTTTATTAAGGTGCGCTAAGGATTAGCGCACGCTAAACGCTAAGATATGCATAGGATATAATGGATGCCTCAGCATTTAGTGCTTCTTAAGAAAAGGACCCCATTGCCTTAGTCTTCTATTCCTTGTTGTTAATTGTTATGTGTCTTGTTTGTGGTTATGTAATAATAATAATAATAATAACAACTTTATTTTTCTATACCGCCAGAATCAAACGACTTCTAGGCGGCTCACATTGAAAGAAGGCTGGACAATCAGCGAATTACAGAATGCATTAAGAGGAAATGTTACATAAGAGATTGGAGTTCCAGAATTACAGATGCATGGAGAGAAAAGTTACCTAAGAGAAAGGGGTTATATGGGGAAGGAAAATATGAGAGGTTGGAGATACCTGAGAGATTTCATCAGGGATTGCAGCGGGGAAATAACATAGTGAGAAGGTCATCTGTTTAGGTAATAAATTTGTCGAATAGAGTGGTTTTAATTGTTTTTCGGAATGCGTTGTAGTGCTTTTTGGCTTCATTTATGCAGTTTCCCAGCCAGGATTACTGTCTGTTTGCTTGGTACATGAAGGTTCTGTCCAGGAAGGATTTGTATTTGCAGCCTGTGATCTTTGGGTATGCAAAGATGTTTTGTGTGACCTGTTCTGGGCTCCTTGGGGAGGACGGGAAATAAATTGAATTAAATAAATAGTCGGAACCTTCAAACCAGTTCTTTAATTTCAGGGCTTGTTTCTTGCCCAGAAGAATTTGTAATTATCGTGTCAGCAGAGGGCAGCAGCAGACAGCATAAAAGATTTCTGCAGCCATGCAACATCTACGTTTTCACAAGTTCTCTCTCCCCCCAACCCCACCCCGAGTTCAAGTGGAGTATGATCAAGTGTGGTATGATGCAATCTCAAAGGTACATTGTGTCCACAGATGTACTGCACAAGAAACACATTATGTGCATTTGCCAGCTATAGTAAACCTAACAAACTGAGAACACGATAACCAAACTCTCTGAAATACAAGGTTGAGTTGACAAAAAGAGCTGAATACACTTGTATATGCCTCTTTACATATAATTTTTTAAAATCTTCTTTATTAAGAACATTTGCAGATTTTAAATATAAAAACAAGGTGGCCATAGTCTCCCCAATTATGAGGATGTAAAACAAGAAGAATCCTAGACCGTTAAGGTTCAATTAAGCCTTACTTATTTTTATATTTTTACAATGCATCCCAGAAAAAAAAACATGTTTACCACAGCATCTCATTCATTTATTCATGATTTGTGGTGAAGAAGGAGCAGCATGTTTGGCTTTGAACAAAGCTTTTTTGAACTGCATGACTGTTAACATAAGATTTGGGGAAGTTCCTCTTTGTTGGAATTGCCATCAACACATGATTTTTGGGCTCATTTTTGTAAGTTTGGTGCAGTTGGGTTTTTTTTCAGCTGATGATTGCAATAACTCCTTTTAAGTGACACTCTGGGGCTCATTTTCAAACAAGAAAAATGGGCCAAAAAGCAGCATAAAGGAGCAGATGGATGTTTTACTCAACAAACCCTTCCAATTTGCTATTCTCAAAACCCATTTTGTAGACGGATTTCTATAGTGATTGTCTGTAGCGTATCTAAATCTGAAGGGGGCATGTTGGAAGAATGGTTTGGGTGGGACTAGGGTGATCTGGAGGTTCTTCTGCAATAATCAAACATTTTAGAAAACGTCCAGGACAGTGAATCTTCACCGGTGCAGGGCAATTGCGATCACATCGGCATCCGGCCTGCCCTTGAACCACCCGCTGAATGGCCGACATCAGCTCTCGTGGGACTCGTGAGAACTGATGTCAGTCACTCAGCAAGTGGTGCGGGGGGCAGGCTGGATGCCGAAGAGATCGTGACTGCCCTGCACTGCTGGAGATTCGCAGTCCGCCGTCCAGGAGACTCCAATAAAGGTTCCAGGGTCTCGGGGGATGATGTAAAGTCTGTACAAAGGCCGCCCCATATAACTAGGCCGTGGCCCATACACGGGTTTGTAAAACCCACGTATAGGCCGTGGCCTATATATGGGAAATATGGTACTTCCAAAGTACTCAGGATATACTGTCCTTGTGTAGCTCATGAAACTAACTGTTTTATGCAACCCAGCATATTTTTCTTTCTGATTGAGAGGCTTAACCAAACAACTTGATGGTACAGACATGGCAACTCCAGTAATTGGGAAATAAAATCACTGCTGGGCAGTCGTATTCAGTCAGTGACCTGAAAATGTCATGGAAAAATCAAGATCAAGTATGCCTATGTAATATCACATCATAGCATATGCTATGAGTTAAACTAATTGGGCAGGCTAGATGGACCATACAGGTCTTTATCTGCCATCATCTATTATGTTCTGCCGCCTTATTTCACCAACAACCACCAGCTCATCCATAATAATGACACCTAAGTCTCTTTCCCATTTGACAACTATTTTCCTCCTAACCAAATCATATTAAGAAATATTTTGCACTCTAGGGGGCTCTTAATCGAAAGAGAAAGACATCCAAAAACCGGCCTAATTCGGCACTTGGACTAACATTGTCAAAATATGTCCAAGTGCCGATAATAAAAACGGGTTTCTAAACAACCTAGGTCTTCATAGTGCCGCTGAACAACCATAGCTAAACGGGGCATTTCAGGAGGAGTGTCGAGGGCAGGAGTTGGGTGGGACATGGGCCAGCTTAGACTTAGTCATACTGCATGTATAACCGAAAGTTATACAGCACAGGATCGATGGAACTTGGACGTTGTGACTTAGACCATTTAAAACATGGTCTAAGTCACAAAAACCCACCTAAAGTCACCAGATAAGCACTGCAAACACATAACACAGACCCCCCCCCCCCACACTACCCCAGTGATCACCAACCCCCCACAACCCCATAAAAAAATCATAATCACACCTTTAAAATTCAGCCTCCAGCCCATTATCACCTGGTAGCCTGGCATAGGAAAGCCTAGTCATCCTGCACAGAGGTCGCTTAAGCCATCTTGGGGGTGGGTTAGGGACCCATGGAGAGGAGGCCCCATGCTCATAAGCCCCTGTAATCACTGCATTGATACTGAAACATGTGTACTCCCCTATACACCCCCCAAACCCTTTTGTACTGGAATATAAGTGGCTCCTGCAGCCATAAGGACTATTAGGGTGGTAGATAAGTGGGTCTAGAGGATTCTGGAGGTGGTTTGTGGGGCTCACTGTGACCTATAAGGGAGCTGTAGTGAGATGATGACATGGCACCTTTTTTGTGAAGTTCACAGCAGTGCCCCTGTAAGGTACCCCACTATTTAGGTGTCATGTGTGGGTGTTCAGTCCATCACTTTGCAGACCCCTCCCACGTCCAACAGGGCATGTTCTAGGTGTTTTTGTGGTATAAAAAATGTGGTATAAAAAATGTGGTATAAAGATGGACGATTTAGCGACTTGGACGATCAGATCTGCAGGACGTATAATTAGACGATTTTTGAAACAAAAAAAATTTGGACGTATTTTTCGAAAATGTGTCCTAGGCTGTTTTTTACTTTGGACGACTTGCGACTTAGATGAAAACGGACTTAGACGTTCCTTTCGATTATGCCCTTTCAAAATCCTTGAGCAATTTGGGCTATTCTCCCTTTTATTTACTTAGCCCACCTGGTGTGTTCACACTTTACAAATCTGTATGTCTTATGCAAACTGTCATAATTTTTTCTTTAGCCCCTTCTTAAAGCTTTTGATGACGCTGAACAATTGGCGATCAGCACAAAAACTATACGCAATTAGGGAAAGCCAATGGCAGTGTGAGCAGCCGATGATTAAGGACATGTTGCCTTATTGGCTAAAAGTACTTGAAATTGTATATTCAGTCAGTGTGTCGGAGGCTCGTTTGACAGTTCACAGGGTAGTGATTTTTTTTGTCTAATAGTCATATACCTACAAAGTAAAAATTTGACAAAAAAATCCCTTTACAATATGTTGCTAAGAGTGTGAGCAGCAGGCCAGAGAAGTTTAAAGATTTAAAGAGGTAGGGGGTGGGAAGGGAGAGCGTGAGAGTGGCACGGGGACATTGAAAGAGCGGGGAGGGGGGTTGGTGCAGAAGGAGCAGGGGGGCGGGGAGGAAGGCACGGTGGGTGGGGCCTTCCATCCTCACTACGCCACTGCATAGATATAGGTACTTATTTTGTACCTGGAGCAACGGAGGATTAATTGACTTGTCCAGGGTCACGAGGATCAAGAGTGTGAGGAGAAATAGTTCTGATTCTGAACCACTTCACTTTACAAACGACCTCCTTTTATAGACCTCTGTAAGCTTCCATTAACATTAGGGAAAATCTTATAAGTGCTTGTTTATTCTCTATTGTTTGCTTTCTTGAGGGTAAATTGTAGGATTGCACAACTTGATTTGCGCCCTCGAGGACAGCGTGCTGGTTAAAGGTTCTGAGTCATTCTCAAACAGCAAGTTCACAAAGTTTATTATTTAACAGTTCTGAATACTACATTGGTTCTTGCAACCCTATAATTCCACTCCTCCTGAAGAGGTTTTTGTAGTAATCCCTTATTATAGGCAACTGGTCCTTCGTTCATTACATTGCAATTGCCATAGTACTTATGAGCAATATTTGACTTTGATCAAATCATTTGCATATCTGCTCAAACCCTGACCGCTGTCATGATGACTGAGATTAGAGAATGACACGGGGGTCAAATTTTTCCCTGTCCTTGCGGGAACTCATTTTCCCTTCCCGGCAAGTTGTTTTCCTGTCTCTGCCCCGTTCCTGCAAGTTCTGTCCTCAAACACTTTAAAATTATAAGTGTTGGAGGCTTGTGCGGTTAAGGCAGAGCTTGCAGGAATGGGGCAGAGACAGTGACAAAACTCACGGGGAAATTGAGTTCCTGTGGGGACGGGGACAAATTTATCCCCGTGTCATTCTCTAATTGAGATACGGTGGTAGATGATTGTGTGTATTCAGACTGAAAGTCCAGGATCTTTACTCTGTAAACCGCCTAGAACTGAGAGGTAGCTGCAGTATACAAGCATATTGTTATGTTATGTTAAAGTTGAAGGTTCAGGTCAATTGGTACCAAACATTTCACTTCCTGGAGCACTGTACTGTTTCAGCCCGTCCCTCCCCAAACGTCTGGTCACATGACAGTTTGATTGTTGGCCTGTCGTCAAGAGCTTCCCAGAGCACTGCCCTTTTGAATCCACCCCCACCCTCCGACTGTCTGGTCATGTGACACCACTTAAGAAGCACTTGGTTCAGAACTACCGCTTTCAGCACCAATTTATTAGACTCTCTTTATAACCACTTGGTGCAGGGTGGCGAACTCTGACATTACTTTTCACTGCAACCTATATCCACTCAGCATCTTTTATGTTCTGCTACCATGGATTCCTTGTAAAAATAATAAAGGGTTCAAGGACTGTTTGAAATATTGGGAATAGACAATCAAATTGAGTGAAAGGATGACCAGAATGGACCTTCATGCCTCCACTTTGTTGGGCTACTGTAGGTATAAGAGGATACCTAGAGGTTTAAAGGCTACATAGCAACTTAAAATGTTTGTGGATATTACACACTTTATAAAACAATAGGAAGGAATCCTTAACAAGTGTTCATCCTATTTGATACGTTAATGAGAGCTAAAAGTCACATATCTGCTAGGAATAACAAACTTCTCTTTGTAATGACAGGGGTTGCCATCCAATTTATTTTGAAAAATTGGAAGAACTGGGATAGGTTAAATTATACTTTCTGGTGGGGAATCCCCTTTGTTATACAGCAGGGAAGATACAGGAAATTTATGGATGTTTGGGAGCCGTTGACTAAATTTATTTATGTTTACTCAATTTACTGGTAATGATGGTTTTTGTCTCAGGGTAATATTGCCAAATGGGTTAGTTTCGTGCCTACTATGACTGCAATGAACCTCATTCCTAAGCCAGGGCGTATGAAGTATAATCTTGGTCTTTCAAATATACTGCTATTGCTCACCATAATAATTACATCATGCCAAAGAAAGCTTCCCTCGAGTTTATAAGATGTAATGTGTGTAGGCAATCAAATGTACTTGCAAATTTCTTTTAATCAAACCTTTGGCACGTAAAATGAAGGCCGCTGGCCATGGCCAGAGGAACATGCCATGCCCCTTGGGAGCCATGAGGAGTCCTGAAGAGTATTCATGACTGCCGGACTGTTAGAAGTTGTTCTTTTAAGGCCCTCTGAAAGCATCACAACCAACATGAAGAAAGGCGGTGGCAGTGCTGATCATAGGTTGCTGCCCTGGAGAAACCCGATCCAACATCTTTGCTTACTGAGTCGATGGTGATATGGACTTAAGGCATTTTTTTGGTAGTCCTTGTAGTTCCTGTTGCAGTTGGCATTTTTGTTAATCATAAATGGCTAAAGTTATCCTGAAGGTATCAGAAGATTTCATCCATAATAGTGCTGGTTATCATCCAGTACCCCACATCTGGGACCCCTGAGGAAGGCTATAATAGCCGAAACATGGACTGTGTTGGTTCTGCACTACTATTGCTTTATGTGGATGAGTCTGTATTTGATGAACATTTAATAAACGCTTGTGACTTTGTTCCGTCTTGTAGATGAGTGTGTATCTTGCAAGACTTTTATCTAGAACTGCATCAAGAACATCAATTTCACATTTTTTTCTTGGTTTTTGGGGGACCTAAAATGAAGGGAAATATTTCTGTACCTTTCAGTCACATTTTCTTAGTCTCTGACTATATTTCTTGAGGACCCTCTCTCTGCATAATTCAGAGAGTAATCACTTGGGACTGACACCTCTGTGATCAATGCCACTGAAGTCTCTCTTGTTCACTCCTATATCTGGTTTCTTTGCGTTCAGCTTTTTATTAGTCAGAAAGAGAATGTCCTAGGTTATCTTCATCTCTTCACTCTGTAGGATTCTTTTAGGATTGTGATCCCAGTGCTTTTCTGGTACAGCGTGTTTTAAAGTTTACAAAGTTCCCAATGGATGAGATGTGCCAACCTATTGTGCCTTTCTGAATAGAAATTTTGTGCCATCAGAACTTTGCATAAACTATGAGATGAGAAAACATTTTTAGCTCTTTCTCAGAGAATCTAAAGATCTCTGTATCAGTTTTTTCTGTGCTTGCCATGAACCATCTCATCTCTAATCCACTATTCTGGACTGCAACTATCAATCACTCATTCTTAGGTTTCAATTCACCTCTCCTTAACTATTCATGGATCTAGTTTTGATCAATAATTGGTAGCTGGAGCATCACTTTTTATCTCCCATTCATTGTACTTGTACATTTTCCACTTGATTTTCCTCATTTGCTGATCTAATTCTATGAAGAACTTCCCTATATAACCCAGTAGATTCTCATTCATTCCTTCTAGTTTAATGATGGAGATGGATTCTGGATGGTTTCATTCATATTTCAACATATTTTGTATATTTGGATCTGATGACGCTGTTAAGTAAGCCATTAGGCCTATGATATTATTTCTATAGGCCCAGTCTTCCTTCAGGTCAGGTAATGTACAGTCTTGGCATATACTTTCTGGGGAATTTTTAAAACACCAAGATGTCCAAAAAAAACCCCAGCATAAATTAGCACTTGGATGTTTTTCTCACCAAAATGTCCAAGCCAACTTTCTGGATATCTTGGTAGACTTCTTAGCCACTGTGAATCCAGAAGTTCATGGGGGCGTATTGGAGGTGTGTTATGGGTGGGCTTTGGACATGCTTAGCACTTGGATGTCTTGCAGTGATAATCAATCTTTCCCAAGACGTCCAGGATGAAACTTAGACAGCCGAAGCTAGACATGTTGTAAAAGCATCTAAGCGCAAAAAAGGTACCCAAACTGACCAGAGGACCACTGGAGAGATTAAGTAATGACTTCCCCTCCCCCACACACACTCTCCCAGTGATCACTGCCCCCCTCCCACACCACAAAAATCTGAATGAAACAGTACATACCTGTCTCTAGAACAGTAGCACCTGGTATGAGAAAGCCTAGTATAGCAGCACACAAGTGTCTTAAGTAGCTTGGTAGTGGGCTAGTGAACAATAGAGAGGAGGAGCCAGGCTCATAATCCATTCTAAACACTACATTTATGGTGGAAAGTGTGAGTTCACAAAAACCTACGAAAATCCTTCTATAATGCCCTATAGGTGCCACCTGTAACCATAAGGGCTATTGGGGTGGGAGACAAATTGATATAGTAGGTTTGGGGGGAGTTTTGGAGGGTTCAGCATAAATTATAAGGGGGTTATGGTAAGATGTAAATCCAGCACCCTTTATGTTAAGTTCTGATATTCAGACTATGGGAGGCAGCCCGGTTACCTCTGGTAGTCAGCAGAAATCCTGGATATTCAATGATGAACTGTATCAGACCACTAGCATTGAATTTCTTGGTTACAGTTAGCTGCTTTCAACTCTTAACTCCCTCTCACTGTAAGATACCTATACCTATTGCATCATTCCTCTTACCAGAAACTCCACAACCCCTAAATGGCTTGTCTGTCTGTCCAAATTAGATTGTAAGCTCTTCTGAGCAGGGACCAAGTATTGAATGTTAAATGTACAGTGCTGCATATGCCTTTCAGCGCTATAGAAATAATAAATGGCAATAGTAGTAGCTGCTGTGGACTTATGTGGCAAAGCCGATATTCATCAGCTGGATGGATAAATCCTAGCGGCCAGATAGACCTGCTTTTTAGGCAGGTCTATGTGGCTGTATGCCTTAGCTGATGAGCCAAAGAATATTAGCAGTGACTGGCTATGTTGCATGACATAGCCAGTCACTGGTCAATTTGCTGAATGGGATATTCAGTAGGAGATAGTTGGCTATCTCCCACTGAATATTGGCAGTTAGCCGGTTAGCCTGTCACGAGCCATTCTTGGTTGGATAAGTTCCACTGAATATTGGGTGGATATTATTTAGAAGGATATAGAAGATTCAATACAAGTATTCAAATATGTACTAATATTCAATGGATGGATGGATTATGCCACTGAGTTGGCCACCAACTCATACTGTAGGGTCATGAAATAGTTAACTGTTGTTTAAAATATTGCTCTGGCCTACATAGCTGAAAACAGTGTATAATCTATTGACTGCATCTGCCTAAAATGTATGTCCCTACCTTACCACATTGTAAGCTGAATAGATAAGAGTTTGAGCCATGATGTACCCTGCCCTTCTGTACATTTAACTGTTAGAGTTAGATAGGTGTCCTGCTAGTGACCTGCTAGTGTGAGCTTAGAACCAATGAGTGTTAAGAAAAGTAACACGTGAAAAGCTTTTTCTAGAATTCAGTTTTATAGCCAGAAAAATGAATAAATATCTCTGTAACTTCCTGGTTTCGGCACTTCTGAGCCAGCTTGGAGCTCAGGGGTCCAGCATGCATGCTGTGAATAAAACTTGTACTTCTTCACGCCTCTGACTTTGTGTGTCCAAGTGACCTTTCATTTGGCTTCCGAACAGGGACTTGAAGGTCTCTTGACCACTGGTTACTCGATTGGTCACTTGTCTCTGGTCCTACGGCTGATATGTCTGCTTAGCCGGCTGCCTTCCTTTTGGGGGGTTGGCAGACCTCAGGACGTTGGACCACTTCAACTGACTTATCTAGTCTCAGTTTAAAGTACAAGAATCTGTATCTGTATCTGTACCTGGAGTGGCCACTATCTGGTAAGTGGGGATTGATCATCCCTATCCTGTCTCTCGTCTCCTGCCTAGTAAGCCACGTGATCTGTCGCTGAAAAGTTGTGGGAAAGGGATTTTAGGAACTGTTATTTTCTGGTTGAGTAACTGAACTGAAATCTGTTGTGTTTTGTGTGTTTGAGAGTGTCTGAGACGTCCTTGAGGACGAAGCGAGTGTGGACCTGTTAGTACTGCGTTTTCCTAGTCCGGAGACGGGCGGGGCCAGGAATTCAGGGAAGTGTTTTTGTCCTCCATTGCACAATGGGGGGATGTCTGTCTACCTGTGGGGATCCCTTGATATGTTAGCTAATTTTAAAAAAGGAATTTGTCTTTGATTATACTTAACAAATCAACCCTTATTTGTCTGTGCCAGTTAGAATGGCCGATATTTGGTGTGGGCTGGCCCCCTCTGGCTCCCTGGAAGAGGACATAACTCGTCAGGTTTTTATGCATTCGTTTGCTGTCAGTTCCTCTTCCAGTCAGCCAATTTTTGCATTCCAATGGGAAAACCCTTCCACTGGACAAACCTCCTAAGTAACCTGGACCCGTCTACCCCAGGGCTTTAAAATTAGCCCCTCTCTATTCAGCACTGCCCTTGCTTCAGACCTTGCCAAATTCTTCCCTTCATCTGATTCCCAAGTCCTGCAGTATCCCGGGTTCTTTATGACTTCTGTCTGTTCAAATGTATCAGTGAAGTTTAAACTGTCAGTTGTTCACAGCATGAGAGGAGAGTACTTTTCCTTTTGTGCTGATAAGGGCCATGAAGTGTGTAGCACTTCCAATGTAGTTTCTCCTGAAACAGATAAGTGGTTTTGCATTTGAAGTTTTTGGCTATGTTATAAAATGTATATGCATATTCAGAAATGCATATAAATGAAAAATATGATTTCTGGAACTTATATTCCATGCTAAAAAGAAGTTCTTTGTCCAAATTTAGTAGTTATTTGTCTAAATTTAAAAGTTCTGAAAAGGACTACATCTGTAATTTGATCTCTTTGATCTTTAAGCAACTCTCTCTCCTTTGTGAAATTCTGTAGGAAGGGGGAGTAAGTCTCTACTGAGACCCATGTTGATTGTAAAAAAAAATAAAAATGAACAATGTTTAAACTTGTGAGTACAGTAAAACTTTGGTTTGGGAGCATAATTTGTTCCAGAAGTATGCTTGTATTCCAGGGCACTAGTGTACAAAAATATACATACTTGTATTGCAAGCCCTTGCTCGTTTGGAACAGTCACTGCATTCCTGCAGCGTCATATAGAGAGGAACCATTGGCTCAGTTGTGAAAATGTGATGTTTCTATACTGTATGTACGTGTATTGCAAGACGTTGCTGGTATAGCAAGTTAAAATTTAATCATTGCTTGTCTTATAGAACACTTGCAAACCAAGTTATTTGCAATCCAAAGTTTTACTGTATATTCCAATCTTTGTTTTGTATTTCTGTATATAAAAAATGTAAGTTTAGGTATAACAATGTAATTTTTAGGAATGCTTTTGTATTGAAGTAAATATTTTTGCCAGTCAGCTGATAGTGAAGGGACTGCTGCTTTAGAGAGCGCTTGTGTCAGACTACCCTGCTTAGTGGGTGGATCCAGAACTGCTTTTAACTTAATTTTATAAGTCAGCTCTTTGGGGTAGGAACCTGATATAGAATAGGGATTGAGAACAATTCTTATGTGTTAGTACACATCTTAAGTTCAATTATTTTATACCTTCTCTAATCTTTTGTAAACCACATAGCTCTTCACGGTATTGCGGTATATAAACTGTTATTATTATTATTTATCTGAGTCTTTCAGATAGTGGGTCTGCCTTTTAAATTTTCCTGTGGCCATATTTACATTGATTTCAAGTATGCCTTCCTCGTGTCACCTACCTTGGCTTTCAAATCTCCAAGGGTACCAGGTCCCTTCCTACACCGAGGTCTAGGCTGTCTGTAGTCTCCCTGTCCTTGATAACTGCAAGGCTCTGAGCACCTTTCTCAGTATTGCAGGATACTGTCCCATCTGGATCCCTGATTTCTCTACTATTGCTCGTCCTCTGTATGATTCCACCAAAGGCGCTGACTCAGCCCCTTTTGTCTGGACCCAACTTCAGGAGCGGTCTTTTCGCTGCCTCCAAAAACTTCTGACTCAGGCCCCTGCCTTCTGGCCCTTCTGCCCAAGAAGCTGAGCTTTATGCCCTCACTTTTGCCCTGCGCCACTCTGCCTCTCAGTCTTGCAATATATATACTGACTCCAAATATGCTTTCCTTAACTAGCATTCCCATAGGGCCATCTGGAAATATCGAGGTTTCATTACAGCTTCCGGCCGACTGATCCATCATGCTCCCCTCATTCTTGACCTTCTTGAGGCCGTACAACTACCCTCACGTGTTTCTGTTATGCTCTGCCATGCTTACAGACGCGTGATGGACCTTGTCTCTCGTGGCAATGCCCTTGCCAACCGCACAGCCCGAGCTGCCAGTCTCTGCCCCCTCTTTCGGCCCCTCTGTATACAATCATTCCTTTTCTGGATTCCCTTACACCCCAGTACGCTTCTCAGGAACAGACTTGGGCATGCATTATTTTGGGCCAGTCTGTCCTGAAAGGGGGGTGGATACAAAATGCGCCAATTCAAGTGCCAATCCAGACCCACACACTGATACTTCAAACGCAAGCACAACACCCTCATAGTTATTCCTCAACACCTGGCCCTCACGATTGTCAAAAGATGCCATGATCTGGCACACTCTGGAGAACCCGCTATGAAAATTGACTCTCAAGAGACATTTCTTTATCAATCACCTTGATCAGCTAGTCCGGAATATGGTCCGACAGTGTGTTGTCGGTTCTAGAATAAAATTCCCAATCAGATGACTGCCACCTCTTGGATACCAACCTATTGGAACATATCCGATGCAGGTTCTGTCTGTAGATTTTACCCACATGCCCATTTCCCGTTCCCTCAGTCACTTCCTAGTCTTCACAGACACCCTGACTAGATGGGTCAAAGCCTTCCTTACTTGCACTGAACGCACCAGGGAAGTAACCAAACACCTCCTGAATAATTCCGTGCTTTGGTCTCCCTGTTTCTATAGGCAGTGACAACGGCCCTGCTTTCATTGCCGATGTTGTCCAACAAATTGCTCAGGCCCTCCAAATTGAATAGAAATTATATGCTGCTTACCATCCTGAGAGCTCTGGTCAGGTCGAAAGAATAAATAGAACTCTTAAGACCCTTCTCACAAAATGAATTGAAGAAACTAATCTGTCCTGGCCTGTCCTGCTGCCTTCTGTTCTTTTTCAGATTAGATGCATCCCATCTAAGCCCCATTTGAGCTCATGTTCGGCCGGCAACCACCCATTGTGAACCCAGATCCTGGTTCCTTTGCTACTCTGGGATCAGATATCCTCCAGAGTCAGGTCCAGTCTTTAGCTAAAGCCCTTTAAGAGCTCCACAAATGGGTCCTGGAAAGGGCCCCACTATCGATAGCTACACAAGTCCATGGGTATGTCCCTGTAAATACAGTATGGCTAAAACTTGGAAGTCAGACCCCCTGAAACCTAGGTGGATAGGTCCTTTTACTGTCCTAATTTCTTCTCTTACAGTTGTCAAAGGTGTCCGGACATGAAACTTGGTTCCACTACAACACGAATCTTCAGCTGAAGCTTTCTAAGACCTCAAAAGTTCTGAATATTTACCACTGTACTTAGCAGGTGTTCTGAATATAATTCTTTATAAGTGTTTGAGTTTAATTGACTGCCTGTGGTTCACACTGCCTTTAGCAAGTGTCTTGAGTATAACTGTTTGAAGTTTTCTAAGTTGTGCCTGAAAGAAAAATGAGCTTCCTATGTTAGTATATATAGATATGATATTTGTGTTGCCCTCACTTATGTTTCTTTCTTCTGTATTTTGTACTTAACAAGTGCAGCCCCTTTGCCTGATGTTTGTTTGCATGAAGGAGTTAAGTACAGAAAGTGTCAAACATTTGAGGGTATTTTCTGTTTCCAACCTACTGGTGATGAAGTTTAAAAGTGGGCGGAAATCTGCATTGATGATGTTGAGGGTCCACTTATCAACTAGACTCTTATTGTAGACCCCACTCACCCGGTGTCTTTGTATTGTGATACATGTGTGCTATTTGATGTTTCTCAAGGTCATGGTACTACCCCTAATTCAGTTTTGTGTGGCTCCCTAGATTGACAGCGTTATTATACCAAATGTGCTAAGTATATAGGTCTGTATAACCTGATGCCTTTAAGAACTGCCCCTATGAGGAAACCTTCACTAATGGTGGAGCCTGTCCTTTATGAGAAAGAATACCCCGCCTGCCTCCCTTACTATAGGTCCTAGCTCCGGCCCCTTGTGTACTACAGGCTACTGTAATCCTATGGTTTTCACTATCACTGACCCATATAACTGGAATGCCAATGTCCAAGTCCAGAAGGCCAGAGACTGCATGGCATTGTATATTGATGGTAAAAGGTGAGACCCAGGTACTGATGTATATGTCCGAATTGTATCCCACTCATGTGCTCCTGTCTATCACTCTGTGGTGTTTCCCCAGTTTTATGAAATTATGAAAGTAGATACTAATATCCTGTAATCACTAGAAATCTGTTTATATAGTTTGCTGAAACTATAGGTCAGACTCTTAATGCTAGCAATTATTTTGTTTGAGGAGGGACTGGTATGGGAGAACAGTGGCTATGGGAGGCAATGCAGCTGGACATGTTAAACCTGACTTCACAGACCCTCACTTTTACGTCAGGTCCACGACCTTCACGATGGACCTTGTGAACCTCCATTGTTGCTTCCCACTGTCTTCAGCCCTTCAGACACTGCTTAATGGAACTTCCTATGAATTATGGTCAGCTCCTGATAGTTGATATTGGCTCTGTGATCCGTTTGCCTACTCTTGGTTGCCTGCTTAATGGACTGGTACATGTGTGCTTTGCATGATCCGTCCCAGCTTCTTCCTGTTACCGCTGGCCGATGGTGAACACCTGGGAGCCCCTGTATTCAACACCAGAGGTCGCCAAAAGCGGTCTACTTCCACCAATTCCCTTAAAATAGGTGAATGGGGTGATGACTGGCCTGCAGAACGGATCATTGCTGCTTATGGACCTGCCACATGGACCGAGGATGACACCTGGGGCTATCGGACCCCAATCTATATGCTGAACTGCATTATTTGTCTATAAGCTGTACTTGAACTGATAACCAATGAGACCTCCCGAGCTTTGAGTACCATTGGCAGAGCGAATGCTAAAATGTGCACTGCTATTTATCAGAATCGTCTAGCTTTGGACTATTTACTAGCTGCTGTGCCTATGATAAATTCAACCTCTCCAACTGCTGCCTTGAACTTGAGTAAAGTGATTGAGAACGATGTGGATCGTATCACCAAACTGGCTCATGTTCCTGACCAGACCTGGTGTGACCTTACTGCAGACTGGATCTCTGGTACCTTCAGCTCCTGGTTGCCCTCTGGTTCAGCATTGAAGATCATCTTGCTGGTTGCTGCCCTGTCTTCTCTGCTCCTTTGCTGCCTGCCCTGTATGGTCCCCATAGCCATAAAGCTGCTCCACTGAACTATGGACTCTGTTGTCAAACGTTCCACTGCTGCATTGGCCCTCTCCCAGTATCGTCCCTTACCCACTGGGGACCCCGACTTTCCTGACCCCTAACTTTATTTTGTCAGGCTTGGCTCCTTAGGTACGCCAGCCTGAAAGGGGGGAATGTAGGGTCATGAAATAGTTAACTGTTGTTTAAAATATTGCTCTGGCCTACATAGCTGAAAACAGTGTATAATCTATTGACTGCATCTGCCTAAAATGTATGTCCCTACCTTACCACATTGTAAGCTGAATAGATAAGAGTTTGAGCCATGATGTACCCTGCCCTTCTGTACATTTAACTGTTAGAGTTAGATAGGTGTCCTGCTAGTGACCTGCTAGTGTGAGCTTAGAACCAATGAGTGTTAAGAAAAGTAACACGTGAAAAGCTTTTTCTAGAATTCAGTTTTATAGCCAGAAAAATGAATAAATATCTCTGTAACTTCCTGGTTTCGGCACTTCTGAGCCAGCTTGGAGCTCAGGGGTCCAGCATGCATGCTGTGAATAAAACTTGTACTTCTTCACGCCTCTGACTTTGTGTGTCCAAGTGACCTTTCAATACCAACACACACAGTGATGAATCTACCCTGTGATGGTTTGCCATTGCCTTCCCCTGTGCAGCTCCACTATGTCATTGTTGCCCAACTTGGTATCCCTTGGCCTACAGCACCTAGTATTCCAAGATGGCCTCCTATCCAGGTATTAGCCAGGCCTGACCCTGCTTGGCTTCTGATAATAAGAGTGGGCCTGTTCGGAGCGGCCAAGCTGCAGGCCTCAGTAATATTTAAGGTAAAAGAATGTAGCATATTTCACATGCTGAGAAACTGAATGACTAGGGGTTCTCATATGCAGCTGAGTGAGGCTCTGAGAAGATACTTCACTGTGAATTTGGTAGACAGTTTGGAATAAACATCCAGCAGAGATGGAAGCAACTGAAACAACTGACAATATTCAACTAGCATGGGATCTTAGTCAAAGGAGTTTAGTGATCGATAAGATCTGAGTCAGTACAGTAGCCAGGTAGAAAGGGCCATACAACAGGGACAATTTAAGAATTTTATAGAGGTGTGGGAGCCATTGACTAAATACTGTAAAGAGGAATAATTTATTATTATTATTAACTCAATTTTCTATACCATTCTCCCAGGGGAGCTCAGAATGGTTTACATGTATTTATTCAGGTACTCAAGCAGTTTTCCCTCTCTGTCCCGGCGGGCTCACAATCTATCTAACATACCTGGGGCAATGGGGGGATTAAGTGACTTGCCCAGGGTCACAAGGAGCAGCGTGGGTTTGAACCCACAACCTCAGGGTGCTGAGGCTGTAGCTTTAACCACTATGCCACACTCTCCCCTTTAATTTATTTTATTAACAAGTAAACATACACATCCTGGGGGGAGGGGTAAGGGAAGGGAATGAAATTGGTCCAGGGATTTTATGAGTGGTTTCATGAAGGTTTCGATTTTTTTTTTTTTTTTTTAATATTAGCTGGGAGGGAGGGGGAAAAATTATTTGTTGTAGTAATATTTGAAAGTTTGCTGCGCCTATTATACATGTGATTCATTTGTTACGCATTTGTAGTTTGAAAATCAATAAAGAATAAAAATTTAAAAAAAAGAAAAGGGAAAACTGAGAGAACCAAGTCTTTTTTCTGCTTCTGTCATTTTTAATGCTCCAGACTAGAAAAATGTAGCTGCTAATAAATTCTGGGCATGAAGGAAAAAAAATTTCTTTATCAACAATCAGAAACATGCATATGCACACGAGAAGCTGTGGAAGCTTTTGGTTTTCTTTTTTAAACTCTTGTCTTTGAAATGTTATATCATTCTGAGACAGCATATGAATTTCTAGGACCAGTGTGAACTGCAGTTACGACAGAAAAGAGCAAAGTAAACATGGCCACTAGATTCAGAAAATCTGGCTTGTTTATGACCATCTGGATGTAATTACAGAGCAGTTGCTACAGGCTCCATAGATAATCCTAGCTAGCTAAAAATAACAAACATAGGGTCTAATTTATCAAGGGTTCTCTCCTATGCCATTTCCATGGGGGAAACAGTGGATAAAGTAGGTCTATAATTTCATACACTGGCAATTTGTCAGTGCAGCAACCACATAGTCATTAGCTGGCCCAGATTAAGTAACGAACAGACCTTATTCAGTTTAGCAAGCAATCTGTATCGCTATTATTATACAAATGTTATTTATTGACAGTCAGTCATTGCTGAGGCTGCAATAGGGACTTTTTATCTCGTATCATCGGGGTAATATTATAAGTTCCTTGAGTGAGTAGAACAGTGCTTCACATAAGAACATAAGAAATGCCTTCACCGAATCAGACCTTTGGTCCATCTAGTCCGGTGACCTGCAAACGTGGAGGCCAATCCAGGTGTTCCCTGTTTAAGACCTAGGTGTTCCCTGATGAAGACCTTATTTTCCCGTATCCCTCAATGTGATTTGCAAGGAGGTGTGCATCCAACTTGCACTTGAATCCCCTAATGGAGGTTTCCGCACTACCTCCTCCGGGAGAGCATTCCAAGCGTCCACCATGCTCAGATGGTTTCTTCAATATTGTCCTGGGGGCATACATGCATGTGCGACCCTCTTCCTTCCAAAGAATGCCTCTGCTGCAGACTGCAGAGCAGGAGGCACAGGATTCTTTGGGGAGTCACTGTTTTTGTTACAAGGTTTTATATGGTGCAGCCCCTACTTATCTGACAAAGAGTATTTCCATAGCTACGCACAAATGCAGTAGAAAAACTCATGCTCTGTTCAATTTCCCTTCTGTAAAAGGTTGTAAAAGCAAGAAATTCCTAAATCACTCTTTAGCAGTGGTCTCAAACTCAAACCCTTAGTGGGGCTACATTTTGGATTTGTCAGTACTTGGAGGGCCGCAGAAAAAATAGTTAATGTCTTATTAAAGAAATGACAACTTTGCATGAGGTAAAACTCTTTATAGTTTATAAATCTTTCCTTTAACAGTTAAAGGAAAGATTTATAAACTATAAAGAGTTTTACCTTATGCAAAATTGTCATTAACTATTTTTTCTGTGGCCCTCCAAGTACCCTATTTTTTCTGCAGCCCTCAATTTAAAGTTTAATATCTTTCCTTTCTCAAAACTGGCACATTTCAATCACTATATTGAAAATAAAATCATTTTCCCTACCTTTGTTGGCTGGTGACTTTATTTTTCTGTGCATTTAACTATGTTTCCAGGGTCTTCTTGTCCTTTGACTGATTTTCTCTCCGTCTTCACTTTCTGTCTTGCATCCATCTTTGGCATTAACTTAATGTTCAATTTTTCTGCTTTCTTTTCAAAATCTACGTTTCCATGTCTTACCATCCCTTCTATCTCTCTCTTCTTCTGTCCCTATTTCCATGGTCTGACATCTCTTTCTTTCCTTTCTCTCCCTCCCTCTTTCCTTCCTTTCCCCTGGTCTGGCATCTGTCTCCTTCCCTCCCCCAACTTTTTATTTCTTTCACCCTGCCCCCTTCTTTTTTTCTCTCTCTATCCATGCCCCCATTCTTTCAATATGTCTGTCTTTCTCTCTCTCTTTCCATGCCCCCTTTCTTTCTTTTTTTCTTTCTCCATGCCCGCCCTTTCTTTCTGTCTTTCTCCATGCCCCTTTCTGTCTGTGTCCTGTTTCCCTTCTTTCTTTCTGTCTCCCTGTCCCCCCTTTCTTTCTTTACTTCTCCCTGCCCTCTCCCAAGCCACCACCATTGGGGAACAGGCCGCCACCGCTGCAATTGGGAAACAGGCTGCCGCCGCCACAATCGGGGAACAGGCCAGCGCTGAGGTCTTAACTCTCCCTGCTTATCTTCCCCAGCGCAGGGCCGACCAATTCATGCCACCTGACGTCAATTCTAACATCGGGGAGGAACTTCCGGGCCAGCCAGGCAGCGATTGGGGAAGGCAGTGGGAAGGGAAGCAGATTGGGGACCCCTGCTTTAGGTGAGGACAGATCGTGGGCCACAAAATAGTCCCTGGGGGGGCCGCATGTTTGAGACCACTGCTCTTTAGCATCTCAAGCAGCTTCTCATGAAAAAGAATTTCGATCATTGTTGCTTACAGCTGTTTCTTACAGACATTTTAGAAAACAGCTAAAAACCTTTTCTCCAAATACCTGACTAGCTGATTCATTCAAATATACGATTATGTTTAATGTTTATAATCTTTTGTAAATCGCGTAGAACTTTTTGGTAACGCAGTCTATAAGTATAATGTTATGTTATGTGTGGATAGAAAAGCTGTGGGAGGAGTTGGAGGACCCTAACCAGAGTGGGAGAGGAGCGTGGTATAAAAGAGAGATGAGGAGGGACAGCAGGGCATTTGGTCATCCTGATTCTTCCACCAGAGTCATAGTACTGAAGGAGACCCCTGAGAGTGCTGACAACTTGTGGAGGGAAAGTCTGTGAGGATTTACCAGAAAAGCAGATAGCAGAGTGTTTCAGCTTGGCAGGAAGATATCACAGTCCCGGGCTGAGGATCAAGTGTGGGACCCAGAGTGGCTCACTGATGCAATGAATTCGGACTTGACCTCCTAAGGGTGTCATCAGAAGAGGACTGCATGGAGACCCATCTCAGGGGGAAGACAGGAGTATGAGAGACCCTGCTTACAGCAAAGCCTATGTGGAGTATTTCAGCTTGGCATGGTTCCAGGCTGAGGGTAAGACCTGGAGCAGCTCACCCCGTATGTTAAGGAAGATGCATGAAGAGTTTGGGAAACACATTGGAGGAAATATTTGCATGTTTAATGTACAGTGTTGCATACATCTGGCAGTGCTATAAAAACGATATGTAGTAGTAGGGTTACCATATTTGAAGACAGAGAAACCCGGATTCCACCTCCAGCCCCACTCCCAAACACCTCATCTCCTTTTTTATGACTTCCAGGCCAAGTCTGGAGGGCCTCCAGCATGTGTGGATGCATGTGATGTCATCCGTGAAGGCTCTCCAAACGCAGTGGAGCGCGGGGCTTTCCAAAACCCGGACAAACTTCCGAGTTTTGGAAAGTCTGTTCGGGAACCCAGACAGTCCTCCAAACAGAGGACATGTCCAGGCTTCCCCAGATGTCTGGTAATCCTAAGTAGCAGTATAATGAGCGTCTGATAAGACAAGAAATCTGTTATTTGAGGGTAGCACTTGATTCTTGATGTTTAAATCGCACATTGGATAATTAAGCAGGCCTTTTAAAGGAGAGCTTATTAAAGATTGAAGACATATTTACCTGTAGAAGAGCTCCCTCTAGTTATGAATTACAGTCAAACCTCGGTTTGCAAGTAACGTGGTTTGCGAGTGTTTTGCAAGATGAGCAAAACATTCCTGCAAATCGTGTCTCGCAAACCAAGCGTTGACTCAATTTGCAAGCCCCCCCTCGGCGACCTGGCCTCCCTCCCGCTCGCATCACCCCCCCCCCCACCGCGATCCAGCATCCCCCACTCACCCACCCAAACACAATCTCTTACCCTGATCTGGCACCGGCACCAGCACCAACAAACAGGACATGCTGGTGCCAGTGCCCGAAGATCTTCCCTCTTGGTAGGGCTGGGCCTTGAGCATCTGCGAGTAGAACCCTCCCCTGATCCTCTTCCTCAACCCCCCCTTCCTCCATACCTTTTAAACTTCTCCGGCGTGCGCAGCATGCTGCCCATGTCTGTGTTGGCTTGCTTTTGAACTCACCTCCTAGAAGTGACGTCAGAGAGAACACCAAAAAAGTATGGGAGAAGGCAAGCAGCAAGGAGAGAAGCGGGGAGTTAAGACTGATGTTTAAAGTGTGATTGTCCAAACCCTTACCATTGCTTGAATATTTTTAGTCTAGAACATTTTTAGAAGTACCTTCTTTAAGAAAGCAGGAACATGTATAACCAGTAGTGTTCAATTATCCAGGCCAAAAAAAATTTTTTTTATCTTGGCGCCTTTGGTTTTTGGACCTATTCCTGGGGTTATTTGGGACGCTGATTCAGAAGATTGCATTAATATACTGCATCAGCTTTAGGGCCTCTTTTATAAAGCCACGCTAGTGGCTGCCACAGGGCAACAGCCCCAAAGCCCTATAAATCTGTATGGGCTTCGGTGCCGCTAGTGCAGCTTTGTAAAAGAGGCCGTTAGTTTCTTAGATATGGTTGAATATTAATTATTATTATTTTTTTTTTACTGCTATTTAAAAGATCTCTTCTTCAGAATCAGGATGTCATACCAAGCTTTCTTTTTTGATTGGGAAATGTATGATTTAAATTACCCACATATGTTTTGTGTACCTTTGTTTCACAACTATTTGTCTAATTCCTTTCCTATAATGCACACTAGCATAAAAATGTAAATAATTTGTAAAGGCTCTGAATAAAGATGGTTCATGCATTGAATACATGGAGGGGCATAATCAAAACAAACGTCTAAGTCCGTTTTGGGTCTAGGGTGCTAGTTGTCCAAAGACGACAGCATCCAAAGTCCATTCTAAAAAATACGTCCAAAATTTTTTTTTACCAAAAATCGTCTACACTTCTCCCTCCGTATTCGCAGTTTCAGCAATTGCAGTTTCGATTATTTGCGGTTTTTAGCTTGCTGGCTCCCCCCCCCCAAAATTACATCAGCTTGCATAGAGAAATCGCTAATTCCAAGCATTTACAGAGAAAATAACAGATTCCCAGCACTTTCTTCATTGTGTTTTGCCTCTCCTTCAGGAACAGGCCAGATCTCCCACCATGTTATTTCGTGGTTTCACCATATTCACGATGGATTTTAATAGAAAACAGCGAATAAAATATGAAAAAGTTATTTGTGGTTTTTCTGTATTCACAGGTCTGTTAATCCCCTATCACAGCGAATATGGAGGGAGAAGTGTACTTCTACATCCAGCCGTTTGATCATCCAAACCACTAGTACGTCTATATTTATACTACATTCTTGTCCAAAAAATCGTCCAAGTCCCAAACACCTAGAACAAGACCTTTTGAATGTGGGAGGGGCCAGAAAATTGATGGACTGGCCATCCAGACATGGCAACAGAGTAGTGGGGCACCTTACAGGGCACTGCTGTGAACTTCACAAAAAGGGTGCCACATTGACCAGACCAAATATGCAGTTTTGTCTACAATTAAGATTTTAGGGGTACAGATTAATCAAACATTGTCTCAAGATCTCGATCCAAGATGGCCGTGAGTGGCTGAACTTCGGAAGCGTTCATCAGAGGCTCGGGGAAAATCGAAATTTACCTTTTAGTTTCTTTAGCTTGGCTGAGTGACTATTCCTCATGCCGAAAAGGAGAGGGAGAAGTGCTGCAGGAGCCTCGCGGCGCTCTGAAAATCCCCCGACTATCACCATCGAGCAACCCATCAGAGAGGGTTAACGGCATCAGGAAGTCGCCTGTTGGAACCGGCGACGCAGAGTGACGTCGCTAGAGGGATCCCTGGGCTGGTGGTTACGCTCAGCCCTGATGAAAGAGATACTCCTCCTCAGCCGCAGCGCACCAGCTCACCATGGGAACCAGACCTGTCCGGCGAGATAGGGTCTGTTATCCGGGAGGCTCTTTCATCGGTGAGTCTGGAGACAGATATCCCCCAGGACTTTTTGAGTCTAGGGAGAGATACAGAAGCGCTGGGAACATCGGAGAAGAGAGAGGAGGAAAAACAAGACAAACAAACTACATCTTTGGAAGGTGAGAATGGTTCCTTTGTGGTAAAAAAAACCCCACTGAAATCACTATGGAGTCTCTTTGGGACTTAGTAATAAAACTGGGAAATACTTTGACTCCACAAATTAGAGAAATGGAAAAGACAATATGCAAACAAGAACAAGAATTAAATAAAATACAAGTGGATATGACTTTAACTAAAACAAAGTTGGAAAAAAATGAACTTGAAATAATTGAGGTTAAACAAGTGCAAGAAATAGTGGTTAAAGATTGTGTGAATATTAGGTGGAAACTGGAAATGATTGAAAATGGCCAATAATTTAAGATTCCTAAATTTCCCCAGGGTCTTATCTATGACACCTAGGGAAATGCTAAAGAAATACTTTTTGGAAGTTTTTTCAGTTTCTGAGGAATTAATTCCGCCCTTTTCCCAAGTATATTATTTGCCTGCTAGAAAAATGGAACAGCAATTGGGTAATCAAGATCAGCAGGAATCACAATTGGATATCTCCATTTTATTGGAATCTTCTACAAAGGATTTGGTTACACCAGCAACATTGTTAGCTACTGTTGCTTTAGCACCAGATAAGAATTGGATTATGAAGTTGTTCTTTAAAAATAGAACTAAAGAGTTCCTGGGACAAAAAGTACAGATTTTTCCTGATGTTACCAAAGAGACTCAAAAACGGAGAAGGCAGTTCTTATTGTTAAAACCAGGAGTAATTTCAGTGGGGGGAAAGTTTTTTCTTAGATTTCCCTGTAAATGCATTGTTCTTCATGGTGTAGATAAATATGTTTTCTTTGATCCAATGCACCTAACAAATTTTGTGGCTTTGAAACGTCTTGAGAAAGAAAGAACAACTGGAATAATAACTGACCCATGATTAGAAAACTCCCTTTGATTTCAGCCACTTTGATTTGCTTATTATTGTTATTTTCTTTTTAATTTGTAAGTCACTCTTTGAAAATCTTGGATTCAAGATTGGGGACTACAGATTTGCTTAAGTGTAAGAAAATATGTTATATGTTTCTTCTTATTATATATGTATTAGGATACAATCTTACTGTACAAGATATAATGCTTGAAAAATGTTTTTGTGTAAAATGATAAATAAACAAATAAAAAAAAAAAAACATTGTCTCAAGAAGTTCAAGTTAATGCTACAGTGGAAAGCTGTTTCTTTTTGATGAAAAAACTGAGATAAATCATCAAATACTTTCAGTTGGACCAATTTAGGCTAATTGTTCAATCTTTATTGTTGTCCAAATTAGATTACTGCAATTTGTTATATTGGACTTTCTAAACAACTATTAAAAAGATTGTAGACCATGCAGAATACTGCGATATGCCCAGGGCCGGATTTTCCTATAGGCTAACTAGGCTTCAGCCTAGGGCCTCAAGATCAAGAGGGGCCTACATTCAAATTGTTAGCAAAATTAAAATTACACTATTCTAAAAACAGTGAACACTAAAACACTGAACCGAAAATAAGGAGAAATTCTACACTTCGGGATCGGAACCTGCTCCGGCCGCAACGGGGCACCGACTCAGCTTCTCCCTTTCTTTTTCTCACCCTGGGAGGAGGATCGGGGAGGGAAAGATGTCAGTCCGGAAACAGCTGGGCAAAGTCCAGCCCCGCGGGGAGAGAGGCAAAATGTGGATCTGTCAGGACAGGGCGGCCCAAACTGGCATTGGGGGTGGGGGGGGGGGGGTGGGGGGTTTCAGTGGAAGGGGGATGGGAGGCAGGCAGGCTGGCATCAGAGGTGGGGGTGGGGGGATTTAATGGAAGGCAGGATGGCATGGGGGGTGTTCAATGGAAGGGGGATAGGAGGCAGACGGGCATCGGAGGGGGGGGGGTGAGGTGAGGAAGGATGCACTGGGGGCACTATGGACATAGGAAGGGGCAATGTTGTGTGTTATGTTTGATTAGTTATTGTTACAAGTACTATATATGGTGCTGAGAATAAATGTCCAAATAAGTGTTCTCGACTTTTTTTTATTTATTATCCGTGTCACATTTTTTATAAAGGTTAGTACCAATAACAACATGTTTCATTTAACATATTAATATATATCACAGTAATGATGTATTTTCTTATCTCTCATGTAATTTACAAACTTAAAAATGGGAGGTGAAAGGGCCTCATAAGTGGAATAGCCTAGGGCCTCTTTTCATCTAAATCCGGTCCTGGATACGCCTAATCTACTCATTAAATAAGAATGAAAGTATTACAGAGCATTATGTTAAGAACATAAGAATAGCCATATTGGGTCAGACCAATGGTCTATCTATCTCAATATCCCATCTTTACGGTGGCTAATCCAGGTCACAAGTACCTGGCAAAAATCCAAATAGAAGCAATATTCCATGCTACTGATCCTAGGGCAAGCAGTGATTTCCCACATGTCTGTCTCAATTGCAGACTACAGACTTTTCATCCAGGAACTTGTCCAAAACTTTTTAAAAACCAGCTATGCTAACAGCTTGTGACTGCGCAGAGTGGTCACTACCTGTCACTTCTCCACTCCCCAGGTGCTTCTGGTCTTCCTTATCTTCACTGGGCTCTGTTAAAACAACAGCACAGAACACACTTCATTCACACACTCTGTTATAACATATGACCAGATCCCTCCAAGCACTTCCTGGTCATCTCTGGGTCCTCCCTCGCTCTCCATTCCTCTCCAGGTCCACTCCAACCCTTCATTGGCCCTCCAGGTCTTCAGGCAGCTCCCGGTACCATTTACCAGTCTCTCTGCCGATTGTCACTGCCCCTCGGTCCCCCCTCCCCCAGTCTATCAGCTGGTCACCTGCTAGACCTCCTTAGCCTTGGACCTCAGACTCCTCCAGCTCTTCTAGCTGCTTATTGGGCCATTGCTAATCCCCTAATCCCCAGCCTCTTGGGTCCCACAGGTCCCTCCACCAGTCAACAAGCCTGAGCCCTCCCTGGACTCCAAGCTCTATTGGGCCCTCTGACTACTCCTTCTTGCAGACTCTTCCAAACCACTCAGCTCTCTCTGTGAGAGCTCTCCCTGAGAACTCCTTCCAGTTGCTCAGTTTTATGAGAACTCTCCCTGTTACTAATACTGCTGATCACATACACAACTCCACCAGACCTCCTGCTGGTTGTCAAACTTGAGCCCCCTGTGGACTTCAGGCTCTTCCAGGCAGGTTGGTCTATTAGGCTTACCAAGGGTTAAGGCAAAGCCAGCACCCCTTGAGAATTGCTTGGTTCCTAAATGAGCTTCTGTTCTTTCCAGCTCTTTGCTCTAGAACTATCATTTTCAGCATCCTACTTCACTCAGGGTGAATGGACAGCTCCCAGCAACCTTAGTAGGATCTTTATGCAAATGAGCTCCCCACTACACTGCTCAGGCTCCCTCTGCTTGCTTGTGACAGGAACTTCACCCTGTCACATGTTCTTACCACATCCTCTAGCAATGTGTTCCAGAGCTTAACTATTCTCTGAGTGAAAAAATATTTCCTCCCAGTAGTTTTAAAAGTACTTCCTTGTAACTTCATTGAGTATTCCCTAGTCTTTGTAATTTTTGATGGAGTAAAAAAATTGATGCATTTGTATCCATTCTATACCACTCAGGATTTTGTAGACTTCAATCATATCTCCTCTCAGCCATCACTTTTCCAAGCTGAAGAGCTCTAACCTCTTTATTCTTTCCTCATACGAGAGAAATACCATCCCCTTTATCATGTTGATTGCTCTTCTTTGAACATTTTCTAATTCCGCTACATCTTTTTTTAGATATGGCGGACAGAATTGAACGCAATACTTAAGCTTCATTGGCTCCCTATGGAAGCCAGGATTTTGTTTATTACATTACATTACATTGGTATCTTTTATTCCACCAATACCTTGCGGTTCTAGACGGATTACAATAAGAGGAGATTCTGGTCATATCCAGAAGATTACAAGATAGCTTTTTGGTTGGAACATTTAGGCCCTGATTCTCCAAAGTGCGTCCCGATTTTAGGCAGCTGTAGGCATCCTACAGCTGTCTAATCAGCCAATCGGAATGCACGTTTTAAAAAAAAAAATGCTCCCCAGGCAGGCCTGAAGGCACCTCCGGGAGCCTAGGGAGACCCGCAAGATGCCTAAGCTCGCCTAAGGGCCTTAGGCGAACCTAGGCGGCCCTACGCGTCTCCCTAGTAGAGGAGAAGCTTAAAATGTAGGCCAGCAAAATGCTGGTCTACATTGTAAGTAGACGCGGCCGTTATACTTATCGCAGCAAGGGATCTCTCTGCCGCTATAAGTATAGCGGGCCGCGGCCTGTCCGATCGCTGGCAGGAGGGTGCCCAATCCCTCCTGCCCGAAGACGCACCTGGCCAATCAGACCTTAGACTTAGTGGGGATGGGCGGACCCGCTATGCCTAAGGCCTGATTGGTCCAGGCTTCTAGAGCCTGGGCCAATCAGGCCTTTGACTTCGGCGGGATGGGCCAGGAAGGGGCGGGCCCACCTCATTTCAACCAGGCGTGCCTGCCGGCTGGATGGGCAAGACCCATCTGGCCGTAAGAACAGGTTAGTTTGGTGGGGTGGAGGTTTGGGGGTTGTTAGCGCTGGGGGGGGGAGGGTGCATCTTCGGGCAGGAGGGATTGGGCACCCTCCTGCCAGCGATCGGACAGGCCGCGGCCCGCTATACTTATAGCGGCAGAGAGATCCCTTGCTGCGATAAGTGTAGCGGGCCGTGTCTAATCTAACCCGATTCTCTAACCAGTGTCTATAACATGGATGCCGGTTACAGAATCGGGGTTTAGTGTAGGGCGATTCTGAATAGGACGCCTCTCCCGGGCGTCCTATACAGAATCAGGGCCTAGGTGTCTTGCGGGCCTCGCCTTCAATATAGGCGGCCTGCCTGGGGAGCATTTTTTTTTTTTAAAACGTGCATCCCGATTGGCTGATTAGACAGCTGTAGGACGCCTACAGCTGCCTAAAATCAGGACGCACTTTGAAGAATCAGGCCCTTAGAGTCTGGAGATAGATTGAGGTAACCAGTTATATCATGAGCTTGTCTTGATAAATTTTCTACATTACAAGGTTTTGATTTCTCTTCTGAAGGTTTTGTTGTTTGGTGCTGAGGTCAGTAAATCGGCGGGGTGGCTGTCTCCTTATAAGGTCTTACAGGGTGCTATCACATTTTCAGTTTTCCACTGTTTATGATAATAGGAGACTGAAAGTTCATTTCCCCTGTTTGCTTTTCCCTTGGCAAGAAGTAGAAAGAGACTTAGGGCCTGTTTTACAAAGCCGCACTAGTGGCTGCCACTAGTGCAACAGCCCTGAAGCTTTTTAAATCTCTATGGGCTTCGGTGCCGTTACCATGCTGCAACCGCTAGCTCGGCTTTGTAAAACAGGCCCTTAAAATATTTGATACCATTTTAGCATATCAGATTCCAAAACTGTGGAAAGAAGTTTCCAGTTGTTTTGCTCAATCACATGCTTAATTATTTTAGAAAAGTACACTGCTCGACAGTACCTTTGTATAAGTCCACCTGTGTTATTTAAGAAATATTTTTTTATGATGTATTATGTTTTTTTTGAAAAATATTTTCATTGGTATGTAATTCCCAAGGATTCTTGGTTGTTTTTGATACATGAACTGCTTAGAACTAGACACAGAGGTGTCAAAGTCCCTCCTTGAGGGCTGCAATCCAGTCGGGTTTTCAGGATTTCCCCAATGAATATACATGAGATCTATGTGCATGCACTGCTTTCGATGCATATTCATTGGGGGAAATCCTGAAAACCCAACTGGATTGCAGCCCTCAAGGAGGGACTTTGAGATCCCTGACTGGTATAATGGTTCTAGCAGTATTTAAGCACTATAAATGTATATTCTTAAAAAGACAAGGCAGAGGAAAAAGGCACTATAAAAGTGTGAGTGAAATCTTAGATACCCATACTAAAACAGCAGACCAAATATACTCTGAGATGTACAGTCCATACAAAAATCAAAGCGCCCCTCTAACTGTAATGAGGTCAAGCAGTACGATATGAGGCTGAGTAGGGACATTGAAAAGCTATCAAGCAATGTTCTCTATCTTTTGTGTCAGTATTTTTATTGATTTTTTTTTATAGAAACAGTAAAAATCATAAGAACAGAAGTTTCAAGTTTCAAGTTTCAAGTTTATTTAATCTTTTGATGGATCGCCTATAACAATTTCTAAGCGATGTACATAATATAATAAAAAGAGATAAGAAACTTAACATAGTAATTATATTAACATAACAAAAAAACATTTAAAACGTACTTGAGGGGAAAGGGAAAGAATAAAAAGTTACAATTTCGGGTTTTGTAAGAAAAAAGGGAAAGTACAAAAGGTAGGGTAAAAGAGGTAGCACAAAATGGCTTGATCATACTTCATAAATAATAATACTAAAACGTAAGAAATTTAAAGGAACTATTAAAAATCAAAGGCATCTTTAAATAAATATGTTTTTAAAAGTTTTTTAAATGTTGTGATATTTTTTTCCATTCTAATAAATTGAGGAAGTTTATTCCACCTTTGTGGACCGGCGACAGTAAAAATATCTGCTCTTCTGGTGCCTATGATTTTTAGAGATGGAACTGCTAATAAGCATTGATCAGTAGAGCGAAGAGATCGATGAGGTTTATATGGGATTAGAGATTTAGAGATAAATTGAGGTTCATTGGATGTTAAAGTTTTGAAAATTAGGAGCATTAGTTTAAAACAGATCCTATGATTTACTGGTAACCAGTGTGCATCTATCAGTAGTGGAGATACGTGGTCAAATTTTTTAGAATTATAAATTAATTTTATTGCTGTATTTTGAATTATTTGTATTCTTCTTATTTCTTTTTGTGTGATGTTTAAGAATAGGGCATTACAGTAGTCAATTTTCGCTATTATAAATGAATGGATTAGTATGTTTAAAGAAGAAGGAGTGAGAAATTTGGCAATAGATCTTATCTGCCGTAATTTAAAAAAACAATTTTTAATCATATAAGATATATGTTCATGGTAGGATAGTTTGTCGTCTATGTAAACGCCAAGAATTTTTGTTGAAGATACCATATTATTATTATTAAGGAGAAAAGGTTTAGAAAGAAAAATATCTTTTTTCCAATTGAATAGGATGGATTGAGTCTTATTAATATTTAATGCCAATTTATTTGTGTTTAACCAATTTTGCACGTGCTCTAGCTTTAGATTTATTGAGGAAATATCTGTAGTGTTTTCTGGGTCTAAAGGATGTATGAGTTGGATATCGTCTGCGTATGAATAGGGGATGAAGCCTATGGCCTGACAAAGTTCTAATAGAGGTGCAAGGAAGATATTAAACAATAGAGGAGACAAAATAGATCCTTGTGGAATTCCAAATGTTGAAGTGTAAGGGGCGGATTCCTCATTATTAAATCTAACGGTAGAAGTTCGGTTAGTGAGGTAAGATTTAAACCAGTCTAAGACTTGCTCGTTAATTCCTTTTTCTTCTAGTCTTCTTAAGAGAAGGTCATGATCAATGGTATCGAAGGCGGCGGAAATGTCTAAGGAAAAAAGTATTACTGATTTGTGTTGATCGAGAACATTCAAAAGTGTGGGGATATGAAAATCAGTTATAAATCCTTGGCCACATGATGTCTTCAGATATGGGCATGTAGGAAGCATCTGTTCTATAGACACTGCTGCCGTGCCACAGGGCCAACATAAATTGCTGGATGTCAGGTAGGCCTGATGCACTTTGGCTAGATTCCCAATCAGTTCTGTACATTATAAAATACAAAGTTTGTGTTAGGCTGATGGGCCCAGTGATCTTAAAAAGATTAATTCAACATCTAGAACAAGTCTTTGCAGGGAAGAAACATAATAACAATTTATAAAATGCAGAAGCTTCATGACCTGAACTTACAATTTTCCTCATTATGTCCATCAGATTTCTTGCATTAATTAATTAATTAATTTCATTAATTTAGTTTTTTTAGTCCATCCTCCCCAGGATCCCAGAACGGGTTACATCGATACATTCACAATGTTTTCGAGGCATAAAAATAAGGGTACATTCACATTATATTGGCATAGGACTAAGTATAGAACCCTTCATAGCTTTTCCTTATATGAAGGGTAATTTGCAACCAATAGACAAATTGGGTTTGAGGAAGATGTCATTTAGAAGAAAGTTTCGGGAAAGATAAAAATCTTATCCTTGCAAAATAAATCTCCAACTTCCCAGATATGTGCCTTTGACCACTCCCTCCAAGTTATGACCTTATGTCCTTATTGTCTGCTTGAAAATGAGGATTAAGTCATAGAAGATTTCTGGAAAAACAGAACCAGGAAACTCCTAGCGTACCATCTACATCTCATAAGGCTACATGAGTGGCTTGGATACAGGATAAAATCAAGAATTATTTTTGTTGGGGTAGGCCTATAAGTCTCTCTAACTGCTGAAGTTTAATTAGCTCAGTTACTATTTCTAGCCAATAGGAAAGCCTCATATTCCCTTCTTAGTGCACCCAATAACACCCTGGATGAAGAAGAAAAGCTTGGAATTCCTTTGGCGTGCAACTTTACCATATTGCTTGGGTGCCTTGAGTTTCTGAAGAGTGAGTTCTGGTAGTTTATGCCTTCTATAAAAAATGTTAAGCATTTTAGCAAACAATGGCTTACAGAATGGGATTAGTCAAATTCAAAGCAGATTAATGTGAGGAACAGTTGTCAAAAAACAGAGAGGGGACCATTGGATGAAAGTATATCACACCTGGGATATAGTTCTATTAATATTATAAGAAGCATAGATTCCAGGGCTTAATTTGAGGGGGAACAGCCTGAACAGAGTTCCACCACTTAGAACTTCTTTTACTAAGGTGTGCTAGCATTTTTAGCGCATGCTAACCCCCACGCTACATGAAAAATACTAACGCAAGCTCTATGGAGGCATTAACGTGTAGCACATGTGGCAATGTAGTGCACGCTAAGCTCTATCTCCTTCCTTCCAAGCAGCTTGCAGGGAAGAGGAAGTAAGTTGGTGAGCCTGGAGCATAGCAAAGAGCAATTGCTACTCCCTAATTCAGCCCCTCTTCGCCTGTTGCTCCGTGCCCACCAAGACACTCCCGGCTCCACAGTTCCACTTCCTTTTTATCTACAAATTAAGTCCTGATCGATTCTACCTCTGATCCAAAATACCTTCCTCCCCCTCAGCTATTTCACTAATGAAGTAGTCCACTTAAAAGGAAAGGTATTTAACATCTCTCAGGGTACTATAAAGTACACATCTGAAGGAGGCACTTTCAACTTTTCCTGACTGATTTTGTACAGTTAAAAAAAAAAAAAAATCTCTCTGAGGTCCACATTCTATAAAACAAATACTTCTGTACTGCATGTGTATAGTAAGAAATCAGCCATGCATATTCTTCTTACCTGCACAGAACTGAAGATTAGGCTATATCTTAAAGTGCAACCCATATTGTTAATGAAGAACACTTCATTAGCTGCCTGCTTTGCAATCTCAAGTGTAACCTAGAAAATATCAATTGTTATATCATAAATGAAATGTCCAATACAGAAGTACCATATAAAATTATTACAAAAATGCTTTCAATGTTTTTTTTTGTCCTCCAGTAAGCAAAACAAAAAGAAAAGAAACTTAATCCATGTTGTGCGGACGCTTTTAGAGCAGAAATAATGTTAGCCCTCATGCTACACTATTAAAACTTTGTTAGCCTTTTTGCTATATTGCTTATGAAAAGAAGTACACATTTGTGTGGTCTATAAGAAGTCACAATAGAAGGCAGGTGAAGTGGGACAGGTGGATGTGATTAAAACATGGCTTCAGGATGTGGACCTGGAGTAATATATAAATTATAAGAGGTCTTATGATCTCACCCTCTGTAATTATGATACACCTGTCTCTGTTTTAGTTAGTTGTATAGAAAAAGTATATATTGGATACAATTGAAACCATTATATTTTTGAATAAGTAATTTTTATTGAAGGTGAAGGTTTTTTCTAATCATAGCTAATTATTTTAAAATAAATATAAAAAAATTTTCTTCTTTGAACCATCCATGTTTACTCTACGGTTCTATACAATATTTATATTTGGGTAGGAGATTTTTTTTTTCTATATTACGTTACAAAATCACGGCAGTAATCCACAACTCACTGCCACAACTTCCTATCAATGCTTGAACCTAGGGTTACCAGATTTTTGTCCAGAGAAGCCTGGACACATGGCCCTGCCCAGCTCCACCTCCATTCCCGTCCCATTCTATCTCTAGTCCTGCCCCCACAAAGTCTCATCTTTGTTTTTTGACCTCCAAACCATGTCTGGAGGGTCTTCAAACATGCACAGATGCGGCTGGGAGGTCAGGGCTTTCCAAAACTCAAACAAACTACCGGGTTTTGGAAAGTCCATCCGGGCACTCAGACATGTTCTCTATAAAGAGGACATGTCTGGGTTTTCCCCAGACGTCTGGTAACCTACTTGAACCAAGATTAAATCAAGCACCACCAGAAAGGCTGACATTAAAAAAAAGTACCAATAGTCCATACAGCCCCTGATCTTTCTGCCTGATTGACCTCACTCCACATTCCTTCCCCCCCTCCCCCTGATGGGACCAGTACTAGACAACCTCCCTCCCATTCCCCCCCTTGGGCAGGACCAATGGGCCCTCTCTCTCCTTTCTTCTATAAAACTGTGTCTATTGACACCCCTCCCCCATTTTCTGTACACTGCTGGAAACAGGAATACAGTTTCAACGAACTTTGTAGGCTTGGTTCCGAATGAGTTGCACCTCTACATAGAGGGGGTGACAGATGAAGGATTTTATTGCACATGGCCCATTGGTATATAATAGGACAAGCAGTATTTAGTGTACACTAATGTCTGTTAACAAGTAGACCCCACAATATTTTATAACATATATATTTAAATGTGTGTTCTTTTATTCTCCACCCAAACTCTGCCTATGTGAATGCCCACCTGCAAAGTACACACCATCAAATACTGGTACCACATAACCTGCAAATGGTCATTTTTGTCTGCATGTGTTCATATATGTGCATAAATAACTAGAATACCAGCATTTGCACACATTCTTGCTGCATAAAAATAAATGGTTCTTTATAGAATTACCCCCTAAATACCACAATAGTGCACTCTATTGCAAATAATGCAAATTGTGCTAGCTTTAGTGTATGGAGGACTATTTATATAGTTTTCTATCGCACAGTAATTGCTAGGAGAGCCCACTAGGTGGAGTCAGTTTTCCTTTGCTTGCAGCAGCCCTTATGTTGCATTTTTCCATACTTCAAGGAGATTTCTTGGCTGGATGCAATTTGAAGTGAACATTTAGGCCCAGAGTTTCCAGAATGGGCTATTTTGAATTATGGAGGCCCATGTAGTCCCCCAAGACCCATCAGCTCCACTTGTAGAAGAAAGTAGATAGAAGAGGAAGCAGCAGCATAGAGGATTATAAAATACAGGGTCATGTGTTTGAAATACCACCTTTCTGTGGTACAAAATAAGTGGTTTACTTTCATTATAGGCAGGTACTTGCCCAGAGTCACAAAGAGCCACAGAGGGAATTAAACCCAGTTCCCCAGGCTCTCAGCCCACTGCAATAACCATTAGGTTATGCCTCCACTCAGGCTGGAGGTACACAAAGTCACTCAGTCTATCATTAAGTATAACTTTGGTGTGTTGAAAAACTGTTCAGGTATCTGGATTGGACAGTGGATGCTTTGAAGAGTGTGGAAATAGGGTTAGCCTGTCGCATATTATACAACTTTGCTGTGTAGTATTGGGTGGCAATCAACATCAACTCTGAACTGGAAAAGGATCCCTATGTCCCCCTGCTTATGGCAGGGAGAGTTTAGTAATTAGTCCAGGAACATTTCTCATGTCTCTAGTAAAACCATCTTGTCAGGCCTCAATGATTATTGACTGACTCGGGGAGGGGGGGGGGGGGATGCTGCTACCAGTTTACAATGCTGGGATTTGCACATCTGAAACCCAAATGTATGATTTATTTTGCTTATGGCTAGAAGATACACATTTATTTCCCATTTCAGAAGGGAAATAAACATTGAAGTCCTAACAGATTGGTGTCAGGATTTACACCTGCTATCAAGCACCTTTAGGATTTTACAAACTGCTCTGATTGAACAGCACTGCACTGGACAGAATAGGGAAGGTACTCCCTTAATCATCCAGTGGTTTTTGCCCCTCCCCCCAAAAAAAAAATCCAACATGGCAAAGGATACCGGTCTGTATGACACTTCAGGAAAATACACATGTATATTCCTGAACAGGCTAAGATAAATGTGTAACTGCTGGTTTTCATTCAACTTGGCATTTTTTACATTATTTTTCTAAAAATGTATGTTTATGCCAAACACACTAAGAAGATAAACCTTCATTTCTGCTGAATTATAAAACAGCCTCTGTCAGCAGACTGTTCTAAAATATTGCTGAAACTTGTGATGTCCTGACCTGGATGTCTCAATTCTGACTTCTAGCCTTTCTAAAATGGGGCTGTACTGTATATGTAACAGGCTTCCAAAAAGCTCTTTCTTGAGCATTAAAACATTCTGGGCCCCTGCTGCAAAGAAGTTGCCAATCAAACCTAAATACTGGGCCCAATAACATTAGAATTTAAGATCTTGGAGAAAAGTATAATAACCTGAGTGTGGAACCAGATCTTCCTCCCGCAGAGGATGACCAACCCAGCCCAAGGGCCCACCGGTGTCGTGGAGGGGCATTTTCGATAATGCGTCTAAGTTCATAGAAACATAGAAACAGAATATGACAGCAGAAAAGCAGGAAACCCAGCCCAAGGGCCCACCGGTGTCGTGGAGGGGCATTTTCGATAATGCGTCTAAGTTCATAGAAACATAGAAACAGAATATGACAGCAGAAAAGGGCCGATGGCCCAACAAGTCTGCCCACTCGAGAACCCTCCCTCCAACTAGTCTGCCTGCTCAAGGACCCTTCTCCCCTGGAGTATCTATCGATTGAGCATAACTCCGCAGTACTCCCACCTGTTTGTCCCATCGACTCTTGAAGTCGAGCATGTTACTGGCCTCGACCACCTGGTGGGGAAGATCATTCCATCGATCAATAACCCTTTCAGTGAAGAAGTATTTCCTGGTGTCAGTTCGACTCTGCATTTACCACTAGATGTCCAAAGTTGGATATGGAAAAATAGCTATTTTTTTAATGTCCTGGATGTCCACATTTTTTTCTTAAATTCGTCTACTTGGATATCTTGGCCAACAAGACATTTAACTTTATGCGGCATGTTCAGCCACAGATGCGTCCAAGCTCCAAACATCCAAATGCAGACCATTTGGATGTAGGAGGGACCAGCAGAGCAATGGGGTATCTTAGAGGGCACTTCTGTAACTTCACTTAAAGGCTTCCACATGTATATCTCACCAAAACCCCCTCATAATTTAGGGTGAGCCCTCCAAAACCTAATATACCCATCTATCTACCACCCCAATAGCCCTTATGGCCACAGGAGGCATGTATAAGGACGCAGAGAAGGTGAAGGAGACAGGAGGTTCGGATGGGAGTGGAGCTGGGGGCAGAACGGGGCAGATTTTGGTGGTTTTTTGTGGCCTCACTCTTTCCAACATAAATGTAGTGATTAGAGTATCTTATGGGCTTGGGTCCTCCTCTTTATGGTTCACTAGCCCATCCACCAGGCTACTTAAGACACCTGTGTGATGCTGTACTAAGCTTTCTCATACCAGATGCTGCTGTTCTACAGACAGGTATGTACTTTTTAAATAGGATGTTTTGGGGGTGGGAGGGGAGTCTGTGAGCATTAGGGGAGTGAAGGGAGGGTCATACCTTAATGTATGCAGTGGTCATCTGTTTAGTTTGGGCACCTTTGGGGCACTAAGACGCATCCAATCTAAAACAAGGTCTAACTCCGGGCATCTAAGTTCTGTCTAGAACATCCTGGGAAAGCTTTGATTATTGCTGCAGGACATCCAGGTCTAAGCCTGCCTAATGCTCTGGATGCACAGTGGCTTAGAAGTCCTTTTGGACATCCAGAGAGTTGGTTTTGAAAATCAGCACTTGGACGTCCCAAGTGACGACTTAGGCAGGGTTTTGGACATCTGGATGTTTTGATTATGAGTCCTTTAGTTCCCTGTTGAGACTAAGGGAAAAGAAGGGGGGGGGGTGCAATCAAGAAGAGAACTGATCAGGGGAGGTCAGCCTGACTCAGAGCTGCCCCTCTGAGCCACAGCATACCCTGTGGAAGAAGGTCTGGAGTTGTCATGGGGAGAAAGGACCTTGAATCTCAGTCAGAGAGAACACTGAATGAAGCTGTTAAGAACATAAGAATTGCCGCCACTGAGTCAGACCAGTGGTCCATCGTATCCAGCAGTCCGCTCACGCGGCAGCCCTTAGGTCAAAGACCAGTGCCCTGAGTCTAGCTGTACCTGCGTACATTCTGGTTCAGCAGGAACTTGTCTAACTTTGTCTTGAATCCCTGGAGGATGTTTTCCCCTATAACAGCCTCCAGAAGAGCATTCCAGTTTTCTACCAGTCTCTGGGTGAAGAAGAACTTCCTTACGTTTGTACGGAATCTATCCCCTTTTATCTTTAGAGTACCCTCTCGTTCTCTCTACCTTGGAGAGGGTGAACAACCTGTCTTTGTCTACTAAGTCTATTCCCTTCATTATCTTGAATGTTTCGATCATGTCCCCTCTCAGTCTCCTCTTTTCAAAGGAGAAGAGGCCCAGTTTCTCTAATCTCTCACTGTACGGCAACTCCTCCAGTCCCTTAACCATTTTAGTCGCTCTTCTCTGGACCCTCTCAAGTAATACTGTGTCCTTCTTCATGTACGGCGACCAGTGCTGGACGCAGTATTCCAGGTGGGGGCATACCATGGCCCGGTACAGCGGCATGATAACCTTCTCCGATCTGTTTGTGATCCCCTTCGTAATCATTCCTAGCATTCTGTTCACCCTTTTCGCAGCCACTGTGTATTGCACAGACGGCTTCATTGACTTGTCAACCAGTACTCCCAAGTCTCTTTCCTGGGGAGTCTCTCCAAGTACTGCACCAGACATCCTGTATTCGTGTATAAGATTCTTGTTACCGACATGCATCACCTTACACTTATCCACGTTACACCTCATTTGCCATATCGTGGCCCATTTCTCAAGCGTGCTTATGTCACGTTGCAGGTCTTCGCAATCCTTCTGTGTCTTCACTGCTCTGAATAACTTTGTATCGTCTGCAAATTTTATCACCTTGCTCATCGTACCAATTTTCAGGTCGTTTATAAATATGTTGAAGAGCATGGGTCTAAGCACCAAACCCTGCGGCACTCCATTCGTGACGTTTTCCAATTTGAGCATTGTCCATTTACCCTCACTCTCTGTTTCCTATCCGTCAACCAGTTTTTAATCTACGTGAGTATTTCACCCACGATTCTATGGCTCGCAATTTTTCAAAGTAGTCGTTCATGCGGGACCTTGTCAAACACCTTCTAAAAATCCAGATATACAATGTCGACCGGGTCACCCTTGTCTATCTGCCTGTTAACTCCCTCAAAGAAGTGCAGTAAGTTCGTCAAGCAAGATCTTCCTTTGCTGAAGTCGTGCTGGCTGGTCCTCATCAGATTGTGTCCATCTAGGTGATCAATGATGCGGTCCTTTATCAGCGCCTCTATCATCTTTCCCGGTACCGAGGTCAGACTCACCGGTCTGTAGTTTCCCGGTTCTCCCTGTGAACCTTTCTTGAAGATCGGCATAACATTCGCCACTTTCCAGTCTTCCGGAATCCTTCCCGATTTGATCGAAAGGTTGGCTATTAGTTGGAGCAGTTCAGCTATAGCCCCTTTCAGTTCCTTGATTACCCTTGATGCTATCGGGTCCCAGGGATTTATCAGTTTTAAGCCTATTAATCTGCCTGCATACCTCTACTAGACTGACCATCAACCCAGTCAGTTTCCCGTCTTCGTTTCCTGTGTAAAGCCTATTGGCTTCCAGTATGTTGTGCATATCCTCTTCGGTAAATACAGATGCAAAAAAATGTGTTCAGTTTGTTGGCGATGGCTTTGTCCTCCTTTAGTACTCCCTTTATTCCATGGTCATCCAACAGCTCTACCGCTTCCTTCGCGGGTCGTTTCCCTTTAATATATCGAAAAAACGGCTTGAAGTTTTTTGCCTCCTTGGCTATTTTTTCCTCGTAGCCTCTTTTGTCCCCTCTTACTGCCTTATGGCGCCTGCTTTGATGTTGTTTGTGCTTTTTCCAGTTTTCGTCCATTTTTGACCTTTTCCATTCCTTAAATGAAGTCTTCTTATCTCTGATCACTTCCTTCCCCGATACAGTGAGCCACGCTGGTTCCTTGTTTTTTTTCCTCCTGGATCCCTTGTTGATATGCGGTATATATAGATTTTGCACTTCGGTGAGTGTGTCCTTAAAAAGGGACCGTGCTTGCTCTAGTGATTTTACAGTGCTTATCCTCTTCTTAATCTTCTTCCTCACCATGAATCTCATCGTTTTATAATTTCCTTTTCGGAAGTTCAGTGCCCTGGCCATCGTTCTGGATCGATGTTTTGCCCCTGTGTCCAGGTCGAAGTGGATCATATTGTGATCACTGTTTCTCAGCAACAGACAGTTCCAGATGGGAAAGGGGCGTGAAGCTGGAAACAGTGGAGTTGGAGACTTCAAGTAACAGGGCATAATGCACCCACCCAGGGATTTATCTTTAACCTGTTTAACAAAGACAAGACTTACAGCACTCAGGAACACAGAGAAACCACCATAGATAGTTATCTGACACACTAAAGAACTAAGAGCAGAGAAAAGCATGGTACCATTTACAAAGAGATAAGGAGAACTACAGGGCTTAACCTTTGACCCTAAGAGATACCAATTTAATGAGGGAAAGGGCTACAGGGAGTAGCAGAGAGAGAGAGAGAGAGAGAGAGAAAAGCTAAAGGCAACATTATCGGCAGTGAAGGGCATTTTGCAGTTTATATTCTGGGCACAAACAATACACTCCAATGCTGCCAAAAACCCTAAATTAGCAATAACACAAAAAGGCAGACCTAGTCACAACAAGGTTCATTCAGAGGACGCTCAGGGACATAAACTATACACGCAATCCACTTACAGTAACGTGTGAATGAAATCAATATAGAGGGTGCTCTCAGTGTGAACCATCAGCGATAGGAGTCCAGCTTCAACACTTCACTTCTAGGTCGAGGCGATAAGCCCCCACCCGCACACCATCATAGAGCACCCAGGGTGTGCTGAGAATCAAAGCAAACTTCACCAATTAAACCAATAAATAAACGAGTAAATAACTCAATATACGGTAAATCAAACAATGTGACCTGAGCGACCCCCGAACAAACCCTGGCAGCCAACCCCCCGAAAAATGCGACTACAAAATCAAAAAATCACCATACAAAAAAAGTAGTAAATAAATACTTATCCAAAGAAGAAATCACAAACTGCAACGCAAAAACCGCGCCAGGAGTGCGCGGTTGAACCTTTTCTCCTGGCGCGGTTTTTGCGTTGCAGTTTGTGATTTCTTCTTTGGATAAGTATTTATTTACTACTTTTTTTGTATGGTGATTTTTTGATTTTGTAGTCGCATTTTTCGGGGGGTTGGCTGCCAGGGTTTGTTCGGGGGTCGCTCAGGTCACATTGTTTGATTTATATTCAGTTATTTACTCATTTATTTATTGGTTTAATTGGTGAAGTTTGCTTTGATTCTCAGCACACCCTGGGTGCTCTATTATGGTGTGCGGGTGGGGGCTTATCGCCTCGACCTAGAAGTGAAGTGTTGGAGCTGGACTCCTATCGCTGATGGTTCACACTGAGAGCACCCTCTATATTGATTTCATTCACACGTTACTGCACGTGGATTGCGTGTATAGTTTATGTCCCTGAGCGTCCTCCGAATGAACCTTGTTGTGACTAGGTCTGCCTTTTTGGTTTATATTCTGGGAGCAGGGGAGTATGATGTTGGAGTTGGAGACTTCTCCAAGGAGAGTTAGAACTGTTAAATCAGTTAAGTTGCTTGATCATTTTTCAACTGTTTTACCTTGTTTTTATTGACAATTTGTCTCATTTTCATCCTCTTTTTGCCCATTTTCATATTGTGTCAACTAATCATATTTCCATCTTAAGCAGGGGTTCTAAACCCAGTCCTTGGGTCAAGCTTAGCCAGCCAGTTTTTCAGGAAACACATTATGACTTTGCATGCGATTTGGATTCAATAGAGGCAGTGCATGCAAATTTATCTCATGCATGTTCCTTGCAAATACCCTGAAAACCTGACTGGCTGGATGTGTCCACAGGACTGGGTTGAGAACCCCTGATCTAAAGGGTCAAACTCACTAGAAGGGAACTTTTTACCATCTATGGGTCATGAATCTGAGAGAAGAGTAGAAGTTAGGGTTACCAGACGTCCGGGAAAACCCAGACATGTCCTCTTTTTAGAGGACTGTCCGGGTGCCCAGAGGGATTTCAATAACCCAGCAGTTTGTCCAGGTTTTGGAAGTCCTTGAGCTCAGAGCAACTTCTGAAGGTCCTCTGTGCATGCGCGGATGTCGACACGATGATGTCATATGCAAATGATGTCATCGCATCAATGTTGGTGCATGTGCAGAGGCCCTCCAGACCTCGTGGATGGAGGTTTGGATGGGGGCGGAGCTGGGGGCAAAATGGGGCACAGCTGGAGGCGGAACAGGGCAGAGTCAGGTGTCCTCTTTTTTTTTAAGAGGAAATCTGGCAACCCTAGTAGAAGTGCAACTTTGACGATAGACACTGCTTGTTACATACCAACTTCTGGGGTATCCCTTTGCATCAGTGAGCAAAGGGGCTGCTACATATATTTATGTTTTATTAAAATAATTGATATCCCACAAATGCAAAAAGATCAAAGAGGCTTACAGTGATAATAAAACAAGCATAAAAAGAAAGGAATGCCAAATAAAAACAGGAAAGAAAAGAAAATCACTCAGTCAAGATGACCCCCCCCCAAAAAAAAACAACAATCATACAGTAAGTAGTTACATGCTACGCTGTCCGTGCTGGGTCCCCACAGCATCCGGCTCTGCATGACTGGACAGTAGCTCATGGCAAAGAACTGTTACATGCCAGTTGGAAGAAATATGCCTTCAATTTTGAAAAGGCCAGCTCTCAGTGAAGATATGGAAGGAGAGGCTATTCCAAAGTGAATGGGATAGAAAAAATAGGCCGCAGAACAGGTGGATTCATAGTGTGCCATCAGGAGAAGGGAGAACCAATCTATGAGAATCCAGTGAGTGCACAGAGCATGATGGTGTGTAGGGAATAGGGACAGAAGACAAATATGAAAGTGGTAGAAATCTGGAACGCTCTTCCAGAGGCTGTCATATGGGAAAGCCCCCTTCAGGGATTCATGAAAAGGTTGGATAAGTTCCTACTGGAACAGAACATACGCAGGTAAGGCTAGACTCAAATAGAGCACTGGTTTTTGATCTAAGGGCCACCGTGTGAGCGGACTGCTGGGCGCAATGGATCACTGGTCTGACTCAGCAGTGGCAAATCTTATGTTCTTATGATGATATACCCATATGTAAGGCCTTGAATGTCAGACCCAGATTTTTAAATTGGCATCTGTATTAACAGGCAACCAGTGCAATCTAATCAAAAGTGACATGATCATAATGCTTAGCCTTACATAAAAACCTAACAGCTGAGTTTTGTAGGGTTGGAAGACGACGATGTAATGAGGGTTACAGTAGTCAATTCAGGAGATAATAAATGAACGGAGAAGAAGAAAAAAAAACCCAATGAATTTTTAGATTGAATCAGGTTGGGCAGACTAGATGGACCATTTGGGACTTTATCTGCTGTCATCTACTATGTTACTATGTTAACGGAGGAGAGTATGAATGACAGAGAAATCCACAGAAGAAATGATGGAGCATATACGTGAAAGCCAAAAAAAACCAACACCCTGTCTTTAACACCTGTGAGGCCTGTGCTTCAAATGACAATGCAGAATCAAAGATGACCCCTGGATAACAAAACGATTTTACAAGAACTAAAGAAGCGTAACCAATGAAATTGGGACAGAAAGCGCGCCAGTAATCCAGCATGCAGTTGTCTTAGCTGGGTTTAGTACCAATCCGCGCATCGTCAGCCAGGATGCAACAGAGTTCACACAAAACTGAAGTGGTGCTAAATCAAGTCAATAAGGAGAAACCAGAACGATCAATAAAATATTGTCAAAATATTGTTGGCATAAATAAAAGTGCCTAAAGTTTAAGCACTGCCTATACATACGAGGTCTGTTCAAAAAGTTCCAGGACTGATTTTATTTTAAAAATTATTCAACTTATTCCTTTGGGTTCCCTTCAACGTACTCCCCTTCCCTATGTATACACTTTTCCCAACGTCGTTTCCACTTCTGGAAACAGTCCTTAAACGCATCTTCAGGATCATCAAAAGTTGCTGCGTCAAATTTTGCTTTATGTCTTCAATGGTGTCTAATCGTTTTCCTTTCAGCGTGGATTTAAGTTTAGGAAACAAGAAGAAGTTCACAGGGGCCAAGTCAGGAGAGTAAGGTGGCTGAGGAAGAACTGTCATCACGTTTTTGCGTAAAAGTTGCAAATTATGACACGTTCAAAACAGCTTCCACGACTCATGACATGTTCCCCACAAGCCACTTTCAACATTTCATAAGTTTCTGTAGTGGTCTTACCCAATTTAAAACAGAACTTCATGCTGTAGCACTGCTCGTTGAGGTCACACATGATGAAATATAGCCGATCACGAAAACACACTTTCAGAAAAACTGCTATAGTTTGGAGACAAAAACAGATATCAACAAACAGAAGAAAAAGAGGTTACTTGTGAGGTTTCAAGCTACTCAGCGCCACCTAGTGTGTCTCAAAAGAGCTTCCTGTTGGTACACAATTCAAACAATCCTGGAACTTTTGAACAGACCTTACAAATAACTGCTATGTAAGTTGAGTATTTATAGTCATCATTCTAAACATTTACAATTGTAATTGGTACATAAATGTTAGCACCTAAGTTATAGAATTACCACACCGTGGGCTGTTATGTTCATTTTAACACATGCAGGATTTTCTCTTGCGGGTTAGTACATCAGTTGACATCAAAAAGAATCCTTAACAGAGTCCAACTAAACCTACTATCCACTAGAAATGAATTTTCCACTCTATGCTAACCTATCTGGGTGTAAAAATCTGGAATGACCTACCAGGAGCTATCAGGAAAGAAACAAATTACACTAGATTCAGAAAAAACCTGAAGACTCACCTTTTTGACAACTAACTATCTCTTTTTCTGTATAGCATCCCTTACGTCTAAGTCCCTCCTCTTATCTCTCCACGTCCTCTTCCCCTCCTTCTTTTCCCCCTTCCTCTTTGATCTGTCGCCTTGAGCCTGTATAGGTATGTGCGACTCACAAATGGAAGATTAGATTAGATAAGTATTGGATAAATGGAGTTGATAGCAGAGCAACTGTAGCATTTGTGAGGCCCTGATAATGCAATGGAAGCCTATAACAGAAGAGCTAATCAAATCTTTTTAAAGTACTTTATGAAATGGTTTGGAATAGGAGGATATATTGAAAATACGTTTTGTCAAATTCAGTTATAAGCAGGGATTCATCCAGACCAAAAAACATATAAATAAAGCTGACATACTAAAAATCAAAAAGATGAAAAGGAGAAAAATAAACCTCAATTGAGGGTTGTTGGGACTACACAAGTACCCAACCATCCACTCATCATCACGGGTTTATAAAAAACTCCAAAACATGTATAGATAATCTTTTCACATCTTTCATTCACACGAAATCTTCTTTTTGTTATCTTTCACAGTCTTTTTTATATGTATAATTTCAGTTTAAATGTCAAGCAATGAAAAAGGCCCGAATCCCAAGCTTAACTACATTAATTGGCGAGGACTACAGCTGAATATTATCAGTATAAGCAGTTTTTAGAGATATGCAGCATATATCTGAAATCGTGAAAAAATACACTCATCTGAAATCGAGGATTTTCACCAAAAGGCTTCCAATTCAAGATCCCGACAGAAAAGGCTTTCTGTTTCGCCCGACGAGGGCTACTTCAGGGGAACAATATCAACTCCAATATCTCTCTGCTTCTAATTATCTGCTGGAAATAGAGCCGACTCCTCTCAAGACGGTACAGCTTTATTTATATGTTTTTTGGTCTGGATGAATCCCTGCTTATAACTGAATTTGACAAAACGTATTTTCAATATATTTACTATTAGTCTCACGTTTTTGCCTCAAAATAAATTATTATTGGAATAGGAGGAAACAGCTGACAAAAAAAATCTGTTATCTGTAGACAGAAACTAAGGCAATTAACAACCTAGCAACCACAAAAGTAATGTTTTGTAATGGCATGACAGTGTTAGGAATATATTCCAAAGTCACAACAAACAAAACTCTCACATAAGTATGTTTTACAGTTAGGTAAAATAGCTTGCTAAAAATATCTAAGCTATTTATATAATTCTTTGTTGTGTTTTTCATTTACAAAGGTTTCTAAGGGATTATTTTTAAGCTGAGTTACATTAGCATTTGTTTTTATCTCTAGGCTTTTGCATTTCTGGAGAACAGCGTAAAATGCACTTTGAGTTACAATTGAGCTATAAACAAAGACCAGAGAATCAAAATACACGTGCGTGTCTGAGTAATGCTAATTTTGTCCAGGGATAAACTAAACAATAAATCACGATTTTATAGCTGGTAAAATTAAAAGAAGATGAGGGGGCCTTTCACATCCATATTTCCAATCACCTAACAGCTTGCTCCATGTGGTAACTCAGAGGAACGTGAAATAAAACCTGCATACTTCTAACTAATTCTGAAATAGGGTAAAAACTAATTTTGCGACCTGACATGTTTAGGCGACCTGCACAGATGGCTGGACACGTTGAAAACAATCATGGGGATGATGCTGGAGGACCTTACCGGACTAGTACAAAACCGATTTCTTTTTAGATCTATAATTCATCAAGTCGCTAGGACTCGAATACCAGAGTCGATGGCACCTAACACACTTGTTTAGCCTCTGTAGACTATGCCATGTGTGTCCCTCAAAGTGTGCTCTTTTTGAAAAGTTTAAGCATGCAATAATAAATTTAAAATTCTACCTTCTTCCCTTTTTTATCTTAATGCGCTATTGGGAGTAATTCTCTATACCAGTGCCTAAAGTTAGGGGGTCAGTTTGATATGTGCTAAGTGTGACTTCTTTAATGCAGTTGTGCATTCAACTCAGTGGTATAGCCACAGGTGGGCCCTGGCCCACCCACCTTGGGCTCAGGTCCACCCAGTAGCAGCTCATCTATGAGGTAGCTGGTGGGGATCCCAAAGCATTGTCTGCTAAAATGTCCCAAAACCTCTCCTCCCGCGTACCACGTACACATCTATTAACAAAGTGCATGCTATGTAATGGTGCACATTTTTACACTATGTAATATTTTATAAGAGCTCATTTGTGTGTAAATCAGCAGCATTTTACCCACAAAACACCCAAGCTCCCTTCCACCAGAAAATATATGCCCAGGCAGTAGCCTAATGGTTAGCCTAATAGTAGACTGAGAACCAAGGTAATGAGGTTTGATTTCTACTGCTGCTCATTGTGACTCTGGGCAGGTCACTTAACTCTCCATTGCCCCAGGTACAAAATAAGGGCTAGATTCACTAAGGGTACTGATCGGTTTGCGAGCCCTTTGCGACCCGATTTCCCTCTGACCCGATTCACTAGCCTATGTACCAATCCGATTCCGATCCGTGCATGCAAATGAGGGGAAACGACATGCAAAGTAGGCAGGGACGCGATTCACTAAACAAATCTGGGACACCGACTGGGCTGGCCGATCAACGGAAGAAGCGACTGGTGGGGACCAGTCGCTCACGACCTTTCCTGCTCTCTGATGACTTCTCCTGCCCTTTTCACCCCGACTTGAGCCCCGACTCCCCTCTCACCGCCCTGTGCCCCGGCACGCCGCCCCGACTCTATTGCCCTTCCCCCCATACTGCAAGCCCGTGGTTTTAACCTGCAGGTTTAAAGTGGGTTAAAACCATGTGCTCGCGAAGTAGTATAAAAACCCAGTAAAAAGCAGCTTGCAGCTCCGTAAACATGTGCAGACTATCTACAGATGGTCTGTACTAGTGCTGCCTGATTCATGATTCGAATCGGTTCACCGATTCACTTCGGGTGAATCGATTGGAATCGATTTAAATAAAAAAAATTGGCTTCCCGATTCGGACTCTCCCTCCTCAAGCAGGAGCGGCAGCGCTGCTCTTGCTGGCTGGCCGCTGCTGCATCTGCTTTAGAGGACAGGAGGGAGGGTCAGTCAGGAAGTGCTGCTGTCAGCTTCCCCCCTGGCCTCCCTGAAGGACATTGCATCGAATCGCATCCCCCCCCCCCCGGGAAGGCCTCCGTGTTCCCTCTGGCCTTCCCGCAGCGTTTACCTTATAGCTGCAGCCTGCAGCGAAGATCGCGGTTGCAGCGTCTTTACTAAGTGCTTTCAGCTGTTTCCTCCACCCCGATCCTGCCTCTGACGTCAGAGGAGGGGCGGGACCGCAGCAGAGGAAACAGCTGAAAGCACTTAGTAAAGACGCTGTAACCACGATCTTCGCTGCAGACTGCAGCTTTAAGGTAAACGCTGCGGGGAGGCCAGAAGGAACATGGAGGCCTTCCCGTGGGGGGGGGGGAGGGTCAGTCCTTCAGGGGGTGGGATAGGCCTTGAGGGGTGCAGGCCTTCAAGGGGGGGGACAGGTCTTCAAAGGGGGGACAAGCTTTTAAGGGGGGTGTAGACCTGGGGACAGGCCTTCAAAGGTGGGACAAGCCTTTAAGAGGGGACAGGTAGGCCTTTAAGAGACCTTCAAGAGGGGGGGGACAGGTCTTCAAAGGGGGACAGGCAGGCCTTTAAGGGGGGGGGACAGGCCTTCAAGGGGGGCACAGACCTTCAAGAGGGTGACAGATCTTCAAAGGGGGGACAGGCAGGCCTTTAAGGGGGGGACAGGCCTTCAAGGGGGCATAGGCCTTCAAGAGGGGGGGCAGGTCTTCAAAGGGGGGACAGGCCAGGGATGGTGGCATAGGCCTTCAGGGGGGACAGGCAGGCCTTCAGAGGGGAGGTGCAGACCTTCAGGGGAGGGGGCCCTGGTGTAGAAGTAAACAGAGGGAAGGAAGGGGGGTTCAAAGAGACGTGCATATGCCGGACTTTGGGGGGGGATGAAATAATGGGTCTAAAAATAGAGGAGAGGGAGAGAGATGATGGACAATGGGATTTAGGGAGGGAAGGAACAGAAAGGGAGAGAAGTTGGACACAAGGGATGGTGTGGAGGGGGGGGACAGGAGGGTAGTTGGGAAAAGAAAGGGAGAGATAGTGGACCCTGGGGTGGTAGGGAAGGAGGGAGATATGCTGGATGAAAGGGTAGTTAAGAAAAGGTGGATCTGTGGATGGAGACGAAAAAAAAGAATGATGCCAGACCTCCAGGGGAGGGAAGGGAAATGGAAGGGGAGGACAGAGATGGCAGATGGATGGTTAGAACGGAGAAAGAAGAAAGAAGGAGACGCTGGCAAGCAAGTTATCAGAAGACAACCAGAGCCTGGGACCAACAAGATTTGAATAATGATCAGACAACAAAAGGTAGAAAAACAAATTTTATTTTCCATTTTGTGATTACAATATGTCAGATTTGAAACATGTATCCTGCCAGAGCTAGTTTTAGACCACACACGTGAGCTAGGATTTAACAGAGAGAGGAAAGATCTTTTTTGTTTGTTTATTTTGTTTACACCACAGCGCCAGTGTGGTTAGGAGAAGGCAAAGGGAGTGAAGAGGCTATAAAAGGGGTGAAGAGGATGTTTGAAAAAAACACCCAATTGGGCAGGAAAAACCAATTCAGTAGGCTGAATCAAATTGAAATTATTTTTCCTGAATCGGGCAGCAGTAGTCTGTACATGCTTCAGGATCGCTCACTAGTGATCCGTGTGGTCAGTGGGGGTGTTCCTCTGATCTCCCCCATTTGCATTCTGAGCCTTGGTGAATTGGTCGGCCTGCCGTGGATTGGGCACGGAGAGGCAGGTTAGTAAATCTAGCCCAGACATGGGCAACTCCGGTCCTCGTGGGCCGGAATCCAATCGGGTTTACAGGATTTCCCCACTGAATATGCATGAGATCTATTTGCATGCACTGCTTTCAATGCATATTCATTGGGAAAATCCTGAAAACCTGATTGGATTCCGGCCCTCGACCAGAGTTGCCCACCCCTGATCTAACCCTAAGTACCCATATAAAGAAAAAGTTCCTGAAATCAAGCATAAACCACTTGTTCATTTGTAGTTTCCTGTCTATCTTTCACCTACTATCTAATACACAATTTCCTTCCTCTCTACTCAAGCTCTCATCCCTCACCAACCTCAACTCCATCCTAGTCTCTCCTTTCTTTTGTCTTCAGGCCAGTATGTCTCCCATTTTCTTTTTCTTTCACTCAGCCCTCACATCTAATATCTCCCTCCCACCCTCTATGCATCCAGTCTCCCTCTCCTCATCTTCAATCCCCTCATCAGATTTCTCTCATTCCTCTTCACCCCTTCTCAAGTCCAGCATCCCTCTCTCTTCCCTTGTCCCCCAATGCAGCACCTCTCTTCCTCTTTGCTTGATGATATACTCCTTCCAATTCAGCACCCCTCACCCTCCTTATCATCACCCCCTACCCTGGTACAGCACCTCTCTCCCTCCTTGTCTTGCTAATTTCAGTGCTTATTTCTTTCCTTGTTCCCTTTTCTCCAATACAGCACCTCTCTTGCTCCTTGCCCCCAATTCCAGTGCTTCTTTCCTTCTCTATGTCTCCCATTCAACACCTCTTTCTCCTTCCTTGCTCTGAGTTCAGCAGCACTTCTCTCCCTTGCCTCCCCATGTAGCACCTCTCTCTCCTTGAACTGCTCAATGCAGTAACTATCTACATCCTTGAACCCCCTCCCCCCTGCCACGCCCAGAGAATCAGTGGGTCCTGACCAGCTTTGGAATATAAGTTTAATAAGAACATAAGAATTGCTGCTGCTGGGTCAGACCAGTGGTCCATCGTGCCCAGCAGTTCGCTCCCGCGGCAGCCCTTAGGTCAAAGACCAATGCCCCAACTGAGACCAGCCCTACCTGTGTTCGTTCCGGTTCAGCAGGAACTTGTCCAACCTTGTATTGAATCTCTGGAGGGTGTTTTCCTCTATAACAGATTCTGGAAGAGCATTCCAGTTCTCTACCACTCTGGGTGAAGAACTTCCTTACATTTGTATGGAATCTATCCCCTTTTAATTTTAGAGAATGCCCTCTCCTTCTCCCTACCTTGGAGAGGGTGAATAACCTGTCTTTTATCTACTAAGTCTATTCCCTTTATTATCTTGAATGTTTCGATCATGTCCCCTCTCAGTCTCCTCTGACAGGACAGGACTCCCTCCTGGTTCTGGGTAACTTGGCTATTCCTTGAAGCAGAAGCCAAAACATGATCTGACAATTCTATACAGGATAAGTCACTTGAATAGAGCTCTATAGTAATTTTGAGGAATTAAGTATGTGTATACAAGAGTTAAAAGAGAAAATATGGATGTATGAAAGGGAAAATAATAGCAAAAAATAGTTTACATATCACAGTCTTATATGAAGCCAATGATGAAAGCGAGTGAGCCACAGACTGTGTACCTGTGTGAAAAAAGTCACTTCTGATGGTCTTCATTGTGACATTTGTTAGAAGACTTATGTTGAGTGTTGGGTTCATACAGAGATTTAAAAAAAATATAGCAGATTGGTGAGTTAAAGATTCCACTGGCTAAATCCATGTTGACTCTGTTCCATTAAACCATGTTTATCCATGTATTCAGTCATTTTGTTCTATCATTTTGCTGGGCACTAATGTCAGACTTACCGGTCTGTAATTTTCTGAATCTAATCTAATCTAATCTGGGATTTATGAGTTGCACTAAATAGTTTCAAGGTGACTTATATTACAATTTGAAGAGATACAATTTAGTGCAGTACAAGGATGCTACAGGAAATACATTCCAAATTTCAGGTTCTGTGGATGATTTTAATGATAGGTTAGAGATAACTAACAGTAGATCTGCAATTTCATTTTTTTTATAGTTCTTTCAGATTTCCTGTTATGTAGGTTGTTGATTTTGGCTTATTATATCTTCCAGGTTCACCGAGATTTCTTTCAATTCCTCTGTATTGTCACCTTTAAATACCATTTCAGTAAAGAATGAAGCAAAGAATGAATTTAAGGGATCTTTTACTAAGGTGCGCTAGCCGATTTAGTGCGGGTAAATGCTAACGTGTCCATAGAATATAATGGGTGCGCTAGCATTTAGTGCACACTACGGGCTCCTTTTATCAAGCTGCACTAGTTGGGTTAACGCGTGCGACGTTTCATCATGCGTTAACCCCCGCGCTGGCCTAAAAATTACTGCCTGCTCATGAGAGGCGTTAGCGGCTAGCGCAGCCGGTGGTTTAGCGTGCAGTATTAACGTGCATTAAACTGCTAGCGTGGCTTGATAAAAGGAACCCTAAATCGGCTAGCGCACCTTAGTAAAAGACCCCCTTTTAGTCTATATGCCATGGCCTTGTCCTCCCCGAGTGACGCTTTTATGTCTTGACAATCTAATGGTCCAACTAATTCCCTCACAAGCTTCATACTTCTAATGTACCTGAAAATGTTTTTACTGAGGTTTTGCCTCTATAGCAAGCTTCTTTTCAAATTCTCTTCCTTATCAATGCTTATGTCATTTCCTCTTTTCTTGATCTGGATCCTTTTTCCATTTTTTGAACAATATTAGTCTCTTTCACCCCCACTTTATAACTATGATGGCTGTCATCTGCCTTCCACCACTTTTTTTTTTAATACATGAGATATATCTGGTCTGGGTTCAATTCCCCCTTTAATGTATAATGCCAACCCCTCCTCCTCCCAATTTGATTTGCTTTCTGGTTAGATATGCAAGGCAGTGATGGGGATGGGGTTGGAAGCTAGAGTAGAGATCAGAGGAGGTGGAGAACTGGTGTTGAGTATGAGAATTTATATACAGTAAAACCCTGGATTGCAAGTAACTTGGTATGCAAGAGTTTTGCAAGACAAGCAAAACATTTTATTACATTTCAACTTGATATACAAGCAAGGTCTTGCAATACAAGTATATACATTATACACACATCACATCATCACAACTGAGCCGACGGTTCTCTCTCTCTGACATCCAGTATTTTGTATTAAAGTTTTTGGGTTGTGGTGTTTCCATTATTTCTTATGGAGAAATTTGCTTTGATATACGAGTGTTTTGGATTACAAGCATGTTATCGGTATGAATTATGCTCGCAAACCAAGGTTTTACTGTACTCAGGTATCCAAAGCAGAAGAATCATAACTGGGCATTGAGAGGGCCAATCTGGTGGTCTTCTGCCACAGTTTATTATGTTACTATTTTAACAACCTAACAACTACACTAATATATTTTTTTAAACATATAATGCATGTTTTGCAGTTAGGAAAAATAGCTTGTAAAAATATATTCATTTAAATTGTTTAAATACTCAGGTTAAATTATTTAAATACTCAGGTTTTGTTTAGAAGGGTTTCCTTGAGAAATTTATTAATAGATTCACTTTAGCACTTAGCTTCCACGTGTTGACATTTATATTTCTGGAGAAGAGTAATTAAATTTGCAGATGACACTAAACTGTTCAAAGTTGTTAAAATGCATGCGGATTGTGAAAAATTGCAGGCGGAAATTGGAAGACTGGGTGTCCAAATGGCAGATGAAATTTAATGTGGACAAATGCAAAGTGATGCACATTGGGAAGAATAACCCGAATCACAGTTACCGGAGCTAGGGTCCTCCTTAGGGGTTAGCGCCCAAGAAAAGGATCAATACGATAAAATCTTCCGCCCAATGTGCAGCGGGGGCCAAAAAAGCAAATAGGATGCTAGGAATTATTAAAAAAGAGAGTTAACAAGATTAAGAATGTTATAATGCCCCTGTATCGCTCCATGGTGTGACCTCATCTGGAGTATTGTGTTCAATTCTGGTCTTCTTATCTCAAGAAAGATATAGGGCTCCTTTTACTAAGCTGCGATAGTGTTTTTAACGTGCGTTTAACGTGTGAATTGCCATGCATGCTAGACATTAACACCAGCATTGAGCTGGCATTAGTTCTGCGCGCGCTAAAAACGCTATCGCAGCTTAGTAAAAGGAGCCCATAGTGGTGCTAGAAAAGGTTCAAAGAAGAGCGACCAAGATGGTAAAGGGGATGGAACTCCTCTCATAGTAACATAGTAACATAGTAGATGACGGCAGATAAAGACCCGAATGGTCCATCCAGTCTGCCCAACCTGATTCAATTTAAATTTTTTTTTTTTTTTCTTCTTAGCTATTTCTGGGCGAGAATCCAAAGCTTTACCTGGTACTGTGCTTGGGTTCCAACTGCCAAAATCTCTGTTAAGACTTACTCCAGCCCATCTACACCCTCCCAGCCATTGAAGCCCTCCCCTGCCCATCCTCCTCCAACGGCCATGCACAGACACAGACCGTACAAGTCTGCCCAGTAACTGGCCTAGTTCAATCTTTAATATTATTTTCTGATTCTAAATCTTCTGTGTTCATCCCACGCTTCTTTGAACTCAGTCACAGTTTTACTCTCCACCACCTCTCTCGGGAGCGCATTCCAGGCATCCACCACCCTCTCCGTAAAGTAGAATTTCCTAACATTGCCCCTGAATCTACCACCCCTCAACCTCAAATTATGTCCTCTGGTTTTACCATTTTCCTTTCTCTGGAAAAGATTTTGTTCTACGTTAATACCCTTTAAGTATTTGAATGTCTGAATCATATCTCCCCTGTCTCTCCTTTCCTCTAGGGTATACATATTCAGGGCTTCCAGTCTCTCCTCATACGTCTTCTGGCGCAAGCCTCCTATCATTTTCGTCGCCCTCCTCTGGACCGCCTCAAGTCTTCTTACGTCTTTCGCCAGATACGGTCTCCAAAACTGAACACAATACTCCAAGTGGGGCCTCACCAATGACCTGTACAGGGGCATCAACACCTTCTTCCTTCTACTGACTACGCCTCTCTTTATACAGCCCAGAATCCTTCTGGCAGCAGCCACTGCCTTGTCACACTGTTTTTTCGCCTTTAGATCTTCGGACACTATCACCCCAAGGTCCCTCTCCCCGTCTGTGCATATCAGCTTCTCTCCTCCCAGCATATACGGTTCCTTCCTATTATTAATCCCCAAATGCATTACTCTGCATTTCTTTGCATTGAATTTTAGTTGCCAGGCATTAGACCATTCCTCTAATTTTTGCAGATCCTTTTTCATATTCTCCACTCCGTCTTCGGTGTCTACTCTGTTACAAATCTTGGTATCATCTGCAAAAAGGCACACTTTTCCTTCTAACCCTTCAGCAATGTCACTTACATACATATTGAACAGGATTGGCCCCAGCACCGAACCCTGAGGGACTCCACTAGTCACCTTTCCTTCCTTCGAGCGACTTCCATTAACCACCACCCTCTGGCGTCTGTCCGACAGCCAGTTTCTGACCCAGTTCACCACTTTGGGTCCTAACTTCAGCCCTTCAAGTTTGTTCAAAAGCTTCCTATGAGGAACTGTATCAAAGGCTTTGCTGAAATCCAAGTAAATTACATCTAGCATATGTCCTCATTCCAGCTCTCTGGTCACCCAATCAAAAAATTCAATCAGGTTCGTTTGGCACGATTTACCTTTTGTAAAGCCATGTTGCCTCGGATCCTGTAACCCATTAGATTCAAGGAAATACACTATCCTTTCTTTCAGCAACACTTCCATTATTTTTCCAACAACTGAAGTGAGGCTCACCGGCCTGTAGTTTCCTGCTTCATCCCTGTGACCACTTTTATGAATAGGGACCACATCCGCTCTCCTCCAATCCCCAGGAATCACTCCCGTCTCCAGAGATTTGTTGAACAAGTCTTTAATAGGACTCGCCAGAACCTCTCTGAGCTCCCTTAGTATCCTGGGATGGATCCCGTCTGGTCCCATCGCTTTGTCCACCTTCAGTTTTTCAAGTTGCTCATAAACACCCTCCTCCGTGAACGGCGCAGAATCTACTCCATTTTCTCGTGTAACTTTGCCAGACAATCTCGGTCCTTCTCCAGGATTTTCTTCTGTGAACACAGAACAGAAGTATTTGTTTAGCACATTTGCTCTCTCCTCATCACTCTCCACATTTTGTTCCCAGCATCTTTTAGCCTAGCAATTCCATTTTTTATCTTCCTCCTTTCACTAATATATCTGAAAAAATTTTTATCTCCCTTTTTTACATTTTTAGCCATTTGTTCTTCCGCCTGTGCCTTCGCCAAACGTATCTCTCTCTTGGATTCTTTCAGTTTCACCCTGTAGTCCTTTCTGCTCTCCTCTTCTTGGTTTTTTTTATATTTCATGAACGCCAACTCTTTCGCCTTTATTTTCTCAGCCACTAGGTTGGAGAACCATATCGGCTTCCTTTTTCTCTTGTTTTTATTGATTTTCTTCACATAAAGGTCCGTAGCCATTTTTATCGCTCCTTTCAGCTTAGACCACTGTCTTTCCACTTCTCCCATCCTAACAGCTCTTTCTTCAGGTACTTTCCCATTGCATTAAAATCCGTACGTTTGAAATCTAGGACTTTAAGTATCATGCGGCCGCTCTCCACTTTAGCCGTTATATCAAACCAAACCGTTTGATGATCGCTACTACCCAGGTGAGCACCCACTCGAACATTAGAGATACTCTCTCCATTTGTGAGGACCAGATCCAATATCGCTTTTTCCCTTGTGGGTTCCGTCACAAGGAGTAGAGCCTCTTGAAAGGCATCCACAATCTCCCTACTTCTTTCCGATTCCGCAGACGGAACATTCCAGTCCGCATCCGGCAGGTTGAAATCTCCCAACAGCAGAACCTCCTCTTTCCTTCCAAACTTTTGGATATCCACAATCAGATCCTTATCAATTTGCTGCGATTGAGTCGGAGGTCTGTAGACTACACCCACGTAGATAGAAGTTCCATCTTCTCTTTTCAGAGCAATCCATATCGCTTCTTCCTCTCCCCAGGTCCCTTGCATTTCGGTCGCTTGGATATTGATCTTTACATAGAGAGCTACTCCTCCACCTTTATGACCATCTCTGTCCTTCCTAAAAAGATTATATCCCGGTATGTTTGCATCCCATCCATGTGATTCACTGAACCATGTCTCTGTGATAGCAACAATATCTAGATCTGCCTCTAATATCAGGGCTTGCAGATCATGAACTTTGTTGCTTAGACTGCGAGCATTTGTGGTCATCGCTTTCCAGCTATTTTTCAGCGATAATCTCCTTTTTCATATGGATTTTTGTGTCGTTTCACTTTCTGTTGCAATACTAAGAAATGAGTTGCTGATATTGCTTATGTTGCAGCCTTTACTACTATCACATCTTTTCTTTTGCCGGGGGTGATCTCTATAATTGTCCTTCGTACATACACCACCCCCACCTTCTAGTTTAAATGCCTAGAAAAATATTGTCTAAATTTCTCTGCAAGGTTTCTTTTTCCTGCTGTAGTAATATGTAGCCCATCAGTGCAATATAGCTTCTTGTCCTTCCATGTATTTCCCCATCCTCCTATGTACCTGAAGCCTTCTTGATGACACCAGGCTCTGAGCCATCTATTAAAGTCCTCTGTGTTTTTCACTCTTTGCTCTCCTTTTCCATATGCAGGCAGTATTTCAGAAAAAGCTAAAGTCTTTACAAAAGGTTTCACGCCCTCACCAAGCTCCCGAAAAGCTTTCTGTGCTGCAAGTGTGGAGTTGTTGGCCAGGTCATTTGTTCCCAGATGGATAACAACATCAGTGTTAAAATCCTTAGTTTCTTCCTTAATTATAGTCAGTATTTGCCTGGAACTCCTGGTAGCTGAGGATCCTGGAAGACATTTCACTATTTTGGTCTCCTCGCACTGTGTTCCAAGGTTAATGCCTCTGATGATGGAATCCCCCAACAGTAATAGTTTTCTGTTTTTGGCTTTTTTATTTGTACTTAGGGTGCTCTTGTTCTCTTGAGTTTCCTTCATTGGTTCAAGTCCCACCTCCCTTCTGTTTTCCTGAGTATCGCAGTGCACTAGTGGAGCGAAGGAATTCTGTAGAGGTAATATTAGTGAAGGTGGATGTTTCTGTGTTACATGTCGCATTCGTATAAGGAAAGACTAAAACGGTTAGGGCTCTTCAACTTGGAAAAGAGACGGCTGAGGGGAGATATTATTGAAGTCTACAAAATCCTGAGTGGAGTAGAACGGGTACAATTTTTCACTCCATCAAAAATTACAAAGACTAGTGGGCACTCGATGAAGTTACAGGAAAATACTTTTTAAAACCAATTGGAAGAAATTTTTTTTTTCACTCAGAGAATAGTTAAGCTTTGTAATGCATTGCCAGAGGATGTGGTAAGAGCGGATAGCGTAGCTGGTTTTAGGAAAGGTTTGGACAAGTTCCTGGAGGAAAAGTCCATAGTCTGTTATTGAGAAAGACATGGGGGAAGCCACTGCTTGCCCTTGATCGGTAGCATGAAATATTGCTAGACCTTGGGTTTTGGCCAGGTACTAGTGACCTGGATTGGCTACTGTGAGAACGGGCTACTGGGCTTGATAGACCATTGGTCTGACTCAGTAAGGCTATTCTTATGTTCTTATGTGAACTTGTATCCCGTTCTGGGCTCTTCTGGGAGGACGGGCTTGAAATTTGACTAAATAAATAGTATGGGCTCCTTTTACTAAGGTGCGTTAGGGCATTAGCGTGCGGAATATCATGCACTACAATGCTGTGCGCGCTAGACGCTAACGCCTCCATAGAGCTTGCGTTAGTATTTTCATCTATCGTGCAGTTTTGCCCACGCTAATCTTCAGTGTGCGCTAAAATCGTTAGCGCACCTTAATAAAAGGAGCCCTATGTTTTAATATAAATTTGTAGAGGGCTATAAATGAAAATTAGAGAACAAAAGATCCTATGTGTACCTAGTAATAAGAACATAAGAATTGCCATGCAGAGACTGATCGAAGGTCTATCAAGCCCAGTATCCTGTTCCAACAGTGGCCAACCCAGGTCCCAAACACCTAGCTAGATCCCAATTAGTAAAACAGATTTTATGCTGCTTATCCTAGGAATAAGTGGTGGATTTCCCCAAGACATCTCAATAATGGCCTATGAACTTTTCTTTTAGGAAATATTCCAAGCTTTTTTTTTTTTCCCAAAAAAATCTTTATTCATTTTTAAAACTCACACTAAGTGTAGCATAGAATACAATCATTTTATACTTTAACAACAATTAATATATCATCAAATTCTAACTCGCATCAAATATCCCCCTCCCTCATACCCAACAATTATTCGTAAGCATAAGAAATCATAAAATATTTACACACACCCCAACCCACCCTGGACGTGTATGAACAAAAGGAAAAAAAAATCTAATAGGACATCATCAGTAACGCGGCAGAGTGAATTCATGGGCGGACAAGGCCAAAGCAGCCTGTTTAGAGTGCTGCCGGCCCAACACTGCAGAGGGAGGTAAGTAGGGCTCGCGGTGGGGTTCCGATGGGAGGGTGGTAAGGATGGGGATTCGGCTGCGCGGTGGGTGCCAGTGCTGGGGGGGGAGGGGGCATGCTCACTCAAAGGTTCTGCAGCAGGGAGGGAGGAAAGGAAAGCTGGGCAAGGGTCCTGCTATGCAAGAGGTGGGAGGGAGGGGAGGAAAGATGCTGCACATTTGGGGGAGAAAAAGGAAAGAGGAAGAATTGGGGTGAAGGAGAGGAAGGGAGAGATGATCATGTGCATATCCCGAAAATAAGACCTAGTGCCTTTTTTGGGCCTATAATTAATATGACACTGTCTTATTTTCAGGGAAACACGGTAAGAACTGCACAGACTTTGTGTGTGTTAATTGTAGCAGTTAAAGTAATAACCTTTGGGATAATGATGCCTAGATATAAAATGTAGGAATAATACCCAAGCTGCTCAGGGCATGTGACCGCCATACAAGATAGCGAATGTTGTTCATGTTTATGGATTTTATAGATATGCAGATAATGAATGTTGTCTATGTTTGTTGATTTTATGGACTCTGGGTAAATTTTGGGCGTGGTTTGACATAGGTGCATTCATTTAGGCCAAGAAAACCCTGGCATAAATGAGAGTGCGCCTAATGTTTCAACGCTTACCAGTGCCTAAGAATGCTTAAGCACCAGTAGAAACGATTCTATAAAAGGTGCCTAGTGAATGATTGACAATTGCGCTCAAAGGTGCTTTCAAGTTAGGCACTGTTTATAGAATCAGGGCCTTAGTAGAAGAGTAGCCTGAAGGTTAGCAGAGTGATCAAAGAACTGGGCGAAGCAGGTTCAATTCCTACTGCAGCTCCTTGTGAACTCAAGCAAGTCACTTAACCCTTCATTGCTCCAGGTACAAAACAGACTGTGAGCCAACTAGGAACAGAGAAAATACCTACTGTACCCTGATTTAATATATAAACTGCTTTGGTTATACCACAGAAAAGTAGTATACCAAGAATCTCATTAAAAAAACATGTCAATAGCAGGAGTATGTGAGTGCCAGTGGCATAGTTGGGGGGTGGGGTGGATTGCCCTGGGCACCTTCTTGGTGAGGGTGCAGGCACTTCCCCACCCCCACCCCCCATGCCATGCTCACGCTCTCCCTGTCAACCCATTGTACCTCTTTAAATCTTTGTCAGTGCAAGCAACTTCTCTGGCCTGCATGTGCCGCCATAGCTCAACTCTGAAATCACTTCCAGGTTGCAGGGCAAGGAAGTGACACCAGAAAGAAAGCCAATGCAGGTGCGAGCAACAGGCATAGAAGCTGCTTGTTCTGGCAAAGATTTAAAGAGGTACAGGGGGAAGGGAAGGCAAGAGTATGTCGTGGGGGGCAGTGTGGGTGTGGAAGGAGTGGTGAGGAGGGCGCAGGAGGGGTACCACTGCCCCAGGTGCCTTCTACCCTCACTACACCACTGCAGCAATTTAGCATATAATAATAATCTTCATAATAAACAGGATTTTTTAATACTCTCTACACCTGAATAATTGAAGAATGATTTACAAAAGGAGCAATAGCTCTTACATTTAAAATGATAACACTTTACAACATAAAAGATTTAACATACCATTAACATAAGTATTTGGTAAATAGCCATGTCTTTAACAGGTTTTGAAACGCAGCTGGAAAAGTGGGCCGAAAAATGGCAGATGAGCTTCAACGTGGGGAAATGCAAGGTCATGCACGTGGGGAAAAAGAACCCGATGTTCACATACAAAATGGGGGGAACACCACTAGGGGTTAGTAACCTGGAGAGAGACCTGGGAGTGATGGTAGACGCAACACTGAAGGCATCGGCGCAATGCGCCACAGCCTCTAGGAAAGCAAACAGAATGCTGGGTATCATTAAGAAGGGTATTACGACCAGGACGAAGGAAGTTATCATGCCGCTGTATCGTGCAATGGTACGGCCGCATCTGGAGTACTGTGTCCAGTACTAGTTGCTGTACCTCAAGAAAGACATGGCGGTACTTGAGGGAGTACAAAGAAGAGCAACCAAACTGATAAAGGGAATGGAAAATCTCCCATATACCGACAGATTGAAGCAGTTGGGACTTTTCTCCCTGGAGAAGCGAAGACTTAGAGGAGACTTGATAGAAACCTTCAAGATCCTGAAGGGCATAGAAAAAGTAGACCCTGTTTTACTATGCTGCCTAATAAAAGTACAGTAAAACCTTGGATTGCAAGTATTTTGCAAGCCAAGCAAAACATTTTATTAAATTTTAACTTGATATACAAACAAGGTCTTGGAATACGAGTACATACAGCATCTTGTATTAAAGTTTTTGGGTTGTGGAGTTTCCATTATTTCTTATGGGGAAATTAGCTTTGATATACAAGTATTTTGGATTATAAGCATGGTTTCGGAACAAATTATGCTCACAAACCAAGGTTTTACTGTAATTACTTTACTTATGAAAGAGGATTACTCATCCTAGACACAGGGATTAGCAGCTTTTTATAAGGTATAAGTGCAAAATAAGCAACATGCTCACCTCCAAAAGCATCTGCTCTGCAATGAGCTCGATAGCTCGATTAGAACCCGTTTCCTGCATGACTTTGATGACCATTTGCTTTTGTCCGTAAGGCTGTCTAAAAATAATTTCATCAAGGAAAACAGGAAACAATTCAAGGCATCATGCATTAAAGAGGGCTATTTTGAAGCCTCTTGCAGGGTTGCAGCCCCATGAATGCATACTTCCACCAAAACTACAAGTTCATATTCAGAGAAAGATCCTCCTCCCCCCACCATGGAGTTTTCCTTTGAAAATATAGACAGCCACAGGAACAAGACTTGCTTATCAGCATGTGCATTTGTGATTGCAAATATACCCACAGGAAAGTGTAGGTGAGGCTTTCAAATGAAATTCTCTGATCAAGGCATTGGGTGCTTTAGCTAAACCTCCAGACTTATTCCCCCTCACCCCCAAGCAGTGGTGTAGCAAGGGTGAGAGATGCCCGCGTCGGTGGCACCATTCACTTGCCCTTTTCTCTGTCCTCTAATAATAATAACTTTATTTTTATATCCTGCAATTCCACAAACAGTTCAGAGCAGTTTACAGAGAAAGAGACTGTATAAGGACAGTGATATTACATAAAACTTTCAAAATTACATTAGCATGTTAAGAGTAATCAAATTTATCTGGAAGTGTTTTAAAAATACATCAAGGCAGATATGGAGTCAGAGGAATTTATCAAAGAGATAAGTTTTGATTGACTTCCTACAAATTTCATAGGAAAATATGTTTGAAATAAAGTTGGTTAAATATTTATTCCATTTGCCTGCTTGGCGCAGGTCCAGGAAGTGTCATCAGAGGAAGAGCCGATGCTGGCACGATCAGCAGGTTGGGGTTGCTGCTTGTGCTGGGAATATTAAAGAGGTACGAGGGAAGGAAGGAGCATGTGCACATGCGGTAGTGGGGGATGGGGAAGGAGCAGGGGGGCAGAGAGGAGATAAAGCGGCACTAGAAAAGGTTCAAGGAAGAGCGAACAAGATGATAAAGGGAATGGAACTCCTCTCATATGAGGAAAGACTAAAAAGGTTAGGGCTCTTCAGCTTGGAAAAGAGATGGCTGAGGGGAGATATGATTGAAGTCTACAAAATCCTGAGTGGAGTACAAGGGTACAAGTGGATCGATTTTTCACTCTGTGAAAAATTACAAAGACTAGGGGACATTCGATGAAATTACAGGGAAATACTTTTAAAACCAATAGAAGGAAATTTTTTTTCACTTAGAGAATAGTTAAGCTCAGGAACCCATTGCTAGAGTTTGTGGTAAGAGCAGACAGTGTAGCTGGTTTTATGAAAGGTTTGGACAAATTCCTGGAGGAAAAGTCTATAGTCTGTTATTAAGAAAGACATGGGGGAAGCCACTGCTTGCCCTGGATCGGTAGCATGGAATATTGCTACTCCTTGGGTTTTGGCTAGGTACTGGTGACCTGGATTGGCCACCGTGAGAATGGGCTACTGGACTTGATGAACTATTGGTCTAATCTAGTAAGGCTATTTCTATGTTCTTATGCCCCCACCAAGACGCTGCCCGGGGCGGACCACCCCCTGCCCCCCACCCCTTACTATGCCACCTCAGGTCAATTAACTTTCATACCACTAATATGCTCCTCCCCCCAGACATCATGTTTTCAAATATTAAACTTTGTTTGGAGTGTGTATTGCACATACACACAGGATGGCCCACCATTCCTGCAGATAAAAGTGTGCATTGTTTTACTTTGACAGCAGACCTCTTTCCACCAAGAAGCTGCTACCCTAGGCATTTGTCTAATCATGCCTAAGGGTTATGCCAGCCCTGCCCCCGACCTTGACCTAACCTCACTCATTGTCAGCCACAGAGAAAAATACTCATGTTGGTACCAACATGAATACTCTTATGCTTATTGATAGAGAGCAATTTTTAGTGGGTCTTTCCTGCAGGAAAATGTAGCACCCCCTCCAGAGTGTTCCCTGGATTTGGGGGGAAGGAGGCTTGCCTGACAAATGCCCATGGACCAACTCTGTCATTTCCACCCTCCCCTTTATACACGCATGCATACACACACATAGATAGATATAGAGAGAGTTACCATAAGGCTCCAGGTCATGGAGAACAGATTGAATCAGTCCAGTTTTTACCTCCACTAAAGGCATTGGAAGTAAATCAGGACTGGCTCAGTCTGTTCTCCATGACCTGGAGATAGACCCTGCTTAATAGAATTTATTCCTAATACACACATGTCCTATTATAGAATTGCCTCCTAAATGAATAAGCCTGTTACATTAACGGGTGCTAGAATAGATGTGTGTGTCTGTCTTTCTTTCTCTCTCCTTGGCCGCTGTCTGTCTGTCTTTATTTGTCTCTCTCTCCTTAGACAGTGTCTGTCTGTCTTTTTTTCTTTGTCTTTCTCTCCTTGGACACTGGCTTTCTGGCCCCCTGCCTGCCTGTATTTCTCTGTTGTGCCATGCCTGCCTGCTCCATAGCCCCCTTCTGTTCTCCCCCCTCCCAGAGCAAAGCATAATTGCTGTCTGCCCTCCAGCACACCCCTCTTCCCAAAGCAGCCCCCTTTCCCTCTCCCCCTGGCCGCCTATTGTGCCATGCCTGCCTGCTCTGTGGCCCCCTTCTGCTTCCCCCTTCCCAGAGCAAAGCATGATTGCTGGCTGACCTCCAGCACACCCCTCCCTCCATAGCAGCTCCCTTTCCCTCGCCCCTGCCCCCTGTTGTGCCATGCCTGCCTGCTCCACGGCCCCCTTCTGTTCCCCCCACTTCCCAGAGTAAAGCATAATTGCTGTCTGCCCCCAGCACAACCCTCCCCCCAAAGCAGCCCCCTTTCCTTCTCACCCTGCCTGCCTGTATTGCTCCCAAACCCGGCTTCCTGGTCTCTTCTGGCCCACCAGCATGAACCGCTGCCGCCGTTCTTCAAAGCATCTTCAAAGCTGAGGATCGCTGGCCGGCTGTAGCGAATCTCGCAGGCCACTCTACACCTCGGTAGCATGTTCCCTCTGATGTGATCCCGCCCCTCGGGATCACTTCACAGGGAGCGTGCTACCGAGGTGGAGAGCAGCCTGCGAGGTTCGCTACAGCCAGCTGGTGATCCTCAGCAGGCTGCTTTGAAGAGGAGGGCAGACAACGAAGAGCAGCAGCGGTGGCAGCGGGCCTTACAGTGAGTGAGGCGGGAGGGGGGAGTCACCGGTGTGTTCCCTGCGTCTGTGTTCGAAAACAGAATTCGGCACAGAGGGATTCATCATACTGTCAGGGAACACGCCGTCCTAAGTGCACATGCACACTTAGGGTTTTATTATAGAGGATTCAAAAGTTATCTAGGTACCTGTATTTAAGTGCATTCTTACAGAATTATCCCCCATGTTCCCCTTTTTTGTGAGATGTAGGTACTGTTTTCCCTGAAAATAAGACGGGACAGTGTCTTAAATTAATTTGGGGTCCAAAAAACTCACTAGGTCTTATATTCGGGGTAGGTCTTATTTTTATCATGTACAATGATCATTTCTCCCTTCCTCTCCTCCACCCCATTCCTTCCTCTTTACTCTCTCTCCTCCACATGTGCAGCATCTTTCCTCCCCTCTCACCTATCCCCTTGTGCCTTCCCTCTGCAGCATCTTTCTATCTTTCCCTCCCTCCCGTCCCCCCCCTGTGCAGCAGAACTTTTGCACAGCATCTTTCTATTCCTCTCTCCTATCCCCCTTCCGTGCAGCTGAACCCCCACTTACCCTCCCATCTTTCCATCTGTTCTTCCCATCCATACCCTGCCAATCGCAAGACTGACATAGTGGACATACCTCCCTCCAAACGGCAGCACTCTAAACAGGCTGCTTCACGGCCTTCTCCCACCAGGTCTTTGCATGTGCCGCATTGCTGATGACATTATTAGTGATGCGGCAGAGGGAATGCCCGGGCAGGAGAAGGCAATGAAGCAGCCTGTTTAGAGTGCTGTCATTTGGAGGGAGGTATGTCCACTATGTTGGTCTCGCGGTGGGAGGGTCGGCAGGGTTCAGATGGGAGGGAGAGATGAAAAGATGGGAGGGTCAGCGGGGGTTCGCCTGTGGGGCGGGGAGAAGCGAATCCAGAGATGATATAACTAGGGCTTATTTTGGGGGTAGGGCTTATATTAAGACCTACCCTGAAAATCATGCTAGGGCTTATTTTTAGGTATGTCTTATTTTCAGGGAAACACGTTATTATCCTTGTTTGGAAATCTAGTAGCACCAGGATCACTAACATCAGAGCCCAAACTTAAGAAGGCAAAGGGAGAAATTATGCAAAAAAAGAGTGGAATTATGTACACAGTAAAACAAATGTCCTTCAGCTCATCTGATGGTTCAAATAACTTTATTCATCCAATAACTCAATGACTTGACATGTACATGTTTCAGCCACACAGACCTTCCCCCTGGAGTCTTGAGAGTCTTCAAAGTTATATCGAAAAACGTTATGAATGAATATGTAGTCGCTCATATGTTTGCTATGGAATGAGAACTTCTGCATCAGAGCTCGGAACTAGGGAGAAATTATTCAGCTTTTGGGTCTGATCTTAAATCATCTTGCTAGTTAACAAACAAGGTAAAAGAGCAGCCTTGTAAAAGACTTGTGTCCTCTGTAGACGTCAACAATAAATTAATTTGTAATTTTGACTATCTTCAGTGGTAGAAGGTACCCTTGGATAAGGAACTGGGCATATTTTCAGGATGAGACAAAAGAGAATCCGGAATGGGACAGCACTAAAATGAAGCAGATATTAATTTCCACCTGAAGCAGTCACCTCAAGGTGCTGGCAACTACCAGGCCCTTGTTCTACAAGGTCTCTGCCGAAGCTTTAGGACTGGACAAAGCAGAAACATAGGCACATACATAGGAAAAGCTAAAGACACAACAGGAGGGCCTGTTCTCTGGATGGAGCAGATGGAAAACATAACACAAGCCAGGGCAGGATTAACCAATAGGCCAAGTAGGCACGTGCCTAGGGCCAAAAATGGTCAAGAGGGCCCGATGAAGGATGGCATCAACATTGTTTTTTCCAAACGGCGATGGGCCCCTCCAGCATCGATCGGCAATGCGGGCCCCCCCCCCGATCCGCAACATGGGCCCCCCCCAATCAGCAATGCAGCCCCCCCCCCAATCAATGGAAAGTAAGACAAGCAAGCAATGCGGGTAAGAAAGGCAACGGGAACTGTAATTGTGCAAGCGGTGCTGCTTGCCCAAAGCTTCCCTTTGACATAGCTTCCTGTTTCCGCCTGGGTGCATGGTATGGTATGGTGGGGTGGGGTGGGGCGAGGCAGGGGGCCCAGTGTACTTGTGTGCCTAGGGGCCCTCGACGAATTAATCCTGCCCTGAACACAGCAGGGAACCAAAGTCTGGAAAATACCAAGCTCACCATAAGGAACCAAGAGTTGAAGACTAGCAGAAAGTCAGTCATGGTACATGCTTTCGCAAAGGAGACTTGTAAGGTTTAAACATATATACTGTATGTATATACACATGATGATAAGTTGTTCTCAGCTATGATGGCCCCTGAAAGGAAGTGGGAACCATAGAGCAAGTAAGATTGATCAAACCAGCCAGAAGAACCACACTAACACCTGCCAGTGCAGGGGTGGACAACCACAACCCAATCCAGCTATTCAGATTTCCAGATACTAGAAAGCATATAACATACAAAGCATTTAAACTGATTTATATAGCCAGTGGCCTAGCAACAGAGAACTATTTCACTGTAGTTTTAAAGGATACTGTGCATTGTCAGAGCTTTCAGGTTCTCTTTTTAAGTAGTCATCCATCAGCTCTTCTACCATTTCATCGAGTAATGCTCGAACCTCAAAGAAAGGACATTTTATTAAAGGCAAAAAATACTAACAAACATAGATGAATAATGGGAAAATATTTTACCGGTGAAATGAACACACTTTATTTTCCCCATTCCTATTATTTTCCCATTACATCAGTTGATCCTGTTATAGGCAAGGTTAAGATATCTAGCCCAGTGGCGTACCAAAGGGGGGGGGGGGAGGGGTGCCTACTGCCCACCCCAGGTGCAGCCCATAAAGGGATGTTCCCAGGGCCAACATCATCTGGGAACTTCTTCCAGCAATGTTCACAATTCACTGCTCTGCCGACGTTGGGTCTTCTGCTCCTAGTCTTTGTAATTTTTGATAAAGTAAAAAATCAATTCATTGTATCCATTCTATATCACTCAGGATTTTGTAGACCTCACTCATATCTCCCCTCAGTCATCTCTTTTCCAAACTCTTTAGCCTTTCCTCATACTAGGGGAGTTCCATCTCCTTTATCATCTTGGTTGCTCTTCTTTGAACCTTTTCTAATTCCGTTATATCTTTTTTAAGATACGGTGACCAGAATATGTGAATGTAATATTCAAGATGAGGTCACACTATGGAGCGATACAGAAGCATTATAATAGTTTTGGTCTTATTTACCATCCTTTTTGTAATAATTTCTAGCATCCTGTTTGCTTTTTTAGCTGCCACCACACAGTGAGGAAAGTTCCATTCAAATTTGAGAACAGTGATAGAAATATTAACTGAAATGGTTTAATATAAATAAAGACCAAGATTTAAAACAGTTAAAAATACACGTGACAATGAAAAGAAAAAGGAAAAAAAAAACCCTAAAAAATGCAAGCATACCATGTTAATGTCTCGAATCTGATAGGGTTCAGCTCCCACAAGCAGAGATTCACCCAGATATGGTCTTAGCTTCTGCTCAGTTTTTTTGTTAAGCTCTTCTCTGAAAAGCAACACCACAAAGACTCATAAAGCAGGCAGGGGAATCAAGGAAACTTTATCATATATGGTAGAAAATCTTGAAAATGCAGGTAGAGCACTGAACTTAGGTGTATCATCATTTTCTGGGTCTTCTTCTATTACACCTATTGCTACTCTTCATAAATATTTAGTGATATGCTTTAAAAATTCCTAAAATTGGAGGAGAATGTGGTGCAGTGGTTAGAACTACAGCTTCAGCACCCTTAGGTCGTGGGTTCAAACCCTGCATTGCTCCTTGTGACCCTGGGCAAGTCACTTAATCCTCCACTGGGCAGATAGGGAAAATGCTTGAAGTGTCTGTATGTAAACTGCTTTGAGTGTGGTTGTAAAACTACAAAAAGGCAGTATACAAATCCCTTTCCCTAATAAAAGGGTAGTTCCTTCAGTGAATAGGGCCTACCATGTGCCTTTCCTACTCTAGGAGGAGAGCTGTCGGAGCTTCAGATTTGGAAAAATCTATAAACAACTTGGATATCTCTACTGCTCTGGAGAGATCTACTGTTGAAATGCAACATAGGGGACTTTGCTTGTGACCATGGTCTTTCTAAAGAGCCAGGATTATGTTCTCTACTTGTTTTTTGAGGACTCAACAGCCACTGACATGGTGACAAAATTCATCACCGTTCCTGTCCCCGTGGATAACCGCAGGAAACAATCCTGGGTAAGAAGCTGAAGCAGATGGAAGCACAGGTGGTCTTCTCCTCCATCCTCCCAGTGAGAGACAAGGGGAGAGCTAGGAAAGAACATATCCAGAGGACTAACGAGTGGCTACGCGGATGGTGCAAAGAGATGAATTTCGGCTTCCTAGACCAAGGAGAGGCACTTCAAAGACTACAGGGATCAGACGGGCTACACTTGACCAGAAGAGAGAAGAACGTCTTTGGACGACGTCTAGCTCGCCTACTCCGGAAGGCTTTAAACTAGGTGAGCTGGGGGAGGGGACCCACTCTCATCCTCATAGGGTAAATAATTCCATCTTAGAGTCTGAGGTAAGTATCTGCATCAAAGACAGTACTGAGGGAGACAAACTAACTCGAATGGGAAAATCTCCATGCAGACCAGACAAACATAAAGAATGGAAGGCTATGTATGTTAATGCACGTAGTTTGGGCAATAAAATTCTGGAATTGGAAACAGAAATGAGAAATGCCGACCTGGATGTGGAAGCGATAACGGAAACCTAGTTCTCGGAATTCCATGACTGGGATATGGCTATACCAGGATATAACTTGCTCCGTCGAGACAGAGAAGGCAAGACTGGAGAGAGGACATCAAAGTTACCAGGATCATAGACATCAAGTATATGGGGGAATCACTCTGGGTGAACCTTGCCAGAGGCAACGACAAATGCCTGTATCTTGGTGTTGTATACAGACCTCCAAGACAACAAAACAACATAGACAAAGAACTAATCGAAGACATTGAGACCATCACTCTGCGTGGAGACACTGTGCTGTTGGGGGACTTCAATATGCAGACTGGAACAAACTTTCTGCTACGACCAGTGGCAGCAGGAGACTACTAGCCTCCATACGAGAAGCACACTTCAAACAGATGGTACTGGAGCCCACCAGGGATTAGGCGATCCTGGACCTGTTGCTCACCAATGGTGACAGTGTCACAAAGGTTTCGGTAGGTGAGGCTTTGGCCTCCAGTGACCACAACATGGTGAGATTTCACCTAGGTCAAATACATCAACAAAGGTACTTAACTTTAAGGGAGCTAACTTCCAGAGCATGCGAGATTATGTCTATGAGGCACTGCAAAACCGGGACACAACAGACAGTGTGGAGGTAATGTGATTGGCTCTGAAATCTACCCTGCAGGAATCAATCAACCTCTACATAAAGACTGTGAGTAAACGACGGAGAAATAATGGACCCCAATGGTTCTCCGCGGAGATCTCGGAACTAGTTAAGCAGAAGAAAAGAGCATTTGTATCCTACAAACAACGACCGGAAGCTAAAGAAGCTAAAAAAGCCTATCTGGTGAAATCTAGAACTGTTAAAACAGCAGTCAGGAATGCCAAACTCCGGATGGAAGAGAATATAGCTAGGCATGTAAACAAAGGGGATAAATCCTTTTTCAGGTATGTTAGCGACAGAAAAAGGAACACAGACGGGATTGTGCGCCTAAGGAAACCTGACGGTAATTATGTAGAATCAGAATCAGACAAAGCCAAACTACTCAATGGATACTTCTGCTCAGTCTTTACCTGTGAGGCGCCGGGATCCGGACCACAGCCGCAAACAAGGGATTGCTCGGAGGACCCATTCCGGGATTTTGAATTTACCGCGAGCAATGTATACCATGAGCTATCGAGGCTAAAAGTGAATAAAGCAATGGAGCCGGATAATCTGCACCCCAGAGTACTTCGGGAACTGAGAGATGTCCTGGCAAAACCGTTATCTGCACTTTTCAATCTTTCCCTAAACAAGGGAAAAGTCCCCTTGGACTGGAAAACTGTTAACGTCATTCCGCTCCACAAAAAGAGATGCAGGTCAGAGGCTGAAAATTACAGACCGGTGAGTCTCACATCAATAGTGTGTAAACTTATGGAAACATTGATTAAAAACAGATTGGATACAATTCTGGATGACGAGAAGCTGAGGGACCCTCGGCAGCATGGGCTCACGAAGGGAAGGTCTTGTCAATCCAATCTGATAAGCTTCTTTGACTGGGTAACAAAACAACTGGACAGGGGGGAATCCCTGGAAATCGTGTATTTAGACTTCAGTAAGGCTTTTGATAGTGTTCCAAACCGTAGGTTATTAAACAAGATGAAAGCGATGGGATTAGGAGAAACTTTGACTGCATGGGTTAAAGACTGGCAGTGATAGACTTCAGAGGGTGGTGGTAAATGGTACCCCCTCAGAAACGTCGGCTGTGACCAGTGGCGTGCCGCAGGGCTCGGTCTTGGGTCCGATACTGTTTAATATCTTTGTACGGGACCTGTCTCAGGGACTTCGAGATAAAATTACACTATTTGCCGATGACGCTAAGCTATGCAACATGGTTGACAGCGCAACCATGCCCGACACTATAAGGCAGTACCTACTTTTACTGGAACAATGGTCTGAAACTTGGCAACTGAGCTTTAATGCCAAAAAGTGTAAGGTTATGCACCTTGGTAGCAGTAACCCCAGCAGAACATACACCCTGAATGGGGAAACCTTAACAAGAACTGTCGAAGAACGGGACCTGGGTGTAATCATTAGCAAAGATATGAAGACAGCCACTCGGGTGGAGAAAGCTTTGGCCAAGGCTAGACGAATGCTGGGTTGCATCCGAAGAAGTTTTGTCAGCCGAAAGCCTGAAGTCATAATACCATTGTACAGGTCCATGGTGAGACCTCATCTGGAGTACTGTGTTCAGTTTTGGAGGCCACATTATCAAAAAGATGTGAAGAGAATGGAATCGTCCAGCGAATGGCCACCAAGATAGTCTCAGGACTCAAGGATCTCCCATATGAAGAACTTCTAAGCAGGCTGCAGCTATATTCTCTCGAGGAACGCAGAGAGAGGGGAGACATGATAGAGACGTTCAAATATCTTACAGGCCGTAATGAGGTGGAGGAAGATATCCTTTTTCTTACGGGTCCCATGGCAACAAGAGGGCATCCGCTCAAACTCAAGGGTGGGAGATTTCATGGTGACATCAGGAAGTACTCTTCACCGAAAGGGTGGTTGATTGTTGGAATGACCTTCCATGTCAGGTAGCTGAGGCCAGCAACGTGCTCAACTTCAAGAAGCGATGGGATAAACATGTGGGTTCACTTCGGGGAATTGCTTAGGGGAGTGTTCTTTTAAGGGGAGGGTTCTTTTGAGTGGGCAGACGTGTTGGGCCGATGGCCCTTTTCTGCCATCATATTCTAATCTTTAGTGTCTATCTCAACCTCAGTCATTCTACAACAGCAAGGCTTGAGGGTCAGTGGTTGTGCCCATTCATACTCTGATTCTTCCCTCTCTCCTTAAAGAATGACATGGAGATGGTTTCCCAGGAACAGTGATGAATTTTGTCACCATGTCATTGTCTAGGGCCCAGAGCTAAAGTCGGGATGATACCTGAACTGGGTATGGCTAAACAGATCTGAAGGCTTTGGGGGCATCTTTTATCCTTTGGTATCCTTGTATCTCGTATTTAGGTTTTAGAATATAAGATATGTCATTTTTTGAACCATCCCAATTACTTTTTTCCTGGATTCTGGATCTTTGATGGAGGAAAGTGATTCATCTGGCACCTAGAAGCTGAGGGAGCAGAAGTTTGAATCCGCCATAATGAATCCCCCTTTTATGAAGCTGAACTACAGGTTTTCAGCATGGGCCGTGAGGTAAGTGCTCTGAAGCTCATAGGAATTCTGTGAGCATCAGAGCATTTACTGCTCCTGCTCATGCCAAAAACATCTAGCATAGCTTGATGAAAGGGACCTTGAATTTGTTAGGATGTCTTCTGTCTTCTCTTTTTCTTTAACTAATCATCCAATCACCAGGTTGTTTATATAAATTTCATATAAATTTTAATTGTGATAAAAGTGTTCAGTACCTATTTTCCCGCATTGGAGCCGCATGAAGAACATAAGAGACCTTCATTGCACTTTTTATTCCCTCAGGGGCTCATAATGAAAAAATAAATACATCTAAAAACCCACCTAAATTGGTACTTGGATGATCTAAAAGATAAGTCATCCAAGTGCCGCCAATTAAAATGAGTTTTAGACATACCTAAAATCAACTTAGACCTTGTCAGTGTTGATTAGAGATCCTCTGTGCTCATCCCCACTTATTATCACTCCATATCTTTGGAACCAACCTGAGGTTTTGTACTTTCATCTCTAGGTCAGGTAGATGCTTCATAGTAGAAATGATCCGACTCTGTAGCAATCGTTTATTTTCTACTTGCTGAGAGGACACTGTCTGCACTAAACATATCAAATGCATTTATATTGTAGTTGAACAAAGAGCAGGGTTCATTCAAATGACAGGATGCATGCTACAGGCAATTCACCAACAAACTAAGTACTCCTAAGGCCTTTCTTAGGTATAAAATCAGTCATTACAGTCACATAACACACCCTTTCTATTTTTGCTTCCCTAATGCACTTCTAAAGTTGCTGACAAATCAAACCTACAAAAATCTGGGATGCGTTCAATACTAAACTTGACTATATACAGTAAAAGAGAAACCAAGATGATCTGCAGACTACAAAATTTGACTTCGATTTGGCAGCTCAGTAGTACATGCCAAAGATAACAACTAGACTAACCCTGCCATGTTTACAGAGGTGTTGCATTTTAAAAGATGGTCTCTGGAGTCAAGGCCCATTTGTAAAAGCCAATGGGAAAATAGTCTGTGGGTGTGTATTTAATCTCCAAATAGAAGCTAAATGGGTAGTTTCACTTTTGACAACCGCCTGAACCATCTGTCAGTCAAAAGTACCATAAACTTTGCCTCATTTTTTTGTGCAGGATATTTTTGGCTGGAAAATAACTAGGCTGATATTCTAAAGTATGTTTAAAGTTTGCATGGCAGATAAATGCTTTTTGATGATAGCTTTGTGGAAGCTAACAAACACAGGGACCTTTTTTATCAAGTTGCGCTAGAGGTTTTTATTGCGAGCCGGCATGCTAAATGCCCCAATGCTCATAGAATTCCTATGAGCGTTGGAACACTTACCTTGCCAGCCCATGCTAAAAACCTCTAGCGCTCCTTGATAGAAAGGAGTGGGGGGGGGGACATTTTGGACAGACAATATGATGTCTGGTGTAAATGTATCTGTATAAAACTAGGAGACAGTGGCATAGTAAGGGGTGTGCAAGGGGGCGGTCCACCCCAGGCGCCCTGTTGGTGGGGGCGCCGGAAACCCTCCTCCTCTCCATCCCCTCTACCTCTTTCCACACCCCCCTTCCTCGCGACTGCATCAGCTCTCCCACTGATGTCACTTCCGGGTGCCCCGCATAGGAAGTGATGTCTGAGGGAGAGCTGCCAGGGTCGCGAGGAGCACATTGAAGTTGTTACTCGCGGCGGTGGACAACTAGCGGTATGGGGGAAGGGGGCTCATGCACTGCAGGGGGGTTCGGGGAAGGAGCGGGGGCAGAGATGAGGGTGGGGTGAGGGGTGCCTCTCACCCTCGCTACACCACTGCTAGGAGAAAAGCCAAAATGCATTTGGATAACAGCAGCACTCATCCACTATCCAGGTGAATATACTATAATCTAATCTAATCTTTGGTTTATATACCGGGTCATCTCCCAGAGGAGCTCGACTCGGTTCACATATAATTAAGACTAGAGTACATGTTTAGACGACCAATATGACAAGAAAATATCCCCGGGGGAGGGGGGGGCTGCTCTCGTTGAACAATGTTAAACTACGTTGCCAAAAGTTAAATTTTAGTTAGTGTTGTGAATTCTCATTGTGAGGTTGTAAGCTCTAAAGAGTAAGAACCTGAATCAGGAACCAGCTGCCAGAAATATCCTAGCTAGATATTTGGAAAGAGGCTTTCCCCCTACTAAATTGGTTTTTAAAAAAAATATCACTGACTTCTGCTGTTTTGTTGTATACTATACATATAAACATAAAGGTAAGTATTACAGAGAGAAACCAGGGGTCTCAAGTGCTCCCAGCCAGAAGCCCGATATATGTTACAGAGCTAATGGCTAATGTGGTGAGCTATCATCGTTCCCGTTTATTTTCTCTGTAAAATTTTTAGCTTATTTTTTGCTTTTTAACTTTTTTTGCTTTTTAACTTTTTTTGTATTGTATATACTTTTTACTACATTTAGCACGGCTGTGTTGCTGATCTATTACTCTTCCACTTTATGCATGAGTAACTATTGAACAAACTTAGGCAACTTCACTTAACTTAACAATATGAAAGTTAAGTGAAGTTGCCTAAGTTTGTTCAATAGTTACTCATGCATAAAGTGGAAGAGTAATAGATCAGCAACACAGCCGTGCTAAATGTAGTAAAAAGTATATACAATACAAAAAAAGTTAAAAAGCAAAAAAAGTTAAAAAGCAAAAAATAAGCTAAAAATTTTACAGAGAAAATAAACGGGAACGATGATAGCTCACCACATTAGCCATTAGCTCTGTAACATATATCGGGCTTCTGGCTGGGAGCACTTGAGACCCCTGGTTTCTCTCTGTAATACTTACCTTTATGTTTATATTTGTGTGACAGCCTACCAATACAAGATTTTAGTGTGGTTCACAAGGTTTGGAAAGTATACTATACATACACCAACCTGAGTAGACTTTTTTGAGGCTTGGAAGGTAGGTAGTAATTTTCTAAATAAAGAAATAAATTGGAGTGCTCATTCTATGTGAAAATATGTTTTATGTGTCAGTAACATGCACATTTCTATGTGTATATGTATGGGTAATAATATAAGAGGCTAATATTCAACCCAGGTCAAACAGCCGTTTCCGGCTGCAGGCTGAGCTGAACCCGGATATTCAGTGCTGGGTCATGTCTGTGCGCTAGCACTGAATATCCATGTTACAGCGGACACCTAGACGCTAACAGAATACTGGCCGATATTCATACCAGTGCTTGGTTACCTTGGCAGATAAAGTTAGGAAAGACTTTTTGCTGTCCTAACTTTATCCATTTACTTAACTGCTTAGCAGACTGAATATTGTCCCTAGCTAGTTAAATACTGCTCTTGTGCTGATGGACCAATCTGACACAAACTGGACAGTGCTGCAACAATCAGAACCAATATTCATTGGCACTACTTGGTTAAGTGCCATTGAAGATCGGTAGAGTCAGTTCAGCGGGGTTTAACTGGGCAGGAACCTCTCTTGCTTGGTTAAACCCTTTTAAATATTGAGTCCTAAGTTTCTATTTCTGCGGGTTTAAATGCTGCTTTACTTACAAAAAGGTTTTATAAAATTACTCCCATTATGTGCTGTATTGAGCAGAATAAAGCATGGTACAAGACTACTATCTTCACAGATGTGATCATACCTTTTCGAAAATGCTTCTTTTGCAGCTGTAATTCTTTAAGCGCTTTCTTTAATAATTCCTTGCTTTCATTCAGTTTCCTAAAAAAAAAAAAAAAAATCGAGTTAGAGAGCATTGTTACTTTCATATATTTGCCCAACAGTTTTGTGAAAACATTAAGGTGTGTTATGGCAATAATGCGCGATATGCATCTCTCCCTTGATAGCGCTCCCACTCCGTCACAGTATCAAAGCCAGCTTAAAACTTATAGTCCCACCCAGGGAGGAAGTGACAGGGAAAGTGTGAGCCAAGAGGGCAGGGTCAGGGTTGCCAGATTTTCCAATCAGAAAATCCGGACCCCCTAGACCCCCCCCCCCCAGTTCCACCCATCCCCGCCCTGTAACACCCTAGTCCTGCCCCCAGTTCCACCCTAGCCCTGCCCTCCAGTGCCTGCTCTTATCGGACAGGAAGTCCACGCATGCGTGGATGCCACACGATGACATCACACGCACGCACACGTGCGCATGATGCCATTACGTGGCATCCACACATGCGCAGATTTCCTCCCTGCTCGACGCAATTTGAGGAGACTTTTCAAAACCCAGACAAAGTGCAAGTGTCTGGACCCACAGACATGTCCTCAAAAGGAAATGTGTGGGGAAATCCGGACGTCTGGTAACCATAGGCAGGGTCCAGGAAGTATAAAGGCCCAGGGGCACAACTAGGTTAGAGAGGCCCAGAGGGAAGCAGCAACTGTGAATTGCAACCACAGTAATCAGGTAGGCCAGGTTCAACTTGGGACCCTGCAACATGATATCTTTGACCCAGCTGGATGCAGGCCAGCCAACATTGATTGCTAAAGATTGAAGGATTGGTTGTGTTCAGGGGGAATGGGAAGCAATTCTTTTTACATGCACTGGCCCCTTTAAGGTGCCACGAAAGCATATCGATGTGTGGCCATATCATAGATCGATACAAGGGCTTTATAACATTTTTATCTTTGTTTTCCATTCCTTTCCTGATAATTCTTAACATTCTGCTTTCTTAGCTGCCGCACATTGAGCTGAGGGTTTCAACATATCCTCGACTACTTAGATCCCTTTTCCTGGGCAATGATTCCTAACTTGGAATCCTGCATCATGTAGCTATATTTCAGGTTCCTCCTTCCTACATGCATCACTTTGCACTTGCTCACATTAAACGTCATCTGTCCAGCTTTTCTTGATGTAAACCATCTAGAACTCATTGGCATGGCGGTATACAAAAATAAAGTTTATTATTATTATTATTTTGACGCCCAGTCTCATAAGGTCCTCTTGCCATTTTTCACAATTCTTTTGCAATTTAACAAGTTTGAACAATTTTGGGCTCCTTTTACTAAGGTGCGCTAGCGTTTTTAGCGCACGCAGGATATTACCGCGCACTACGCAGCTAGAACTAACACCAGCTCAATGCTGGCATTAAGGTCTAGCGTGCATGCTATTCTGCGCGTTAAAGCCCTAACGCAGCTTTGTAAAAGGAGCCCTTTGTGTCATCAGCAAATTTAACTATCTCACTAGTTATTCCCATATCTAGATCATTGATAAATATGTTAAAAACCAGCAGTCCCAGCACAGATGCCTAGGGAACCCCACTATTTATCCGTCTCCATTGAAAAGTTTTTTTTTAAAAAAACACAACAAAACAAAACCCCTAAAATAAACAAACAGTAAAGTCAGTAAATGGCATGGAAAATGAAGCAAAATTTTTAAAAAATGTTTTCACACCCCTAATTTGTGCCTGCTTATAAAATGCCTAAGTTAGGGCTACCTTGCATTTTAGGATCTGGTAGTTGCATGAGTGATTTGTGCTGGATTGCTGCTTGTTAGTTTTATTCTTTTTTGCCTTCCCAGTCCTCTTACCTGCTTACTTCCAAGTTTTTCTTTGTTCTGGCTAATGACAGTCTCTGTATTCTCTGTTTGCTTGCTCTTTGTGTATGTGTTTCTTTATGACTTAATATGTGTGGCTAGATCTGCCCACATTAAATTAATATGGGGGAGGGTTATATACAGTTTGATCAGAAAAAACCAGGAGAAAAATCTCCACAATCCAAAACAAGATCAAACAAACCACAGTGGAGATATGCAGTAGTGTTGGGGTGCAGTTTTATTCAACAGTCATAAAAAGTCTGTGCGATGGCTCGACACGCACGTGTTTCGGCCAATATGGCCTGCCGCAGGAGCCTTATTCACAATATTCAATTACTTGAGTGATGCAGCCTATAATGATACACCTCATTGAAGTGTCATGGATTCAAATGAAAACAGTACTGTTTGTGTGTGCAGAGACTGGAACGGTGTCTTCATTTGAATCCATAACACTCCAATGAGGTGTATCATTCATTATAGGTTGCAATACTCAAGTAATTGAATATTGTGAATAAGGCTCCTGAGGCAGGCGATATTGGCCGAAACACATACTTGTTGAGCCATCACACAGACTTTTTATGACTGTTGAATAAAACTGCACCCCCAACACTACTTCATATCTCCACTGTGATTTGTTTGATCTAGGAGGATTATATACAGCATATATCTATCTAGGTGTGTGTATATATGCCTACAGGCATGGGTGGCTATAGTATTGGTGGTGAGCATATATCGATGACGAGTCTGGGAATTACAGGGTAAGCTGCAGTCTTTGTTTGGAAAGCACATGCGATGCCAATGCATTTGAAGGTCATCACAGTCCTCACATTGTCCACACTGGAAGCTTCCATATTATTGAGGTGGCTAGTGCAGGAATAAGAACATAAGAAGTTGCCTCCGCTGAGGTAGACCAGAGGTCCATCTTGCCCAGCAGTCCGCTCCCGCGGCGGCCCATCAGGCCTACTTGCCTGAACAGTGGTCCTTGACTAATTTTATAACTTACCTCTAATCCTCTAATCCTATCCCTATAACCTACCTCTACTCCTATCTGTACCCCTCAATCCCTTTGTCCTCCAGGTACCTATCCAAACCTTCTTTGAAGCCCTGTAGCGTGCTCCTGCTTATCACATCCTCCGGTAGCGCGTTCCATGTTTCCACCACCCTTTGGGTGAAAAAGAACTTCCTGGTGTTTGTTCTAAACCTTTCCCCTTTCAATTTCTCTGAGTGCCCCCTTGTACTTGTGGTCCCCCATAATTTGAAAAATCTGTCCCTGTCTACTTTTTCTATGCCCTTCATGATCTTGAAGGTTTCTATCATGTCTCCTCTAAGTCTCCGCTTTTCCAGGGAGAAAAGCCCCAGCTTTTTCAGTCTGTCAGTATATGAGAGGTCCTCCATACCCTTTATTAGCTTAGTTGCTCTTCTCTGGACTCTCTCAAGTACCGCTATGTCCTTCTTGAGGTACGGCGACCAGTACTGGACACAGTACTCCAGGTGCGGGTGCACCATTGCATGATACAGTGGCAGGATGACTTTCTTCGTCCTGGTCGTGATACCCTTCTTAATGATACCCAACATTTTGTTTGCTTTCCTTGAGGCTGTGGCGCACTGCGCCGACGCCTTCAATGTTGTGTCTATCATCACTCCCAGGTCTCTTTCAAGGTTGCTCACCCCTAGCGGTGATCCCCCCATTTTGTAAGTGAACATCGGGTTCTTTTTCCCCACATGCATGACCTTGCATTTCCCTATGTTGAAACTAACTGACCGACTCACTCTGCATTATAGTTTTTGAGTGCTTTTCTTGGGAAAACCAACTAATACATTTCTTTTTCTGAGGATATCACCAGACACAGCTAACCATTACACAAGTGTATGATTATGGTTTGCTTTTCATTAACTTTAATGTCATAGATTTCACATACATTGCTATCAGGCCACTTTCAGGGAGTAAGGACAATTAAAGGTTGCTGGGCTTGATGGACCTCTGGTCTATCCCAGTATGGCAATTTTTATGTTCTTATAGTTTTTTTCCCCTCCACATAAGCCTCTAATTCCTTTTGGAGCTCAGCCAAGGAAGCTCCAGGGGAGTCATAGTAAAGACTAACAGCCTAATATACAACTATTGTTCCACTTACTAGCTTTTTTTCTATGAAATGCCCTTCTCCCAAGTGATATAGGCTATCCTCAGTAAAAAAAAAAAAAAAAAAACCACTAGTGACCCAGATGTAATGAAAAAACAATGTATGATTAGATAAACACTTTCAATATTGAATGTGAAGAAGTCCAAAGATGCAAAACAGAAACAGAATAGGCTTAACTCAATCTAAAAGTGAAGGAAAAAGCCTCAGATAGGGCCCTCCCACCTCACCAAAACGGCTTAAAGAGGCGGTCGAGACGGTTTGGCGTCCTGTTTTGAAAGAAATCTGATCGGTCGGGATACACCCTGAGGCAGCATGTATTTGTGAAACGCTAGCCACCGTTGGTGTACCGATCAGTGAAGATAAGTGGAATATTTCCTCTATCATTTAATTTCGTTGGCATATGACAGCACAGCATAAGGCTTTACCACATAATGAAGGTTTTTTGCCAGTGAGGTAAACGCTCGACCGCCTCTTTAAGCCGTTTTGGCGAGGTGGGAGGGCCCTATCTGAGGCTTTTTCCTTCACTTTTAGATTGAGTTAGGCCTATGCTGTTTCTGTTTTGCATCTTTGGACTTCTTCACATTCAATATTGAAAGTGTTTATCTTATTATAGGCTATCCTCAGAACACCTGGCATATGACTCCATTGCCACTTCCCAGAATACAGCTGACAAGCAGCATAACATGGCCAACAGACATACAAAGTTATAAAAGCATATAAGGGCTATTACTGATTTCACCTTTAGCTTACTGAAAACCCACTTCAATGCCTGAATAGATTTGGGGGAACTATACTGTTCTATTATTACTTGATTATTTCAGCATTCTGCATTTTTCTGTCAAAATGTTGAATATTTCTTATGGCCAAGATTTTATCAATCATCTCCTGTTTGGGGGGTGAAATCATAGAACTTCCTCGGTGCCCTAAAATTAAAAAAAGAACAGTTACATTTAGTTTTTAAATGTGAAGTAAAATAGGTACTTGGTTTGTTAATATGAGAAGCCAATAGGAAGAAATCAAACTAGAATTCAATAAGACAGTGAGGCTACTTTTCAAAACACTTAGACATACAAAGTATCATAGGTTTCTATGCCCATATTAAATCTATGCATATAAGATCTCCCCCCACAGAGAAAAGATAACAGCAGAAAAAGGTCAAATCCACAAATCAGAATGACCACTTAGATTATTTTGATACAGATTGTTTCTCTATGCTAAAGCTGACCTAGCAAGTTTAAATTAGTTTGCATTTGGTATAGCTATATTTGTTATAAAATGCTAATTAATCAGGAAAAGTCTAAGCTGATCTCAGTTTTGCCCTTCTGCATATGGAAACTTGCAATTTTAAACTAGAACAACAAAATAAAATTTTGGATTGTCTCTACTAAAGAATTGCAAGGGGACAGAAATTTCACCCATCCCTGCCCATTCATACCTGTTAAGATCCATTTTATCCCTGCCTATCCCCAAAATTAATCTCCTCCATCCTCATCTGTCCCTGCAGGAATCAATGCTATTATTTACTTGCTTGCAGCCCCTGTTTCCTCCCAAACCCAACAGCCCCCCATGGTTTTATAGATGGTATTCATTAGTCAACCAATGAGTATTCCAAGTCTCAATCTGGTGTTCCAACTGCCTCTCTGGGTATTCCAAGCCTCATTCTAGCTTTCCAACTGCCTCTCTTCACATGTTCTGGTACTCCAATTGCCTCTCTCAGTGCATTCCAAGCCTCATTCTGGAGTTGGAGATTTTGACTACACTCCCACGAGAATCCTATGGCAACTTCTTCCATCTTTGCAGGAATCCAATTAATATGGAAGAAGTTGCTAAGGGATTCCCACAGTTCCCATTCCTGTGCAGCTCTCCAGTCTCTACTTGTTATTGATGACATGAAATTTGATATCTCTATCAGTAAATGACCGTCAAATATCTGGGTCTGTTTGGCAGGCTGTAAGCACAGTAATAATTACACAAGTGCTCACACAGTCCAATCTGTTAGGCTGCACATGTGATTGAATGAGCAATGGTCATGTTAAATTATACAACCTTTTGATTGCATATGGGAAAAGACGGAATATAGAGTGTTAACTAAGTAATGAATTCTTCATGCTCACCATTCCCCAGAGGGAAGAGTACAAAGGAGGAAGATGTCAAAATCCATGCTGAATAAGGAGAGACATCTTGGCTAGGAGTTGAGATGGATGATTTGTAGCACGGATAGAAATAATTGGAGATCCTGTATGTATAGATTTAACATGGGCAGAGTGGGCTACTGTTAAAACATGCTATTTTGATGTTATCCCCGGTTATTCAGAATAAGGTCTCATTGCATAAAATGGGGCTTATGCTAATAAAGCACCAGTTAGTGGTACAATAACATGTTTTTAACAGTAACCCATGCTGATAACTTCCTCTTTCAATAGGCTAAGCTTTCTTTTTCTGTTGACATCTACAGTACTGTGTCACCATGGGGCTCATTTTCAGAAGAAAGACATCCCACAAATGGCATAAAATGACACTTGGACGTTTTTCTCACCAAAATGTCCAAGTGTCAATTTTTTATATCGACTTCCTCGATGTCTTGCTAGGCTTTATGTCCACTGAGCATCTAGAGTTCAAGGGGGCATGTTAGACTAGTTAGATGCATGTTATGAGTGAGATTTGGGTGCACTTAGTGCTTGGATATCTTGCAGTGATAAATATTTCTCAAGACATCCAGGATGCCATTTACACATCCTGAGCTAGATCTGATTTACAAGCATCTAATTGCCACAAAGGCACCCAAACTAACCAGATGACCAATGGAGGGATTAAGTCATGACCCTCCCATACTCCCCCAGTGGTCACTGACCCCCTCTCACCCCCCAAAGATGTGAAAGAAACAGTACTTATCTGTCTCTATAACAGCAGCATCTGATATAGGATATCCTAGTAGAGCAGCAAGTGGGCAATATAGTGAACCATAGAGAGGGTGGTCCATGTCCATATCCTACCATACCCACTATATATATGATGAAAAGTATGAGCTCACCAAAAACCTACTGTACTGCCATATAGATGACACCTGCAGCCAGAAGGACTATTGGGGTGGTAGAGAGGTGGTTATTGGGGTAGAGACAGGTAGAATAGAAGGTTTGGGGGGAGTTTTGGAGGGTTCATCATACATTATAAGGGGGTTCTGGTGAGATGTACACCTGGCACCTTTTATATGAAGTTCTCAGCAGTGCCACACTTTTCTACGGGAATGTCTATGTGGCCAGTGTAGTACGAGGGCAGTTTGTTAAGTTTAGTTTAAAAAACCCCACAAAAAAACATTTTTAAAAATTTGACAAAATCTGTTTTTCCAACGGATGGAGAAAAATGGACACTTGCTGGACTAAGTATACAGCCCTCGATGGAGACTACTCTTAAATTGAGAATTATAACTTCTTTTTAAGATATTTGTTGTTTAACCAAATTTTTAAAACCACCCTCATATAATGGTGGCCCCCCTACATCCAAATGGCTTGGTTTTGGACATTTTGAACTTGGACATTTTTCTTTTCAAATATGGCCAAAAAAGTTGGACATCTTAAGGGCCAAAACGTCTAAATGGGTGATTTTTGAGAAAAAACAAACAAACCCAAAATGTCTAGCAGTTTTGAAAATGGACATTTTCATCTCATGATTTTTGGACACATTTCTCAAGACTAAACTAAACTAAACTAAACTAAATCTTAGGTTTGTATACCGCGCCATCTCCACAAGCGTAGAGCTTGGCACGGTTTACAGGGTTAGGTTGAAAAGGAGCTACAATGAAGGGTTATAGGAAAGGAGCTAGGAAGATAAAGAGGGACAGGGAACCAAAAAGCGGGAAGTGTTAGATTTTTGAAAAGAGCCAAGTTTTCAGGTGTTTGCGGAAGGATTGGAGGGAACTTGAAACTCTGAGCGGGGATGTGTGGTTATTCCAGAGTTCTGTGGTTCTAAAGGGGAGGGATGTTCCTAGTTTTCCAAATTGGACTGAAATGAACTATTGAAAATGGCCCTCTACATTACTAGTAGTTGGGTGTATATTACCAGGTCGATATTCAACTGCTGCAGTCCTGAATTCCCACTATTCAGATAGTAGCCAGTGCAGAATATCTGGATAATACAGTCAGTACTCAAATTTATCTGAATAGTGGCAATATTCAGTCTGCTAACCAAATAACTTTGGACAGCTTCGTTTCTGTACTAAGTTATATTGATATAATTTATCCACATAGCGGACTGAATACTGCCACAATTCAGATGAGTAATTTGCTTTTCCATCAATAAAGGATTGTTTATACAAGAGCTATTTTCAGCAACTCCTATCTTTTCAGGCAGCTTCTTCTGATAGAGTTTGTAAATCTGTTAGTTAGCTCTGTCTCTTACCAGCAGTTCAGAAAATTATTGAAAACCTACTTATTTAAGAAATGTTTTGTAATTTCTAGGTTATTTGTTTTTTATTGTCACTGTTTCCATTTTCTTTTGTAAAGCGCATAGAACTCCTAAGGTATTGAAGTACTGTATATAAATTAATTTTTATGTTACGTTATATTACATGTTCCAGGTCAGACTGCCCTGGTACTATCAGGCTAGAGGAAACAAAAAGCAGCAGAATTCCTCCAAGTTGCACACACAGTCTTTTATTGAAGAACAACCCAACTAAAAGGTAAGCTGGAGACAATCCCAATATCAGCTTAAAGCAGACACAGGAAAATCTGAATAATACTCTTGCCTCCAAAGGTAGTCAATGAAGTAAACAATATGGACTAATATGGTCATTCTTTTTTAAACCAAAAATCAATCAAACAGCTGTATCCTGAATTATCCTTAATTTCCTTATAATTTTTTTGGGTGCTTCTAAATAGATGATGTTGCAATAGTCTAAAATAGATAAAACTAATGCCTGCACCAATAGTCTGAATGATAAAGGATCAAAATATTTTTTTATGGTTCTTAATTTCCACAATATAAAAAAGCATTTTTGTACCACTAAGTTTGTGTGTTCTGCTAGTGTTAAATGTCGATACTTTAGGCTGCTGAACGCCAAAATAGGTGTGGCCAATGCTGGAAGTGGCATTAGGCGGCCTAAAGCACCTACGTGGGTGTGTTTCACACGAAGATAGACACTGGAAATTTAGGCCCAGAATAACCCTGGCCTACATTTCCGATGCTTATCTTTCACATTGGTACGATTCCAAAACTGGTGCTGGTGCTTTTATGGCGGCCACCGATATCAGCACTGGTTTAAGAATCCGGGCCTAAGTGTATAACCCTCAATGGAAACTGGTTGGGCTGAGAACTTTGCAATGGCTCCTCATATAAGGGGGTGTTCATTCAACTGCATCTTTTATTGAATAAATCTCTATATAATGTGCATTTGTAATCTCTTGATTCCATATTTGGTCATTGTTAGATTATTATCTGAAGAAAGTCTATTATCACTAACCCAGTTTTAAGTGCTCAGAATAACTCTGCCTCAGTATTTCAGCTCCTGAAGGACCAAAGTGCTTTTCAACCTCTTTTGGAAGTTCCTTGACTGTAATTTCAGCTTCATGCAACTTCCCATCCTGCAGCACAGCACTAGACCTATGATACGACATCTATGGCAGAATAGAAAATTCAAATCCTCAGTTACATTTTTATGTCTCAATATTTTTTATTTTATGCACACATGAAAAGACAGGGAAAAGAATTAGCACGATGGTGGTTGTGTTGATATATAAAATTCAGTCTTAAGAAGAAAGGAATTTTTGCTATGCACGGTTACATTTTGAGGTGCAGTGTGAATTGCGAAATGCTGAAAAAATGTACTTCATGCTTATTGTTTAGTTTTTTTATGAATGTAATACAAATCTTCTCTGTTTCCTTCATTCAGATATCCAACAAAATCATAAACAGTGCTGTTGAATAAGTACTAGAATTTTAGGTACATGTTTTAGGGTCTTATAGTCTTAAGCAAACAGTTTTCTGTAATTGAGAGTCATTTTTAACACAAAACAAATAGAAGGGCATAATCAAAAGAAACGTCTAAATCCGTTTTAAGCCTAAGTCGCCCAAAGTCAGACACAGGAAAACGTCCATTTTCGAAAAATACATCCAACATTTATTTTTTTCGTCCAACTGTACGTCCAGCCGTATAATCGACCAGACTACTAAGTCATCCATCTTTATACCCTATTTTCATCCAAAAATCCGTCCAAGTCAGAAACGCCTAGAAAAATACCTTTTGGGCATGGGAGGGGCCAGAAAAGTGATGGACTGGATACCCAAACATGGCACCAGAGTAGTGGGATACCTTACAGGGCACTGCTGTGAATATCACAAAAAGGGTGCCACATAAACATCTCAGTACAGCTCCCTTATAGGTCATGGTGAGCCCTCCAAAACACCCCAGAATCTACTAGACCTATCTATCTATCACCCCAATAGCCCTTATGGCTGCAGGAGCCACTTATATGGCAGTACAAAAGGGTTTGGGGGGGTGGGGGGTGCACATGTTTCACCATGAATGTGATTAGAGTGGCTTATGGGCCTGGGTCCTCTTCTCCATGGTTCACTAATCCACCCCCAAGACCACTTAAGCCTCCTCTGTGCAGCTCTACTAGGCTTTCCTATGTCAGGCTGCCAGGTGCTGATGTTCTGGAGGCAGATATGTAAAGTTGTTATTATGATTTTTAGGGGGGGGGTCAGTGATCACTGGGGCAATGTGTGTGGGGTTTGTACTTTGTGTCTGCAGTGCTTATCTGGTCACTTTGGATACCTTCTTGTGACTTAGACCTGGTTTTAGATGGCCTAAGTCACAACGTCCAGGTTTCGTCTAGGCAGTGTTGTAAAACTTTTGGTTATACATGCAGTACGACTAAGTCTAGGATGGCCCATGCCCAGTCTAAATCCTGCCCCTTTTAGCTCTGGTCATTCAGCAGCACTGTGAAGGCCTAGGTCGTTTTAACTACATCTAAAACCTCGTTCGATTATCAGCACTTGGATGACCTGTCTCACTGATTGTCTAAGTGCTGATTTAGGCCGGGTTTTAGACGTATTTCTGTTTCGATTATGAGCCCCATAATGTTTAAATCAGATGAAAAACAGCCTATGAGGAATGGAAGTTATAAAGATTTACACATCATATTTTCTACTTCAGTCAGTCAGATTATCCAAATGAATGATTCTCTTTTGCCTCTCTCCCCCTACCCAACCCCCTTTAGTTTCAACCCCTTTAGTAAAGCAGCAGTTGAAGTATTCCATTGACTATTGTATTGTATTAAGCCATGTTAAGCTTTTTTATCGTCAGCTGCGGTGGTAAAAACTCTGACGCTCATAGGAATTCTGATATGAGTTAAAGAGGTTATTAGATCCAGAAAAAGCATATGATGCGCACAGAGCAGAAGAGTTAACACATTGTTCACAATGACAAGATTTTCCCGGATGGCGACTTCTTAATGTGGAACCTAAATCATGTAGCAATTTCATTTTTTAGTTCTTTCAGTGCCTTGGGATGCATCCCATATGTCCAGGTGATGTGGAGAGGCATTTTCAATAGGACATCTAAGCCTGAGTTTGGACATTTTGGGGGAAAACGTCCAAAAAATCAACAATCACATGCTCCGACATTTCTGGATCGTCTCTTAATACCATATTCTCCATTTAGGGCACTTAGATCAACACAACAACATTTATTAACTATTCCTTCTTTAAAAATAATAGGGACCAGGAGATCTATCATTTTCTCGGTTATAGCACCCGAGCTTTGGAATAATTTACCATTATACTTATGTAATGAACCTTCCTTAGAAAAATTCAAGCGTTCCTTAAAAAGTTTTCTTTATAAGGACGCATTTGAAACATATGACAGCATAACTTACCAACCACTAAATCTTTTAGACCTTAATCATTCCTACGAGTAGGTCGCAAAATTATCCCTTTTATTTTCTTATGATTTCACACTAAATGTGTTCTTCCCTAAATGTTTCTTCTCTTTCTTTAAAGATTGTAGTTCATCCACCTTGCCTTATGTACCAGTTATGTATTAGAACGTATATAATTAGTATTAGAATGTATATAATTAGTATTAGAACATATATAATTTGTATTCAGTGTTTTGTTTTGTCCTCTCCTTTTTAAAAAAATGTTATATGCATTGAAATATAAGATATTGCGTAGATAACAAATCTTAATAAAACTTAAAACTTGAAACTAGAGAAAATGACCATTTTCAAATTGGGAAAAAGTCTAACTTTTTGTTTTGAAAATGACTTTTTCCTAGACATTTTTGAGCCAAGAGTTAGGACCATTTTCAAAAACAACATGCTCAATGTACACAAACAAATTATTGGGACGTAGACGCAGCCAGCATTTTGGCAGGGTGGCCACAGAGAGACATTTCAACAGAGCAGAGGGGCACTCCAGGGGGTACTGCAGTGAACTACACATTTACAAGTCCCAGGTATACATCTCACCATAACCTACTTATATTGTATGGTGAGTCCTCCAAAACCCAGCCAAAACGTATTGTACCCACCTGTATAGCACAACAATAGCCCTTATGTCTGCAGGTGTCATCTTTATGTAGGTACTGTAGGTTTTGGGTGGGTTTGATGGGCTCACCAGACAATATAAGCAAGTTAAGGTGAGATGTATACCTGGGACTTTTTAATTTGACCTTCACTGCAGTACCCCCTAGAGTGCCCCTCTGCTCTGCTCAGATATGTCTGTCTGGCCATCAGAAGCTGTAATACAGGCTGGCATGTGCTGTTTCTTTCACATCTTTGGGTGGTGGGAGGGGATTGGTGGCCATGGGAGGAGTAAAGGGGGGGGTCATGCCTTAATCTCTCCAGTGGTCATCTGGTCAGTTTGAGCACCATTTTGGCCCTTATTCATTTTTAAACAGGCCTAGCCCCAAACATCTAAATGGCGTCCTGGACATTTTGTTAAATGTTTGATTATCACTGCATAATGTCCAAGTCTTAAGCCTAAGAAAAACCTAGTTTTCCAAAATATATATCTCAAAACCAAAAAGACAATTGGCAACAAATTTTGAATCTCACTTAGAACAAACACTGGCGTCTATATCCAAAACTAATATAAAGACTTCGGTACGGGTAAACCAAACGCTCCATTTTTGGATTTGCAATTTGTTACCCCGGGCAGGAAATTCATCGGTGACTAGTACCAGACTATAAGTCTAAATAAATCCTGCCCCATACATCATTAACCCCCTCTTCTACGAAACCGCACTAGCGTTTTTTAGCGCAGAGAGCCGTGCTGAATGGCCCGTGCTGCTCCTGATGCTCATAGGAACTCAATGAGCGTCGGGAGCAGCACGGCCATTCAGCATGGCTCTCTGCGCTACAAAACGCTAGCGTGGTTTTGTAGAAGAGGGGGGTAAGTCTAATTTGTTTTAAATTATTTTAAATATTTCTCATAAAATATGTGTGATACAAAAAATCTTTACTCAAAAAGCCTGCCATAAGCCCCTCTAAAAACACACCTTCAGTACACCCCCTTGGAATTTAGATGAACAGGGGATGACCAGCCTAGAAAGACTTTTAAATTATAGGTACTGAAAATAGTGATTTGGACATTTTAGCAAGAAAAATATTCTTTGGAGAGCATCGTTTCACTTTTTTATTCCCATAACTGTCTCAGGTACCAATGGAACCTATGAAGTTTTGAAAACAAATACCATATATCACAAACTTATGATTTCTTTCTTTTTAATATGTCTGAAGCATTAAAATTACTGATATAAGATAACCAAGGTGCTTACCTGGCAAGTTACCTTCAGAGTTTAAGGTTTGAATTCTTGGTTGCTAAGGTGTGAGAAGGACATGTTATATTCAGGCTTCCGTTAGGTCCTAGTGCCTAATTTTTCAGTTTATCATGTAGCTTGACCCCAGCATGAAAACCAAAAGAACAGAACACATACATTTATCGTAAGGCTATTTCTCCCTCTAATCACCTCATCTTAAGTATTTGTAAAGTTCAAAATCTCTAACTAATGTAAGAGCCTGTCAATAATGGGAGAGGACTGGAAGTTGGCATCTGTGGTCAATTCAACTCTTGTGGATAATCCTACTATTCAACAGCCAGGAATTAATTTCCCTCATTGTCAATGATCCCTCCTTAACCATTTCCTCACAGGCCAGGGTCACTGCATAGCCTGTCTTAAGAAATGGGGAAAGACAAATACAAACCTGGTAGCAGAAGATGGCATTCACCAGAAGCAAAGAAAACTTAAAAAGTCTCCAAGTCAGATTAAACGTCCATGGAATTAAAGCAGACACAGGCAAGCAAAGGAAGCAGTGTGGTAACATGAATGAGAGTGGGCCCAGATCTCTGAGAAACAGAGCCACACAACAGGTTAAAGGTGAACAAAAAATAATATTTTATTAAAGGTACCTGTTCAGTTCACAGGTATGGGAGACCATAAACATAAAATTAATCTTTAAATGTATGAACCTCTTCTTGTGGCCTGCCTTTGCAGGGCCACAATGTGCACTATTGTCTCTCAAGAAGACTTAATTCTGGCTTGGCTCCCCAAAGTTACCAGTACAATCTTTAGCAATTAATCCAAGACACACATTATGCTGGTTCACTTCCTGCCTGAATAATAGATCCCTAAGTGTCCTACTTAATGCAGCCCTTTCGAAACAAAAACCAATCAAATATGGTGTTCCCCAAGGGGCTCTGCTATCCCCTCTGCTAATCTCTACATTAGAAACATAGAAACATAGAAATAGACGGCAGATAAGGGCCACGGCCCATCTAGTCTGCCCACCCCAATGACCCTCCTCTACCTTTCTCTGTGAATAGATCCCACATGTCTATCCCATTTGGCCTTAAAATCAGGCACGCTGCTGGCCTCAATAACCTGAAGTGGAAGACTATTCCAGCGATCAACCACCCTTTCAGTGAAAAAGAATTTCCTGGTGTCCCCGGGCAGTTTCCTGCCCCTGATTTTCCACGGATGCCCCCTTGTTGCAGTGGGACCCTTGAAAAAGAAGATATCTTCTTCCACCTCGATGCGGCCCGTGAGATACTTGAATGTCTCGATGATGTCACCCCTCTCTCTGCGTTCCTCGAGTGAGTACAGCTGCAACTTATCCAGCCATTCCTCGTACGGGAGATCCTTGAGTCCCGAGACCATCCGGGTGGCCATTCTCTGGACCGACTCCAGTCTCAGCACATCCTTAATCCGTAATGCGGTCTCCAGAATTGCACACAGTATTCCAGGTGGAGCCTCACCATGGATCTATACAATGGCATAATGACTTCAGGCTTACGGCTGATGAAACTACAGCGTATGCAACCTATAATTTGCCTTGCCTTGGATGAAGCTTGCTCCACTTGATTGGCAGTCTTCATGTTCTCACTGACGATCACCCCTAAGTCTCGTTTTGCTTCAGTTCTTGTTAGGATCTTGCCATTAAGGGTGTAAGTCTTGCATGGATTTTGGCTGCCCAGGTGCATGACTGCATTTTTTGGCATTGAAGCTGAGTTGCCAGGACCTAGACCAGCGCTCCAGTAGGAGTAAGTCGTGTATCATGTTGTCGGACATTGAATTTATGTCTGTTGTGCTTTTGCCCACTACATTGCTTAGTTTGGCGTCATAGGCGAATAATGTTATTTTACCTCGCAGCCCTTCTGCCAAGTCTCTTATAAAGATGTTGAATAGGATCGGGCCCAGGACCGAGCCCTGCAGCACTCCACTGATTACCTCCGTAATTTCAGAGGGGGTGCCATTCACCACTACCCTCTGAAGCCTACCTCCAAGCCAGTTCCCAACCCATTACGTCAATGTGTCGCCCAATCCTATAGAACTCATCTTGCTCAGCAACCTGCGGTGTGGTACGCTATCGAATGGTTTACTGAAGTCCAGTTATACGATGTCCAGGGACTCCCCAACATCCAGCTTCCTTGTCACCCAGTCAAAGAAGCTGATCAGGTTGGATTGGCAGGATCTCCCCTTAGTAAATCCATGTTGACGGGGATCCCGTAGATTCTCCTCGTTCAGGATCATATCCAATTGGCATTTGATTAGAGTTTCCATTAGTTTGCACACTATTGATGTGAGACTCACCGGTCTGTAGTTTGCTGTCTCCATCTTGGAGCCTTTCTTGTGGAGTGGAATGACGTTACCCATACTAAGGGAGAGATTGAAGAGCGCGGATAGCGGTTCCGCCAAGACATCACACAACTCCCTGAGCACCCTGGGGTGTAGGTTGTCAGACCTCATTGCCTTGTTAACCTTAAGCTTTGACAGCTCGCAGTAGACACCGCTGGGTGTAAACTCAAAATTACTAAACGGGTCATCTGCGTCAACCCTTGTCTGTAGCTGAGGGCCGAGTCCTGGCACCTCACAGGTGAAGACTGAGCAGAAGTATTCATTTAACAGTTGGGCTTTTTCCGAGTCCACTTCTACATAGTCTCCGTCTGGTTTCCTAAGACGTACTATCCCGCCTAAGTTCTTATTTCTGTCACTGATATACCTGAAGAAGGATTTATCTCCTTTCTGGATGTTCTTCGCTAGAGACTCCTCCATGTGGAATTTGGCCTCCCTAACTGCTGTTTTGACGGCTTTTGACTTGGCCAGATAGACTTCCCTAGAGTCCTGTTTCCCTGATTGTTTGTAAGAGATGAATGCTTTTTTCTTCTCCTTGATGAGGTCCGAAATCTCCGCAGAGAACCACTGTGGCTTATTGTTCCTTCGCCATTTACTTACCGATTTAACATAGCAGTTTGTTGCTTCTTGTATGGTGGCTTTCAAAGTCGACCACATTTCTTCCATGTTATCGGTTTCTGCTTGGCTTTGTAGCGCCTGGTGAACGAAGTCTCCCATTTCTTTGAAGTTTGTGTCCTTGAATTTGAGGACCTTGGTCAGTGTGGTAGATTTAGTGAAACCTTTCCTGAGATTGAACCATACCATGTAATGGTCACTGGAGGCCAATGTGTCGCCCACCGAGACCTCTGTAACACTTTCTCCATTGGTAAGTATCAGGTCCAGTATTGCCTGATCCCTTGTTGGTTCCAACACCAGTTGCCTGAGTCTTGCTCCCTTCATAGAGTTTAATAGCCTCCTGCTGCTGCCGGAAGCAGAGGAAAGCGTGTCCCAATCCACATCATGGCTCCGGAAGGATTAAATGAATCTTCGGATTGGTTAGCGCAGGTTGACCTCAGCTATTAACTTGTTGGTATGACGTCAGGGGCGGTCCCTTTAATAGTGAGTGAAAAAAGACGCCGCGGCCATTTTACAGTTGCCGCTTGTCAATACATTTAGGATATTTTCAATTATGCAGGTTAGTGCTCCTTATAGTTTAAAGTATATGTTTATTTAGATTGCATTGGGTGTATTTTCTTTCTATCTCCTAATGGGTTTATTGTTTATGTTTTTTAGTGCCCCTAACCTTGATAAAGCTCTGCGAAACGCGTTGGCAGAGGGGAGTATTGAATTGCATGGAACGCTGGAATATGTTCCTTCATTACCTATTATGAATTGAAGACACAGCCTTTTTAAAGATAAGTTCTTCAAAACTTTAGATAGTAGCACTGATAACTATGATAAAGAAAAAAGCCTTTTAAAAATTTTTTTCTATAAAAAGCATTATATTATGATGATTGGGGATGTATGAAGAACTGACAGACCGTGAAAGCGCTCTTGCTTAAACTGGTCATATCTGACACCCCAGGTCTCACTCACCATAAGTGTATTTTGGCCAATCCACATCAGGCATTATACCTGTCCTAGACATACAAACACCAAATTCAAATTCACTCCTTTGCGGACGACATCCAACTGTACCTACAACCAGGGCAGGATTAACCAATAGGCCAAGTAGACATGTGACTAGGGCCCGAAATGGTCAGGGGGGCCCGATGAAGGAGGGCATCAACATTGTTTTTTCCAAACAGCGATGGGCCCCTCCAGCATCGAATGGCAACGCGGGCCCCACCCCGATCAGCAACACGCCCCCCCCATCGACGGAAAGTAAGACAAGCAAGCAATGCGAGTAAGAAAGGCAACGGGAACTGTAATTGTGCAAGCGGTGCTGCTTGCCCAAAGCTTCCCTCTGACGCAGCTTCCTGTTTCTGCCTGGGCGCATGGTGGGGTGGGGCAGGGGGCCCAGTGTACTTGTGTGCCTAGGGGCCCTCGACAAATTAATCCTGCCCTGCCTACTGCTGGGAAAATTCCACAACTCATAGATCACAAAACTCATGAACTGCCTCTCTGAAATCAAAAACTGGATGTTCGTTAACAAGCTGCAACTGAATGCCTCCAAAGTGGAACTGCACCCGTCCTTCCATCTTCTGGGAATCAACAACCATAATTGTGAAGGACCAAGCACGCAGCTTAGGAATACTCCTCGACTCCATATCTCCCAGATGATCTCTATCTCATTTTACTACTTATGACAACTCCAGAAAATAAGAAACTGCTTCTCAGAATCTGACTTCACCCAACTTCTCTATGCCTTCGTCCTCTCCCGCATGGACTACTGCAACGCGCTGTTCAACGATCTCACAGCAAAGAATATAAAGCGACTCCAACATGTTCAAAATGCAGCAGTCAGACTTCTAAAAAACCCTGTCTCCGAAGCTCTATCACCAGTACCCTGGCTACCCATAACAAAATGTTGTGTCTTTACAGACTTGATGCTAGCATGCAAATCCCTACACAACATGGCGCCAAGCTACATGTCAGCCATGCTTCCTCCATATGTGCCAAACAGACCACTCTTCTCCCAGGAAGAAACACGCTTCCAAACTCCCCCTGGTCGTGCCCTTCAACTACAGACCGCCAGACGACGATCCTACTCAAATTTCTTGCCAAGGTACTGGAATCAACTACCCCTGCAGACCAGATCCCTCAAAGGACTCCTGAACTATAGGAAAGCAATGAAAACTTACCTCTTCACCTGTTCCCCCGCCAAATGCCTATCGAAACAGGATTCTCTGTACAGATTAGTTAGGATAAACACATTGTATTGTAAATATGGCAAAATATATGATAGTACTGCAGTTCTCGTGGGGAAAATGTTTGAGAAATATAAAAGCAGAAAAGCTGTCTTAGAATAAAGGACATCAGTATGAGCCTTGGTAATGAAACACGAAAGATTGTTTGGCTCAGACAGAAATTCATGAGTGACTAGCACCAGACATAAGTCTGAATAAGAACTGCCTCATACATCATATTGTCCTATTATATGTATAAGTTCCAACAAAACATTTTCTCCAGTAGAACAAACAAAAAAGTAATAAGAATAAAAAATAGTGCAAAAAATGTTTCATTACCAAGGCTCATACTGATGTCCTTTATTCTAAGACAGCTTTTCTGCTTTTTTATTTCTCAAACATTTTCCCCATGAGAACTGCAGTACTGTCTAATTTTTCTTTGGAACTCAGTCTTGATATTATTGGCAGATATTATTTTTCAAGGCTATAGTTGTTAAAATATATGATAGTCACATTGTTTTGTATATATGGCAAAACGTAAACTGTTTGACTCTCTCTTACGTATGTTATCCTGTAACCCATTCTGAGCTCATTGGGGAGAACGTGATAGAAAACAAAATAAATAAACATATGCTGACCAGCATCCAGCTGGGTTAAAGATACAGTTCTGCAAGGTCCCAAGCTGAACTTGGCTTACCTGACTGTTGCAGTTGTAATTCACAGATACATGGTGGAGGCATATTTGTAGTGGGGCTTGGCTGCGTTCCTCTGGGCCTTCTCGACCTAGCTTTTATACTCCCTAGAACAGGGGTAGGGAACTCCGGTCCTCGAGAGCCGTATTCTAGTCGGGTTTTCAGGATTTCCCCAATGAATATGCTTTGAAAGCAGTGCATGCACATAGATCTCATAGAAACATAGAAACATAGAAAGATGACGGCAGATAAAGGCTATAGCCCATCAAGTCTGCCCACACCATTTACCCACCCTCTTAAGTCTTCTGACCCCTTAAGTATAATTGTAATTATACTGTCACTCTACTGACCCGCTCATTTAAGTCCTAGTGACCCTATTCCTTGGCATGACCCCGTAGGGATCCCACATGGGTATCCCATTTGTTCTTGAAGTCTGGGATGCTGCGTGCCTCGACCACCTGCACTGGAAGCTTGTTCCAATGCTCGATCACTCTCTCCGTGAAGAAGTACTTCCTTGCGTCTCCACGAAACTTCCCTCCCCTGAGTTTGAGCGGATGTCCTCTTGTGGTCGAGGGTCCCCTGAGAAGAAAGATATCCTCTTCCACCTCGACCCGTCCACCCGACCCGTTCCGCATATTCATTGCGGAAATCCTGAAAACCCGACTGGAATACGGCTCTCGAGGACTGGAGTTCCCTACCCTTGCCCTTCTAGCTTCGCCTCCCATGTCACATTCCCCTTGGGAGTGAATGTGAGGTTTAAGGTGGTTCTGCCATTAAGTGTCATTAAGAGGGAGTGGTGGCTTCCTATAGACTCCCTCACAAGCAGCAATTGTATGAGTGACAAGAACAGGCAGAGATGAATAAGAGTGACTGCTACACACATCTGAACAGTAATCCCACGACTTGTTCAGATACAATCACCAAACCAGGTCAGAATATTATGGCGCCAAGACAGACAGGCAGAGACAGTAATGCCTTTATACTTGATCAAAGATCTTTGGTTATCCAGTGCACTGAATTAGTGCATCAGTTAGACAAACTTAAAAGAAGCAAATGAAAAGTGCTTGCTCTAAGCATGGCACAGATCATGTTTTACAGATGAAATGCATGGTAGGGTATCTCTATGTCTGTGTGAATGAACAATTAGCTGGGGAGGAGGGTTAAGACCGTCAGTGAGGTCTGATTGAGTATGCGGGTAGTCATAAATCCATGGTGTGGCTGAATAAGAATCGAGTGAAGAGGTATCCGAGGTAGGATGTTACCACACCTTGGAAAAAGGGCCACTTAGTGAGGAGTAGAAGAGGTGTGGGTGCGAATCAGGCCCGCCTTTCTCTTCCCTACCTTCTCACCATATTTATTAAAAAGTTTATTCCCTTATGTCTCCTCTCTCTTCTTCTGCCCTGCTTTTTCCCTATGCCAGCTCATTCTAATCTGTTTTTTACCATTTTTGGGACACAGACCAATAAATGTAAAATTGCGTATGTATCAGGGAGTTAATTGCAGATGTTTTCTTGGCCTGCTTTCTTACACACTCAAAGGCCAATGCAGAAAGCTACCGAAGGCTACAACATGCCCTTAATGAGCAGCTTACCTACTTGTTAATTGCCACTGTAAGCTGAAAGGGCTTCTGTGTATTAGTGAATAGCAGTGGTCTCAAACCTTTTGCAGGGCCACATTTTGGATTTCTGCGGCCCTCCAAGTACCCTATTTTTTCTGGGGACCTCACAGTTAAAGTTTAACATCTTTCCTTTTCCTTTGAATTAACAAAAGATTATAACAATTATAGCAGGCGTCTGCAACTGCCTTCTGCTCTCACCTCCTCCAGCACCGGCTCAAGCTGCACTGCCTCCAACCATCGCTCCACTCATTGTAACCTCATGCAAGCACTTTCCTGCGTCTGCACGTGATTGGCTCCACCTCACAATTGTGTACAGACGCAGGAAAGCGCTTGCGTGAGGTTACAGTGACCGCTGGACATGACTACTGGAAACTTGTGGAGTGGACAATTGAATACAGACCGAGGGGCTCAAAATAGTACCTGGCGGGCCGAATGCAGCCCATGGGCCATGAGTTTGAGAACGCTGGTGTATAGCATAGTAAAATACATGCTATATAGCTGATTAAGCTACCCCACAGCATGCAAAGCTATGCATCAATGTCTACTGTGGGAGCTCAATGGCAGAACTCTACTGCCAGGTCTGAGACTGGTGTAGAGCCCCTGCAGTCAGTGTTGACCCTATCTTCTTCTCCTCTCCTCTACTCTGGCACCCTCACACCCTTCCTGCTGCAATATTAAAAAAAAAAAAATTCCCATGACACTCCCCCCTGACATGACCTTGCCACTGTTGAGGATTCATGGCTACTGTGCACATGATATTGAGAGATAATGTGGCTGGAGTAAGAAGGAATGGAGCAGTGCAGTTTGAGTTTAATTGTGCTATGGAACTTGGTGCTTGGAATAGGGTAAACTTGTGGTGATGAAAAGAACAAAGGGAACTTTTAGGGTGACAGTTGAAAGAGCATAGTCAAGTAGAGACAGGGTCAAGAAGGTGGAAAATGTAGTCAACATCTGCTAGAATAGTTACATAAGGATGTAAGCATTACCATACTAGGACAGACTGAAAACTCATCAAACCCAGTATCTTAATCCCTGCATTGATCAATCCAGGTCACAACTACTTGGCAAGATACCAAAAGAGTAAAAACAGATTTTATATTGTTTATCCCAGGAATAAGCAGTGGATTTTCCCAAGTCCATCTAAATAATTGTTTATGAACTTTTCTTTTAGAACTTGACTAAACCTTTTTTAAACTCTGCTAAGCTAACTGCTTTTACCACATTCTTTGACAGAGTTTAATTACACATTGTGTGAAGAAATATTTTCTTCAATTTACTACTTCATTGTGTGTCCCTTAGTCCCTGTATTTTTGAAAAGAGTGTTCCAGCAATTCATGTCTATCCATTGCACTCCACTCAGTTTTTTTTATAGACCTCTATCATATCTCCAAGCTGAATATCCCTAGCCTCTTTAGTCTTTCCTCATAGGGAAGTCATTCCACCCCCTTTATCATTTTTGTCACTCAAGGAGCTTTATAAATATCAGCTGGGAACACAGATATGTCCAAAAGGTTCTCTGTGGGGTAAAATAGGTCTAAACCAAGGGTCTCAAAGTCCCTCCTTGAGGGCCGCAATCCAGTCGGGTTTTCAGGATTTCCGCAATGAATATGCATGAGATCTATGTGCATGCACTGCTTTAAATGCATATTCTTTGGGGAAATCCTGAAAACCCGACTGGATTGCGGCCCTCAAGGAGGGACTTTGAGATCCCTGGTTAAACTATGGGTTGTTGTTATTCAGGGGTTTGCAGATAAAACCAGTGGTTTATGGCCATGAGACCTTATCACTTCAAGAAAATCATGCCAGGATTCAGTCAGCAATAAATTAATATGTATTGAAATTTCATAAAATAATACAATTTAGTGAGCTCAATATTCCAAGTCTCAAATGTTTCTATCAGAAACTCTGAATCAGAGGTCTGTAAACAGAGAGCGATAAACAGATGCTCCCTCCAGAAGTGAACCAAAATTATTAATATGTCACATCCTGCAATAGTACTGTGATTAATACAAGAGTATGACAACTTATTAACTAATATCAACATCCCTCCATGACAGCTGGTACTTCTAAGACAATGCTCATATTGATATCCAGAAGGGCATGCTATATTTCTTGTAGCATACGTCTGTATTAGGTTGCCTGCAGTACCAACCAGGACTGGAATTTAACCAGTCCATGAAATAAATATCAGAAAGCTCCTTGCATCTTATTATGCTAATCAAGAACTACCAAACTCTCTTTTGATTTCTAGAGTGAGACCTGGGGTGACCAACAATACTTCAGAATAAGCTAGATACGGGAATATTACTTTGCCTTCTAAGATCCAGAATGGTTTAAAGATAGCACATAGAAAATGGATTCACTCTGCATAAATTAAGAGAGTACCGGTGGCAAAACAAAATTCCAGTTAAAAGCCTCCACTGAACAATTGTGAAAAGCACCCTAAGAGAGGATGAGTCTATCTCAGAAGACTTGAGAACATCTACAAGCCCCCCCTCCCTCTCCCCAGGGTTCACATGGGCAAAATTTGTGCCACAGCTTGATCTCAAATGATTATGTACCTCCAGAGCATTGGCGTAGCGAGGGTGAGTGGTGCCCCTCCCCCATTCTTTTCTCCACTTCCCCCCTGCCGCTTCTTCCTGAGGCCCCCCCCCTTCCTAGGCTTGGTACCCAGAAGTGACGTCAGAGAGAGCCAACACTGATGTGGGTAGCAAGTTTATAATACTACATGCGCCAGGAAAATTAAAGAGGTACGAGGGAAGGGAAGAGGCACACGCACACAGCAGGGAGGATTGGGAAGGAGCTAGGGGGCGGAGAGGAGGGTGGATGCTGTGCCCCCACCAAGATGGTGCCTGGGGCAGACCTCCCCCCTTATTATGCCACTGCCGCAGAGGCATCATTCTTGTGCCATTTTAAATTCAGCAACTGTTTATTCCTGTTAATTCTACTGCTGTATGTCAATGTGACTATATTCTTCATGAAATTCAATATTCCTCCAGGTAGCAGCCAACAAAGAGGCTTTGTTCCAAATGGAATGCAGCACAGCTGTTTGAAATGGACTGTACAGCAAACAGCGTATTGCTTTCAGTTTCATAGCTCAAGCACTTTGTTTCATTAATCAGTGTTCCCTGGAAGATCTCATGCACCCAGGTGAGCTCGCCTTTATACTCTCCACTATTTTGCTGCCATTTCTCAGCTTCCCTTTCTGCTTCTTCTCTTCCTGCAGGATACCTGCAACAGTGTCCAGCAAGTAATTTGAGAAATGAGCATCTCACTGCATGTGCTTATGAAAGATCCTAAAGGGAAACACTATTTTGCTGTCTACCTATAGAATTAGAGGTCGTCTAATGAATAAATATAAATGCTATAGCTATGTGTGCCCTAGTTTTATAGACCGAGTCATCAACCAAGAGGAGCTCGACTCGGTAAACAATAATATAATACATAATACATAAACTTGACAAGGAAAAGTAGACTGAAATAGTTAATTTCCAAAAAGTTTAACAAAGAAAAATGTTTTCAGAACTTTCCGGAATAAAGCAAAAGAACCTAAACTTCTTAATGTAAGCAGTGAAGCATTCCAGAATTCGGTTATTTTAAAAGCAAAAGAATGACTAAATCTCTTAAAGGTTCTGTTTTCACCACTGAGAGAGGGAAATGTAAGTTTTAATTTTGGCAAGATGAGGATAGATTGAGACATCCAGGTTTTACTTCTATCAAAAGCAATAGAAGTAAGAGGACAAAAGTCTGGGTTTTACTTCCATTGAAACTTGAGCCTCGTCCACGCAAAGAAGTCAGCTGTGTGGCTCTAGCGGGTGCTAAGCACCACCCATACTGAGCAAGCTCCTTCAGCATGTCAAGGGATAGAAACATAAAAAATGACGGCAGAAAAGGGCCATAGCCCATCAAGTCTGCCCACTCCAACAACCCTCCCCTAATCTACACTCCATCACTCGTCCCCAAGCTGCCCTCCTCTATGCTACCCTCGTAGGGATCTGACGTGGGCATCCCATTTATTCTTAAAATCTTGTATGCTGCAGGCTACGATCACCTGCTCCGGGAGCTCGGTCCAATGGTCCACCACTCTGTCAGTAAAGAAGTACTTCCTGGTATCTCAATGAAATTTCCCCCCCCCCCCTGATTTTCAACGGATGTCCCCTTGTGGACGAGGGTCCTTTTAGAAGGAAAATGTCGTCTTCCACCTCTATGTGACCAGTGATGTACTTAAATGTCTCTATCATATCTCCCCTCTCCCTACGTTCCTCGAGAGAGTATAGCCGCAACTTGTGCAGCCTGTCTTCATACGAGAGATCCTTGAACCCCAGGATCATCCTGGTGGCCATTCACTGAACCGACTCAACTCTCAGCACATCCTTACGGTAGTGCGGCCTCCAGAATTGCACACAGTACTCCAGATGAGGTCTCACCATGCTTCTGTACAATGGCATAATGACCTCTGGCTTCCGGCTAACAAAGCCTCTACGGATACATCCCAGCATTTGTCTAGCCTTAGATGAAGCCTTCTCCACTTGATTGGCTGATTTCATGTCTCCACTAATGATCACCCCCAAATCCCGCTCTGCTGTAGTCCTGGACAAGGTTTCACCATTCAGTGTGTATGTCTTACACGGATTATTGTTACCAAGGTGCATGAGTAATTTGTGCTGTGTTTGGCAACCCCAATCATTGTGAAAAGTTGACACCTAGGCATCCACTCACTGTTGTCATTTTATCCTGTTATTTTCTCTTTATCAATGGTAACATACACAAGACAATCACTTTATAAACAGGGCAACTAATTTAAGAGAGCAAGTAGGCACTATTTTATAAAGACACAGACACCTATGTTCTACAAAATAGCAGTATAAGCGACAGATATTGCACTTACGCCGCAGATGTAAATGTCCATTCTTAGACTATTAAAGTACATCTGTAAATTAACCTATTTTATAATCTATACAGATCCTTGGAGACTCATAGAAACAGAGAAATATGATGGCAAATGGCCCATCAAGTCTACCTTCTACTATCTCCTCTTCTCCTGAAGAGATCCCATGTCTCTGTCCCATGCATTCTTGAATTCAGACAAAGTCTTTGGGCTAGATTCACTAACCTGCCCGATCGTGACCGATCCAGGCAGGTCCGATGGATTCAGAATCCAGTAATATTCTAATGGGGGCGATCGGACTGCAGGGAAGGAGACAGAGAGCAGGAGAGTTGGGGCAGCAGAGATCAGTCTGGGCGGCAGAGAGCAGGGGGAGTTTGGGGCAGCGAGGCTGAAAGTCGGGGCTGAAAGGCAGGAGAAGGGCAGAGAGCAGGGCGGCAATGGAGCTGGAGAGTGGGAAAGGACGTTTGCGACTGGTCCCCAGCAGTCACTTCTTCGGTTGATCGGCCAGCCCAGTCGGTTCACAAAATTTGTTTTGTGAATCGCGTCCCTGCCTACTTTGCATGCCATTTCCCTCATTTGCATGCGCGGATTGGAATCGGATCGGGCCATAGTAAAATCGGGTCGCAAAGGGGTCGCAAGCTGATCGGTACACGATCGGTTTGCTTTGTGAAACTAGCCCTTTGTCTCCACCACCTCTTCCAGAAGCTTATTCTATGTTCTGTCTAAACTCCAGCCCTGAACACAGCCCCTGACAGAGTATGTGCCAACATGTACTTTTATACCAATCAAAATTTTATAATAGGCCATTTGCGTGTGATTGTGCCCTCATACATATGTAAATGACTTAATAAATTGTTCCAAGAAGAGACACTGGAAAGAGGGAGGCGGTCACAAGGGCCCTGGTTCCACCAAACCTTTCCCGCTAGCTGCTATCTTTCTGTAATCTGTAGTCCCTCAGTCATCTTCTCCCAAACACACACCATAAGGACTCCTGCTCAACCAGTCTCTCTCTGCAGTTCTTCCAGAGAACTTCCTTCTCTCAGCTGCTCTCTGTGAGAACTCCACTGTTATTCACTCCCCTGACCACCACCTGGCCCTCTGCTGGTTATCAACACAGGGGTACCCTCCTGGTCACCTCACAAGTCTACTGGGCAGCCCGGTCCACTGAGAATTAGATCAAAGACCAGCATTTCTTCCCTTAAGGGTTGCCTAGCTTCCAAAGGAGCTTCTTGCCTTCTGAGCATGCTGTGTTGGGAGCGGTTCGTTTCAGCACCACAATCCACTCAGGGTGAGTGGACAGCTCCCAGCAGCACTTGCAGCTCTATGAAGATTAGCATTTTCTTTCAACTGCTCAGACTCCCTCTGCTGGCCAGTGACAGGTACTCCACCCTATCACATCTACTCAATGTTCTCCTATGTTTAATGATCCTGTTCTAGTATTCCTTAGACTAGAGCATAAATATTTTATATATGGTTTCTTTAATAAAATAGGCATAAAAGAGACTTTTGAACATTTTGTATAGGCATCATAAAATTACATTGCAACTCTGCCCTACTCCATCCAAGCTCCACTTCCTGAGAACAACCATGTATGGTTTGCCAAAACTGTGCATAGGCTTATCAGCAAGTTTAATTCTACACACATATATCCATGTGCAACTTTATAAAGGCCATTTTCCAAATGTATAACATCCTGAAACATGGAAAATGCTTTGTAAAGACCCTCATAAGTTGTGATAATTTATTATCATAGCTATAACCATTTCTATTTCAGTTGGTAAGGCCCTGTTTGTTTTCCACATTTACAAAAGAACATTTCAAAGGAGGGCCACAAAATTGGGGCATAATCTACACTACAAACCATATATGCAGAGAGACAGCACTAAAAATGGATTCCCTAGAAGATAGAACATAAGAATAGTCATAAAGAGTCAGACTAATTGTCCATCTAGCCCAGTATCTTGTTTTCGCAATGGCCTATCCAGGTCACAAGTACCTGGCAGAAATCCAAAAAGTAGCAACATTCCATGATACAAATCTCAGGGTAAGCAGTGGCTTCTCCCATGTCTGTCTCAATAGCAGACTATGGACTTTTCCTCCAGGAACTTGTCCAAATCTTTTTTTAAAAAAACAGCTACTTTAAGTGCTGTTAACACATCCTCTGGCAATGTGTTCCAGAGCTTAACTATTCTCTGATAGAAAAAATATTTCTTCCTATTGGTTTTAAAAGTATTTCTTTGTAACTTTATTGAATGTCCCCTAGTCTTTGCAATTTTTGATGCGTATAAAAATGATCCACTTATACCTGTTCTACACCACTCAGGATTTTATAGGCTTCAATCATACCTCCTCTCAGCTTCAGGGGAAATATTATACTAGCATTGTTACTAGTGTTATCACTGAGGTACCAGAAAGAAGTATTTTTCAACAGCTTAAGGAACAGGGGCCACCATGTGAACCTGAGGGGATGTAGGCGTAAGAAAAAGATGAGATATTCAAAAGGGCCACTGCTATTCAGAGGTACCTAACTGGGCGGTGTCACTGAATATCGGCGTTTAACCAGCAATGCAAAAAGCAGCCAATTTAGGAGTGATCTGAGGGCAGAGTTTGTGCAGTCCAGGAAGTTCTATGAGTACCTATGATATTCAGTGCTGGTGCCTACATAATTAATTAGGCAAGCAGGACCATGTATTTCTAACTTTGCCCGATTAGCTATATGCAGGGGAGAGTGTAGTGCAGTGGTTAAAGCTACAGCCTCAGCACCCTGAGGTTGTGGGTTCAAACCCACGCTGTTCCTTGTGACCCTGGGCAAATCACTTAATCCCCCCACTGCTCCAGGTACATTAGATAGATTGTGAGCCCACCGGGACAAACAGGGAAAAATGCTTGAGTACTTGAATAAACTCATGTAAACCGTTCTGAGCTCTCCTGGGAGAACAGTATAGAAAATGGAATAAACAAACAAAACAAAAATACAAGGCCTGCAGCATAGAGTTACAATAACACGTACAGTAAAACCTTGGCTTGCAAGCATAATTCATTCCAGAAGCATGCTTGTAATCCAAAGCACTCGTATATCAAAGCAAATTTCCCCATAGGAAATGATGGAAACTCAGACGATTCATTCCACAACCCACAAACTTTAATATAAAATACTATATGTACTTGTAGTGCAAGACCTCGCTCATGTAGAACCGTCACTACACTCCCTCAGCATCAGAGGGAGAAGAACCAGAACTATCGGCTCAGTTGTGATGTGTGTATACTGTATGTACTTGTATTGTAAGACATCGCTTGTATATCAAGTTAAAATTTAATAAAAATGTTTTAAAACACTTGCAAACCAAGTTACTTGCAATCCAAGGTTTTACTGTATTTCTAAACTGTCAAAGCACAGTGAAAACAAAAGGAGTCATTGTACGCAGTACAGACTCCAGTCTCAGCAACACAACACTATTACGCCTGGGCCCAAAACCTCCATTAAGCTAAAGTAAACTCGGCAATTCTATATTAAAAGAACATCCACTGTAAATATTTATATAGAGGCCCTTTGTTTTATGGCAAGAGCAAATGCATTATCGACACAGAATGAAACATTCCAGTTCCCTCTTATAAATCTACAGTAAGTGCTTTCTACCTGTAGAGATCTCGGTTTCCAGACTGTTCTAGGAATGTGGCAGCGAGAGTTGCTATTAATGACCCTGGGTAAAGTCAAGATGTCAGAAGAATCTAGTGGAGCAAAAGGGCTGGCAGTAGAAGAGGCTGCCTGTACTCCAGCAGCTCAATCAGGGTTGACTTAAAAGATGCATTATCCACCTAAAATCTAGACAGCTTACAATAAAACATCCACAATCACCCAAAGACAAACTAGGCATTCGCCTGGGGCAACAGTTTCTGGGGGAAATAAAGAGCAGTTAGAGTCAAAGGAAAACAATAGATCCTGACAGCCAAACAGGTCAAAGAATTGGCATGTCTTAACTTAAAGCATATGGGGACAGACTTAAAGACCTCAATATGTATACTCGGGAAGG